>NC_088840.1:12086000-12686000 GCF_904066995.2 Poecilia reticulata | reverse complement strand
CAGCGCTGAACTCATAATCCAGGGTTCCTCCTACCTGAATTTGGACTCTTGAGAGGGCATAAAGAAGCACGATATGTGAGGGAGGCGCCAGCAACCAGACTGACCTGAAAAACCCAGTGGATTTCCAAGATAAGCCAGTTAGAGGACCAGTGGCGAACCCCCCCCCCCCAAAAAAAACAGCCAAATCACAGCCACTCTGAAGCACACAAGTGGGGCTTTGTGCATGCGTGTGTGTGTGTGTGTGGGTGTGTTTGTGTGCAGGGGGAGATCTAATGAAACCTACTGCTGCTCACAGCTATAAAGTGGAAAAGTGGAAGTTTCATACAGCATATGCCATCAATTATTTATTATTTATCCCTGTCTGGAAAGCTCGGAACATCCAAGTTTCGGATGAAGAACTTGCTTTACTGTTTTTTTTTTTTTTCTTTTAAATCTTAATCCATAATGCATAAAAACTGTCTGGAACAAATTCCTAGGGGGGCATCATTGAGCAGAACATTTTGAATGTTGATGTATAAAATCCTGTATGCATGGTTATGCACAGAATGTGTGTCCATTCATCACTCACACAAAACAGAGAAAACCCTCTGCACCCAAAGTCACAACGCAACCAAACAAAACACACGGCCCTTTGTAAATATACAATAATTCAAAAGAGAGTATACATAATAATAGTTCCCTAGCTTTGTGTGTGAGTCACCCCATAATAATCCACATAACCTTAATTCAAGAGGCCGTCGTCATGGCAGCTGCTGCATCAATAGCTTGAGCTTTCGGTGCGATTTTCTTTTCTAAAAACGGGTGACATACTCAAGTCACATCGGCCACTCAAGTCTCACCACAGAGATATGAATGAGTTGAACTCATTCGACAGCAGGCTGGCTCTTTAATATGTGTTAAATGCTTCCGGAGACTCTGAAATTACGCTCAGCGGATGGAAGATTTGAAAGATTGCCTTTTTATTTTCCACTATGAACTTGTGCTGAAATAAATAATGCTTAATGGCAAATGCCAAGGCGCTGGACTGCAGCCACATGATGAAAACAAACAGCTAAATAATGAAAATTATCATCTGGGACTAAAAGTCTTGGATTGGCCGTGCCAAAAGTCCAGTTTAAGATAATGTGGCTGAAATAAATCAATTCTGAAGTGGAGCTTCATTAGCATAAACAGATGTTACATTTTTTGTTGTGGCTACTTTATAACATAGGGTAAGGTTGATTTTTAGACAGACTTTTTGCCAGCCAACAAATGAGGACGTAATCTGAAATATTTTTTTACGTTTACTTGTGCTTTTTTTGTAACCCTGTTAAAAAAAACAACAAACAAATAAGTTACGAAAAGCTAAAACAGAAGAGAAAGTAAAGGAATACATAACTTTTCACAGTACTGTACATCCTGAGGTACTGTACATATGCACTCAGCATGTGTGATTTGCTTACTCATCTTCGGCAGATGAAAACATGTTAGTCATCGACACGCAGACGTCTGTGTCAGGACAGAGTAAAGACAAAGAGACGGTGGCTGAAAGCCAACCTCTGTCACAGCCTGCCGAGACTTAAGCTACATGTTTAGCAGCAGAGTTGGTCTGATGGTCTGATGCTTGGGCCACCACTACGGCTCGCACCGAAATGAATCGACTGCTAGGAATCACTGTTCGGGATGGTAAGGCATTTGAGAAGATTGTATCTCTTAACAGCGACTGGACAAGTTGGAAATTTCTGGAGAAACACTTTTCTGCTCCCCCCACTGTCCCCCCAGGCCAAGTTGTGTCTCCTGTATTGTATGAATGGAAAATTAGGTATAGAATGCAACACATTTTGCTTCAGCACAACTACATGTTATGTTGAAGATGGTTAGCACTGCATGTTTTGATTTTTATGAAAACAAATAAAAAGCAAAGGAAACCTTTTTACAGAAAGAAAAATGTCTACAAAGCTATAGTTGAACAACTGTAGCTTCTGCATTCATCTGGACTAAATGATGGGTTGTAAATTGATTTTGCAGCAACGTTTCACGTTCTCAGCCAGCATTAGAGGAAACACGGCATTGTTACATTTTAAGAATGAACCAGTTTTGGTTTCTTAATCCCGTTAAAACTTAACAAGGAACACAAAATAGGTTTTTACTACCCAATAAGCAATTAAAGTAAAACCCCAAAAAATATCCAGCCCCAGAGATTTACAGGAGTTTCCATGTGGCGTCTCCTTCAATATATTAATGTAGCTGCAATTTGCAAGGATAAGTTATGGAATAATTAACGAATTGAAGATTTTCACACAGCTATCACAGCACAATAGCATTTCTACGTGTTAGTGGTTATCTATGGCAAGAGTCACTTATACACTACATAGTTTCTTACTATTTGCCAACACTGTACATGCCGGCATGAACTGGTTACCACTAAAAAGGTATAGCAAGATTTTACAGAGTTGGGTTTCTCATACCAGCCCATCTCATCAATAATCACATCAATTTAAAATCACTTAAATCCTTTATCATTCCCATTTTAATACTCGTATTGAACTTCAATATGTCATCGCTTTTAGATAAGGAAATGCACCGAGTTGCTGCAATATGATTCACAGCTAGTTGTCAGATAAACAGTCATTGCATGGAGACAAAAGTAGCAATATTCATCTCTGTGAAGGTAATTCAGATTATCTGCTGAGCAGGCTGGTCACCTGAGCAGATTGCCCAATAAACTAAATCAGCTCGTTATCCTGAGTAGAATGACAAATAGATATCATGTTCTGTGCAACAAGATCTTAACTACAAACCAATAAATTAAGTTGGTCTGTGTTCTTTTGTGTTTAAGTCAGTTTATCAAGCTTAAAATAACAACACACACGTTACAAATGTGATTATTATTCATATAATAGTCACCAGTAGTAACAGTGCTTTTTTTCCCTTCTTATAAAAGAAGTAGAACCAAGCAACTTTATTAAGTACTGTGAGGACTACATGCTATGTACTTTAACTTTTACAGCAAAAACAACAGAGATCCCAGATTTCTAAGAGAGTATTTTGCCCACCACAACATCACTGAGTACATCTTGTCCTCTATATGCAACCACAAAAAGTCAAGTTCTCACCGAGTCCCTCTAATGGAGGGAAACTCTGTCTGCGCACTCAGTAGTTCTCATGTGGATGACGACCGTCGGTACGAATGCAAAACTAAAACCGGAGACCATGTATATACACAAATTGTTATTTTTTAAATGACATTTTTGAAGATGAAAAAAAAAGTAATCTGTTTAAAGAGAAACACTTGATGTCTTGTGGTTATTTACTGATAAACAGCATTGACTGAAAATAAGACATTATCAAAAGATGCAAGGTCATTGTTTCTATATCAGAGAAAAATATTTTCACCCGCAGAGCTATAGTTTTTTTTATTTTTTATTCTCTGCAATGCATTGTGGGTAGATGCATAAACCGTCGAGAACGACCGCGCTGTCTGCGGCACGGAAATAAACGTGACTTCTTTTTGTACTTTTCTGTTTGAACCAGAAAACAACGTACATTGCAGTAAAACAACAAATATATGGATGTGCAGCATTATGGGTTTTTTTTAGTTTCTTCATCTTTTTTTTCCGTTTAATTGCAAAGGCAGACCTTTTCAACTGTCATTTAAACACCGGTGGGTCTGCTCGGATCTAATCGAAATTGATCATTTGCATGCAACCGATGAGGGAAGGTTTGCTAGTCTGTTCTCTCCAAAATAAGAGGCTCTCCACCCGACAAGAGTACTGCATTGCAGCCCGAAGGCTGGCTCCAATAAAAACACTGAGGTTATGCTTTGTGTGTATGAGTATATTATTTCAAGCATCTTGTCATCTAACAGTGACTTCAGATGATGCAAACATGGTTACCCTCTGGGATTATTGCCTGGAAAGACACACAAAACATGCAGGAACACGCACACACACACGCACACACACGCACACACACGCCTCAATGCTGGCAGTCGAGGCACATCTCTTTAAAAAACAGGCTTAAATCTAATTTAGAGACAAAGCGGTGAGACGCACCGCCACACCATGAGCAGCTTTACAAGAAAGCCTCATCTGATTAACATGTTTTTTTTTTTCCTCCCCTCTACCGCTCTTGAAAACAACTTCAAAGCAACAAGGTTCAGGATTTTGTTGGGGTTTTTTTACCGTGTATTTACAGGCCTACGGATCTGTGTGTCAATTCCCATTGTGTCGCTGCGACGTCTTATCACAGCCGCTTTATTGTAAATGGAGGTTTGATGCTGAGCCATCTGCTGTCAGAGCTCATCACGTCAGAGCAGGTTGATTTATTCCAACCTCGTTTGGTCGACTCTGAACTAGCGAAAATTTATTTTCTGCTCCGCCGGAAGGTCAAAACAAACAAACAAACAAAAAAAAAGGTCCCGGAGAGAAACCTCTCCCTGTTTTTATTTGCTGCAGAGAACTCTGGCTGTCAGGAGTCGGCTCAACTTCCCTGCACCCATTTGTCCATTGATTTTGTTTTCTCACGTTTGACGAGTGCTCCTCTGGATTTCTCACCATGCAGAATATTTTAAGTGTTTATTTAGATTAATGTGAAATGTTACACCCAACCAGAACTTTCCGATTTTCAGCAAATCAAAAAATATTTAAAAAGTGATTTGAAAACAGCTGTAAAAACTGTGACTGGATCAGGAGGTTCAAAGCATAAGCATCAATAAATAGTGCAGTGAAAGGGAAAGAGCAAAAGGAAGAGCAGATGCGAGATGACCACAGATTGGTTGGGCAGAGCTTGGTTTCCCCTTAATAATTCATGCAGTGTTATGTGAGGGTCACCTCATCTGCAGAGGGGGGAGAGAAGGAAAGAAAAATAAATAAATAAAGAGAGGACAAGGCTGAGAAACTCAAAGAAACATGAGAGGAAATGGAAGGAGGAAGGAAGTGAGAGGTAAGAAAGCCTGAAGGCGGCAGATGCTGATAGAAGACGGTAGAACAACAAATGGCTGCGATGCAAGAGGTGGAAATGCAGCAAATAATACCGCAAAACAAAAACACACAAATAAAAATGAGCATGAAAACAGAACACCAACATTAATGGTGGTAAAAGCTAGAATGCGTATTTTGGATATCAAAACTTGATTTGATATCCAAATCAACTTGAAATCTTTCATATTATACAACAGAGAAAATGTGTGAGAGCTGCCAATTTATCCAGTGATCTTTGAAGCCGTGATGCTGCGAGGGAACGTGAGATAGCAGTTTGACCTTTCACCCCAACCGCCTCTTGGCCTTGATGAAGAACCGAAAGACTCAGCTAACAGGCATTTATTAAGTGTCATCCTTTTCTTTTTTCCCATGCACCATGCAGATTATGTCAGTGCTGAAATTATAGGTGACCTGAGGTTGACCTGCGAAATTTCTCTGACATTTAAGCTGCCATGGTCTGAGAGACCAGATGCTGGCAAAACCACTGATTTCTGACTTCAATACTGTCTCCATCAAAAACTCAAGGGTTTGTTTTAACTACACAGTAGAATATATTTTAAAAAAAAAACAGTATAATAAACTGTTAAACTGTCTTAAGTTCTGTTTACATGTTAATCCCCAATTTAAAAAACAAAGACATTTATATGTTCAGTATCAATATATATTTTTAAATGATACAAGGTGTAGATAAGTATTGACACATTTTAGTCCATTTCTAAGTGCCTAACTTTTCTAAATTAGGTTTAAACCAGATTAAAAGCAACAGATTTAAAATTTAAATAAAAATAAATTGCATGTTTTCATAGAAGTGTAACATTTTCACGGGTTTTACTAATTCATTAAAAGTACCAATTTTTTAAAAAGCTTAACCTGCCCATTCGGATTTTGTCCGATACCAATTTTTATTTATTTATTTTGTTTATTTTGTTGTCTGAAATGTTGCTCATTATAGCAAGAAAGTTGTTGAGTTGGCAACAGCGGGGTCACTATTGTTTATTGTAAATGTGCAGACATGACTTGGTGGGCCGGTCTGTCAGTCAAACCTCTCTCACCGGAGAGCAAAAGTGGACAGTGATCAATTCTTAGATCTTTGCCAAGCTAGATAAGATCGATGGATAAGATTGGCTTCATATGTAAAAATCGGCCGATCACCGATCTCCCAAAATGAAGGAAATCGGCACCGATAAATTGGCCGGTCGATAAATCGGTGCACCCCTAATTAAAAGCCCTCCAATACATACCCTTAATTTTAGTTAAAAAAACAAAAAACAAAAAAAAAAACAGTTCAGTTGTGAAATCATACTGCACATTAAAAAAGTATAAAATTTACACAGAAGTTTTATACTTTAAGTACTCTAGTTTCAAAGGTAACACAGCCTAAAGGCTATTCTTACTGCTTGAGTTTGCTACATTAATATCATTATGATTCTGCTGTTTATGACAACTACACATAAAAGCATCAGAAAACATAGCTGTCTAATGCAGTCTATTTAATAAAGGTTTGTTTTCTTTTTCTTTTTCTTTTTCTGAACAAACACCGTTGATGTTCACGTTGGCCACAGTATCTCTGTTTTTGAGCTGGGTAGGTTTCAAAAGAGTGCCCTCTAGCTCTGCATCTGATGCCTCTACAAGGGCCCGGCTTGCTGCAGGGCTCTGGGCTTGTTTGCTCCATCCTTTATGTGCAAACTGAGACAAAAGGTCACAGACTCTGTGCACGAGGGCTGAGAGCTGCACTCGCTTTGATCTTGACACCTTACAACATCTGCACACACACATTACACACACAGGGTGATTATGTTGCACTTTGTGTGTTTGTATAACACACCCTTTGGCTCCTGTATGACAGAACAAAGGTTTTGCAACGTGTTGTTATAATTTTGATTCTAGATGAGCAAGAGTGGTTATTACTTGAGCCAGAAGAGGCCTAAACAGTTTTGTGGTCTTACTCAAAAGCAATACAAAGTTATTTTGCTTTCCTCATCGTGGCATAAAATTACATTAAAAATGACCTAAATGAAGAAACGGTTCTATAAAAACACAAAATTCATTCCATCGTTTGACAGCATGCATCGCCAATGCAGTCTGTATCTCGCATGCAGACAAATCTAAAGATGGGTATCTTTAGATTTTGGCCCTCTCTTCATTGTAAGCCTACAGACGCACGCTCTGGTTTTGCTTTCTGATTGCATTTTAAGATTCGCTGCTGCACTTGAGATTACTGTCCTTTTGCAGGGCCCAGTTTCTGCAGATTCAATTGTCAGGCAGATGGCCTCAAGCTTATTAAAGCTTCTCTATTCACAAACAAGCACAGAAAGATATTATACAACTGTTCAAAAGAAACGCTTTCAAGAAACGTTGTAGTTTATCCAGATGCTACTTTGAATGTTTTCTTTCATAAAACTTTCTTCAAACAAATTATGTTTTTTTTTCTTTTATTATTATTTTTTAAGTAATTACCGTACTATGTGAGGTCTAAAAAGTCTTCGATCCTAAATTAGGGTTAGACTGTGGGTTTTGATGTCTTTGATGTTCTTGATGTTTTTTTTTTAAATCTCTTTAATGTTTTTATCTTTACTTTTTAATTTCTTTTTATTTCTCCGTTTTAATGCTTTCTTAAAATCTCTTTCCCTCTCTCACTGTTTATTCAATGTCACATGCCGTTTTTATTTTAATTATGTGAAGCATTTTGAAATGCCTTGCTGCTGAAATGTGCTATACAAATAAAATCTGATTGATTGATTGATTGATTGGATGCAACTCTGTTTTGGCGGTTTCTCTGCAGATTACACAACCTGACCTCTGGGTGAACTTGCTCGAACATCCACTCTTGAGATTGTTGGTAATTATATCCAATGGATTTTTTTTTTTGTTATTCTCAGGAATTACATCTTTCACTACAGAATTCACTAAGACTGTTAGCACATGTTTTTAACCCTTTCTATACCGAAGACGTTGGCAGTGACTTTAGAGAAGCACCAGTTGCCTCTTCAAGGTCGTTATTGATGTGTTACCTCCTTGCTAACACACACCTGAAGTCGTGCAGGGCTGCTAACAGCTGCAGCTTCTGCTTACATGAATCAGCTCACACTTCTTGACTAGTTAATCAAGTTCATTAGTCTATCCTCACCTTGCTGCTACTTCACTCCTAATCCTGGAGAAATGTTTGACTCTCACACCCCTCCCCCCACCCCCCACCACACACACACACACACACACACACACACACACACACACACAAACACCCAGCAGCTGAATTTAGCTACATAAATAATGACTGAATCAAAGAGATGGCGCCGACTCTGAATGTTTAGGGCTTGGACACTTCCGATATTTAAAAATATACAGTAACTATCTACGATATTTAAGGACACATGTTTTAAATTTATACATAGATGGATTCATCAGCGTTCAAAACAAGGAAGGACTTGTCACAAGGCCTGCAGTCAGAAAAAATCCCCCGAAACAAGCGATGACGTCAAAAGATCTCCCACAACATAGTAACTGTAGTAACGTTGTGTGGCAGCATAGAGCAAAGATACATTTGACCACATTCATCACGGTCAGGATAAATGAAGTTTATCACAACTGGCAGCGGGTTTTAAAGTTAGCACTCAGTTGCTCTGCATCACCTTCTGAGATATTTTATCTTAAAAAAAAAAGCACAACATGCACAGTAGGTGTTTGCTATGTGCTGTGAGCAAAAAAAGAAAAAAATTTTAGAGGTGGAGGTTTTTTTAGATTGTTACAGGAAGCGAGGAGAAACAAGGAAGGCTAGCTTGAAAACAGAAAATTGCTTTTGTTCCCACTCTCAATTGGGGGTTGGCAGCCGTTATATTTGCTTTTTCATCAAAAAAAAAAGAATAAAAATCTCCTTGTGATAAGATTTGTGATTTATTTTGATAACAATTAACCAGTTCTTACCATTTGTGAACCACAACAAATTATTTTGGTTAGTGGGCTTGTGACTGTATGTCACTGTATAAAACTGCTGATGTGAAAAAATGTTCAGTGTTTGTCACCCATCCTGTCTGAACATCTGGGATTTGATATTTTTGCAAAAATATTCATGCAAAAGCAGAGCAGAGAGCTAAGAGTAAAAAAAAACGCAGCTGCTTTAAAAAGTAAAATAAATTAGTTAGCATTTAAATAAATAATGGGGTATTGTCTTTCCTACTTGGTTCAAAGCTGTAGCTCTTCATTGCTAACATTTACAATAAAAAGAATGGGGGGAAAAGGATCAGCAGAAAGAGCTATAAATGCAGACAGAAGACAAAGGGGGAAAAAGGTGAAGTCTGGGGTCGTACTTTAAGAGTGTGGCGTTCAACCAAAGGAGGAAGTGCAATCCTCCGAGACAAAAACATACGACTGCCAACAGTTTAAAAAATACTGGAGCTCGACTAGTTCCTCTTAAATAACATTGTAGCGGATGGGTTACATCTTCAAATGTTTGGCGGTCAAACAAGAAAAGACGACAACATCTTGGTGACTCTTGCCGCCGGGTCTCTGTCAGAAACCAAACCCAAATGACACAACACCACTGCAGCCAGGATATCCTGTCAAACGACTCTTCCACCAGCAGGTAGCAACTCCAGCAACGCAGTCAGTGGAGCACTTGCTAAAGTCTCGATCATAGGAGGTGACATAAAGCAGCTGTGGTGCTCCTCAGCGGGCAACACGCCAGGCGGAGTCTACGGTATACCTCTGACAGAGGTAAGGTGAAAGAGAGGCAGAACGACAGAACAAGGTACGAGCAAACCCAAAGCGCGCCGATGTGATCAGGGAAAGCAAGCAGATTGAGGTAAACAAGTGAGTCAGAATCAATTAAAGGTCCTTGGATGACGTTCTGCAAAACCCCGTTAATCACAACATTGGAAGCTATAAAAAATAAGAGGTAGGAAAAAGAGACTACACTTGCCAAAAGTAGGAAAAAAAATGTAGGGCAAAAATAAGGCCTCACAGGAAAACATGCAATCCATAAAGAGCATTTGTGGGGATCCTCATATTGCCTAGTAATTACTTTCCAATAAGTAGGGCCTTTTTCTCCCAAACCACATTCAGAGTGTTTCCGTCCTTCAAATCATGATACCTCAAAAGCTCAAACCTCTAAAATGTCATGTCTCTTTGATACAAATGGCTTCTGCACTTGAAACAAATAAAACTTATGCACTAGGTCAGTCAAAGAGCACATAAACTGCACTTATAGATTATAGCTGCTCCAGAATATGCCTCTAAAGGTAACGTTTGTTTCCAACGATAGCACCGTTGAAGAAAGTAGATCAAACACAACCACCACACCCTGAGGCCTACTGCATCCTGTGTCGCGTGAAGAAAACACACAGCAAAGATGTGAAAACTTACCCCCCCCCCCCCAAAAAAAAACAAACTTGACAACTAACAGGACGGCGAGTCTTCCTAAATAAAAACACCAACCTGCTTCTCAAAGATGCGACGGCTTTGCGACAGAAAACAAAGAAAAGCTGCTTTCTCTAAGCAACTTCAGACGGACGGAGAGCTTTTTCAGCATCACAAGCCAAAGGCGAGAGCTCCACAACGGTCTGTGCAGCGCTTCGGGTAGAGGAAAAGAGCAACCCAGAGGGTTCTGAGAGACACAGAAGGAGGAAGTAGGCGTTTGTTGAGAAAGAGGAAACAGGTTTGTTGGTGAAAAGGCGGCAAAGTTTAAAGAAGAAGTGACATAAAGAAGACGCTGACAAAGTTCTTATTCACGTGTATTGATAAAGACCAACATCTCAAGAAAAAGGAGAGTGAAATTGAAATCCTTGCGAAATGTAATGCAAGTTTTTTTGTTTGTTTTTTGGTTGTTGTTTTTTTGCAAAACATGCCTTTCTAAGAAGATTTTGTTCATGCATTCAGTTGCATGAACTGAATGCATCCACCACACCAAAGGCTGAGAAGTTGAAAACTTTCTGGTTCAGATACATGGAGGAATTTTTCTGTCATAATCCAAGAGCACACATTTTCCACTCTGAAAGCAGGATTGCATGTCTTTTGTTCTCAAAACTGTGAATACTTTTGCTTTCAAAAGACATGAAATCCTGCTTTCAGACTGAAAATGCGTGCTCTTGGATGATGGCAGAAAAAAATTCCTCCATACAGATAGTTTCATTCCGTCACTGTGGTCACTTTTACTCTGAGTCAAAACTGACAGCCATTTCAGACTCAGCACCCAGCTATTCCTCTATGAACGGGACGCAGAAAACAACAACAAAAAAAAAACAGATGTTTACTCCACCCAGGATGAGGTCAGCTTTGGTTCCTGCAAGCCCCAAAAATGCAAACATTCAAGATATTTGCTTCCAACTTACATTCCCAGAGAGAATCTTTTCTTCGTCCACTCCAGCAACACCAGTAAAAACAAACAAGCCAGAGGAAGAAAATTATATCCCCTCTAAGGTTTTGAGTCAAGTGGGAAAAAATATGTGAAAGCAAACAGAGGGTAAAGAGTGTATGGCTGCAGTGCAGTTAGTAATTTAGGCAAAAGCAAACTTAAATGTTATTATGACCTTAGAAAATAAGGTTAGCTGCCCCGGCGCACAGTGAGACAACAGATTAACCACATTTATTTAAACAAGTTATATTTGCAGCAGCTGGGAAGCATGGTGATTACGTTATAAATGCTTGCTTAATTTTTTTGTGTAGATAACGTTCAGCCCAGGTTATTATGTTGTGAGAATCACTTTAAAGTCCAGACCACGGTAACAAAAACATTATGGAAAGTGGATATCCTCTGCTCCGTTTCACTTCTCGTCCACATGTAAACAGTGGAAAAATGTTCAAAAATGTTTCGTGAAATCACAGCCTTTTTGTTTAATTGTCTCGCTGTTATTTTGCAATTCAAGCATGAACCAGAAAGCTTTTTTTTTTTTTTACCCTCGTCGCACCAGAGACACGGGCTGAAAGGGTTTAAGCGTTGCAAGAAAAAAAAACGTACGAAAAAAAAGCGAAACTGTGGTAGTTTTGGATGATTCCTAGACAGAACTGTCTTGCTTTGTGTTAAGTTGTGCAAGTACTGACATGTGTCCCTTTTTTACATGCATTCTCATCTTCACAGAGGTATTCATTCCCAAATGGAGCAAATCTCAACAATGGTGCAGTCTTGGCCAAACGTCTTTGTTTTTCTTTTAAATATCCTGCCTTTTAGCACCTCTCCTCACTCTTGTTGTTTGCCTAAAAAAACAAAAAAAAAAACTATTTGCTAGTAAATTGATGTTCCAACCCTCTCAAAGCTGTCACCCACCCTGCTTTGAAACACAGTCAAACTCTAAATTACTGTGCTGAACTGCCTTAATCAGCCCCGTAAACACGTCACCTTGGCGTTAACGACTCACCACTTACTGGTGACTGGTACCTACACATGACTGATTCTGTCAACAAAGACCCTGAGCCTGTGAATTCAACCCAAGAGACCAGTGGATCATCTGCCTTAAAAGCCACATGACAGCATTGTGGCCGTAAAGCCATAATGCTTTCCCTTTGACCCCCCCCCTTTTAAGATGCTGACCACTCAGTTCGTCCACTTTCCACCAACTTACAAACATAGTGATTTTCTGGACTTAATGACAAATTTAAAAAGTCACATTCACTCAGTGACAAACACAAAATCAGAAACATTTCCCCACTCATCTGACTGAAAGCAAGATGGTGTTAATTGCCCATTCCGACATGTTGAAAGGGGGCTGGAAACAAACTCGCAACCTCTCAATAGAGTGAAGCAGCCCCTTTGGCTAGAAAGGAGTTCGACTGGCTTCTTTTCACACCTTCTCGGCTATGCTAATACCTCCCCTTTGATGGCTAGGAGATATACGAGCAGTTTGCGCCGCCCATCCCCTCCCCCACGTCCCCTCAGTTCCTCATGAAGGAGTCTCAAGCCCGACTTAAAAGTGTCACAGAACACAAACGGTCTCCATGTGTCTGGGATTTATTGCGAGTTACTCAGCCTCGTAGGTGTGCTGTGTGTCATAGCTTTGTTCATAATGGCTCATTATTTAACTGTGTAAAATAGTGTCACAGCACAAGGACTATTCATTAGTCATCGGAGCCTCGGTTAAATGGTGCCTTGTTTGTTTGTTTGCCGTCGTTTACTCCTGGAGGCTGAGTCAGGGTTTAGTTTTTTTTATGTTGTTGACGGTTTTTTTTTTCTACACAGTCCTCATCGCTGTTCAATAAGGTTGAAAAATGACCAGAATTGTCCATTTGGGATGCTGGTCATTTTTGGTCACTTATTATCCGTTTTTATGTGGTTTTTTTGTTGTTTTTTTTGTCTCCTTTAAAAAATTTTTTAAATTACCAGCAGGGATCTACAGGTGGAAATTAACACTTGGAGCTATAATCTGGTACAGCACATCTCTCTTCTTGGAGTTATATTGTGCATCGTCTTTGTTTTCAATAAATAAATAAATTGTAAAATTGTATTATTTGGTACTTGTGGCGTTTTGGTAATTTCATAAAGAAGTTTTTTGTAGGAAATCCAAGCAGATTATTTAATGTAGTTTACTTTACTCAAAGGCTACAGTGATGAAATGACACCCTAATCTCTTCAAGACCTAAGAAATGGGAATTTAACAAAGGGTTTGCAAAAACAAAAAACAAACATAATTCTGCATGGACACAGTGAGGATCAGCCGTATTTTCCGCCGATTAGGCAATGCAACTTGAAAAATAATTTCTCTCATATTGAGAGCACCTGAGCCTTAAACGTCGTCTGCATAACAACAACAAAACAATCCACTCTGCCTATTTATCGCCGCAAACCGGAAAATATGACCCGAGTAAGAACCAAAAATAATTATCTGCAATTTTTTGTTTGTCTCACTGACGAGAAGCCATTATCAGGGAGCCGTGGCTCTGCCTGCAGCCTGCATCATGACTGCTTGTTTGTAATGTTGGTATTTCAGGAATGCAAGCTTATGGTTGCACTCACCCCTAAATGGCTCTGGATGACGGTGGCAGCGTAGAGACGAAAACGTAAATGCGTGTCTGAGAAAACATGTCAAACAGAAACTGACGTCAGCCGGTTTATTGTGGGTTGGGTTCTGTAACTGCATTTTCCCAATTTATAAGTTTTATTTTTATTTTTTTTTAAACATGAAATGAATCAGTACATTTGCACAATTTGCTTAAATTACATGATTTCTGGGGAAGATATGAGCACAAAACCTCAGGGGATGATCTATTATTTAACATGCATTTAATTGTATTCCACTTAGGAGTTTTAACCTTTAATCATCGTTTCAGTAACATACACACATGACTGTAGTTCATATGGTAACTGCAAAAATATAGAAAAACAGAAGAAATGAGCCCTTTTTGTTTCCAAATTGTTCATTAATCTATACACATCTCCACTGAAATTCGCCACATATCACACTGCACTTCAAAGCAGGTCGGGCTACAAAACATTACAGCAACTGCATCCGACTCCATAATGGCTTGTTCATACAAAGTACATAAAAACAAATAATTTGGCAGTAAAAAAAATGCAGTGCTTCTGGGTCTCTCTGCAACAAGGACGAGACAATTAAATAATAAAAGAATATTAGACGAAAAACCAACTGGAATCAAATCCCAAAACATTTCTGTGACATTTGCCTCAGTGAAGCAGACAAAACTTCTCTCAGATCTTGTACATGTGAACAAATGTTAAAAACCATGAACCCTTTTTCTTTTCATTTCTCTGATTTTTGGCGCATGACATAAAATCCCAATAAATAAGTAGAAATTTGGTGCTGTAAAATGACAAATTGTGCAATTCTCCAAATTCTACCTTTCGTTTGACATTAACAGCCAGAGTGTGAAACGGAGAGCAAAGAGCCAGTAACAACAGACGCCAAACTGCTAGCTTCAGCACCTACTTAATTGGACCAAAACACTCCTGGGTGTATCATGCGGCATGAAATGTCAGGCACAGTGTTTTTACCAGAGTCTTGCTGGCCACTGTTTGTTTAAGTATCCTCCTGTTATCCTAAAATAATAACTGGAATGTGTTCACACGGGCTTGTGTGGTGGCAACATCCAACTTCTCTAACAGTGCAATTACCAGAAAACAGGTTTCATGAAAAAAAATGAGTCAACATTGCGCAAATGGAATAGACAAAATGCAAAACATCACCTTCCAGATGAGTCACTTTTTTTATAGATGCAATCCTTGATCTTTTAAATACCTAGTGGATGCCGTCACCGGGTGCTTTACACCTGCATTTCCTGGTTTTGCCATTTCAAAGGGAGTTAATTACCTGTAAATTACATGCTCACGGCTACAGTCAGCTTCACTTAGTTCAGTCACCCAGACATTTTCGTTTTCTTGATTCTGCGTCTGTAATACGAGGGAAAAGCTGAAAACTAATATGGAAATTATGCAAATGTCAAGGCAGAGGGAAATGATGGAAATCAATGTCTATGATTCACAGAGGGAGTCATTAATGTCAACGTACACTTACTAACATCAATTATAATCGCACCATCAAGTGAGCGAGCAAGATGGAAACATCAAACAGTACTTCCCCCGTTAAAAAAATATACTGTCATATCAATAATTATATTGCCTATTTGGTTGTATTTAAATGTATTGCATACATTTATGGTAAGATTTCTTTTAGAAAAAAGATGAAAACAACCAACTTTCTCATATCATACCTGTGATAAGTCATGTTTTATAATTACTTGGAGTTCAAATAATTGCTTTTCTTCTTTCAAAATAGATAAATTAGATCACGTTTTACTCGTTTAACTACTGTGTGAAAACCATAAAACTGTGCTTTTGCCAGCCTATCCCACCATGTTGCATTTGGTTTCACTGCAAATCTTCCGTCTGGAGCAGGAAAAACAATGTTGTATGCTGATGTGGTGAATAAAGCTTTCCTACTTTACTCTCACAATAAATAATAGAAACAATGTCCAGGGTTAGAGCTGAGACTGAGAAGTAAGGTTTGACCTATAAAGTCTAAACGAACAAATATTATTCGAGTAAACAGCTAGACAACTGGAGTGGTCAAATGCAACCATCTGGACAGATCCTAAAGCGTTTCTCATGAATGAACAATGTCCAACTGTGTCATTATCCATCTCTGATTCATTTCTGCGCAGGATCATTTCAGATGTCTTAAAAGCTTATAAAACATAATCCGCAACGTTGTACCAAAAGCGTACATTTAAATCCCCGTCCACTTCCAGCGCGCATAATTCAAGAGCATTGCGTAAGGTAACTATTATACGTGTTGTTTTTCCTCTATTCCCCTGCTAACAGAAAAACAATAGGCTCCGTTCAAACCCAATGTCGTTTCCTCTTTGGATGTAAAAATAACATGCCATCCTCCCACATTGCATAACTCAATATCAGTCAGCATCGAGGGCGGCAATGAGAGCTTTAAAACCAAAAAGAGGCATGCAATTAGGTGTTTACCCTGGAAGCCTTTTCGCAGTCGGTGTGGAAGAGGGAGAATGAGCGCGAGTGTGAAATAGTGGGAGAACCCACAGGGTTACTGAGTCACTGACGATGTGACCCTGTGCTCTCGGGGCCTTTTGGAAGCAGCATAATCAGGTCAAACACCCACTCTCTCTACAGTGTATTTCTGTCAAACAGGAGAATATAGTACGACTGACTTAGGGGAATGTTTGAATCAGTGGCCAAGAAAGTTGATCTGGAGCAGGAAGCTTTTATAACAAAGAAACACAAACACACACACAGAAGGCGAACGGAAAACTACGGAGTTTGATTTAGACATTTTCCAGGTGGAAAAAAGTAAATAAATAATGTGGAAAAAAAAAAAATCATCCAATCCGTATGACCATGTATCCATCCACTGGTCCATCATTCATCGGTTTGTCCAGTTTCCATTTACCCATCCTTCAGCTTTTATCCATTTCTTGTCCATCTCTATATCTATTCATTCATGTTTGTTCATCCATTATCCTCCATCCATTAATTACGTATCCGTCTAACCAGTCATTCATACATTTCTTTATCCATCCACCATCAATCAATCTGATCATCCATCTATTTTTCCATCATCTAATCAGTCCATCAACTTATCCATCAATCCATCCATCCGTTTCTTATTCAACTCCATCCATCCTTGCGTGCATCCATTTGTCAATTAATCTGTTTGTCCATCACCCATCCACCTCGTCTTCCATCATTCATTCATCTGACTGTCCATTCAGTTTCATAAATTCAAAGCTAACTTTTGGAATAACAAAAGAACTATGTTTGTGTCTAGAAAAGAGTTTAAAAGTGTGTGTAACTGGTACCAGTAGCTTTGCATCGAATAAAAATGAATATAATCAGAAAATATAAAGTAATATCTCTCACAAAGTTAGATTTGGGAAGTCACATAGTGGCTAATTAAGCAGAAAGAGAACGTAAATTATATCTGCAGACAGAGAAGTCTGCAATTGTACTCTTCCTAGAAGGGAATTCTGCATTACCCAACCTAAAGACTTAGGTTTGGGAGATAAACATGTCAGCTATGCTGTGTGCGTCCTCAGAGCCACAGATGCTGGGGCCTGGCTGCAGGCCTCTGTGGTCTTACTTGGCTTGTCTAAAGGAATGATGCTGGATGAGAAAGCATGGATACTTAAAGGAACAGAAAGGAATCTAAAATAGAGCAACAATACTTCAGTGTATAGTCATCATCTATGAAAAGGATTTTACCAAGTAATCCTGTCGTTGTCGTATACTTGGAAAATAGTTAGACTTTAACGTTTTTTTCGTACATCTTTGCGAATCAATGGGCTGTTTGTCAGTCATTTGCCGTGTCTAGGATGATATTTAACCAACTAAAAACATTGTATTTCACCAAACAGTCAAGAAATTTCTCCAGCTTCTACTCAAACCACAGCCTCTACTTTCCCCTCCGCACAGGACTCTGAATTCCTTTATCCTTAAAAACTTGAACTTGGTTCAAGCGTACCTCTCTTGTTTTGAAACGTAGAAGTTTGTGTCGCAGAGAACATTAAAGTGCTTCAAAAGCAGCAGAGAGCAGAGGGGGTGGGGTCTCCTTTCTGGATGATCACCATGGACAATAGTGATTAAAGCCTCTGGGGCCACGTTTCAAGGAACAAGTCATCCTGAAAAAGTTCACTGGACCCCTTCGTCTGTGCGTGTTTGGGTGAACGGGGGGTAAAATATGGTGGGGATGGTAGGAACCAAACAAAAAACCCCTGTCAGGTCATGTGACTAAGGAGGGAATAGATGGCGCATTTCGGTTGGTTAGAGAAGAAAGTCATGGAAACAAGTCTGTAGTGTCATTGTGTCTCTGTGAGAGCCTGTATGTATATGTCTGTGTATGTGTGGCTGTGTTGGAGGAGGTGGAGAGTGATGAGTCCTTAGGAAAGACCACCGAAACATTGTTCATTCACAACCAGAACAACAAAAAAAAAAAACGCCTCCATCATGGAGTGACCTTGACTACTTTGTCAGAACAGTCAGCGCATCAGAGCATCTCCGTTACACCCCCTCTCAGTCCAAGTGGGCGCATTTCAGAAATACCTTTTTAAACATAAACTGACCACTTCTTTTTTTTTTTTTTATCACTATGTAGTTCAGATTATGAAACTGGGAGAAGCAAAAAAAAAAAAAAAAAAGACATCAGGACAGACATTAAGTCATGATGAGCTGCAGTCCCACGCCGCCATGTGTGACCAATCAAACTATGTTCCCGCCGGGCGAATCAATACCTCTCCACTTCCATATGCCGGCTGTACTCTGGCTCATACAAAGTCTCCCACAGCAGCAAAAATATCTCCCCTACAAAAGCAGCGATTGTGTAATCAAATTGCTTTCTGGTTGGTTCTTAAAATAGGCCAGAATTCCTGAAAAACAGACTTTAACTGGCACGGATCGTTCACTTCGGTGAGGTCAAGTGCAACAGTCTTCCAAGTTTACAAAAAAAAAAAAAAAAAAAGGTCTTAAAGCTCCACTTCCTCAAAATATGCTAAAATTACAACTCATACGTCGGAAGAAGAAGAACACACCAGACAATAGGAAAAGATGCACACATCCTAAGGATCTCTGATCCCAGCAAACAACACGGCTCTTGAGGGATATTCCTTTATCTAGATAATCGCTGCCCATCACGAACTCGGCGTTGGCACAGCTGATCAATGAAAACAAAAAAGCCCCGGCGTTACGGGAAAAGTAAACCAGGCTGGAAAATGAGCTGTGTCCCGTCTTCCGAGCAGCCGGCGAATCTCGGAATAGAGATGCAGGGATTATGGGAGAACAATGCTGGAAATGAAGGTTTAATCTCACTCATTTTAGAGAGAAAGCATAATTCTATACTGCCTGACATCATGGTCAGCGTGGCAAAGGAGACTAATTAGCGTTTGGTCAACATGATCTCAAAAACAACTTAAGAAAAATCACATTCTATGCTGGAGGCATGTGTCATACAAGCTTAATAAAAGTTAAGAAACACATAGTCTTGCTTTTTTTTGTCATATTACATTATGGATTCGCTGCATCTTGTTGATATTTTATGTGATGGACCAATCACAGCAGCATCTAATAAGTATTAGAAAATTGTGACATTCATATTTATACATCCCCTTATAATCAGATACCCCCAAATAAAATTCAGTGCAACTACCTTTAGAAGTCACAGCTCACCATCCTCACTGGTGGAAGTTCAAGTGACAGATGTAATTGCAGCAAAAGTGATTCTACAAAGAATCTTTGTTTTAAAAATGTCATATTCAGGTACCCTTTTCCCTCCACTTTGCAATGATCCTTTAGTTTGTTGCATAAATATAGTAAAAATTGTGGTTGGGATGTAACATTTTTTTTAAAAAGTTCACAGGGTTTTAATAATTTTGCAAGCCAAGCATTTCCATAACTGGTTCCGCTATTGATGTTTTAAGCCCTTTATGAGGAATTGTTCAAAGATTATACAGATTATACAGCCTAAAAAACAAAGTAAAACAAATCTCTAGCTTTTACACAAATCTGTGTAAAAGTGATTTTTTTTTTTATGTAAACAAGAACCTCAAAACATTTTAAAGCAGGCCAGGGTGAAAACAGCACTACTGCATCAAACTCTGCAGTGCGGTCCTCAAATAATAATTAGTAAAATAACAATTGTAAGTTAAAAAAAAAAAAAACTAAGTGATTATGTTTTCCTACCTTATTTAATTATAACACAATAAGAAAGACAGACTTTAAAGACCAAATTTCAGTTATATACCACAAGCATAAAACGTTATGAGACACTAAAAGTTGGTTATAAAAAGCTGAAGAGTTATGGTTGCAGTCTTTGGGTTTTAAACTAAAAGGTTACAGCTAAGCTGATGGTCAGATGGCTTTTTTAGATCTGCTTTGTTACATTACGCGAGCTTAAATCCTCCTGCTCAGTGCAAAAGCAAGGACAGCATGTGTTACAATGAGATAAATGTTACGGGAAGGATTATGCATCCCGGGACAGGGTGTTTCCATGACAAATTGTTGAAACACCAGGTACACTATGGCATTTCACTCAGCATTTTAGATCAGCAAAAGTAATCGGGGAAAATCCTGACAGTTCTGTGCACAGAAAGATTATTTGTTCATATATTATTGCAATTAAAAAAGTGAATCTAGAGCTCATCAGAGTCGCTTGCGGATAGGAATGAAGTCCCACCATCCAAAAACAACACTATGGAGGTTAACTAAATACTTTAAACGGCCCTTAATCACGGTTGTTAGATATAGAAACTTTTAAGTCAAGACGTCTGACAAAGTATGTTTTTCTATTTGTTATTCGCTAATTACAAATGTGGCTGTTTTGTTCCCCCTCCCCCGATTGTATACTTCAAATACTGCACTTCAAACCAGTGAATCTTATAAAGACACATTTTTATTATTTATGCAAGACTGTAAAAAAAGTACTTGGTTCAAGGGCATCAAGTGTGCATGGTGAAGTATCAGTGGGCCTGTTTCCCTTAGGGAAGCTTGTCAGAAAGCACGGGAAAAACCAGGACATTTAAAATAAACTCTGTTACCTGTGCCAGAAAAATGGTTATGAGTTATAATTGGGTCTTGTTATAAAATATAAGGGTTAAGGCAATAAAGGAAAAGTACATTGGACACTAGGGATGGGAGATGCAGACTTAAAAGTTACTTGAGGTGATTATTTTAAAAATGATAAGTGATGATAAAAAGCATTGTGAAATTTAGCAATTTTTTTGAAAATAGATTGCATCTCTGGGATTGAATATTGTGACGGCCAGAGCCACACAAACACAAACAGTGCTATTAAAAATAATAATAATAATAATAATAATAATAATAATAATAATAAAATCAATGAAAAAATGTAATTACTGAGTAGGCTACTTCAGGACACCAATTATTTTAAGAAGAGCAGTCGAATGTATTCATATTTTCAAAAATACTGATTCATACTGCTACTCTCAAAAAAATGGTAAAAGTAACAGTTTTAGAGGTGTATCAACATTATTGTGTCAAGTTTATTGCTGGCACAATAAATGAAAAATTATTATGGATGATAGACGTTAGACTAATTGCCCTTCAACCTTCTGCCATCAATCATCTCGGTCCCTAAACCCAAACCCTCGAGAAAACATGAGAGGTGAGCAGCAGAGAAGAGATCATGAGAGAGAAAACCTTTGTTTCATCTGCATTTTTTTCCCCCTTTTACTTATATCTATAAGTAAAATGCGATGTATTTTACTTATACATCGCATTTCCATACATATCTTTTTCAGGGTCGTCTGGGGTTCTGTGCGATTTTCATTGCTTAGAAAAAAAAACAAAAGGTGAGGCAGAATTGGTGCCATTTGCAAGTCATATTTTAGTTTCTCACGGACTGCGGTGGACATCCTATACATCTCTACATGGAAACATGGTCTCCACTTAGCTAAATTCAATAGCTCAGAGGATTACCATCTCCACTGAAGTACGTAATAACCAAAAGGTCAGGCCATAATCATAACTCACCAATTTATAATCCGTTGCTGCCTCTTCAGTGGCTTTAAAATGTGCTAAGACCTAAACTACCACTCGGCACATTTTTGAGAGCATTCCCTCCACTTAAGTGCCAGTTTGACCGTCATTTTGCCCAGCTTTGAATGCTCTATCCCCTGTTGGCTCAAGCTAGCCTAGATTGAGATGCACACAGATTCATTGCTATTTTTACATGTCCTACTTGAAATTAATGTAGCAGATTCTCAGAAGAGGAAGTCAAGCATCACCAAAGCTTCCAGAACATCTAGAATCGCTATGAAATGCAGTTGGTAGAGACAAACTGGGTACTATGGGGTTAAACTTCTATGAAGAGAGAAAAATAAGCTATTAAGTAAATCCTCCCTACATTAGCGTGTGGTTTTAAAAGACTTCTGGTAATCCGAAGAACATTATTGTGCAGCGAAAGATAAATGCCTACATCAACACACACACTCGCATAGTTGTTTTTTTTTAATACAAGAGAGATCAAATAATGGCTCTCATGTGACCTTGCACCCTGATGAACACATTCTAGGCAGTGACAACTGCCTAGAATGTGCTGGTTTTCTCCCAAACCAGCACAGAAATGGTGCACATGTGCACAAGGAAAAAAAAGACTTTATTACACCGTAACTCCAGAGGCTGCACAAACAGCACTCATTAAATTAGGAGAGGACACAGGCTACTGGTGCTGCAATTATGTTACCACTGATGACTATCATCGCGAGCGTAATAAGTGTTATACGGGAGCACTAACATTATGGAATGCATGGTTATTGGCTCTATTTTGGAAAAACATCTGTCATAACAAACTCCTTGTGAGAAGACAAACATGGAGCGTGCGTGGCCTCAACGTGGCCTCAATTTGTGACTTTGCCTGGGGGACAACATCCTACCAATTATTGTATTGCTTAGATGCAATGATTTTAGACTTAAACACTCACTCTGAAAGTGTCTCTGAATTGAGTGTTTGGCGCTTGCTAAACATTTTTGTCGATGTTCTCCAATTTTGAAATAAGAAAGGAAGTAGCTCTTGCCCTGGTGTGTTACATAACTGCTAACTGTGAGGGCTGTGCGTGTGGCGTAGCAAAGCTAACACGTGACCGACAAAATAGGATGGAACAGAAAAAGATAATGACAGTGACGGAAACGCGAAGTGGCAACATCCTCCAAGAACAACGCCAACTTAACAAATGTATTAAAAACATGAGGGCAGTGCTAGAAACAAACGGACCAATTGATTTGCACGATGGGAGCATAAATGGCCCTTTGAACAATCTGCAAGGCAACATTCCGCTTACCCAGACAAAATGCAACTACTGGCTAACAGATAGCACCTACACAGTTTTTCAAAGCAACGTTCAACTTAGGCCACGTTCACACTGCAGCTGAAAGCAGATTATATCCGGTGACGATACATCTTAAGCGCAACAACCCGAGCTTTTAAAATCAGGCAAGGAAAACCACTGGTGTGACCTGAAGAGTTCATCACTGAGAGCAAACGGGAAACAACGTCAATCATTTTAGCAGTGCTTTAGCCGTGCGTAGGATATTCTTGTTTTGAATGTAGATGTAATTAACGCCACCTGCTGAATCCAACAGACTATTTGGTTGTGAATTTTTCAAACATGAAGAATATAGTTTTAAAGCCAAAACTTTCGAGTTGTGTCCCTGCAGCACCATTCATCACCGATTACAGATTTTTTTTTTTTTCTGAAACAAAGGTTTTTAAAGTAGGGTCCAACAACCCAGAGGTTTCAAATTAACACCAGTTGGACCTTTAAAAAAAAAGCAAAAAAAAGCTATATAACAATAATGATGTGTAACCAGCGCATTTATATGTCTAGTAATGCTGCAAGAAATAAGAAAGAAAAAGTATATTAGACCTATGATGTTACAGTTTTGCCTTCAGTATTCAAGCGGCGGGAGTCATGAGTCTCCTACACCATTATTTCACGAGTCGGAAACTAATATGTTTGGGATCCAAAGATTTGGAAACACAGTAGTATGTGATTTGTAAAACCTTATAAAAACAAAAATTCTTACAAATGTTGCCAAAACCTCATCTCATCTCACGAGTTCTCCCGAGCTCTGCATCGTGTTTCGTCTCCTCCGGTGGGTCGCATGTGTTGAGTCACATTCCTATTCATGCGAGCAGAGGCCGAGCGCGAAGCTAGACTGTGTATCTGGTCTAGGTGCAATGAAAGGGTTCAGTCACTTCACAGATAGGCCGTCCACTCGCTGCGACTGGCACAAGCGAGTGGGAACAAAGGAGTCACTGTGGCTACCACACACACTCCTCGTTACAACGTAGCCTTTGGCCTGCCAGCTGTCTCTCTGTCCCTTCCATGTCCACACACCTCGCCACTCCTCCTCACAACCCCAGCTGCGGTTGTGCATCAAACACCCCCCCACCCCACCTCACCCCGCCCCTTAATTCAGGGTGCACACACAAACCGCCCTGCCCTCTGTGGCTCCAGAACCCGGTCACACCAGAACACTGCTCCCCACCCTGCCGGTGCTCGCTCTTTGCCTATCTGCCACGCTGAATGACTACCTGCCTACTCTGTTGGAGGCACATGTTTTTTTTTTTGTTTTTTTTTCACCAGCTCCCAACGGCTCATCAGTACCATTCAGACACACACAGCCACACATGAGCTCATGCTCCCTGAATAATATGGTGTAGCTGGTTTTCTAAATATTTTCCATGCACGCCGTTTCCCTTTCCTTTTTTTTTATATTCTGTCTCAGAGATGCTTGCTCTCGTCTGCTCGGTTTATTTTCCTAACTTCCATGTCCCGCATGGTGCACAGGCTCACCACACAGCCCTCCCTTTGCCTGACAGATGCCCCATCTCTGGCCTCGCCCTTTAAATTACAAACCCTCAACTTTCAACCGCTTTTCTATTAATTGTTTGTCTGCCACTTTTCTTTTTTTTTTCACAAAAAAAACCCCTTTCCACCACTCATACTTTCCCTTCCCTGTATTTACCGGCCGACTTAGAGGCTTCATACCCAAGTGGTCAGGTGGGTCAGGTGCCAGCTCTCCTCCACCCAAACAGTGTGGTGACTGGCCACTGCGAAAATCCTTTTCATCCCTTCTGCAGCGAGTTCAAAACCACTCGTTTGAGCTCTGCTTGTAGCTGGTCTATTATTGTCAAGTTAAAGGGAACGACTGTGGGTGGGGGCTCTGCTTGTGGCAGAGAAATGAAATGAGGCCGGAGGCTGACTATTTTTGGACAGGAGCTGAAGATTCAAAGAACTTATTTTTGCCTTTTACGGGTTAATTACATGTAATACACATTTATGTGCAGCAGAGAAAGAGAAGGGAAGAAAAGGGGAAAGACGAGAAGCAGTCGTGGGCATTTCTCATGTCTGGTTTTATATTTCTGCGGGTAGGAAGTCACTAAAATTATGCGACCCTAACTAAAACTTAAAAAGAAAATTGTGCATCTTCTGGTTCCGAATATTCAAGTTTTAAAAAGTTACACTTTGAAAACGGCTACATTTCTGTTGTTAAAGCAGTTGTTAGTGTTTGGATGTCGTTTTAATACGTTTCCAAATAAAGTGTAAAGCAGAGCAGCCCCTCCTCCACCTGTTGCTCCTCAGTCTCAGTGTTGTAGTTTCACATAGAAAATCAAGTCCATCACACACAATTCTTATAAATGTTAGCATCATTGACAATTATTGTCAGACTTAAACAAATTCAAATCTATTTAGATTGTCGTTTGATTGAACTACTTTCTTGTTAGTTTGTCGCTTGTTAATGCCACATGCTGCACTGCTCTAAAAACTAAGACTACTGGGACCATTTGAATCACATTCACACAATGCAGTTAGTTTTAAGAGTGATTATTTCCCCCCCCCCCCCAATTAAATCAAAATTTACAACAAAATAGTAAAACAATTTGAAAAACAAATTTGGTTATAGACGAAAGAGCAATCTATTAGAATGAGTTTGATGAAACAGTCTGTATTTGACAAGCAGTAGATAACCATTTGGTATAAATCCAGGTTAGTCTATCCCCGACCCTGAAATTAAGACCTGAAAGGGGGTCAAACCAAAGTGGGTTTATGCAGTCTTAAACCAACTTCAGTTTCAAAAATGTCAGTGGTTCATTAGAACACTATTTTATGAACCTTTAAATCGTAGTCAAATTTAAATTGGGTAGTTCTTCACACTGCAGCCAATGATTATTTGTGGGAGGGAAACAGAGGTAAGAGATAATGTGCCACAAGCGATCTTCCTGGCCAAAACGCCCTGAAAATAAAACACATACACCTTGTTTGTGTCAGATTGCCAACCTAATAAAAAAAAAAGCAAGTGTAAAACAGTGTTCACTTAAAACTCTGTTACCTTTATTATTATTTACTATTGTACTTTTTACATCAGATGGTTACTCTGACCAGAAGTGCTCTGAATGCTCAATCCTCGGTACGTTTTTCCCCTACAGGAAGATAACTGGAGGCGCAATGCCTTCTTCCTCCATTTGCTACGTGGGTAATCACTCTTCTTTGTCTAAACAGCCCAATTAAAATGCGCAATGGTTTAAAAAAATTTTGTTTATTGTTGCATAAACTGCTACGAAATGTTTGAAATTGGAGACCGGCTGTTAGGTTTCGCCTCCGTTACCAGCCAATCTGGAGTTCAGTAAATGAAGCAGCCATGAGAGTCACCTAAATAGAGATCTTAACCGATTATAATGCCATTTTAAAAATATTGGGATCTATTAATTTGTAACTTTATTACAACTGTAATAGGCAATAATAATTGCCTGTTAGTAGGAATATTTCTTTGAAAATATTAGTACAATATAAATGTTTGTGTTAATAGGGTTAAATCAAAAATGTTTTCACTGAAATCTTGATAAAATCATTAACTTTTTTTTGTAACATTGGGTAGTGTCTGCATCTCTTGACCTTTCTTGCTCACACTTTCTGTCAACAGGATGTGAATGGGTACTAATGCAGACAGAGGCAGGAAGTGGGTCACCTTCCAGCCACAGCTCAGAAGAGGCCCATTACCACTGGCATAATGCACCCTTAACGCAAAATCACTGCTGTAAAGTACTAAATGTACACAGTGCTCTAAACAGGTCTCGCTACTGTTGTTGTAAAACTTCCCTTTCCTAGCTGAGCCTTTCTTGTCGCAGTGCTGTCTGTGCTGGAAAATCCAGCCAAACAAGTCAGACACTCATGAATAAAAATACAAACACCGGGAACTAAGCCTGCTCCTTCAGACAGCAAGAAGAACAAACACAGTAGCGTGCCCCGGAGGCAGCATTAAGCCCGGCTCGTCTGCCATCGCTGTACCTCTGCTCTCGATGAGAGCCGAGCACGACGAGCCGAGATGCAGCCGCATTTATCCTTCGGTGCAGGGCAGCGGGGAAGTGCAAGATGAGGGCCAGGCGTGTGGACAGTGCGCAACATCAGCAGGAAACGGAGGAAAGTCTGATGCGTGGACGCCGGCGAGCGGCCAGGGTGACACGAGGTAAAGCAGGTGGCTCACAGATGGGGGATCTGCTCGGGCCACAAACGGTGGCGTCTCAGCTGAGTCTGAGAGAGCCAAAACAATCACTGGATGTTTAGTCTCAGATGGTAGGAAAAACCTGTAGCTCCACACACAACCGTAGCAGCAGGAGAGAGCGATAAGAAAGCACAAATACCGATTAGTACCAGCAGGCAGAAGAAAAACCTGCACCCTAAATGGTGACTCTCACAAACCTGTTTAATTTTTCTCCTGATTTTGACACCATGTTATTTTTCAGTATGTTAAAGCAAACGTCTAACAGCTTAACTATATAGCTACTGTTTGCATTTTGGACTTAATTTAAAACAACTAGGGAAATATCCAGTGACAAATTTGAAATCCATTTTCTTATGACCGCAAACTCTGAAGACAGAAAATAAACTTGGGAGCAAATGAAAACATGAACCAAGACTTCACCCTGCCCGAGGAAAAAAAACAAACAAAAAAATCCATCCATTAGCATACACTTGCTGACCTGTTGTTCCACATCGGTCAGAGATCAACACGACCTTTAGCAAATCGTTGGCAAAGCTAATAGAAGAATAATCCTGGCTGTGGCTGTTTCGCAGACGCAACGCTTATCAACATTTTTTTGTTGCCACCAAGGCACCGCCAGGGTATGAGGATTACCATAGTTTCACTTCACGGCCTGTTAACAACAACAGGAGCTCACCTCAGGCTGCTACTCAGCTTAACGGCAAGAGCAAGAAAGATAACTCATGAAGCTTTAAGCAAGTGGATCTATCCCAGACGTCCTGACTAACGCTGCCGCCGCGGGTGCTCAATGTGTGGGCACAGCGGATAAGAAACTGGGGAATATTTACATGTTTTTTTCAATGCTAAAAACTCAAAATCAGACAACGCAGACGAAGTACAGTAAAAATATTACCAGAATTCGGCAGAATGCGTGAGTTTCATTCACTGCAGCCTCAGTTGCCGTCGCTATGAAAGTCCTGGGATCGTCCAAAAAATAGCACTACAGTGTCACCATTTCAAACTGAAGCATACAATTCTGCTTACAAAAACTGCAGATCCAAGAATATCACATGCTGCATCTCTGACATTCTTATTAGGCAAATAGAAATTTCACACAAATATTTTTTTTTACCAAAACATCATTACTTTAAGTAAAGTGCTAACTGGATGCTCAGAACAGGCATGAGGAGAACACTCTGAAATGATCAACGAAATCTGTAAGCTGCGAGTTCATTTCAAGCTTCCTCCACCATCACACGATGTTGTGCTAAACCCCAACTTGCTCACAAACCTCCATATCAAAGTGGATGTGTACCAATTGCGAGTGCAGCTGGTTGAATGCGACTCTAGTGTAAAATGCTTTGAGTGGTCAGTATGGCTAAGGAAAAGCACTCGAGTAGATCGTTTTTCATTCCACTAAATTATTGAAAAATGTTTGTTTTTTTTGTTGAATAAGTTAATTTAAGAAAGACATAAAGACAGAAAGTGTGAGAGCAAAAAAAAAAAAACGAGAGTGTTTTAGGTGTCCTTCTCTGTTTTGATTTATTCAGAGTCTCTCAAGAAGCTCCAGCATAATGCAACACATCTTCAGTCCAAGACTTACAGTTTCCCAGCAAAAAGGAACAGGCGAGATGATGACCTTGGCGCGTTGTGAGGCGCGCTCCACTCGTCCTCAATCTCTCTCTCTTTCTCCCTTCCTCTGCAGCCTTGACTAGTTTAATGAAAAAAAAAACCTGCTGCTAAATCACATGGCAAGCCTTGAGTAGTGACAGAATGGGTTTAAATCTGTTATCTTGGGCGATACATTAATTAAAAGCCAGATTTATATAGGTGGGAACTCTGTTCAAAAAGTTAATAGAAAACTTTGTAATTAGCCGTCTGAAGACTAGGCTTTAGGTTCTCTTTCGGCCACAGCGAGTGGGACGATAAATCTGAGCAGAGACATCGTTCATCCATCGTTCCTGTAGGAACTTGTAAATATCCGCCTCTATAGAAATTCAGAGTCAGATTTACTTGGGTGTAATTCTTTTTTTTTTTTTTTTTTTCAGAAAATATATTTGAGCGAATGAAATATTTAATTTTTCCAGAAATACGCTTTCAATTTACAGGACGTTAATTACTGAGCATGCTTTACATGTTATAAAAATTAATGACAGAACAAATTGTAAAATCATAGTTTCTCCTTCCCATGAAGTACTTTTTTTTTCACTGTTGATTCTATGTGAGTGTGTGTGTGCATGGTTGTGTGTCCTGTGTGTCTCCGTGTTGCCCTGTGACAGACTGGTGACCTGTCCAGGGTGACCCCGCCTCTCGCCCGGAACGTTAGCTGGAGATAGACACAGCAACCCTCCCGACCCCACTAAGGGACAAGGGTGTAAAGAAAATGGATGGATGGATGGATGTTTATTCTACAGTTATAAAATTGAAAACAGCCAGAAAACCAAGAAAATCTCAAAACCAAAATGTTGACGAAAGGAAAAATTTTTTTTTTACATCCTTTTACTCCCAGCATGGAGAAAGAAACATCAAACTCTGTCCACTGCCTCCAGCACTCTAGAGGCTAATGCTAGTGAAAGTTGACTTTTAGCCTGATGCAACAGGCATCGTTTAAAAAAAAGTGAAGTTGCAAAAAAACACACAAACCTCATCACAGATGCACCATGAGCGAGGCACTGCTGAAAAGAATTAAGCAGCTTGTTTAGCAAACAGCATTGTGGAAAAAAAACTAATTTTGTCTCCTGCCCTGACCCCAAAGTTCATTTCATTGGGATTTACCTTCACCGTCTTGAAAAGGTTTGCAAATCTATAAGTTCTTACTCGCCCTTTTAACTTAGTTTTCCTAGTTTTAGCCGTACCTGGCCAAGTTACTGAAAAATGGAGTTATATCCTGAGGTGAACTTCATAGCTGGAAACACATAGACAGCATGCGCTTGAGCGAGAAGATGAAAAATACAACAACTCTTACTTTTCCTTATGAGCCCACTGCCGCACCAGCCTTCAGTTTGTGGTATGCTTAACAATTCGACCGATATCAGTCAACATTCTCATGGCAGGGTTTCCATTTCACTCTGAACAAAAACAGCTCAGAGCTTGCCAGGCTTTTCTTCAAGCTCACAGTTTCTGGTCAAAAGACAAATGTTCGTTTCAATTTGGCAAACCACAGGCACATTTACGACACGACAGCAGTCAACAATGGCAGCTCTGATCTGCTGACTTGCTCAACTGTCTGCGCTTTCACCAGTGAGTTTGTTCAGAGTTTTGCGTTTATTTACTGTCCTTTGCAAACTATTTATTTAAGGGCTTTCACACGATATTTTAAAAAGGAAAGTAGAATTTTATTGTCTTGCATTTTGCAAAGATGTTCCGATGTTGTAGGTTACCAACTCATTTCAAGATTTTCCAGTTTTTGCTATTGGAAATGGAAGTTGTTCAATTCTTCAAGTCTGAACAAAGGGGTTAAAAGATCCTAAAGTGACTGGGAGCATTCAAGCACCTGCTGATCTTACAAGAGGAAATCCTTTAAACCTTGGGAATGTTTAAGGACTTTGTTATGCTTCCATCTAAGCCTTTAATCGCCCATTCCGAAGACACACAATACAAGAGGGAAATGGGACAAAACTACAAATGTCTGATGACGTCAGCGAGAAAAGTACTCAGAAGGCTGCATCCCTGCTGAGTACAGGCCGCAAGTCGCATTGCAAAATGCAATTCAGCGAACAGACGCCAGCTTCAACGATGTGAAGAAGCAAAAGGTTTGCAACGTCTCAATCTAGAACTGTTGGGGTTTCTGCTTTGATAACGTTCCAACAAAAACATATCCATGCTTAATTCTTAGACCTCTTTCAAGTGACAGAAATCAGGACTCATGAACTGCCTGAGTGACGATCGTCATGGACACAGAAATGGGGCAAACAGGAGAATGGACACTTAAAGTAGTAGTAGTAAGTTATTGAACTAACCACAAAAGCAGCTGTCTACGGAAAATAACCAATCAAGCATTGAGCCGTATTACTGAACAGTGCTCACATGGTTTGAAGAAGCATCTGTTACTAAAACGCACACAAAGAGACTCACTCGGTGGGTAATTGCTGCAGAAAAAAAACCTGCGATTAGCTCCTACAAAACTCACCAGCATGAACCTATGCAGCAAAAATGATGCAGGCAACCCATAAAAACTGACACAGCAGCGAAATTCTGCTTCCTGGTGCACATGTGCACAAATGCTATAAATCACACACAATGCGCAACCGTCATCACATAAGAACAAGATCACCAACACGCCAAGTCGACCCTCACAGACTCGGTTGTCTTTTAAAAACCCCAGGATTCTATGTCATCTCAAACATCCCCGCGCTGTTTTTTGGGGGGGTGAGAGGAGAACTTTATCCGTTTGACTGAGAGGCTCTTTCTGTAACCGTTTATCATGGTGGGTCAGTAGGGTTTGAGGCTGAAAGGCTTTTAGCTGGGAAAGCCTAAATACCACAAACATAGAGATACACTGTTCAAACGGGCTCTCTCTGTGTTTACCAAGCTCCGCAGCTGGAATGCAGCGGCAAGGGCAAGCACACAAAGGCGTCCGTATCGGTTTCTGGGTCTTTTAGGCTGTCTTCCCGCCGCATGAAGTCGGGACAGAAAACTCCACCTCGGGGTCCCCAGATTTACTTACAGTAGATCCTGAACGCCCTGGGGAAAGAGCATGCACATGCAAAGGGCTTACGTGTTGAAATCCATTCTTACAGTGGCAGATCCTGATAGCAAAAGCACAACCTCGCACGCAAATATGTGTAAAATCCAACCATTAATCTGAATAATTTTAATTTAACGTGGGGGGGAAAAATACCATATTAGTAATATGACCCACTGAAATACATTTTACTTAGTTAGATACCATTTTTTCCACAAATTGTTTTTGCTTTTCCGTTCAACTGAAATATATATTTTAGCATGTGAAAAAAACAAAAAGTAAATCAAACAGTTAGTTAAAAAAACAGAGCAATAACAAACTGTAAAGCTTTTTTTAAATTCTACTTACTACTTTTTAAAAATTAATTGTATATATGTAGCGTGATACTGAGGTCAGTTTCTCCAAGCCACTTTTCAAAATTGGAAACCCAATCACCCACACATAACTTGATAAGTCAGGAAATGGTGCAAGGAAAGTAGCTACTCAGCTACTACTCACATAAACTTACCCACATCTATAGTCAGTGTAATAATTAAAAAGCTAAAAGCATCTGGAAATCTGACAAGTCTTGAAGAGGAACATCATTAGCCTAATAAAACTGAAATTTAACAACATATAGACATAGTCTGATGTTTGTAAACTCCCAGTGCCAAGGGATCCAAATATTATTTCCAATTGTGGGAGTTACAACTGCACACATTTGTGTAAATGGTGCAAAGAAGACAGCCTGTTGATAATTAGTAATTTTATTTTTAGAGCGGTATCTGTAATTATGATGAATTTAAGAATACTTTTTCCTGACACATTTATTATCATCAACAAAATATTTTTAATACAACAAAATATCACATTATCTTAAGTCCATATTGCCCCAAATTGCCAAAGCTACATCCAGAGGGATACTACGAAAAGGCCTTTATGTCCCTTACAATCACAAATGTGAACATGAAAACTTTAAGTCATTTGGGACTTAAACTGAAACCAGGCTTTAGTCAGACAACGTAAGATCTTTTTTGGCAATATACAATCCAGTTAGATCTTGACTTATGGTATAAATGTGGGAAAAGATCTTTCGGACACTGTTAAGTATGATATACTGTGGGCCTGTTTTGCTACAAAATGTACTGGGAAACTTTTAGAATGTCTTAGAATGCCATCATGAACTACTATAAATACCAGGAGGTTATATAAAACGCTGTAATTTGCCAGAAAAGTGAAAGCTAAAGATGCACCAACCCAATCAGCTAAAGCTTGGAACTGGTTCATTTTTTCATGGCCTTTACAGAAAACATACTGGTTTTCGCCAGAAAAGGCCTGATTGTTGTATTTCTTCTAATATTGGTTCATCACTCGGTCAGGCTAATGATCACGACGGAAATGATTCACAAGATAAAGTATTTATCTCTTTCAATCTCCAGCAGAAAACCTGTGTGGTGAGACGAGGGGAAGAGGACATAAAAGAAGGCCCGGGACTCTGGCTACGCGGTGATTTACATGAATATTACCAGAGGCAAAACGTAGAGCAGAACATGACAACATTACCTTTGAGATGTCTTCTCACCCACCTTTGTCTGCTCGGCTGTCTAGCGCCGTCCCATTGCACCTTTAGTACCTACACACTGTTTTAATTAACTTCATACCACAGGGAGCAATTATGCAAGGCAACATTCATCCAATTTGGAACTGCAAATGAGTCCACCTTCAAGCTACAGAACGACAGGGGCTTCAATGCGTTCAGGACAAGAAGATACCGCAAAGATTCATCATTTAACACACGATTTTAATTGCTGCGGAAAAAGACTTTGGGAAGTTTCCCCGTTTCTGTTATTTAATGGTGCGATTCTAAGCTTTTAGGAAAAAAGAAAGGAGGCGGGGGGTGGCTCACGAAGATGGGCAGATAGCAAGCGGGGCATAAATGAAGGAGAAAACAATTTACATACCTCCACTTCCCCTGGGGAGTGACAACTGAGAAGGAGAAAGTGGATGAAGGGATTGGGGGAGGACGAGGAGGAGGATGAGGGCTGTGCAATAGCAAATGAGAGGGAAGCGCAAAAGATGGAGGGAGAAAAGTGTTAAAACTGATGGAAACCGTGCACTCAAAGGAGAGTAAGCTAATGAGAGAACGACGACAACCTGCAAGGACGGGGAATGTGACGAGAACTGCAAGAAATTGGCGAGACTGCACTTCGGAAGGTGGTGAGAGGATGCCAAACAGGGAGGCATGAGTCAGATAGATACACAATAAAATCTAACATGTGTTACTACTAATTGGTTACAAGTGCTTAAGGAGTAAGCACTTGTAGCCCCAAAAACCCATCCCAGCCACTCAGTTTCTGTCCATAAATCAGATTTTCTGGAATAGACCTGAATATCTAAAAAAAAAAAAAAAGGGGGATCAAAGCACTCAATTTCTGTTTTTTTTTAATGTGTCTATTTGGCTTTTAATTCATGATGCAAGTCGAGGATGTTGTGTTTTGCCTAGCTCTTTAAATCTCAGGCAGTTCATTGCTGCTGTTGGAAGTGTAACACCGCATAGAGGTAAAGAAATATTTATTTAGGAAAGCTAGCTAACAAGAAAATGAGCTTCGCTGAGGCTAATAAAACTGCTTTTTGCATGGGTGTGCATTCTTTTTGACATACAAGTCCCTCAGGTGGCTGTTAAAGTGAAATGTGATGCTTCTGCTACGCTGAATCATGCAAAGCTAGACAGCTAAGTTGTATATACCTGTTCAGTAGAAGAGTGAGCTAAAACCGGCAAACTTTAATACACAGTCCCTTAAAAAAAGTATTTATGCTCTTTGAAACTTTTCCACATTTAATAATAAAAATAAAAAAAAACTAATATTAGTACATTTTACAGGCGGTTTTATGTGACACATCCACAAAATTAAGTTGAAGGAAAATGATGTTTCGTATCTCCTACATGTGAAAATATTAATAAAAAAAAAGAGTGTGCATTTGTTATCAGCCCCCTTTGTGCTGATACATTCTAACAAAATGAAATAAAATGGTAAATCTGAAAAAGTTGCAGAGAGTACACAGGAAGCACGCGCTCTGGTGAGATGAAACCAAAGTTAAACACTAATGTTAAAACCATCATATCTACTGTGAAACATGGCGGTGGCAGCACCATGCTGTGGACAGTAAAGCTGGACAGAGTTGATTGTTTGGAAAGACATTTTGTCTTGAGAATTGTAAAGCTGACAAGAGACACGAAGCCAAGAAACTTCCTATGCATAAGCTGCAGTAAAAGACGGTTCTCCAAGGTATTCAGCGTGGCCGAATAAAAATGCACACCACACACAAAGAAAAACCCAAACAAAAGTGATACTCTCAATAAACAGAAAACTGAAATAACTAAAGTGCTACAAGAATACACACGAGAAATAAAAACAAAGTTTACAAAGGTTGTTTCCTGACATGTTTAAATACTTAATGAGGTATTACAGCATTTTCAGCTTCAACGCCATCAGCTCTGTGCTGAAGCGAGCCTTCCTCTTCAAACTCCCCATGTGCTCCTCTGCAAACAGGGCATTTTCTGCACCGTTTGCATTCCTCTGATGTAATAAAGAACTGTGAAGAATCTCAAAGACAATTACAGTATGTGGTAAAAGTAAAAAAAAACCTGTCGGTAAGGCAGGTAGACGTCGGGGTGCGAGTGCTTAATTGAGCACGTCTGTAAGATAACGTTTATTTTACGACTCGGTGAACTCTTAATGTCTGCCAAGCGAATAATGTAATAGAAGCACAGAGGCCTAACGGTTTTAACGCGGTAACGTTGTGGGAACCAACGGAAGGGTAAGACAACCCTGGACAGGTCGCCAGTCTGTCACAGCATTTAAGCTTCATATTAGTTTAAATTAAATGTTAGTTGCAATGCTGGGAAGCATAGTCAGAACTCTTAGCAATAAGCCACCCTTAGAGCCTCTCAGACTAATGCAGTTTGTGATGCTGTATCTCAACGGGCTTCCTCCGTAGTATTCATAAGGAACGGCTTGAAAAGATGCGAGCTACAAGTTCATCACGTTGCCTCGACGGAGAATCACAATCACGCAGAACAAAAGGTTATAGAGCTCGGTGAAATGAGAACTACCCACACGACGCTGACCTTACAATTAATCTCCCCGTAGGTCACTCCTCAGGGTCGTCGTTTCATCATTCAAGCATGTCCCTGATAGAAAGTCGCAGCAGCAATTCACACTTTAACCTGATGTACTAATTAAATGAAGAAGAGAGCGATAACTTTCTGTGATGAGATCCTCCACGGATTCAGGCCCAGAAGAAACTAAGACAGGACTGCACACAGTCCTGTAGTTTTCTTCGTAATCCTCACATTTACTTGTGCTAGTCGTTAGACTGGTTCGACACAGAAAACATGCATGATGAGCTATCAAAGTAAGTGCTTCATTAGTATCTAACTATAACTACCAGAAGTTGCTTAGATAACTGAAAAGAAGAGAATGAAGTGTGAAGGGGAAAAACGGTCCGATTCCAGGAGTTGTAATGGCTTATTTGTTTTAGTATGCTTATTTTTACCTACAGACAAATAGATTTATGTCTCGTAAGATCGAATAGGATTAGCTAGTCGAGTACATGTAGCTTCTGTGTAGCGTAGAAAAACCTTTAATTAGCATAAAAGCAAAGCAAATTAATCTAAAGTAAAGTTGTCTCTTGTCTGCAAACACACAAAGGAAAAAAAAAAGACACTGCTGCATTTCAGTGGCACACAGACATTCATGTACACGACAACTCTCAAGAATGAGAGGTGATAATGCACCGGCAGAAAACGTAAGCTTTTAAATAAACCAAGAAATCGTGTTTTAAATTCAGCTGTTATAAGAAAATAATGCAGTGGGGCTTGGCGGCTCAGTCTGCATCTGATGCCCAACAGAAGAATGAGTTAGATTACATAGTCTCCATAAAAACGGGAAAGAAGGGAAACACATTTTTGTTCTCACTAGGAACCATGCTCAAAGTCAGAGCTAATGCTCCACAGCTTGGATGCATTATATTTTATGCATATGTCTGTAGCAAAGGGCAATATCTCCAGTTTTTCACAGCTGAGCCACCAGCTGATGACTCAGCGCCAGATGAACTTGTATCACAGCAACATCGAGAGTATTAAAAGGAATGTCCTCAGCAACGACTACAGGAAGCCACTGAACACGCTCATTAAAGTCACTATCGATCAAAATGGTTCACAAAGTGCAAAATTCATTAAGCACACCATAAACGACTCCATGAGCTATGAAGCAAAAGACTCAGAGGTTTTAAATTCTTGTTTTGCCCCAACTTCCTGAAACGGGTAGGTGTGCTACAGCGCTATTGCTAGCTAGCAAAAACAGAAACAACACTAGGAGATTTCAGAGGTGGGGACTCGAGTCATGTGACTTGTGACTTGGTCTTTTACAACAATGACTTGGGGGCCTGAATCAGACTTGAACCTGTTCAATTGAAAAGACTTGATATTGTATCCAAAATCTGAAATTTAAAACAGATATTTACAAAGTGCGCACCAGTGATTTATTTCACTCATTCTATATTAACATCTTTCTTTTTTTTCCATATTCTGTGAGTCACCCAGATTAAAAAAGAAAACACTAAAAACAAGTGTGCTACCAAGAGTAATTTCTTTGGGGTACATAAACTACGGAGAACTCAACAAAAAACGAAGTGCAACATGCAAAACATGCAAGAAGAGAAACAGACGGACATGGAACAACTTCCAACTTTGCCCGTCATTTAAAGTTGCATAAATGAAGGTACGATTTCTACCGTACCTCCTAAGTAGACTAGAATATCTTTAAAAAAAAAGAAGAAAATTCACATTGTGCCAATTTTTAAGTTGAAATGTAAGTATGATGAAGTCATTGGTTATAGCCTGCACATCAAACTGCCTCACAACATAAAAGCACGAGCCAAAAGTCTCACTTGTGTATCATTCCAACGTTTAAGAAGCTCCTCGGAAACTTACTGGAAACTCAATCCGTCAGAACCCTTTTTGGAAGGAATGAATCAAAAGACCACTTCTTGTCCTACATTGGTGTCTGACCTCCCAGATATGCTTCTTAAAGAATAGCCAAACTTTTCTATGAACACATCCCTTAACCTTGTACACAGCCTCCAAAGAAGGGATGGAGTTATAGCTCCCAAATGTGGACCATGCCGAAGTAAACCTTACAGATTAGGAACCGTGTCACTCCGCTGATTAAACAGCTTTGCAATTATATCTTACTCATGCCAACAAGCTTTCACACCCAAAATCAATTAATGTTGGGAAATCTATCCTCTTAAATAAACGCAATGAAAAAAAAAACCACTTTCAGTAAAAACAACAGGTCAAACAGGGGAAGCTTCCCTCATATCAGATGTAATACATGGGCTACAGAAGCCATCAAGCAACCAACCTGCATATCGGTGATCATGTTTCTTTGCCTCCAGTAAAAACGCAACACTTCCCAAAAGTTTCTGACACATAAATCTGATGCATATAATAGGAACGAAGGCAAAAGCCTTCGGAAACTTCTCACGCAGAGATGCGAAGGAGACGAAAATGCGATGAACGCAACTGCAACGCACACGTGGATCGGTGTGATGTAAAAGAAAAGCAGAGGGGCTTTCAGTGCTCATCAGCTTTCCTCTTGGCCCACAGCGCGGCCAGCCTGACGGGGCCGGAGTCGGAGACCGCTAATGAAGGCATCTATAGGTGCTTGCACTTTCTGAATCCAGAACAACAAACGCGCACTTGTTCTGCAAACAAGCCCGAGGAGGGCAGCGGGAACGTCAGCTTCCTCGCTGCGCATAACGTCCCTGCGAAACACGCAACTTCCACGGCCGCTGCGCACTTGTTTCACGAAACCAGAACTCAAAGAAGCGCAGGGCGAACAATCCACCGGCCACTTTAATTCCTCCGCCGCGGCTGAAACGCGTTTGGGTGTGAAAGCCGCTGTGAATGACACAGCGATGGCTCTCCATACAGAACAACAGGCATGCGTGTCAATACAAAAACAGAGGGGGGAACACGGCGCCCAAAAGCCGCTAAAGGCCACTTCACAAAGTAAGCGACGTGCAGCGGGTGAAGGAGAAAGCCGCGGAGAGAGAGAGAGAGACAGACAGAGGAAGAGAGGGAGAGAGAGAACCGACAGGAAACACAGAAATATCCCGCTACAATGTAACCAACACACACGGGGGAGAAAAAGGCTCTGTGAGGCAAAACAGAACCAAAACATCGCGGTACATCAACAATTAGCGCATAACACAAAGCAAGGTGAAGCTGAATGTAAGCCGCAAATATATATATTTATATATAAAAAACGGAAACGTGACTGAACAAACCTGTCGAGTCGAGGAGGACACTTCTTCCCCTACAGCGCTGATGTCCGGAGTTTGTGTGTGTGCCGCTGCGACGCTCCGTGCGTGTGTCTGTGTGCCACTCTTTGGTGTTTCCTCCCACCCTGAAGAGATAGTGCTGATGTTTCCACTTCCTCCTTTCTTCTGCCGTCTGCTGGCTGCCTCGGTGCTGCCAGATACGCAGGATTCACGAAGGGAGCAGCGACACAAAACAAACACAAAAAGCAGACGATTAAAAACAAACAAACAAACAAAAAAAAAAACAAAAACACGTTTAACATATTACATTTATATTTCAAAAATGTCCATTAAGGGTTTTTGATGTGGAGTAAATGTGCAGTTGACCAGGGGGGGCGTGAGAAAGGAGGTGCACCAGAAATCAGAGATAAAAAGAAAAAAAAAACTGTCTGTTGTTCCTGGAACAAGTTTTGTATTGCTTTCATGCATATACAGGAAGTTGGAATGGGGAACTGTTTTACATGGTATGTGCAGGACTGCCCTGATTTGTGTCCCACCCCAGGGGTAAAATCGGTCCCATGTAGGCACAAATTGACACTTTTTATTTGATCACCTGCTTTTACCTATATGACATCATTGTTTCTGATAAAGATCAGTACTCAGCCACACTCAGTTGGGTTCAGAGACAAAATACAAGAATGCTCTAAATGTTATCACATAAATTCTGTTGGTAAATGATTTTACTATCAACCTAAAAACTCTTTTACCAGAATAAAGAGTTATTTACCTTGGGTACGGTACTATCTGCTTTTAACATATTCACAGAGCTTTAGTCCAAAAGTCTTGAAATATCCTTTTAATCCTGCATGGTCACAGGTGGAGCGGGACACCGTGGACAAGCCACTTTCCATCCCAGGAAAACTCAAAAACTGCCATTACAAACAAGCATACAGGCATAGATCAGGTAATGCAAATTAACGAAAAAAAAAAAAGTTTATCCAAGGAAATAAGGAGATTACCTTTAATCTACTAGTGAAATCCAAACAAACAGGCACAAATTGATAGTGGAAAGGAACAGCTTCCCTTTAGCAATAAGAAAGTCCAGCAGGCGACGGCTCGGTTGGTAGAGCACCACACCTGCTGCAGATGCAGGAGTTCTTGACCCGTTTGTCCTGGATTCAATTTCAAGTCTCTTTCCTTCCTATTTCCTGCACATACTGTACATGAGAGGCTGTGAGGACAACAAGGTCCACAGACGAGCAACGATGCTATTAGCAAAGACTAGCCCTGCCATAAAAAACTAGAACAAAACAGACTTATGGACAGTTTCTGTGAGCCTTTAACAATGCTTCCTTACACGTTTGATAACATTAAACCAAAAATGATTGATAAATGTGACTAATTCTAAGCTACTTTTCAGTAGCATAGATTAACATGTACACCGTCCTGCCCACAACAAATGCTTCGGACCGCATGAGGGGACATAGGTCAACACATTATGGGTGGCACCTGGGTTTATTTTTCATTTTGATGGATCAAACAAAAGGCATATCTATGTCCACTCCTGCAGGCGAGGAAAAGTAAACGGGGACAACGGCTTCAATAATTCACAATTATTGAGCGCTCTATCTGGCCTGCCGTTCGGAGGGTGAGATTATGACCTTCTAATGTTACATTATGTTGGGAGCAATCCTGGTACAGCTCACTGAGGGACATGCGCCTCTTTATTTCGCAGTTTCATCAGAGGACAAACCCGAGGGCCTCTGTGTATCACAGGCAACAACTCCGCAGGGCCAGATGGGGCCACTTGCCCTTAATTTTTTTTTTTTGGTAATTACCTGCTGTTTGCTATATTGAACCCTTGGTCTCTGTGTGTTTGTGTGTGCGTGTGTGTGTGTGTGTGTGTGCGTGTGTGTGTGTATGCACGGTGGGGGATAAAGAAGTGGTGTCTCGCGGTAGACAGTGGTGCTGCTTATCACACAGCAGGAGCAGCAGGAGGGGGATTATACAGGAGCCCTGTTCCTCCTGCTAAATAATCTGAAGCGACACACCCAGCAGAGAGCTCCCAGTGCCCTCTCTTGCTGTCTGGGCTCTGCTTTCTGAAAAGCACGGGATGCAAAACCCTCAGCTTATTTTAATGACGGCCTGTGTCCTCAGCTAAGCTGTTCGTTTGGCCGAGCACACTGGGCGTCCAAGGAAGGAACGATCCAAAGATAAAGGGGGTCGGGGGTGGGGGGGGGATGCGCATCCTGTGACACAGGTCAGCCATAAACAATTCAAAGAGGAGAATTAATTGCCTCATAAAGGAAAGCCATTTCTATACTTAAGTGAGGCACTGCGATCTCTTCTTTTTGTGACAGTTTAAGAAACTAAATCTTAAACTGGTCTGACAAAGTTGTCCTTTCATCTGCGATTTTAAAGAAGCAGATGAGTAGTTTTTAAGACGCATAAAGTTTGAAAGAGCCAGCTAATGCATTTGGCAAAGCGAAGACAAAGCAGTAAGAGTCACTATTGTTACCCACTTTAGATCTTTTATGTCCCCCCCTCCCCGAAAACAGTTCTTCACAAAAGTTATAACTTCCCTTTGAACATTTCTGTCATGTACCCACAAAGCTCGATATATTTTATTGGGGTTTTATGTGATAGACGAGCACAGTGTGGCCTGATTGTGAAATTGAAAGAAAATATCATTCAAAAACTGAAAACAACAACAACAAAAAACTATTGTTCTGAGTCAATAGAAACACATTTTGCTGCAGTCACTTCTATCTGTGAGTCTTTTCCACGTCTAGAGACTGACATCTGTGCCCGCTCTTCTGTGTAAAACAGCTCCAATAAAGTCAGATTGGATTGAGAGAGTGTCTGTGAAAATTCATGTTTGGGTCTTCCTATGGATTCTTTATTAGATTCAGATCTGGACTTTGATTGGGGCATTTATGTGCTACCTTGTCTTGATCTACCAGATGAAACCCCAAATGAAATTACACTGAATTTTGTGGTGATTTTGTAACAAAATCCCAAAAAAATAGTAGAAAAGTCATGTATATTTTATTGCACATTTAGTTGAACTAGTTAACTTGCTGCAACAAACATGCTTTAATGTTTGGGGGTTGCTATTTGCCCACCAGCCCACCATAACTCCCCTTTTCACCCTGTAAAGTTCCTCAGTCGCTTCAGCTTTTTGATGCTTTTCTTCGAAGACTGGAGAGTTGTGTGATGCACTTGGCTGAGGCTGAGCAGGCAGAAGGCTCTTCTATACCATCCTGCTCACATTCTATTTGGAGAGAGACAATAAACCCCACCATGCCAGCTCTATTATCAGAAAGACTCGCTCAAGCCACGACAGAGGCACCGCCAGGTTTAACAGATGAAGCCGGCGCTTTAGGGAGTGAGTTGTTTTTCTCTCCGTCGTTTGTCTTATGAGTTCACATGAGGCTGTTGGAGAAGTCTTCCCGTTTCTTTTTGAACTTTTATCCCCCCTAATTTTGAGACGTATTTTGGATTAATCTCATATGAGGATTCCTGGGATGTTCAGGTTACGTCTTCTGTTCATTTTTGACTGGCACTACTGAAAGGTTTTTTTTTTTTTAATTATGTAAAATCCTTTTTTTTTCATGGTTCTTTCCTTGGCAACCTTAGAAAAGGTGATTTCTAGGATGAGTTTGTGATCATAAAAAAATCTTCTATGTTCAAAAGCAGTGTGCAGAGGCCAAACTTAAGTGTGTGAGGCAGGACATTGAGTCTGACCTGCCTCTTGTCCAAAATGACAAACTGCTTTAATAAAACGATTCCACTGACCAAAGGCTCTGCATGTGGCGGCACCTCCCTGTGAGCTGATCTCATCTGAGAGATTCATCGTCCTAAACTTGACCGTTTCACCGAAGGGGATTTATCTCTGCATTTCAATGAAAGCACAAGAATGAAAAAAAAAAAAAAAATTAAACAAGAAACAGAGCAGCTGCCATAGAAGGTGCACAAGCAAAGAGGGGAGTGAGATGAAAGGATAAATGAAAACTATGTTGCTCAGAATCGGCAGCGAAAATGGCTCTCCTGACCGGATGATCTGTCACGCTTTGATACAATTTCTCACAGAAACACACGTATTTTCCCGACAGCCGTTGGAACGGCTCACGAGGCTCCAGACTCGAATCTAAATGGAAATCTGGTTTGGCTGGTCCCTGTTGGTCTGCCGTAATTGTCTCACTATCAGGGCCATTAGGAAGAGGGAATGTTTCCAGTTTATTTCCACAGGGACACATGTTGGTGGGGAAGGAAAGTATCAGACTTCCTCAAATTTTCCTAAATACCTAACTTTGTTGGTTTTAATACAGAGAGGGCCTTAGACTTTTTTTCACGTTTTGTCATGTTTCAACCACAAACCTTAACACTATTAGACCAACATAAAGTACAATTCTGAGGTGGAAGGAACATTTGTACAAGTAACACTCTAAAAAGTGTAGCATATGCCTTAAACACCCTCTAAATAAAAACCAACTTTACTTGCCTTCAATGGACCAGTGTGATTTGAAAGTTGTTCTGCGAAGACCTCAGACATTTGAGAACATTAATGAACAAGCAGCATCACAAAAGACCTAAGAATACACCAGCTAGGTCAGGGATAAAGTTGTGGAGATGGTTAAATCAGGTGTTAGTTTATAATACTATCACACATGGCTGTTTCTTTTTTATTTTTTTTTAAAATGGGCTATACGAGCAGCCGCCCAGGAAAACAAAAGCAAGCGGTGTGCGCAAGAACAAGTTTTCTATTGCTTTTACACATGTGCTGTCAGTGGGTAGTTGGAGCCCCCATGTGTTGAGAAGACCTCCCTTTCTTACTGCTGGGAATGGAGAGAAATGCTTTATGCAGGACTGCGCCCACGGCAACATTCATACAAGAACTGTCACTGTGCAACCTCTACTTTAAACATGTCACAGAGAACCGCTCGACATACATTCTGAAAAAATGAAAAAAAAAAAAGGATGGTACGTCGACAACCCTGCCAAGACATGAATGGAAGAGAGGCCACAGGAAAGTTGATGATCACACAAAGCCAAAAAGCTGTCCTGTTTCAATGTTGGCACGAACGGAAACGCTACAAACATGTGGAGGAAGGTGTTCTACTCAAATAAGACCCAACATGTACGCTTTTGGAACCAGAAAATACAGCAAGGAAATGGTTTAAATCAAAACATATCCACAAGTAATAATGGTCCAGCCAAAGTCCAAGCCTACAGCCAAGAGAATCTGTGGCAAGGGTTCAAAATTACTCTGCACTTACTCTCTCTAGACTAAATTGTAAGCTATATAAACACACCATTAAAACATATTAATTTTTCTTTAAAATTTGTTTTTTCCCCCCTAGACAAAATACAGATTCTGGCAATAGCAGTACAAATTTAAAAAGCGGAGTACATACTCTTGGTGAGTTTTTTTTTTTGACAAAATATAACAAATTCTTAATCGTGGGCTACTCCATGTTGTTGGGATCGCGGAGTAAAGAGGAGCATTTCAGAAACACTGCAGTATTCAGTAAACCAGAGATGTTCAGAGGAAAAATGTTGTGGCTACTTGCAGAAAGGTCAGCCCGGTTCTCTCTTAATGGTCTGAGCTCCACACAGCTTCTCAACACCATGTTCAAAATATCAAACCCCCACAAAAAAAAAAAAAAAAAGTCAAGCGCATTAAATCGAGGCCAAAGATGACAGACATTTTTTTGTACAGCTACAAAGTATAAAATAAAAGAGACTTCTTTATCCTCTGGACACAGACAATTTATTCACATACAATCTTTTCTCATTTCTGTGGTCTTTTTTTTTTATAGAGCAAATAAGCATATTCCAACCTCAAGTCATTCCAAACATTTCTGGGCCTTTACAAGCATTCAAACATTCTGGCTGCAGCGGAAAACATGAACCAACTGCTGCTTTTTATTAGGAGTTTTTCCACCTCTCTGAATTCAACACGTCTACAATCACTGTTGGATGAAATGAACAGCTTAACATAAAAGAAATAAAAGTACAATCAGAAATAATGCTTCTTTTTTTTGTCTTCATATCATCATGCAGATCTGGCCAAATCATGACAGAGAGGGGAACCAAACAGCTGAGAGAAGTCATGCATAGTGGATTTACAGTTTTACAGTGTGAATTCTCTGAGAAAGGCTTAAATGAGCCTCCCCAGAGCACTCTGCAGGACAAACTGGATTTTACATCCAAGTTCCACATTTTGCCCTTCCTACATCAGCTTCAGTCTGAATCGGAGTTGTCGGTTTTGGACGATTTGTGCTTTCGCTTCCTTTTCTTCTTTTTCTTCTCCTTCTTCTTCTTGTCCTTCCTTTTTTTCCTCTTCTTGCGATGATGGTCCGAAGAAGAAGACGACGACGAGGAAGAGCTGTCCGAGTCTGAGGAGGAAGAGGTGGTGTCCTGGAGCAGCTGCTGCAGTTGCTGAATCCTGTAAAGAAGAGAGGATGAAAGGAGGAGGCACCACGGCCGGATCTGGGAGGAAATACAGCCGGGTTAAATCCTCAGGACGGCGAGCCAGACAGAGTCCTTTCCCCCCCAATAGTGTCACTTCGGTCAGGCATAAGAGAAATAGTATTTTTAGCACCAATATGTTTTGATGACCATGATTCAATTTTACGTGTTCAGTAGCATGTGTAGCTGCATCCTTCTTTTCTCGCCTCTGACTTTTTGGACTTTTTTCCAAAAAGTCATTCTTTCAGGCCTTTGCTCGACAATGGCTTCCTTAGTGTAACTTGTCTTTTAAGGTCAGATTTGTGGAGTGAACGATTAATAGGAAGTACTGCCAAAACATTCAGCCCCACAGCATGATGCTGCCCCTATGCAGTACCCCATACCTAAAACGGAGAAATACGCTTGTAAATGTTGCAGCCAACCGAAAATTACAAAGATGACAGCTTTAGGTCTTGCAGACCAAACAAACATCCCCGCCCACTTCCATCTTATAAAAAGATGGACGACGTACTACAAAGAAACAATCCGTCAGAAATTAGGGAGAGACAGACTCGAGCGGCTCACACAATGTCAAGAGATCCTGCAAGAAAAACTTGACAAGTGATCCTACGGGAAGCCATAAGCATTGAAGAAAAGAACGCTTGAAATGTTACAGCGAAACGTTATAAGTGTCCTTGCAATGAAGACCACAAAAACAACACAATGGCCTAGACCTGAACCTTTAAATATTTTAAACTTAAATTTTTTTTAAAAATTCCATGCTTACTGTAAACAGTAAATTCCCACAAGAAAATCATGTAATTCGTTTTTAAAAAGAGGAGGAGGTGACACAAACAATTGACTAAGAAAGGAGAAATAAAGCTGAAGCTACATTGAGATGATTTTCTTCAAATGTCAGAGGTGATCAATAATCATTTAATTGTCCACGCTTACATAATAACCTTTAAATCTGATTTAGGTTTCTTTTTTTTAAATGTGTTTCTGCACACTGAATGAATCCAGTGCTTTCATTTCCTCTGAGAAATTTCCTTTATATTTTCTTTTGGTGTAAAGATGTTGAATCATTTTAATAATGGGATTTGTTTATAAATATAAACATAAAAGCTACAAAAAGTCAGAACCCTCGCCGACCTTCTACTCAGCAGGCCCCACTTCTTGGTTGCTTGTTAAGAGGACTGTTTCAAGGGAAATAAAAATGAAACAGTTTAGACTACCATTAGTGAGCGCACAAGAAACCTTTTTCTTTTAATAAAATATCATGAAAATTGCGCTTTACGCTTGAACAGATTGTCTTTGTCAGACTATCAGAATCATTTAAGCTACAAATCTTCAGCTAAGTTTCCGTCTTATTCTTTTAATGCAAGTAGATTAATTGCATCTGCCGCCTTATAGTTTGGATAAAGTTTTAGATGTTTGTTACACTTCAGTTTATTAGCAATTTTACCTTAATATTTTTTTTTATTCATGTCAGTCTTAAATTTAAATCCTAAAAGTCATAAATTTAACTTGAGGAAATAAAAAGGAACTGATGGAATTTATGTACTAAAACAATGAAATTAAAGTTTTTAATAATGGACTGGACGGAAAATTAAAATTGGGGAAATATAATTAAGGCTTTTGCTAACGTTCTCTCATCCCTCCGAACCCAGACGAATAAAAAGGGACAGTGAAGACTCAATTTGAGCATGACAAAAAAAAAAAAATAAATCAAATAAATCAAGGACAGAGATGAGGAAAAACAAGTGTCAACAGAAACAATGTAACCACCTCGGTGAAGTACGAATCTTTGCGTTAGCGCTGAAGAAGTTATTTGAATGACCAAATCTAACGCCGCTCATGCAAGTACAAGACACACCAGCTCAGGTTCTCACCTTCACTTCAAAGAAAAGGCCAACATGAATGTGGCAGGGAGCTGCGTAGCTTAAACTTTAAAATGCTTCTGGCCTTTCAATAACCTTTTTTGTAATGCAAGCTGAGACACACACACACACACACATGTGAGTGTGCTGCTGCTGCTCTGCATGCACTCAGGCACCCCCACAGCGCGTTTTCATGGTGAACTAACCTCACTTTCAAACATCCTGGTGTCAAACCCTATTTGTTAGCAGAGGGCACAGAGAACCAGCCGCTGTGACATTATTTCCAGGTCATCTGAAATTGACCAAAACCTGCTGGAGGAGCAACAAACATAAATGGCAGCGTCTTAACTGTACAGAGGTCTTGGCTACCTGAGGGTGGCTGAGAAAAGGCTTTCTTCCTGTTTAAAACGTGTACCTATATGAATCATGCTGACGTAAAAAAACAAAAACAAAAACAAAACATGCTTACCTGGTTTCTTTTTCATTTCTTTTGTTTTCTCGGATTAAGTCATACATGGGATCTTCATGAGCCTACGAATTAAAAATGTATGATTAAAAGGAAGAAAAAGAGATTAGTTGCTACCATTCCTATAATAGAAAAGGGCTGCCCCTGCAAATTCCAAGCAATGTTTTGTAAGCACTTTTAGAAAGACTAAGACAATAAAAGAGATAAAAAAAGACAAAACTGCACTTATAGTAATCATTGCAGAGGCTGAGTTTTTCCACAAAGAGTTCTCTTCTGTCTCAGGCAATAGGCAGCCAAGCTGCATTACAGTCTGTTGCAATCATTAGTGAAGTTGTTTCACATCAATAGGAGTTAAACTCACAACTCTGAACTGCTCCAGTTTCTGGTTGCCTTTAATGAAGAAAGGACACTCCCTGTCTCCTGTCCTGTGACCATAGCGCTTGCACCTCCAACCTGCAGAAAGACAAGTAGTAATATTAATTTAAAACTGGAACATTTCTGAAGGGGCCTACCAAGGTGTGCCTGTAAGTTGGAACCCAGCATCCTGGTGCTATAAATTAGCATCAATGCTGAAGTAAGCTACAATGTTCTCAACAGCATGTGGAGAGTCACAAGCATGTTGCGCAACATGGACGTACTCCATTCAGTATGTTAAAATTAGTGTATAAACTAAAATTAGCCAAAATGCTAATGTTAGCCTAAATAATGCCATTTAACATTCAACGCATGACAAAAAAATAAAACACACACAAACACAATAGAAGTAATAACCCGCATGACGAGTATATATGGTGGGGGTGCACACAGCGGTACGAGCTGCATTAACAGTGAAAGGAATGTATTATAATAACACATAGACAGATGCCTCCATGCATTGCATGGAGGCATTTCAATGCTCTCCTATGCTTTACTATGGCAGGCCCCAAAAATAATAATAAAAAAAGATTGTCTTTTGTCTTTAGTCAACAGCTTGCTGCTTGCCACAGCGAGTGCAAGATTAAATCATTCAGCTTCATGAGAACCAAACCAGAGGTGCACCAATCAGACACTTGCAGGCTGATGATAATTTGGGATTTTCTTTGAGGTTTAACCAGCTGATAAGAATTTTTTTTTAAATCTTATTGTTATTGAACTAAAAAAAGGTGCATAAAAACCCTGTGCGTGGATAGGTATTTTTATAAAATTATCTTTTAAACTTTTAACAAATTTATTGAATACAACTTTTTTCCACCTGTTTTGAGCTGATAAAAAAAGGAATCGGACCAGTTCCGATCTTTAAAGAATTGAGTGTCTCCAAACTAACTAGTAAATAATACATTTAGGTTCAAAATAAAACTTTAGCAGACAGACAGAAACTGCAGGGATGTAGTAATTCTGTCCGACACTGGATCTTCCTAATAGAACCCTTAAAGTATTTTTTTTTAATGGTCCTATTAGTGATTATTCTATCATTAACATATAAGTCTGCGACTTCAAACTATATTCAAAACTTAAGAAGGCTTTGGAATGAATAGTGGAATGTCTTCAAAGACACAAGAAGGTGAATTCCCTTCTACTTCATTACTTGTCATGTCCTAGATGCCTGAGAATCTACACCAGATGATTCAGCACATGAACAATAATGTCTCTTATTTACTTACTGGGCTAAGATAGAGAAAAAAAGACAGAGTCTTTTGAACAAATGCCAGTTTAGTGGAGAGACCTTCTGTGTGCTCTCAAGAGTCCCTGACTGTTCCAGCAGCATGACAATGTGTGGGATGAAGGAATGAATGGACCCAGAGTATAATGACACTATTTAATGTGTCACAACAACAGAATGTTATCTCTACAACGCCATTACTAGGCTCTCTCTCCTGTTAGCCAGAAAAATCAATCACAAGTGTTTATATGAGGTTTTATTATCTTCCGAGATTTCTGCGGAGTCACTGGTGAGGATTTACTGTCAAGTCATGTTGGCGCTTTAAAACTAAAGCTATGGTCTTTATAAAAAAAGACCATATATCTACTGTCACCTACAACTAATTTATTTTTACTGAATGTACTTTAATACATGTAGTAGTGCTTTCGGGAAATGGTACTGCATAGTTTGATGTTTAACAATAATTTATGATTATTTTAGTTTAAGGCTTACTCTCATTTCAACATTGGTTTTCCCACAAATAGATACAAACTATCTGCGTGACCTTTAGAGTGAAATCATGTAGTTGCAGGTCTTTTACATGCTCCTCTCAAAGGCAAAACATTTAAAAAAGGCTCTCACTGAAATGGACAATAGATTAATTTCATTAGAAATGAAACACTGCTGGTCTCACTGAGATCTTACAGAAAAGAATTAAGACCACGGACGTAAATGTTTGGACAGAAATCCAGATTCATGATATATGTTTCAAGCCTGAATATTTGAAAATATGATGTACCACCAGTTCCTCAAAACGTTAGATCGTAATGACAGAAAAAGGAATCTATCCTCAAAATGTTAGACTTTGAGGAACTGAGTGGAAAATTTGCCGATTAGTAAATGGTTCATTCCAATAATTCCCTGCTGAGATTTTATGCTTTCATGAAATATATTAGAATCAATGACAAAGCCCAATAGGCCAGAAAGTTTGGTTCTACGAATTTATAGTGGATTTTTCTACACTGGTGAGTCTTTAAACATTAATGAATGGAAAAGAGAGGAATGGATCAATAAACAAATGGACAAATGTTTGCTCTGTAGAGAAGATGGACAGATAGAATAAAAAAAAAACAGAGAGAACTAGATGTACTGCAAGATAAAGGGATGAGTAGGTAGGTTTTCAAATGCATATATCACAATTATACATGGATCGAAGAATAGATTAATGGACACATAAATGTACACAATTAACAGACAATAAGAGACAGAAAGAAGTCTGGAAATCCAAATACATTTCAATGATCTATTTTAATTTAAAGTTATCCAGATCTGAGAAAGAAAAAAATAAATTCTATTCCGTCCCAGACTGCAGGACACCAAGTTAACTGGGATGTAGTAATATGATTGTTGAATACTGCAACAATCATTCCACCCTTCTCAATTTTTTTTTTTTTTCAGTCAATACGATGCTTCCAACACTTTGTTACCTCTAGCATTATTTGGGCTTATTGTGAGACTCCATCTAACAAGCCTGGTGTATATTTTAGGGATGTACTGAGTCAATTCATGACACTTGAAATGTAAAATACAACAAATACTGCATTCCAAATAGTTCTTGGGGAAAAAACTGTGATGACAAAGTATTTGCAATAGCGCAGTGCTAGCCAGAACACGCTCTATGAACACTTTTACATAAACATGTGTTGTATTGGGAGTTTAGCTAATCAGAACTGCAATATGCTTGTGAAAAATCCCGCTTAACAAATGTAGAGCACATTTTTGTTCCAATCAGAATAAATGCAGGTAGAGGGTAACTGAATGCACTCACACTGCATCACCTTCACCTCCTTCCCCAGAGGCATCCAGAGCCCCTTGGTGGGGGCGTTTGCCAGGAAGTTCCTGGCGTCTTCATTTCCAGGATCAGCAGGAATACAGTCTTCTGGTTTTTCCTCGTGCTCCTGTAAACACAAAATGTTATTAATAAGGGAGGAAATTTAAAGGAAACCTTTAGTGAAAAGCATTTTATGAGTTTGTATGCATTTCAAAACGGTACCTTAATGAACCCTGGTGGGGGTTTTTCATAACTGCACAGAAGAAAATAAAGAAATTAATTTCTTTTTTTTTTTTAACTCAACACGTAGAAATTATCTTTCTTTAATGTGAAGTAGTATTTAAAGTCACTTACAAAGTCTCGATGTGTTTCAGTTTTTGTACCTCTTGGTTGAGTTTCTTCGTTTGTGTCTTCAGTTTGTCCAGTTCATTTTTGGATGTCTTGTGTTTCTTGTGCTCCCTTCTGTCCTCACTCTCCCTATCTTTTGTTCGTTTTCTTCCCGACATGGTTTTAACGACAACAAGCACTTCTTCTAATTAAATGAAACTTTACTGCACTTCATGATGCATTATAAAGCATTTCGAGTTGAGAGTTTTGACGCAAACTCGTCCCTTTAGGTTGCTAACGGCTGGCTAACTGCTAATTGCTAGTTTCTCTACTTCCTGTGCGGTCGGGCTGGTTATTGAAAGTTCAGCGCCATCTGCAGGACACGGGTGGGAAAAAACTCTAGACATGGTGTGATTTTTTTTCCCCAGCAAAACGAAAACGACACGTTCAACGTTTTAAGATACCCTGACCTAAAATAACATCTTTACACTGGTATAAATGTCTATATTACAAAGCCCATAACAAATTTTACACTTGTTGATATTGGATTTAACATTTCCTGTTGTAATTTCTATCCAATTTATTCTGGCCACCTGTATAATTGACATAAATCCATGTGTGATCATATTTCAATTAACAGTACCATAAAAACAATATTCACTCTCTTTGGAATAGATCACATTTATAATCAAAAATCAAATCCATTTTATTGTAGTGTTATATTATACCCCAACACGTGCTGCAAATCACATATTTGGAAGGCGGAATAACAATAATATGGTTTATAAAAAGAAATCTGAAAATCTAAAGCCGGAATCTAAAGCCTAAATAAATGGGGGAAAAAAAATCACCTTAAGCTTTGAACATCTCACACAGTTCTGTTTCATCCATCATAAAAAACTTGATTTATTAGTGGCATTTAAGGAAGAAACCAAAAAGAGAAAATCAATTTATGAAAGGAAGCTGGTAAAGTTTCTGTTTGCATGTGGTTGACTTAGCAAATGGGGGAGAAGAGGCTCTGGTCACACAGAACCTAAGAACTCACAGCGAAACGTGTTTCTGCAAACCATTAACAGATGGGAGGGAACATGTGACAAACTTATCAGAAGAACATCTATTTCTGCAAGCAACTAAATAATTTTAATTTGCTTTATAGTTGTTTACTGCACATAAAGTTGTCTGTTAGCTATTAACAGACCACTTTTAACAAGGATCCAAAAAAAAGCTGATCACTATTATGCATCATTTCACAAAATGCATTAAACTTCTAGGTCATAAAATTAGTTGATTATCCTATGTTATAACTCTAATCAAGACCTTCTCCTTAATCAGACAGGCTAGGTGCAAGAAACAAAGCATCACACAAAAAGAGCATGAATGGTGAAAGTTTTTTAATATTGAAAAAGTTTAATTTCAGAAGCAGTTTGAATACAAATGTGAGGTATTTCAGAATACAATTCACTGAACATTTCCACAGTATAGCAAGAAATCAGTCAGTACAAAAAAACAAAAAAACAAACACTAGATTCATTTAATACTAATGCTCTTAAGAAATTGTTTAAAAGAGTAACTGTATTTAGCCCAAGGAGTTATCAAACAATCTCTTAAGGAGTTTTGATGATATTCAATGTTCAGACAATAAAATAATAAAGTTTACTGTGTGATATGTAAACGTGTGATTTCTTTTTTTCTCAGTTAAACTTGTGAATATTGTCAGTTTTGACTTACACTTTCAAAAAAATGTGTATACATATACAAAATTGCTTTGGCAAAATATATACACAGACATGATTAGCCTCCCTATGCCATTATAAATGCCTAACAATGAATTAAAGGCTAAGAGTTAGCAAAAAAAAAAAATTAATTCCAAAACTTTTTACATCACATTGTATGAGATCAGCTTGTTTTGAAAAAACAAAAAAAACAAAGAGGAAATCAACCTATGAAAGGAAGCTGGTAAAGTTTCTGTTTGCATGTGGTTGCATGTCATAAATGTGTGGATGCAGAAAAACTAAAGAATATTGGTGTGTAAACAAGCTTGGTGGAAATGCCTCAAAAGTAGCAGACATTGTAAGAGAACCAACTCCAGTTTAGGAGTTTTCAGGAAGCATTCCACTTCGCCTGACACAGCAGAATGTGCGGGAACTGATTGAAAGCTCAACGCTTCTCGTTATGAATTTTAGGACGTTCAGGAGCTCCCTTCCAATCAGCCCGGCAACACTGATCCTTCCCACACCACCTCGGAAACTTATGCCATTTAAGTTCCTCGTTAGCCTGTGCTGTAAACAAGTTGGAACATTGGTCTTCCTTCTCGTTTTTTTTTAAGAGCGAGAGTAGCGACAAAAAGTCAGCGAGGACCTCAAAGTGAGGAGAGGAAGTCCTTCAAGCTTCCCTTCTTTTTGCCCTGGCTGTCCTCTCGTGTGAGGATTTTGCTGAGACGCTGAACCACCCAGTTTTTGGATTTGGAGGAAGACTTGGAGGAAGAAGAACTCGACCCTGAAGTAGTGGAAGTAATTGAGGATCTAAAGGAATGAGACAGAAGATACAAAACTCAGATAAATGTAGATTTTAATTATGCTGGGAAAACCCCCCAAAAAAACTTAAGTTATGATTTAATTATTAACATCAATATGATTGGGTAATGTACCTTGGTGTACTAGACGGTGTCTTATCTTTGCCAGGGGTCTTGGGTGTGGTCGTGTTGGATCTGCTGCTGGACTGGGGAGTCTTGTATTTGCCAGCGCTCCCTGGTGTGCTGTGGGTCTTAGCGAAGCTGGATATAAAATCTCTGTTCACCCCTTTGTGTATGGATGTCTTACTGCAAGCGTGGCAGGTGGCCATCTGGAATAATGAGAGAAACAGGACATATTCATTAATTCTTCATGACCCGAGTTCTCATGCGAAATGAAGTTTTCAGGTCAAGGTGGATGCAGGCTCGTCAAAAAGTCCAGCAAAGTTTAGTTTTTTTTTTAGTTCACAAAACATTTCTGGGAGAATATTCAAGACTTAGTAGTCAGGTTTATGTTTTATACCCTCGTCAAACATAATTGTATTTTTCAGGAGCGGTATTGATATGATGGGGCTGTTGCTGTGCAGTTTGGCCTATTTGAATAGCAGATGTCGGCTCTAAACGTTAAATACTCTAGACAGAATTTCTTCATGAGTATACAGTTCCGACACACTTACACATGACCTATCTCAAAGCAGAGAAATAAAAAATAAACCTGACATATAATGCGGATGTCGGAAAATAAAACATCTGGCTATGTCGAAGAAAAACCAGTAGACGCCAGTAAACGTCAGAAGGCGAAATGTTCCCATTTTTAGAACCTCATGATTCAAGACGGCAGTCCAAGATCCCTGCCTCCAGTAAACATTAGCGGCTCATTAGGTTAGAGTCGAGCATGAAGAAATACAATTGTGTTGTTGCTTACAGAGTTAGATCGTCAGTAATCAAATTAGTGAAAATTGGAGTCTTACAAAAAAAGGTAATTTTAACCACATTGACTGATCAAGAGAGCAAGTCCAGAGGTGATCAACAACCTTTTGTAAAATGTGCAGTTTTCCAACAGTTTGCTTTTCTTTTTAAAGCATAAATTTAAAGCAACTGAACCAGATTAAAAACACAGTAATTGAAATCATATTGAACCAGATTAAAAACACAGTAATTGAAATCATATTAAGAGCCAAAGTTTCCAAGAAGAAAAGAAAAGCCAGAAAACTATTTTTTAACAGCAAAAACAACCCACTAGTTTTCTCCTTGAAGCAATGTTTTTGAACGTATAAAATGATCCGTAGATTTTAATTGTTCAACTAATTCCTAACATGATTAAAAGCAAATCTAGTCTGTCTCAAGTCATGTAGAGTTGGCAAAGTTTTAAAACCGGTTGGAGCTGCTGACAAATGCTGAGGAGGTGGAAAACTCACCGAGACGAACGTAGCCATTTCAAGAGTCTGACAGGTGGTATGCGTTGAGGAGTCGAGGATGCCGGAGTTCAAACTGACTGAGTAGAAAGTGTTTACTACACCAGTCTGCGTGTCCAGCTTTATAAAGGCCCTCACACTGACCCTCCCACTGTTACGCAGGGGCGTGGCTCAAAGGAGAACCAGCCAATGCTCTGCAGAAACACAGTCTAGAGTAGTCAGGAATATGTGAACCTAATGCAGGGTTCATGTAACTGCAACATGCACCAAAAAGCTAATTTATTGATGATTTAAATTAAAAAGTGATAAATTAACTAATTATTTCAGTTAACAGAATTATTTTCAGCCAGTATTAGCAATAACTGCCAATGAGCCTTTTACAAACAAGTCATTGCAGACTTGTTTTAATTCAGCCATATATGGGTTTTCTAGCATAAATGGCTCATGCTGTAGAGCCTCAAATTTATTTAAGCCAGGACTTTGACTAATCCACTCCAAAACCTTTTTTTTTTTTTAAGAACCATTCAGAGGAGGAGTTAGACATGTTCTTTGGATTACTGACCTCCTGCACAACACAAGTCTTCATTGACATCATCAGGATATTTTTTGGTGCTGTGAGTCTTTTGGTTTCTTTTGGTCAGTTATGTTTTTGTTTTTTTTATCACAAAAAACCCCCAAGAAACGCTTGTTTTGTTTTTGTAACCAAGAAACGTTTCCATTAATGTCATATCTGCTTGTTCTTACTGTTGTATCATAAACACTGACTTTAACTGAGGCTTCATGGATGAGTCACCAATCCGGTCTAGAAGTAATTTTTGGAGGCCAGCCTCTCACATGGGAACTTTCACCACTAAACCATTTATTTGTTGTTATTATTTATGTGTTGCCCTTTGAGATCTTCATCAGACAGACTTTATGTAAGCAGATAATTGACATGATGCTGGGCCATGTTGGTTTTTCCCTTAGGGAAAAAAACCAAAACAAAAAACAGAAGACAAATGTTTATATTAAGTCGGATTGTTCTTGTGAGATATTAATAATGAACTTAATCATTAAGCAAGAAAAAAAAAGAAAAACATAAAACTGTAAGCAGACAAATACTGTTTGATAGCACTAAGTTTACTGTCTGATTTTAATAATCACAAACTTGGACTAAATATCAACAACACTTGGTAACTATTTTATTAAATATGCTTTTTGCTCATAATGTTGTCTATAAAGTAATACTTGGAGACAAACAGATATTTAGTTGGCTAGACAGGCTATCTGCTCAAGTAGCCTGCTGCTGACTAACAAACATGGCACCCCAAACCTGCTTGTTGTAGTTTTAAAGCAGCATTACTCTCATAACGCTTTTATAGTTTGAACAACATTGTCACCTGTACTTGTACCTGCTAAATTCGTCTGCCTTGAAATTAAGGAAAACATATGTGAGGCGTCTTTCAGTCAAATGACAGCCAGTACCACCTACAGAGCAAGGTAAGTGATATAGTAAGATAAGTGTATGCTCCACACAGAGAAACCTCCAGTCATTTGGTTGGTGTGTTATCAAGATAATTTAAAAAAAACAGCAAAAGCATGACATGCAACATTTGTAGTTTTTTTAAAAAGTGTAATTTCTTAAAGAATTGGTATACCTTCCTACCAGAAACAGGCTAATGCTTACTTGGTAAGTCCTTTCAAGTCAAATTTTTCAGCATGTAATATTCTATGATGTTTAAAGGCTGATGTTGCCTCTAAACGTCAATGTCATCAGATATTGTTTATCTGGCGACAAACAGAAATGAAACAATACACACAGAGATCTGAAGAAATGAGCAGTAAGGCAGGAAAGATTCCTATCACATTCTACTGGTGTTCCGGCAACAACGACCTCTGCCTTCCGGTAAATCATTACAGCTTCATCAAATTAAGCCCAAACAGAAAACTGAAAGCTACGGTTTGCTCTAGCTACTGCAGCCTTCATCAACACATACTGGAACGAATTATGGTCATAGAGACTTATGTAAACGCTTTGATTTCACTGGTTTGAACTCGCTGACCGGTCACGATGTTTGCTGGGATTGATGGAGTGGCTTGTACTGAAGGGTGTGTTGCTCAGAGTTCTGGATGAAACGCAGACGGACAGCTGGCTACAGATGTTTACAGCTGCTGTGACATCATGCTGGTTTATCCTCCGTTTTGCACTGCCGACCCAGAAGACCCTGCAGCACTGCAGTATTGGAACACAACTTTGAAACGGCAGCTCTTTTGCTGGGGAACTAGATTTACGAAATGGATATAACAGGAAGTCCAAGCCACAGCGCCACGTGTGCCTGTTTAATTTACGCTAATCCTTTGACATGTTGCGAATGCAACTTGGAGGGGCACACGTGAGCTGCTGCCATGAAGAGATTTAATTTCTTCATCTTCCGAGTCTGGCTGCGGACAAATAAGCACCATGGTCAATCAAGCATATGGCACAGGTGAAATGCTTCAGGACAGAACAGGGGATAAGAACCTATTTATGCACATCTGGAGGAATATTAAGAGTATTTTCTATTGGTGAAAGTTAAAAAAAATAAATGGAGGTTGACCATATGGTCAGACGGATCAAAAAGTACATAGGATTCTTTTATCAGTCTATTATTCTCTCCATGTTGTGTATTTTTAGAGAAGTATTTTCAGCCCTTATCCTTCAAAACAAATATATAAAGTTTCTTATCAGACTTGCATGCTTGTGTGTGTGTGTTTTTTTCCCTCAATGGCCAACACAGATGACAGAAATGCTTAACCTTCACCCCAAAACAAATATATCATAGCTGTTTAGTTTTGGATTTCATGCATGACAGCAGATGCAGCTATTAAGTTTAATGCTGTTGGCAGGTGCTGTTATGAAGGCAGGACTAATTCATCTGTCAAGTCGCACGATGCCTGGATACTGAAGAACACTGGTTCTCACGCATGCACAGGCTGGGCAGAAACGGCAATGTCATATTGCAATTCTGAACAAACTGTTTTACATAACAAACTGCGCACGGACACGTTAATCCTTTTGGGGTCGGACTGATCACGTATCAGACAACTTAAAAGAATAAGCTGCAGAAACGCTGATGTCACCGTCCACAGTGGAGCCATTTTCACATCAACAAGAACTGAAAGGGTGACAATTGAGAAGAACAGCCTTTGCTCCAAAAGCGACACCTTCAAGCTCGACTGAAATGTGCAGCTGCCTGCTTGGACCAAACAGAGAATCGACCAAACATTAGCGGGTCAGGGGGTGTTTATACATTTGAGTCAGCACATATAATCTCATCCCCAATGGTTTAAATAAAACAAATTTCAAGTCTGTGTGTATAAACTTCTGGACTTGGTAGTTTCTCTAAATTAAGAGCAAATTTACCAGGAGCATCATCTGCAATGTGAGCCACAGTCTCATTAAGCATGAGCTTATGCATACGTTTAAAAGAAATAGCTTTAGGATTTAATAAGCTTAGAAGCTAAACCTATAAAGACACACAAGCCCAAACAGACCCATATAAATCAATTTTGCAGATGGACTCCTTCTATATTTAGCCTCGGCTGCATAAATACCTCCCCTTCCCGTATTTCTCTCTTGGTGCCAGAGGTTGGCTTGGGTTGATTAGTCTGACCTTAGCATTGTGATATAGCCAAAGGGATGAAGATGAGCCGACCGACACGGCGACTGACTGAATTAAACGCATGTTGAGATCCTGAGCTCAGATAATCACCCATCACAAATGTTTGTAAGTGCAATGTGTTGATGGTGATGTAGACAAATATCTGCTGGGCTGTGAAAGTCATCACAGAGAACATCGATTCGGCACAATGAACCTGAAGGAAGAAGAGCAGCCGGGGGTGATCGATACGCGTCCCAGCATGGCTGAGCTTTTCTATAACAACAGCTGATCACTGTGATCGGATGCCATTAGACAGTTTCACCGTTTGGAGGCCAACGGCTCGATAAATGCAGAGAAAAGTGTATGTAATCTGCGACATGGCGCCATTTTAGAAAAAAATAAATAAAAAATGTCATGTGCATTTATCTCTTCCAGTCAGTCTCTGGTCATAATAGAGGTTACATTTTCTCCTGCGCCACTCATCTGATACAAGTCAAACTGCACCACAGAAAGGACAGAGAGGCTTCTGCTGAATTACTGGTAGTCTGTGGCGTTGTGATAATGTCCAGTCAGTCAGATTGGACAAGATGATTTTAATCGTGATGCTTGAACTTTTATAATCTGTTGCCTCTTCCTCCCTGGTATGTGCGAAAAAGTTATACCAGCCTGCACATGTTGTTACAGAGTTCCTTACCAAAGACTATCAAAGATATAATTTTATGACATAATAATCTAATGAATTTAATCATAACTAGAGGAGACGGAGCCTTTGGTTCCTAAATTGCGGGATGAGTTCCTGCTAACGGTCAGGCAGCCCTGTCTCTTCCTGCTTTTAAAGCTAGTTTAAAAACATTTTTTCTCTTTTGGTTTTAAGCCCAGAGTGAGTGTCTTGATGTTGCACTCTGTGTGTTTGTGATGTTTTTATTCCTATTGTTTAATACTTGTCTTTTTGTTTTACTGTTGTTCTTTGTTTTTATTTTTGCACAGCACTTCGGTCAGCTGCTATGCTTTAGAAATAAAATGGTATGGTACGGCATGATATAAGCAGAACCTCCAGCACCTACTGAAATACTTAGGAGGATTTATGTATGTGCATATTCAAGCCTCCACATATTGTTTTGAAGCGTAAAAAAAAATCCACTATGAATTTAAACTTCTGTGCTCAGCTCCTATTGAAAAAAAAAATAATAATAATTCAAGTATTGAGCTGTACAATCACAAAAGCAGCAAAAAGAACAGCTAAAATAAATCTTACTAAACGATTGACCGGAACTACATCTTTGTCTTGCGGACACGCACAAAAAAGATTCCAATGTGTTTTTTCACATCAAAGATGTTTAACACACAGAGAAATGGACAAAACAGCTTGGAGACAGATGTGAATTTAGAAATCACCGATTATCATTAGAGGTGATGAATGGGGCCTGGGTGGCTTCATGAATGTCACTAATGTGAGGACGTGCTGCTGGATTCAGTTACAGCTGAGAAGAACCGCAAATCCTGGTGAGTCAAGGAATCCAAAAGCTGCTCACTGGGGGCTCATAAATAAGGACCAACATGATTCATTACAGTTAAAGCAACAAAAGGATCACAAGTATACAGAATTATTAATAACATTAAGATTAAATAACGTGAGGCAGAGAGCAACATAGATGGCATGCCACAACGATGTAGTAAGTCTCTGTTTGTATTTAGCTGGACAGTGTGTACCCTAATTTAAAAAATACATAAATATGAAATAGAAATGATAAAATGCACTATTTTATGTTCAAATGAAAGGACTATTTAAAGCTGTACAAGAATTTAATACTACCATTTTTCTTCTGTTAAGGGGAAAGTTGTTTAGTTTACGTGCAATACTTGTCCTGTTTTTGAGAACATGTCTGCTTGAAGACAAACGGCATGACAGGAGAGAACAAGGGGCTCGTGAGGTTAAAAAAAATAAATAAGAAAAAGTGATTATAACCGGACAACTAAATCAACTGTTAGTGAATCCAAGTTCTCTTCGGTCATTAACTACCCAAAACACCGTGAGTATATTTAGCGGGGCAAACGACTGAACTGAATATGTCTCCACTGTAATAAATGATCCTCCCGAGAAGTGTAAATCTACTCTCAAGGAGGACGGAGGGAAATATGGAAGAGGAGAATATGCTGTTCTTCTTCGCTCCATTTACGGTCCGTCTCCCTCTTGTGGGGGCTGCAATCCAACTTATTTCCATATCCGCTGCGAGATAACCTGTCTAGCATGCATAAACATTTCTGATTTATAATATCTGCAGGACATAAGCTCCGCAGGGCTGAGGAAAGCCTGTTGTGTGTTGGCATCCACCCCAAGGGCAGCACATACATGCACACACACACACACGTCAGGGAGGCAATATGGTGTGAAATTAGAGGGTGAGGGGTGATTTACGGCTTTGAGTATAAATATTCTGAGCATCTCAGTGAATGAGTGTGTTTACAACGGGCACGTGTTTTTCTTAAACCAGCATCAAACTTTAGAGACAAAGCTGCAAGCAATCTCCTTGGAACCACATGGGTAAAAAAAAAAGGCACTCAAAAGAATGTAAAAACAAAAACAAATAATGTGGAGCATTAATAAATAGTTCACGAGCTAATTTAAGTAACTCACAGCATCCTTCGGTCTAAAACAGGACCGCACAAATGTTGACACTTCAAGCGAACAAGAACAATGGGTACCAAGATCTGCTAATACTCATACCTGGTTTAAAATAAACTTGTGTCAGGGGCTACACACTCACACACACATGCAATCGCGACTTGGTTACAGTAACCTAGCGCCGTGATTCATATCTGATGAAGCGGCTTTTTGTATTTGACAGCAAGAAGATCAGACAAATGTGAGCACAGCCATAAAGCTCTGTGTTGACACAGTGGTAAAGCACTAGCAAAGGAGTTTAAACAAGTCTAAAGGAAGACAGAGGAGACTCCAGCTAAGGGAATGTAAAATGTTTTAATGTAGATGTAATATTGAACATAGATAGACTAAAGTCTACTTGCTTTATCCAGGCTATTAGAGTCAATTGAACTTCTGAACAAGTTGTTAAGACTTTGGAAGAAACTACAAGTATTTATATTTTGTACTGGGTTGTCAGCAGTTCATGGTTGGAGCTTTAAAAGGCTCAGCTATGGGATTATTGCTGATTTTTTTGTTTTTAAGTAAAATTATGATAAGTATGTCGATTACAGGTGAGCAGCTGAGTGACAATAAAATCTGTCTATGTCTAAATAAAAGCAGTTAGATGGTGCCAGGTATTCTTGTGTCTGTATTTTCACTCACAGCTCAACTGTGAAGATACAGGTCAATTTAAAATTCACACAGCAACAACCTGCAAAAGGATTTTTAGAATATTTTTGTTTGCAAAATGACCAACCATCTATGTCTGTCCTGCTAAAAAAAGGAATAACATCCACAAAGTGCTCAAATGAAAAGAACTAAGAATCACCAATGCAGATGTTTGTTTTTAAAACATAAAAAAGGAACCTACATTTTGCCAATTCAGCATTTATCACACTTGGTGTGTTTCATAAATACATAAAAAAAACAACATAAAAAGCAAAACAATTGTAAAATGCTGAGTATTACGGTTTGGGCCCTTTGAACCAGGGTTGATTTTTATCAATAATAAATTTAAAACATTTTCTACTTTTACCTCCAAGTCAGAGCTACAGAGTCTGGCTCTCAGACTGACAAACACCTCACAGTCTGAGTTCTCAGCTACCCCGCTGTAAAAATAAAGCAAGTAAGCATCTCTGCATTTTTACAACCTGCTTTTAAAAAAAAGGTACTGGAGGTATATATACTGCTAAAAAAAAATAAAGGGAACACTTAAGTGTTCACTTATTTAATTTCCCATAAACATTAACCGCTATCTTCCTGAGAATGACTAACAATATAACAGGTGGAAAAAAACAAAGCAAAGTTCTGACTTTTATCTCATCAGGGAAACTTAAAACGGAACTAAAGCGAGCAGCTCTCGAGTGAGCCAGAGCTCACACTGGGATTAATCTTTTTCACACACATACCGTATACGAAACAGGGTTCATTTAATTAATTATCTAAGCTGAATATTTTTGGAAGTATGCCGTTTAAGTGGAGGTGAGGTAAAAATAGAAGAAAGGAAAATTCTCAGGTATAAACAGTCCTTGAAGCACCTCTGCCGCTTCTATTTTGAAACCATGACTGCCATCTTCTATGTTTAAAGAACACTAGAAAATATTTTCCTCCTGCCACTTTGCTGTTGCCATGCTCTGCTCATCTGCATGGAATCTAGGAGCTAAACAAAGAGGACCACTCCACATTCCTCCTCTCTCATCTTTACCGATCCAACAAACACCTTGCTATTGCCCCTCAACTGAGGGCAGGTGGAGGCCAATTCCAGTCGACTCGCCAGAAGACGACAGGGCAGCGACCATTTGAACAAAAAAAAAAAACAACAAAAAAAAACAGAATAAAAATATCTGTGGGTGACATTCACGGAGCAGATAATTTCACAAGGAAGTCATGTGACAGTTCTGCATAAACACTGTTCGTTGTAATGACAGCTGACACGTGAGTAAGAGCAGATATGCGCAGTCACGGCTGAGTGAGGCCCAAAGTAAACACAGAGGACGTTTGATGACAGCGTAGTTTAACAGGAGAGCTAATCTTGGCTGAAGCTGAACCAGAAATAATGATACTTATTACATGTTCTGTGGTACCAACAACTTTGCTCCCATCTGTAAATCCAATTTAAGTAACAGATGCATAATTTTGGAGCATATTTTATTCACGAGTTCATACACTATAAATACTCCATGATGACAGTGGCATCAAATAGAGTTAAAGAGACGTTCAATTAAAGTTCAGACAGGTATTTTCTAGCTGATAAATTGATTTAAAAGGTATCTTTCCATTGCAAACACAACACTAAGGGATGAGATAAATACAACCTTGCAAAATGAGACTTGGTAGTTCTTAAAAAAAAAAAAAAAAAAAGTTATACATGCTTGTGTTTCCTGGGATTTCTTGCAATGAATTTTGAACACCTGAGAACTCAGAATCAAACTCCACTGAATCATGGAGCAATTTAAAAAAACAACAACTATTTATAGACTAATAAACATTCTTGGTGTTATTTTTCTTCACATTATTACACATACAAGAGTAAAAATGGCTTAAAATAAACAGATTACGACACTTCTCTGATTTTTACTTGTAAAGGGACAATAAGCTTTGTTTCTTATTCACTCCTTTTTGGTTATGCCAGCTACTTTTCCTTGGTTATAGTGTTCTATAGTTATTGTGCTTCCTTCAATTTTTATTTGCTGTTGTGCGATGTATGGTATTACGCAACAAGTGAGAAGCTAGGTATTACTTGCATATTCAAAATAAATAAATAAATGAACAAAAAAATTACAAAATCTCTCATTTTGCATCCATTGTCTAGCACATAAAAAAAATCCAAATAGACACACTGGAGTTCAACAGGTCATGGCATATCAATATTGATGGAAGACATGACTTCAAAAACTCACAAGTCTTTCTATCTATGGATCCATGTATGCTCCCACTGTATAAACATGCCAAGTTATGTGATTGTTATTTTCAGTGCTGTCACAGACGGAGTTCCTGCTCGCTCATGATTCTGACCGCCTATTAAGCAGCTGTCTCCTCTCTGATTGGTGTCAAGGAGTCGACAACTTCAGTGTGAGACAATTTATTATGGTAATATTGATGGAGCACTCACAGGAGTCCACAAAGGCAGAAGAAGAAGAGCACACAGCGAGCAACGGGTGTTAAAATTACTGCTACTGCTGTTTCACGTTCAGAACTTTGCTGTGCTCGTCCTTTCGCTACTTCCCATCGCTATCTACCCCATTTGCCCTTAAAGTAAATTGCATAAAACAATAAGGGAAGGGTTCAGACTTTCTCGTGAGGCAAAGATTCTGCAAAGCAAATGAACCCAGGCAGAGTTTATTGAGTGCTCTCACTGAAGCAGCATGAGGTGAATGTCAGACGGGCTCTTCAGTGTTTCTCTCCAATTTCAGCTGACGGATAGAAGGGAAAGAAGACCCCGTGGTTGCACAATCCATCACCAGCACCCTCTTCTAAATGAGATAACCAGGAGAGTGGGAGTGTGACAGCCAAAATATGCTTTCCATTTTGTCACTGGTAGGTGCCATCCATTAGGAGGACAGGGGGAAAAGAAGCAGTGTGACCAGCAGCGGAGGACATGGATTCTCTTCCAGGTACGCCAAATATTAAACTAAAGGCCATGGTAAAGGGAGAGGCATGAACAAAACATTATTAAATAGCTACTTTGTATTACAACAGGGATTGTTTTCTAACGTGGAAAATAATAAAGATAAACTTTATTGTTTATCTTTGCATATGAGCAAATTTGGGTTCAAAGTCAAGAGAATGATTGGAGAATTATCTTTATACACCGACCTGCAAACATACATCAACAACATACCATCAAATTGATCATCAAGCCAGGTTATATGAGTTCATAAAAAATAAAAAAAAACCTTTAACTTTTAATTAACGTAGGATTTTATGTACTGGAATAACAAAATACTGCACCACCACACATCCAGTTGAAGGGATTTTTCAAGAGTGTTACATTTTCTGCAACATTTAAACATAGCTGGGCTGCTTTACATAGATTTTTGTAGCAACTCTGCCTTAAAATTATGATTTTGGATAGAAGGGAAATTCTAAACTCAGACTAGCGTTATCTTTACTCACCACCATTGAAGGCGACTTTTGGAAGCGGATCAGGAGCTTTTTTTGCGCCAGGCTCAACCATTTTCCTCTGGCTCTCCTAAGCAGCACTTGCTTCACCCGCGCAGAAGGACGCCGCTTTGGCCGCAGCCGCACCCGGTGGTTATCGGGCTTCAGCCACTGGCAGCAGTACGAACACAATGACATGTCCTGCAACAAGCTGTGGACCCAAACTTTGTTTATCTTCTCTTGTCCTGAAATGACAAGAAGAAATCAGTCAAATGTTCCGCAACCTACCAAATTACAGCAGCTGACATTTCTGTGGTACAAAAAGAGGAAAACTAAATAGCAATTGAGAAAGTTAATTATATTTATGCATCTCCAATCACATTAAACTCAGTCTCATCTATTAAAAATCAATCAGAATTGCAAATATGTTAATTGACCAGCAAGCCCTTATGCCATACTTTAAGAAATAAATATGAATATATTACAAAAATATATTTTTGAATCAAAATGTCCCTGTTGTGATACAATACAGTCAATCAACTAGAAATTGAAAGACTATATTGGATCGAGTCACTACTAATCAATCGTGATTGATTAATTGGAATATATTACAATGATTAATTAAAGAGAAAGAACACAATATAGAGCATCATGAGTTGATTATAGGTTTAACTTTAGAAACATTTTTCCCTCTCTCCAAAACGCAAACTCAACCTCACGCTGATGAGCCCAGCTTGAGAATCTCTATGTAAGGTGCATGAAGGCAAAACAAAACAAACCTTGATAAGAAAGATATAGTGAACAAAGCAAAAAAGTTAAACTAAATGATAAGTTTGGAACCAAATTTAAGCCAAGTTCCGTAACTTGAAGTAGGACTCTTTAAATATTCAACCAACAGGAACAGACACAAGAACGCATTACGTTTTCAGACCATTAATAATCGTGGGTCTTTAATTCCTAAGATTTTAATTCCACAGTCCAATTAGTTGTTCTCACAACAATACTGTGTGTTCTGCAGACAAGCCAGTTGTTTCTTTCTAAAGCACCGGCTCCCGTTCTATTTGCAGAGTGAAACCTTAGCAGTCTTTGTTAAGTAGCGTCATTCTCCGCGCCCTGATGTGGTCTATGTTGGCACGGGTCAGAACACGCGTGTGCGAGCGCGCGCTTGATCCCAACCCGCAGTCTGCTGCAGACAGCTGGACGGCGGGGTATGTTTGGCCGCGGATTTAGTGAGTTTCATCAACCTTGACAAGCCGGTGACAAGGTCCTGCTCGCTACTTTGTTTTGTGGTTCTGGCTTTTACACATGCAAGAATTTAAAGGACAACTTCAAATGAAAGGGGAGACCAGAGATAAAAAAAAAGAAAAGATTCAACTTACTTTCAGGCTGGTATGGCAGATGCCTGTGAAAGAAGAACATGAGATGAGATTAGGCTTTAATAAAATTGTAAATAATTTAAATCATTAAAAAAATATATGTATGCTTTCTTGTGCATTTTATTAGGTTACTTGTGCATAACAAAATAAAAATATATATAACTTTTTTCTTTATTTCTCGCCTATGAATGGATTTCCGGAAACAACCTATTAGAGGGTGGAAAAATCAATCTAGAAAAAAAATGTTTGACACCGACTTCTCTCCTCCTGTTATGTGTGGTGGAAAAACTCCAACCGGAAACCCGGTGGGGTCTCTCCCGAGCAATATAGGGCAAGTTCACCTTCCCAGAGGGCCTCGTCTACTTTTAGAGCATTCTCAATTAGATATTTGCACAAACATTTTAACTAAGCCACCGATAAGCCCTGCTAAAATTAGCTCTGGGCCTGAATCAATGACTGGGGTCATTTGGCATCCAGCTGCACGTGAGGCCGGGTCAGGCTTATGGAAAAGAGAGGGAGGAGATATCGGGTTGTTTTTAATCTGGAGCTGGCCCACAGCGGAAGGATGCTGCATCCCACTGTGGGCCAGCGTTGAACTTTTTCACATTTTGTCACATTTACAAAAACAAACTTCAATGTATGTTGATTCTCTCTGAAACACTGTCTGTATTAGAGCTAGATGGGGTTTAATGAATCTGATGCTTTCTGTGGTGGACAAAGATTTGTGATTTAAATACCAAGTCCAGTCATTAATGCTACTACTCATTAAGGACTGGAAAACATTTTCGGATTATGTCGAAGCCTTTCCAGAAGACGCGTAATTAAAGACAAGCTGTAGTTCTCTGCAGAGGACCTTGAACGGTTTGAGAAAAAAAAATGCTTAAATTCTTCAGAAAGCTGTTTATTCTAACACTTTCTGCTAATTAGGCAACATAATATTCGACTCCCTCAAGATCCAGATGCAAAACCACAATTCAAATAACTGCCTTAGTTTAACCTTAAAGGAGAGCGACTACTACACAGTCTGATTGCAGAAAACCTTGTTTTGAAATTTTCCGGCACGCAATCAAAGCAAAGACCCTGGGGTCTTCTGGGAATTCAGCCTTCTTCCTTTTTCTCAGATGAGCTGGCTCCCAGAAACTGCAGACCACAACGACACACCCCACTGCACGGAACTCATTATCATACTTGTCATGCATCTCCTTTTAAGTGCATACTTCGTTGTGGTGATAGAGACGGGAGATATGTGCTGTAAACATGAACTGCGGTCAGCAGGGAGATGCGATCTGTAAAGGACTGTGTGGTTCATAAAGAAAAGAGGGACACACACTTAAAATAAAACTGGAACTGATATTGATATTAACTCTTGTAGACACTCAATGTTAATCTAAACATACGCTGTGATGGTAGACAACATACGTGATTTATTATATTTTATCTGCTGTCCCCAACTGAGATGCAGAGTCAAAGCGGTGATTAAAGGGCGTGACTACACATCCAGCTCAAGAGAGAAAATTAGACAAGACTTTAAGAATTATTTTCAGAGATTAGGCAAAACTTTCACCAATTATAAAGTGGTTTTCATTCGGGCTTCAATAAAAGTATTACTGTAATAACTCTTTTGTGTTTGTTTTTCATGCAAAATCAAACTGTTTAAGTAAAGGTAAAAAAAAAGACATTGACAAACTTTAATGTCAAAGTAAAAACTGATTTATATAAAAATGACAAAAATACGAAACATAAGATAAGTGACAGCATTTATATTCACTCCCTTGAAAGTGACTGACCTAATTTAACAGAGGTCCAAGCAATGTTTCTAGTAGTCTCACAATAAGTGGAATATAGATCACCTGAGTAAGTGTTTGTCAAGTGGTTGTACTATAGAGACACCTATATCTGGTTAATTAATATTCCTAGCTACCGTTACAGCATGAAGACAGAAGAACACTTCAAGCAAATCAGAGGAAAGCTTATTACAAAGTACATGTCAGGGGATGGATCCAAAAAAATAATTGAAGCAAAATTATGGGGTGTTTATGTAGTCATTTACGTTGCATTACATATTTGTATTTACCTGCAATTATTTTGTGGAAATCAGTTTTGATTTTGGTATTAATGTTAAATGGCAAAGTTGTTAACATAAATTTTGTTGTCAATCATGATAGCTTTGTAAAAGCAATAGAAGGGTAAAAGAATCTATGGGGGTGAATACTTTTCATAGGTACTGTACATCAGGTCATGCCTTTCGAGTCACGATAAACTTTTAACACAATTTCACAAACAGTATTATCAAACTCTAAAAGTATCTTTTCTAAAAAAATATATATACAAAGATGTGACAGACTGGCGACCTGTCCAGGGTGACCCCGCCTCTCGCCTGGAACGTTAGCTGGAGATGGGCACCAGCATCCCCCTCCCAACCCCATTAAGGGACAAGGGTGTAAAGAAAATGGATGGATGGACAAAGACATGTAATCAAAGCACACTGACACTTGCTGTCATCCGTAGACTGAAAAAAGGTGAAGACAGCAGCAGTAGGCATTATTAGCACCACATTTAGTTGGCTGTATTTATGAGCATTACACACCCACAAACTAACATTCTACCGAAATAATGGCTGAGAGACCCTCAATGCAAATGGAAAATGGTGGAAGCACAAAGAAAAACAAAGAGGCATTACTGGGGTTATTTTAATGGACGCCGACAATAACCTTAACACAGTTCTTCACGTCTAGAGATGCTTAAAATGGGGATTCTTATCGGAGTAATTTTCTACCTATTATTCAGCCTCTCATTTTTCACCCTGGCTGAAGCCACTTTAATTAGCTCATCAAGTCAAGTGTAAAATTTTGGCTGCGGGTAATGTTTATGTCTTCCCTGCCAGGCACTTTGGTGTAAAAATGGATTTTGATAGCCGTCTAGAAATGCACCTCGAAATTGTGCCTGCTGCACAGTCGGTTGCTGTTAAAAACTGTCAGAATGTTCAGCAATATAACAGGTTATTATAGCCAGGAAATATGAGGACTAGACCAGAGTACTAATGTGACAGAATGATAACACACACATCTGTAAAATACCCCTGATTTGGGTTAAACAGTAGAACTCATGTTTCTGTTTCCATTCCTACAGACACTTTCGAGCTATGTCGCTTTAAAGCTCTTGGAAAAATTTTTTACCACCGACATTCGGAGCATGACAGCAAAGCTTTGGTATCATCAAGGAGTAACATAATGTGGAGTGAGAGGATTAAAGTTATTAATCCAGTTCAACAAACTGCCTTCAGAAGCCACCTGATCAGTAAAAAGGTCTACTGGTGTCTCTTTTCATTTCATTATGAATGCAGCATTTCTATATAGGCCTGAATAGTTTGGTCAGATGAAATAAAAATGAAAATGTTGGCCTACGTGAAAACTAACCACATACCAGTGAAACACTGGGAAAACAGCATCACGCCACTGCGATGCCCTTTTTCAGCAGCGACAGAGAAGTTGGTCCCATTTCGAGGAAAGCTGGACGTGACTAAAGACGAGGCAATCCTGTTAGAGGCAGCAGAAAAGTTGAAACCGGAGCAGAAATGTACCCTCCAGCAAAACAACGACCCCTGAACATACAGTCAAAGCTACAAGAGAACAACACTCGTGTGTTTGAACGGTCCAGTCAAGACTAAGGATACAAAGCAGAATAAAAAGCAACACTAATGAAGCAGCAAACTGTGACAGTTGTGGTAAATTGGAAGAAGGCAATACCCCTAACCAAGAATTGGCCAATCATCAAAAAGAAAATCAAAGAATGTGTGATGTTCTCCATGTTTATGAAACAAAAACTATAAAGACACAAGAAAACAGATTAAGTATACAGACAAAAAGAAGTTTGGTGTTAAGTTGCATCTAAACCAATGAAATGTATTTTACAGTATAATAAATAAATTAATAATTGGTTATAACACATCACAATATGACAATTAAGAGTCAGTTATCATTTACAAGGGAGAGTATAATTTGATCAGAAATGGCTAATTATCTTTTTATCGGCTCTAATGGTTGGTCAGATATTGAAATACAGAAAAATCTAATTTTGCTAATTAACCAGTCAGTTGAAACGAATAGTCCCCATGGACTATAAACACATCAACCAACAGCATAAACTTTAATGCATAAGGTTGAGGGATATATTCTTTGAGGTATTTATAGGTACAGTCTTGCACTTAGCTTATTTTCTTCTCGATTCAAAAGTACTACCTTTGTCGAAGGAGCAGGTTTGTGTTACTCTTTAGTTTTATAGTCCTTAGAATAAAGAAGCAGAATCGTCTAACAGGAAACGCTCAGATAAGACCTCTGAGAAAACCGGAAATCAGCCAGGAAAAAACCTGATTAGTGCTGTTTATTATGGCTGCATTATTCAATGTTAATTTAGAATCGGTCAACTCTGGTTCGGTGGGCTATTAGTGTGCTTTAAAATACCGGTGACAACAAAGTTACTAGTTTTAAACCAATAAAATTAAATTGCCCTCAGTTATTGATGAAGGTCTTCCACCTAGCGGACTCTTTGTGTCATTACACGGATACAGCACACAGTGGTGTGGCTTTAATGTAAAGCTACGTTTAACGTTGACAAGAAGCAATTCTTACATGAGATACCGTGACAGCTCCGGGCATTTCTCCTCATACATTAAAGACGCCTCCAGCAGAAACTGTGCAGCCATTTCACCAGGACGTAGCTGCATTTTCAAAAAAAAAAAAAAAAAACCCAAAACGGTCTCCTCGTGTGACTGTTGAAGAGTCTTCCCTAACTAAACGGAAATTACGTCAACCAGAAAAAAACTGAACTCTGAAATAGTCGTGTAGTAAAAACCGAGACTTTAAAGAAGCGAAAGTAAACACTGTTGGCACTGTTATCCTAAGATAGGTGGATATAAAGTGTGAAGATGATCACCGGGCAATCACACACGAACTTTGCGTCGCATGGCTCTGACGTCAGCGTCGTTGCATCATGGGAAACCGAGTAAAACTCTCTCTCTCTCTCTCTCTCTCTCTCTCTCTCTCTCTCTCTCTCTCTCTCTCTCTCTCTCTGTCTCACTATGGTGGTGGTCAGAGTAAAAGTATATTTTGAAGATAACCCTAATGCAGGCATTATATCTGTTCATTTAGATCACTTTTTTGCATTAAAAAGTGTTTTTTATTGGTCGGATATGAGACTTATTGTAGATGTCATGTTTTCATTAACTTTAAGTGAAAAATCACCATAATCAACAGAAATGGATTGTTTATAATTAGTCTGTATAATGTGTTTCATGTAGTGCATTGAAAGTAACATTTTAACATTCAAGTTGAAAAATCAGTAATTTTGAATTTCCATTGAGATTATTTCCACTTCTTCTTCTCCAGTTTTTATATGACAAATGTGGATCAATGGATAGAGCCGCCAGCTTGCAGTGAGAAAACTGTAAGTTCAACTGACAAGCAAAACATGCTTACCAAGTGGAACTGGTTGAAAGTTGTTCTAGTTTAAAGCAGACTGAGTAGTCAGTGTGACTAGAAAAGGGTCACCTGCTAATCACAAGATGAAAACATGTTTTATATGATTAAATACAATATCTGGCAGAGTTTCTGCACAATAACCTTACACAAGTCTCACAAAAGGAAGGAATTGGGATTTATTTTTTTCCTTCAATATACACTCACCATCTACTTTGTTAGGTAGACCTTAGTACTGTTTGACTTCAGAACTGCCATTATTCATGGATTTAATTCTACAATATTTTGAAAACATTCCCCTGAGTCTGTAGCACCATGCGCCTAAACATTTGTCAGCTGGATAATTATGGTGTAAATCTTTCATTTCACCATATAGGCCCTCAGGGAGATCTGATTTGAGATCTGGTTGCCATGGAAGCCATGGCTCATTGTCATGTTCAAGGAACTTGTTTGAGATGTAGCCATCAGAAGATGGCCACACTGTGGTCAGAAAAAGATTACCATTATCCGCAAGGTAGACAAAGCCATTTAAACACTGCTCAGCTGATTTCACAATAAGACAGGAGGGATCCATCCTTCCATGTGCTTTAAGTCAAATTCTAACCCAAACTAGGATGCGGTTGCTGAAAGGAAGACATGTCAGAGCAGGCAATGTTTTTACAGTGTGTTATTGTACAACTTTGGTGAGCCTGTGTAAATTGTAGCCTCTGTGTTTTTGTTTTTAGTGGATGAGAGTACCATTCTATGTGGTCTTCTACTTCTGGAGCCAGTTTTATTCTTTCTTTCTTTCAAAACAAGTTGTGTTTTGGGAGATGGCCTTTTGTATACTTACTGTTTTTCTTTTCAACAGAGACCTGACATTTCAGTTTCGGTCTATTTTGTGTCAAATAATCCACTTCTGTTTTAATTTAGTTGTTATCATTTACTGGCTAATACTCAGTAATTGCAGAATTTTACTTGTCTTGAAAATTTCTTTTTAAAATCACCTGTTTAAAAAAAAAACAGTTTATGATAAGGAGCTGGCCTTTTGGATGAGAAAGGGGCCCACATTATGACACATCCTTCACCATGCTTATTAATGGGTGGCTTTATGGTTGCTTTTCCTCGTATTCATCACTCAGCATTAGTTTAACCTAATGCTGAGTGACCAATCAGAAGTTACATTCTCATTTGTCATCAAGACAACCCAACACCGACGTTAGATTAACATCCTAATTGACAACTTCAAAGTTTCCTCGGCAGTCTTTTCTGGTTCCACGATCTTTGACGTCACAGCATTTCTTAAATCTTATTGGACAATGAGAACGCTATCATTGGATAATATTAGAATAGCTGTATAGACATCGCTATATCCGCACTCTGCCTATTAAACATTTTTTTATTACTATTTTTTTTTTTTTTTAGAGTTAGCATACTCGCTGACTATCCCAGCGAGTATAACTCCCTCGCTTGTGCTTCTGCTGGAAATGGTTGCGGAGTGTATTTTGAGGGAATTCAGAAAGAAGGAGCTGGAGTGAAACTGGATATAGTTCGAAGGAGCATCGGGGAGGGAGAGAGAGGCTGTGTGTCTGTGCGAGTGAGTGCGCACCTTTGGATAGGCTGTAACAGAAGAACTCTGGCAGACACAGGAGCAAGGGACCGTGAGAGGACAGGAGAGACGACACAAAGGGGTTTGGACAGACTTAACGCCAGAAACAGCATGCAGCAAATACCGCCAATGTGCAAAAGAGATGAGCGGCGACTTTTATTCACATCTTTCAAACGGTAGGTTCTTTTTACACCGTGTATATATATATGAAAAATAGACGATTTATTTCAGCATTTCAACAAGGTTGCGTTTGTTCGTATTTAACTGGGAATTCATTGTAAAGCAGAAATGTCTGATGACATCATTTCTAAACTACTATTTTCCCCCCTCCCAACCCGCTCCCCCCCCCCCCCATTTTTTAAAATTGACTTACTTCAACTTTGGTGGTCTGTAGCCGAATAAATGTGGAAATTATAGTAAGTCTAGTTTCTGGTTTCATATTAGCGTGATATGTATTTGTCACCCCCCAAGTTTATCTCTGTCTGGATGCGTGCGCTCTTGAATTAGTGGATGGATGGAGATGGCAGCTGTCACCAGGCACTGGCCAGTTATTAAATCATCGGGACATATAGCGCTTACAGAAACCGATGGAGTAAGGTAGTGTGAAGGATTGCTCCTCACTTTGTCCGCCAGTAAATCCTCTTTATCAGGCTATGTCAGCGCTCACAAATGATTGAAATAGAGCGTAGCTCGCGGATGAAGGGATTCGCCTTCACTGCAGGTTTAAATTGACTCTAAAGGAGGGTCAGGCTGGGAGGCTGGGGGGAACACACACACACACACACACACGCACACACACACACACACACACACACACACACACACACACACACACACACACACACACACACACACACACACACACACACACACACACACACACACACACACACACACACACACACACACACACATAAACCCAGGCAGGAAGGCTGAAAATGATGTTCAGAGCGTGACCACATCCCCAGTCGGTGTAGTGTGAAGCGCCTCTAGAAGGAAATCGCTCCAGGACTGAGACGGAAAGTAGTTTTCTTTCCTCTCAGTGACGCGGATGTGCCGTTAACCCTTCCAGTGCCTTTCAAAAAGAAACAAAACCACAAAGTTCAATTTGCTTTGTTTTTATTATGCCATGGACAGAAACAAAGCAGTGCGTACTTTTGAAGTATAGTATAATCATACCTAAATCATACCTAAAACACTGAAAGCCATAGCACAAATCAGAGAAGCAGATCAGATCCATGCTACTCTGGAGGAGCTGCAAAGATTCACATCTCAGGTGGGAGAATTGGTTGACAGGATGATTCTTAGTTGTGTACGCTGTAGATTTGACTTTTATCTAAAAAGAAAAAGAAAAATGGAAACGTGTGAAAGAAGGAGACTTGGTAAGTGGAGACTTTGAATTTATGAGTCTACATGCAAACCTCTGTGGGTGCAATGAAGCTGTCATTGCACATGACCCTGAATCTGTCATCTTGGGGTTGGTGGCAGTATAATCCAGTGGAGTTCTCCACAACAGGCACCTCAAATGTGGTCTGTGTTCATGAAAAACTGTATGGAGCTAAATACAGGGCAACTCTGTTAGATGCTGCAGAAAACTTCAGGCTGAGCTGGAGGTTCATAAACCACAAATGACATTAAACATCCAGCTGCGTCCACAGTTGAGTCATTTACATCAAAGCAAGCTCATGTGCTAGAATGAAATTTAAGTCAACACTTAAATGTAGTTGAGAATCCTTGGGAATTCTCTGAATATATAGACTTCTTCATCCAATCTACCTGAGACTGAGCTATTTTCCAAAGAATCATGGGTAAATCTCTAGCTGTGCAACACTTTAAATAATCAGCTGAGTCTGACTCTACGTTGTCACTTTTGTTTTGCACCTTTTTCAGTTAATCATGTCATTTCAAATGATCGCTTTCATTTTTACATAAAAGACCAGTTTGTCTTTTAACCTATGCCCATAGTTTCCAATGTTGCTCCTCCTCCTGTGTTTTTTGTAGCTTTCATGCCCCTTTCTCTCCCAGTGTGATATTTCACCCACAGATGTTCCATATCCACTTAACCTGACATGCCTCTTTATTTTCCTGGTATTCCACTGTTCTCTCTCTCTCTCTCTCTCTCTCTCTCTCTCTCTCTCTCTCTCTCTCTCTCTCTCTGGGTTGTTCTTTGTCACAGGGGGTTTTTTCCTGTTTCAGTTTGCACCTTATTGGTTTTATGAATCCTCCTACCTCTATTTGGGTTCTTTAACAGCCACAATACATGACATTCTGAGACATACGCCAAAAGACTTACGGCTGTAATTGCAGTGCAAGGCAGTTCTAAAAAGTATTGATTTATGGGGGGTGACTCAAATGCACCACTGCACTATTTGGTGTTAGTCTGTCATATACGACATTGACAACAATAAACAGAATTTTGTGGCTTTGTTCTCTACAAAAAATGGCTCAACATCACACTTACCCTGAAATTATGATGAGCAGCATAAGAGGTTGTCAGGTTGCCATGAAAGTTGGAGCACTTTGACTTTTTCAAAACCAGAAAAAACTGGATATCTTTGATGTGTGTATGTTTAAAATGAGTGAAAGGGGATTTTTAAAGTCCCTTGTGGATGATGGAGGCTGTACCCGTGACTCTGCTATTGATACACACACAGGGTCATACCTCGGATAAGGCAGGACTAAGAGGGCTCTTCTTTCACCAGCAGGAAGAGAAGAGGCACCCCCAAAAGTGTCCCGTCAGCATTTGCAAGGAAATGCCAGTCTCACTATTAGCTGCAGCAGCAGCCACAGAGTCAGCTGTCGCCTCTGAAACGCAACACCGCCTCCGATTGTGCTGAGAGAGCTCAGGAGAAGAGGCCCGGCGCTGCTCTGTGAGTGCGCCTAAATGCATGCATTCGTGTGGGTACACTCAGTGTCTTTGTGATGACTTTTCTCACTCAGCCAGTCATGCAGCTATAACAACCTGAGGGTCCCCTTCAGTCGGTTTTCTCCTGCATACTGATGCGAATCACAGTTATTCATCTGTTTGAGGTCATTCCCCTGCAGAGCTATAACTTTCTGTATATTGCCTGGAACACTGGTGGGTTTGTTCAGTAATAAGTGTAATTATGCGGCTTGATATACAAATTAACGACAGCTAACGTTCAGTGTTTTTCTTTTTTTTTTTTTTGCTGTGTGCATATAATCTGATTTTTCTAGAAATCAGCTTATTGAAGTGTTTCTCATTTTTTACTTAGTGTCTGAGAGCACAAGTTCTTCAGATGCAATCTACTCGGGATGTAATTATCATAGAGGAGAGGGACAAGGTCAATGCTTTACTTGATCGGGAATGATTCTTGTCTATGTGCAGCTTGGAAGTAGTCCACACTTTACTGATTATTATCCAACATTCAGATGTTACTTCCAGAGTATTATCCTTCACCTTCTGCCTGTTTTACACAGTAATCAATAGCCGGAGGCCTTTAAGTAGCTTTTTTCCCAAGCAAATGTGCAAGAATAGTATCATTTTATATTCAACATTTGAAGTGATTACCCCCCTGGAGATTAGTTGTGAAGAAGGCTGAGTCACTTCAAGTGTTACTGAAAGCAGAACATCTAAAAACCTGAAAGATTTCTTTTTTGTGTGTGTGTAGTGTGTTTTTTTCTTTGTGAATTTTTTTTTTAAAAACTTCATAAGGTTTTCCAGTTGTCTGACCTTGTTACATATTTCCCTTAAAGTATATTTTCCCATTGGACACCAACTTTGGCTACAAGAAGATGACTGTTTCTGTCTTTCTGAACAAGGTTTGTGTGTGTGTGTGTGTGTGTGTGTGTGTGTGCGTGCGTGTGTGTGTTTGCGTGCGTGTGTGTGTGTGTGTCTGTGTGTGTGTGTCTATGTGTACATCACTCTCTGGTCTGTGCACTGGCTGATGTATCGGTGTACACGAGCTTGAGTTGCTGGTACAGAGTACGTTTTCCATTCAAAATATTGTGAAGGCAAACAAAGGTGTTCTGCAAAGAGTGGTTCCTAGAATAGGATAGTTCCAGAATAAATAACCTAACACAATGGTGAGGCATTCACAGGAGAGCCAAGGCAAGGGACAGAGGGGAGCAATTGTGGCACGCAACTTTGCCTACATCTTTCTAGATCCAGATGTAGAGTTTATTTAGACAGCATGCACTATAATGGAGTAGTTTTAAATTTTTGATGGAGCTAAGGATCACGTGTTGAAATTACTGAGTGACATATTTTCTTCTTAAGGGTTGGTCCAGTTGGCCGAGTTAGAACGGAAGGGGTTTGGTTTGCTTGGAGATGGAGACAGGATGGCCAGGCACAACTTTCTGCCAATAATATTTATCCCCTAGACAACATGTTGGATTTTTTTTTTACAGCTGCAAGTACACAAGCAGCATGTAAACCAGCAAGAGTGGCCCTTCCCTTACCTAGTTGTATTAACATCCACACTGCCTGATTAGGACGCAAGTTGAAACGATTAAAAACTACAATTTTATCCTTGTATTAGAATTCACTGTGAGTGATCAGATCATTCTTGGCTTCTTTACATGTAAAAAAAAAAAAATTCAGTGAGCTGTCAGGCGAACAACAAACAGGACATCAAAATACCTAATGATGATTTGTAATCATTTAGCCTACATTAGCACGCAGACATCAACAAAAAGGAGAGTTAGAGTAGATAACGCAGGACTTAACCGAGATCAACATCTATGCACGTCAGAGTAGAGTAGCAAAAAAATTGTACCCAAGTAAGAGCACTACTTCAACATATTTTTACTCAAGTAGGTATCCAAGAAGTGACTCAAGTAAAACGGTAAACAAGTACTGCGTGACTAATCATAACATCTGACTTAATATTAAAACGTGATACAATCACATAGAAGAAAAATATATATAAAGATGTGTGCAAACGCCATTCTTGTCAAGACTAAAAGTCAATCTTTTTCAATGTAAAACCTATGAAAGTAATACTTACAGTAGTTAATGCAGTTGAGTTGCAGCAGGGTAAAGTAAGTGCAGTCGCAACATATTGTATTTATTGCATCTTCTTGGTCTCCGAATGACACAACAGACTCGGCGGATAGAAAATAACATAAAAACAACAAAACCGGTGCACAAGAAAAAATGCTGGAAATAACGTACGTCGCAATTTTTACACTTTTATTTATAAGAATAATAAAAAAATAAATAAAACCATGAATCATTGTCCTTCCTCTTCTCAATTCTGTACTACTTTGTGTTGGTCTGTCACATAAAGTACAATCCCAATAAAATATACTAAGATTTGTGGCTGCACTGTGGAAATTCTGAAACATTCAAGCGGTGAAAGTACTTTTGAAACACACTGTAAGATCAGGAGAAATCACCACTGCCCATAAAGACTAATGCTGTTATCTGTTGCAGATAACAGTTTGTCTGTTTGCCATTTATCTTCCAGTTCGTATTTGTTTTCTTCTGTCTTTGCTCCACCAAGTTAATCCTGTTATTTTATGAATGAGCATGAATCTCAGACTGAACAGGAGCAAGACAGGGGCACGGGCGTTATGTAAATTTGGAAAATTGAGTTTGCTTCTCTCTCTCTTAGAACTATTTCCCCCCCCATGTATGTAGGAATCATACCGTGCGGGCTGAATTTCCTCATCTGCATGCATGAATTCTGCCTCCGTATCTCACTGCAATCAGAGGAGCCAGGCCATTGTTACCACTGGCACGATGCACCATTGTCAGCTTCCTTTTGTGTGAATCTTTGAATAGGGTGGAATCTTCTATAAGGGGATGCACAGTGCTCACAATTGCTGCAGTTCACTGTCTGATCATTGTCCTTCTCACAGTGCAAAAGCTCTAATTATTTTTAATCATATTCAATCGTTTAATAATTGCTTCTCCCAGTGGTCCAGGGAGTGGATTGAAAGGCATTGCCACAGCAATGGAAGATTTTTTATTTATTTTTTTGTTATTGCAAAAAATTCTGTTTCTGATGATTGTTCTGTAGAGTTTGATTGCAGAAATGTGAGATTTGATGTCCTTTAGATTTGAGATGTTTCCCGAGCCACTTTCATTTTGTCTTACCGTTGCAAACACATCTAACATCAAATTCAAAACCCTCTCAAAAACATCCACATTACTCACAATCTCAGCTCTACATTTTACTTCCAAACTGTGTTCCCTCTCTTGCGTTTTTGAGAAAAGAATGCGGGTTGTACAAACTGCATTTTGCCCTTGGTTCTCTAGTCTCGCCATTTTATTTTATTTTTTTTGGACGCTCTGTCCTTCATCTCCTTTTCATCCGTCCTCTGAGTTCATATCCCTGTGGTTTCAAATCTAGGTTGGAGCCATTTTCATGCACTGAACTAGGCGGGAGGAAAAATAGTCGTGTAATTGCTTCGCCGTACAGCGTCGTGAAATCAGAGGCCTGGTTTTAACCAGTCAGGCTGATGAGAGCGTCTTTGATAGGGCTGCAAGATGGGATAATAAAGCACACCACAGCAGTAATTTTTTGAAGAAATGTCAGGGGGGAAAAAATTGTTTTGGTCTTTTGACATTCCCTTTGCCTATCTGCAAAGGGAATGTCATGCAGTCATGACATTTTTAGACCTTTGTTAATGATACAGAAACTTAAGAGTTCACTAAGCTTTGACCTTTTAATGACTGTTACATTACACACTCCCCTAGAGATAGCGACAGACAATCACAGAGAGTAACAAGAGGCTTTGAGATGTTCTAGATGTTCACCTTCTAGTTATTTAATAGCTACATCAAACTATGTTAATGGACTTAGTTATCTCAGTCCCCTAATCTGATTGAAGTCGTCAGAAGGATATGGTTTCTTTTGTTTCTTGTTAGACAAAGAAAGAGGTTTAACAGATGTTCAACTTTTAATACCTAATGATAATCCTGAGATAAAGCTTGGAAAGAAAAGAAAGTTGAATAAAACCAAAGAATAAATTTGAACTGAACTGGAATTGGCAAGTGCCCACAGTAAATCAGGCATAATGTTTTACTTTCTCTGATCCAAAGAGACTCTTTCTTTCTTTCTTTCTTTCTTTCTTTCTTTCTTTCTTTCTTTCTTTCTTTCTTTCTTTCTTTCTTTCTCTCTCTGTTTTTGCTGGAGAGAAGTCAGTTTTTTTTTGTTTCAGCAGAGGATATGTCTGGGAGAATGATTCTGGTCTGTGTCCCATTGTGGACGTCCAAAGGCTTCTCACTTTGGATTCAGACCCGTTTAAAAACAACAACAACAACAACAACAACAAAAAACCAATCCAAATCACCAAAATAACAATGTGTGATTTTTACAGGTCTCCAGGCTAACATTGTTGACCGCCACCCTTTTAGGTCATATAAACATTCAGATTTGGACGTGAAATAAAAAGTAGCTGTGATTAATCGTAAGTTTTGTCAATGATATTTTAAAGGGACCTGGTGAATTGAAAGTCAGGTCTTAGGTGTTCTGGGGACTGCACCACGAGACCAATGGGTAGTGTATCCAATTGCTTGGTTTGCCCACGTATCAAATTTTTTACATTAGCATTCAGTTTCTTTCCATTGCATACTGCATACCTATCATGACAATTTAATCTTTTTTTCCAATGACATGCACCGATTCCACCGCAGGGCTTCCGAACAGACATATCTCTGTGGGCCTGAGTGGCTGGTAGTTATTAACCTTCTAGTAAAGCAATTTAGGACAGAGGAGTGTTTTTCTCCGGCTGTCAAGCGCAGTGAATATAAGATGTAGCCAGGAATGCGGGAACCCTCTTTGTGAGGTGAAAAAAGGTTATTTTTATTCGCCGAGTGATAAATGTGGTGTCTGTGGAGGTGCAGCGCCCCGTTTGGCCCTCTCTTCGTTGCTTTCATTCACTCTCCATTAGCATTTTCCTTATGTTCTAGCACTCTGTGTTCATTTCCTTCCCTCATTGGATTGTCATTTCTTTCTCTCTGCACCTCCAAAATTTTCTCATCTTCTTCCCACGTCTCTCTAATACAGAATCCATTGTGACCGACTTTATCTGGCGTCCCTTCCAGCTCACCCCCTCAAATTTGTTTCCTTTATGACCCCCTGTTTTCCTCTTCACAGTGGATCTGCTGTCCAGGTCTGAAGGTGACTCGTTGGCTGGGCCAGAGGCTGCAACACAGGACATGGGTCCTGCCTCTTCCTACCACTCGTGTCTTGTGTTGCAGCCAGTGGAGCTGCCTGCTTTGACTGTCCGCTGCCCTGTCTGCCCTGCTGATGATGGACTGAGTCTCTGGAACATAGGAATCCTATCAAGTCACAGATTTTCTGACCAGAATCCTCACTTTACATATACCCCAAAAAAAAAAAAAAAAAAAAAAAAAATAAAATATATAAAAAAAAAAAAATTCCCTTCTCACCCTCCGCGGGTGGTCTGTTTCATCCTCTGAGCTCGGGTCCTCTACCAGAGGCCTGGGAGCTTGAGGGTTCTGCGCAGTATCTTGGCTGTGCCTAGAACTGCACATTTCTGGACTGAGATGTCTGATGTTGTTCCTGGGATCTGTTTAAGCCACTGCTCCAGTTTGGGGGTGACTGCCCCGAGGGCCCCGATGACCACAGGCACCACTGTGGTCTTCACCTTCCAGGTCTTTTCCAGTTCCTCCCTGAGGCCCTGGTATTTCTCCAATTTCTCATGTTCCTTTTTCCTGATGTTGTAGTCACTTGGTATTGCTACATCCACCACAACGGCTTTCCTCTGTTCTTTATCCACCACCACAATGTCCGGTTGGTTCGCCATTACCATCTTGTCTGTCTGGATCTGGAAGTCCCACAGGATCTTAGCTCGGTCATTCTCCACCACTTTTGGGGGTGTTCCCCACTTTGATCTCGGGGCTTCCAGTCCATATTCTGCACAGATGTTCCTGTACACTATGCCCGCCACTTGGTTATGTCGTTCCATGTATGCTTTCCCTGCCAGCATCTTGCACCCTGCTATTATGTGCTGGACTGTCTCAGGGGCCTCCTTGCACAACCTACACCTTGGGTCTTCTCTGGTGTGGTAGATCTGAGCCTCTATTGCTCTGGTGTTTAGGGCCTGTTCCTGGGCGGCCAGGATGAGAGCCTCTGTGCTGTCCTTGAGTCCAGCTTTCTCCAGCCATTGGTAGGTTTTCCTGACATCAGCCACTTCAGTTATTTGTCGGTGGTACATCCCATGTAGGGGCTTGTCCTCCCATGATGGTACTTCCAGCACCTTGTCTTCTGTTCCCCATTGCCTGAGACATTCGCTGAGCGCATCGTCTGTTGACGCTTTGTCCTTGATGTATTTATGGATCTTGGATGTTTCATCCTGGACAGTGGCTCTCACACTCACTAGTCCTCTGCCTCCTTCCTTACGGCTCGTGTACAGTCTCAGGGTGCTGGATTTGGGGTGGAACCCTCCATGCATGGTTAGTAGCTTCCTAGTCTTAACATCCGTGGCCTTCATCTCTTCCATTGGCCAGCTAATTATTCCGGCAGGGTATCTGATTACTGGTAAGGCATAGCTGTTTATTGCACGGATCTTGTTCTTGCCATTGAGCTGGCTTCTCAGGACTTGCCTTATTCGTTGGAGGTATTTGGCTGTGGCTCCTTTCCTTGTGACCTCATCGAGGTTGCCATTTGCTTGTGGTATTCCCAGGTACTTGTAGCTGTGCTCTATGTCTGCTATTGTTCCTTCTGGGAGTGAGACCCCTTCTGTGTGGGTGACCTTCCCTCTCTTTGTAACCATCCGACCACACTTCTCTAGTCCGAATGACATCCCAATGTCAGTGCTGTAGATCCTGGTGGTGTGGATCAGTGAGTCGATGTCTCGCTCGCTCTTGGCGTACAGCTTGATGTCATCCATGTAGAGGAGGTGACTGATCGTGGCCCCATTCTTGAGTCGGTATCCGTAGCCAGTCTTGTTGATGATTTGGCTGAGAGGGTTCAGGCCTATGCAGAACAGCAGTGGGGACAGAGCATCTCCTTGGTATATGCCACATTTGATGGACACTTGTGCAAGTGGTTTGCAGTTGGCTTCAAGGGTGGTTTTCCACAGCCCCATCGAGTTTGCAATGAAGGCTCTTAGAGTCCTATTGATGTTGTACATCTCTAAGCATTCAATGATCCAAGTGTGTGGCATTGAGTCATAGGCTTTCTTGTAATCAATCCAAGCGGTACACAGGTTGGTGTGTCGGGTTTTGCAGTCTCGGGCAACTGTGTGGTCTACAAGGAGTTGGTGTTTGGCTCCTCTGCTATTTATGCCTATGCCCTTCTGTGCCTTGCTCATGTATTTATCCATGTGCCCGCTTATCTTAGCCGCTATGATGCCTGACATGAGCTTCCATGTTGTAGAGAGACAGGTTATTGGCCGATAGTTGGATGGGACTGAACCCTTCGAGGGTTCCTTCTGTATCAGGATTGTGCGCCCTTCAGTTAACCATTCAGGGTGAGTCCCATTTTGTAGCAGCTGGTTCAGTTGGGCTGCCAGTCGCTCATGGAGGGCAGTGAGTTTCTTAAGCCAGTAGGCATGGATCATGTCAGGTCCTGGTGCTGTCCAGTTTTTCATACCCGAGACTCTGTCTTGGACATCTGCCACAGTGATGGTTACCGGGGCTTGTTCAGGGAGGTTGCTGTGGTCCTCTCGTAGAGAGGTTAGCCACTGTGCATTGCTGTTGTGGGACGCCTCCCTTTCCCATATGCCTTTCCAGTATTGTTCAGTCTCCAGCCTGGGTGGGTCTGCTCTGTTGTTATTACCCTGCCATTGAGAGTACACTTTAGCTGGTTGGGTGGCGAAGAGCCGGTTAATCCTCCTGGCTTCATTCTCTCTCGTGTATCTCTTTAGGCGGCTGGCCAAGGCTTGGAGCCTTTGTTTGGCAGTTCACTCTCCATTAGCATTTTCCTTATGTTCTAGCACTCTGTGTTCATTTCCTTCCCTCATTGGATTGTCATTTCTTTCTCTCTGCACCTCCAAAATTTTCTCATCTTCTTCCCACGTCTCTCTAATACAGAATCCATTGTGACCGACTTTATCTGGCGTCCCTTCCAGCTCACCCCCTCAAATTTGTTTCCTTTATGACCCCCTGTTTTCCTCTTCACAGTGGATCTGCTGTCCAGGTCTGAAGGTGACTCGTTGGCTGGGCCAGAGGCTGCAACACAGGACATGGGTCCTGCCTCTTCCTACCACTCGTGTCTTGTGTTGCAGCCAGTGGAGCTGCCTGCTTTGACTGTCCGCTGCCCTGTCTGCCCTGCTGATGATGGACTGAGTCTCTGGAACATAGGAATCCTATCAAGTCACAGATTTTCTGACCAGAATCCTCACTTTACATATACCCCAAAAAAAAAAAAAAAAAAAAAAAAAATAAAATATATATATATATATATATATATATATATATATATATATTAATCAAAATCTGGGATTCTCAAAACAGGTAATAAAAGTATCACTTGTTGGATTTTTGTTCATCAGAGTGCCCTAAAAGCACATTTGTTTTCATATATGAGGAATCTTCCAGTTTTTGGAAATTTAAATTAAACATGCTCCCTACAACTACAGTATTACTGGTAAAGAAATGAAACGAGTCGACATGTAAAACATTTTGTAATGAAATTATTTTTTCAATGAAAAATGTTTCCAACTTTTCATTATTTTAATTTTATTTATTTGAAATATGTCATAACATATTTATTGCTGCTGTCCCTTTTGTTACTAGGCATAAATATATAAGGTTATTAAAACAAAACAAAACAAAAAAAAGATCTTGTAATCATTTTTGAAAAATCTATGTATCATGCTGACCTGATGCTTTGGACTCTATTTTGGTTCTTTACTTTTTTGTTATTCAATAAAAGTGTATTTTCACCATGAGACCACCTTTCTCTTTCTTACGTTTGCATCCTCAGCAACTAAACGTGAAACATACATCAAAAGTCCTACTCAGGAAATCTAGAAAATAAGTTGTTTTCTTCAAGCCAGAGTTAATTTCTTGCAACCCAGAGGGAAAATGGAAAGCATTTAAAATGAAGGTCTTGGAAACCATACACACTGCCCTCCAAAGTCTATAGGGGAAGAAGCCACCTGTTGCAGACATATAGGACAATATTGCAATCCAGGTCGCACTGATCACAACAACAGACTTTGCAGAAGGACACAGTTTAAAAGAAAAAAACAAAATTCTCCTGAGTAATATAAGGACAGACAAGGCATAGTGAAAGAATCTGTTGCCATGTTCCTCGTGCTTGGAGATAAATCCTTCTTTATGAGCATCTGTGGGTGGAAGAGATCACAGAGTTGTAGCACATCAGGTGTTCCTGCTTTACCCGTTCAACTGCACAGTAATAAAGGAGCGAGTGTGAGAGAGCGTGTGCTTTAGGTTACGAAGCTGTCATCAGTGTTTGAGTCGGTCACTGGATTCAAAGACATATCTGTATGTGAAATGACCCTGTTTTCGGTTTCGCTCAATTTAAATTGTTTCCAATCAGAATTAAAAAAACGGAAGCCGAGCACAGCCAAGTATTGAGAAACTTGGAGCTCATGTCTCAGAAACACACTCTGTTGTTTACCAGTACATAAATCAGGAGTTAATAAGGCTTTGCCATGGTCCTCCTGTTTTATCTTGAGGTGGATCTTAATGTAGATGAACAACAGAACATCTAAACCGACATTGTTATAATCAATATGTGTGGTTTGTTGTGCTAGCAGGGCTAATGGCAACCACCGAGGAGTTTTCTTCACTTTTTCACAAGTTGTTTCTGCTGGTTTCACTGTTTACAACCCAGACGCAAGTGGTTAGCACAATCCACCCACCGGCATCGCTAAAGCTCCCGTGGAGTGTAATGCCTCCAAGGAGAGACTTCCTGTGTAAACAGCAATGATCGTCTAAGCGTCTGGGACGTGACGGGATGTTGTGATTACTCGCATCTTTTATACATGACACAATATGACACAGGAAGAAACAACAACAAAAAAAGTGAGAAATGTTATTTCATGTTCATAAAGTAACTTTGTACCAGAACCCATCAAATGTTTCAAATGAGAGAACATTGATTTTATTTTACTACCATGAACTACTGTCTAAACTAATAATAAAAAAACAAACATTTTAAAAGTAAAAACAGTTGGGAAAACTTTATCTAATCTCATTGATGTGGAATAATTTTATTGCACTGTTGCGTTGAGTCCTAGATCCAAATGGCAGGTCCAATGTTCTAAACATAATTTTTGTGAAAAATGTATATATCAGGTATGTTTTCAGAAATCGCGACTGATTGGAAGCACGGTTCTTTAGATTTGGAAAGCTGGTATAGATTTGCAATTTTACTGTTGTTTTTAAAAATGAGGGGCTTCTACTTCACAATTACTCACGTTGTGTTGGTACTTCACATACATTTGAGATCTTGACCTGACAATATGTTTAAAAAAAACAAAAAAACATTTGAAATGGTTGGATTATGTGCACAGAGCACTTCTGCATTTTGTAACTGTGCCAAGTAAAGCAATTTCTTTCAGCTAAGAGTAGGGGAAGCAGCAGACAGACTGAGGGAGTGTTATGCCAAGGGAGGGACTTGCCAGAGGTGTCACTTTGTGCTATTTTGGATATTTCCGCAGCATATGTCAAAACACTGATGCTTGTTTGATGATGACACGAGGAGAAATATACTCAGTTTTGTGCTCCGAGAAATAGAAAACAGCCTGAACCTGAGTGATGAAGTAAGGAAAAAGATTTTCTCTCAGCTTGTGACCAGATCCTTTGATAAAATATTCTGCAGTGGCTGAAACTTTAGACAGAAAACTGTCACTACGGACTGGATAATAATCGGCTGGATGCGCATAATCGATTTCAGCATTTTAAATGTACTCAAGAGATGAAAGAGTGGAGAGGTAGGTCTCATAAAGTCAAGCTTGCTCATTGTGATGAAGGATCGCCAATACAAATCAGGCTCACTTTGAGAATAGAGTATGCAGGTGGCAAAGTAATCAATTCCTTACTCCTGTTCCAGGAGCTGTAGATCTACTCTCACACCCAAGGTCATAATGGGATTTTAGTTGCAAGGGGATCGCTTGACCGCATGGGGAGCGCATGGGAGACAGAAGAAGAAGGTGCGGAAAAGAGCACATTCTGCATTAATTACGCCCTACCTCTTGCATGACTTTGTAGAATTTGAAGCACCTGGACTCCTTCCAAAGAGCCTGAGCATTTACTGAGATACTCAACGTGCCAGGACTCACAGGAGGATTCATTTAGCAATGGTAAGTTCTTGAGAAACCCAAAAGACGGGAAAGAAGAGGGTTTAAGCGGAGCCTGGAAAGATTAAGATAGACATGCAGCGGCAAACTAAAGTGAGAGAAGAAGAATCATACATTAGACTGAAGGAGGGAAGTTAAGGGGTGAAAGTCTCTCCTCTTTCTCCCTGAGGAAGGAGAAAAGAGAGGGGATGATTTATTAAAAATAGGAGAGGCGGCACCTCGGTTGACAGCTGACAATTTTGACAAATTTTCCGGAGCTGTGAGTGGCACCGGCACTGCCTTCAATAACTTAAAAATGCTGAAACTGAGTGCTTAGCAAAACAATGTTCAGAACAGGGTTTAGTCATTTGAATGGGAAGGTCTCTTAGGTTGCACTTACCCTGAAAACACAAACCCTCTCCTTAATCATCCCGTTGGCATTGCTCCATTTTGGTACACAAAAGAGAAGCAAGGTTTCAATCAAGTGGCATTGTTTCTACTCTCGGTAGCCCTGTGATTATGCAAGTTTGCCGTGCGAGCTTATTCAACCGCTGCGGAGCGAAGGCGCACAAAAACATCTGAATGCGAGAAAGAGTACGCTATCAGTTGTTTTGAAGCTGAATAAGCACTTTGAAAAGGGGAAGTAATAGGGAGCATTTTCAGTCATTGCCGTGTCAGCACCATATAATACAGCCGATATGTGTATCATAATGTGAGCTTTCAGCAGGTGTTTGGTGCTGGGCTCTCTAAAGAAGAAAAAAGTTGATTTAATGCAGCTTACTAAGGAATCTACTGCGTACAGGCCATGTTTCATAAAAACGCCTAAATATTAGTAAAAAGGAACCCCCCCCCACCATTCTGGCAACAAATACATTTTTTAAATGGATAAAACCTACTAATTTAAAGGGATGATGCCAACATGAAATTTGAAGCTATTACCTACATATATTATAGCAGAGGTTGAGCACTAATTGTTTTTCATTTGAAGGATGTCAACTTCAAATAGAAAGACTGCTGCCTCCAGGAGTTCAAGTGTCTGGCCCAAGACAAGATGAGGCAGGACATCACTCCTGTCTGGACATGGTGAAGGAAAAACAAATGGAGCCAAAAAAGCAAACTATTCGATTTACTGGTCCTAGATGGAGGTTGGTGCAGAGCAGCTGCTCCTCTGTTTCAAATGAGTCAGCTGAGGCGGTTTGGGCAGCTGGTCAGGATGCCTCCTGGAGGTTTTTCCAGATGCTACAAGGAGAAACTGCACAGGTGCAAAATGTGAAACTCAAATTATTTAGTTTCATTATAGACTAACATCAATTAATAAAAAAGATTTCCGTGACAGAAATGTTTTGTTACTCACGACACAATAATGCGGAGGACTGTTGGCTTGACAGTTGTGAAGCAGACAGTCATTAACGCCTTTTCACAAGGAGGGTAAGATGCAAAGAGGTTATTGTGAAAGACGGCGTTTTGTATACAAGCACATGTGGAAAGTTCAGTGGAAAGAAAACGTGTGAGGATTTGGTTTTCCTGTGTGTTCATTTAGTTTACTGTGTTCAGTTGTGTCTCCGTGTTGTCCCGTCTACCCCTTGATTGTCCCCAGCTGTACCTCGTTTCCCCTGATTACCTTCCATGTGTATTTAATCCCACCTGTGTTCCCTGATCCTTGTTGTGCCTGTCCTGTTGTGCCGTCAGTATTTCCTGTCGTGTACTTTTTTCCCAGTTGCTACCAGAGTCTAAGCTCCTAGCCTTCTACTCACCTGTGCTGCCTTGGACTGCTTAGTCCAATCGTCTGTCGCTGCTATGTGTCTGATTTACTTGTGTTCTTGAATTTTATTGTGTTTTTAACGTCGTTGTGTGAGGAGTGCCTGTAAGTCAAGTGTCAGATTTTATTCAAATGTGTTTGTGTTTCTCTGTGACTTCATACAAGTCATAAATATTTCAAAAGAGGCATTTCAGACGGTTCAGTCCTCTCTGTTGGAAAGAAAATCTGTCTTTGATGCAGACTTGGGATTTTGGGTATTTTGCACGCAACAAATCTGTAACACAGAGACAATAAATGAAAGGAAGTAGTCCAAAAAAAAAGAAAAAACGCATTACTTTTCTAACTAATGGCGACCTGGAGCTTTTTAAAATCCAATGATAATTGACTACCATCAAGGATATTTGAGTTTCATTACCTGTTCACACAGATGAACCTTTTCATTATGTAATTATCCCTAGCAGTTTTTGCTTCACTGTGTGTGTGTGTGGGCTGCCCTTGAAAGGTTTATTTGTTGGAGAGATTTAGATCACAGTTTTTTCACAGCAAATACCTGTCTCTGTGGCACAGAAACAGCCAGATATTCTATGATTTATCTGAAAGCTATTGTAAGGTGCCAGAACAAAGCACTTGTAGGAATGAAGATCAGCCTCGCTGGGATAAATGTTAAAATTTGGGGTTTTTATTTAAATCTTGTATTTCATCAGCATTTGATACATAAGATAAATCTGACTCAACTCTCCTCTTGGATTTGATGAACTGATTAAAAACCTTTCCACATCTGAGGTGATGCCTTGTTGCAACAGAGAACTAGTACGCTTAAGCTGCAGTTTGCAGACTGAACTGATTTAGAGCAAAAGGTTTTGCTTACAACTTAACTCTCCACCAAAAGCTATCCAAACACAAAGAAAACTTCTTATTTTTTGCTATAGAGAAGAATATAATCTCCATTTCCCCAACGTAAAGTTAAAAACGTAAAACAGCCAATAAAAACAAGACAACTTCCACTGAACAAGTTAACAAAACATCAGATTTTGTGTCAATTCTTTTCTTTATTATACACTGCTCAAAAAATAAAGGGAACACTTGAACAACACAATATATCCATCCATCCATCCATTTTCTTGCACCCTTTTTCCCTCAGTGGGGTCGGGAGGGGTGCTGGTGCCCATCTCCAGCCAACGTTTCGGGCGAGAGGCGGGGTACACCCTGGACAGGTCGCCAGTCTGTCGCAGGGCAACACAGAGACACACAGGACACACAACCATGCACATACACACTCACACCTAGGGGCAATTTGGAGAGGCCAATTAACCTGACAGTCATGTTTTTGGACTGTGGGAGGAAACCGGAGTACCCGGAGAAAACCCACGCACGCACAGGGAGAACATGCAAACTCCATGCAGAAAGACCCCAGGCCAGGAATTGAACCCAGAACCTTCTTGCTGCAAGGCAACAGCTCTACCAACTGCGCCACTGTGCAGCCCCCAACACAATATAACTCCAAGTAAATCAAACATCTGTGAAATCAAACTATCCACTTAGGAAGCAACACTGATTGACAACGGGGACCCTCGTCGGGTCAATGGTTGAGATATTGTTTTGCATGGTTGTTTTGTACACAGTCTTGTTTAAGGCACAGTGGAAACAGAGATGAAGAAAAACAAAGAAAGTCCCAAAAGAATTGCAGATGTAAATCTGTTGTATCAACAGACAGAAAAAAAAAAAGTTGTAGAAAAGATTTAAAAATGTTAGTGTAGGCAAGTAAGATGCTGAGGAGACAGATGTGAAAAACACAGAGAGCAAACAGGCCATTGGAGGAGAAGCAGAGGACAGGGAAGAGTGATTCCATCTACAGAAGATGAAAAATGAATCTCCAGCTGATGGCAGATAGAGGTCAGCTTATGATAAGTGTCCCCACTCTCTGTCCTCAGAGGGAGTATAGTCCATTGCTGAGTTATCAGCTGCCAATCCCTCTCCTCAGGTCCCACAGACAAGGTGACCTTCTTTGATCAGCCAGCTGGTGGCAGCGAGCCTCAGAACGCTGACAGTGACAGGTGTTCACTTTCAGCTCCCGGCTCCCACCGGCGCTCTCTCATTATGGTTTATTCATCCGCTCTGAATTCCCACAAACTTTTAAAAGGGTCTGCCCTGAAGGTCCCCTTCAGGGCAGACATGAATCAAGCGTTCTTTCACCTACAGTGATCCTCGCAGGGTCGTAGAGAGCGACGCAAAGTACATTCACTGAGGAAAAAAACCCAAAAAAACCCATCACTGCCGTCGCTGAGCAAACAATGAGAACCTCGACAAGCTCATTACATTCACTCAAATACGACAGATGAGCAGTTGTGAGAGAGTTTTGTTTTAAAAGCGGTTTGTCCTGATGGGTTAATATAGAGAATAACTGGATCGTTTCTGGCCATTTTGGTTTGAAAAAGAAAAAAGAACATCCAGCCTTCTTTTGGGCTGGTAAAGATGGAGGCGTAAAAGAAAATGTGAATTTAATGTGACCTTCCCTCTAATTTACTCTAAAGACTAAAACATTAAAAAGACATTTTGTTTGATTATTGCTTGTAAAACTTGATTTGATGTCATCTGACTGAAAGTAAAGCAAATACACTGCCCCACAAAACTAATCATATTCCATCAACTTTTTCACATTTTCTCACATTGCAACCCCAACCAGAGCATTTTGTTAAGTCTCTATAGTCTAGTCTCTATAGCAATTGCTCTTTATCCACATGATTCAATTTTACCTTTGGTTGTATTTTTAAGGCCGTTGTTCTAAAGCAGGGGTGTCAAAGTCATTTTTGTTTTGGGCCAAATCCAGATCATGAATGCTCTTAAAGGGCCGGTTGTGCCAGAATGTATTGATAAAACCTGTTCACAAACTGTTAAAATATCAATGAATTCTTAAAATCAAATAATATTATTGAACATATTTTTAATCCCTCCAGGATTTTGTGGTATTTGACAATAAAAATCAAAGTGTTTGTGGTACCAATATGGAAATATTTGTGCTTATTTATGACAGTGATTTTTACTACTGTTCTGTTTAGATCATGGACTATAATCTGACATCAATTAAAGCTGAGGCAGTTGTTTAGTACAAGTATGAAAGTTTTTGACAATTTTTGAGAAAAATCTGCAATAAATAAAAATCTTAAACACAGTAAAGGGGGTTAAATACAAATCCATGTCACACCTAATGTTTTTACTGGTGAAAATTTGTAATTCCTCCCCTCCTTATAGTCCTGTGTTGTCAAATCACATACAGTTCCTATAAAATTAATAAAATCTTATGACTAAAATGTGACTAAGTGCTTTGCAAAGGTGTGCGAATACCTCTGCAGTGCACTGTAATGAAAGTTTCGGGGCGTCAGCAGCTGTTGGTGTAAACTGTTTGTTTGGGATGAAGCTCGGTGTTTCTAAAGAGCAGCAGCCATGAAAACATCCCCGTTCACCCTGGCGCTGAACGTTTCTATTGTCCGGGCGCTTTTGATTAATGGGAAATGCAGCAGAGGAACAATTCCAGCAGTGTTATCAGGAACAAATAGAGGGGAAACAACGGGGCCTGGTGCTCAACGGGGGCCCCGAGAATGGGTCCCGATGCTGCCTGGATGCGTTTCAAACAACTGGGCTGATTATATCTGATGTTTGCGTTGACCCACAGGTGCATCTGTGCCTGTGCACACAGCTGAGCTGCAGGGAGTTGTATTTCTGCAAGGAAAACAAACAAAAGCAACATAAACTCTCTTTTCTGCTTTACTCGGCGATCCTGCTGTGTAAAAACACAAAATCATTTCTTGAGATGTTGTAAAAGTGTGGCGCCATTTAACGGCCAGATTTCTGTTGGAACAAACACTCGGAACAAAAAGTGATGAATCACCTGAAGCATGAGTTAGCAAGTGCTGACATTCAAACTCATTTTAATAGCTTCATTTTAATATTATCTATTGCTCTTTTATATTGCATGCAGGTGTTTTTATAATAACTGCACATTTCAAAACACTTTATTTGGAGTTTATCTACAGAGATAAACATGTGTACACAAGGCGATCATTTTGAGACAGAAGGGATGATTTAAAAACCGGTCGTGTGCATTTGTGTTTGTTCTTTTGCTGCATATCTTCTTGGTTATGTCCCCGCCAGCTTAGCTGATCTATGGCTCCATGGAAGGAATATTTTTCTGCATTCTTCTTTGCCCGACAGCACAAGATCAGTTTGATTACATCAGTAGCATCATTATACTGCCACCATCAAATTTTACCACGGGGACGGTGTGTCAAAGTCGAGGTGCGGGTAGTTTCCTAACAAAAAGTTTTATATGTAGGCCAGAAAGTTTAATGTTGGTCTCATCTGACCATCATGCCTAAGGGTTGTTTACCTCTTCTGTGTAGATGCCACTGTATAATGCTTAAATTGAGGCTCCTCTCCTGACTTATGAAAATGATTTATTGCTCTGTATTTAATTTATGGATATCAGGGTACTGAATGTATAATTTTGTTTGTAAAGTAAAAAAAAAAAAAAAACATTGAAAAGGATGCAGTATTTACCTCCTTTCCAAAATTATTTGCGTTTGATCTATCACGGAGAATCCAAATGAAATGTTGTGTGTGTGACGTGTCAGAATGCGGAAGGGGTCAAAGGGGCATTGACACTTTGCCAGGGCACTGTGATTGTAAATACTGTTTGTCTGTAAATGAAAAAGAGGGACGCACCAACTATCCTGTTCTAAAAGAAATAGACAAAGCATTCTTCCCCTACGCGCCGAACTTTGTCTCAGCTTTTTTAGTTTGCATGTCACACAGTCTTCTGCTCTGTGTTTTTTTTTCTCTCACCCCTCTTCCCTCCCCTCTCCGTCTCCTTTCCGACACCCTATCGACTCGGACTGTGAGGCAGAAGTGAAACAAACAAGTTCGACGCACACTGGCCCGAATGAGATGGGTTGCCTAGGTGACAGAGGGACAGACCTGAGAAGTCTGGCGCTTGGCTGAGAGAGATTGGGGAAAACTGAGGGGGTGGTTGTGGTGTGTGTGTGTGTGTTTGCCTTTGAGACGCTCCCGCTGGGACCCCTGGCTGGCGAGGACTGACTGCTGAGTGGGCTGATTGGCACGCAGACAAACTCTCCCTCCCTCGCCTGCTCTGCTCATCTGCCTGCAGCCCTCCCTACCTCCCTCCTTCCTCGCTCTCTGACGCTGGTTTTCCTCTGGTTCTACTTCAGCTGAATAAACAAGTGGACCCTGTTTTGATTATTCAAAATAGAAAAGTGCAACAAAAAGATGAATCAGTGTAAACCGAGCGTCTCGAGTCTTATCCAAACATTTTCGTCGAGCCGAACTCAAAAGCGATAGCTCCCACTTCAGACAACCAATAGATACATCATCTGATCAAAAAGAAATGTTTTCCCCCCACTATCGTAGTGTAACAAGCTTGCTTTTGTTGTTTTCCAAAGTTTAAATTGTCTGTGCAGTGAAAATGACAAAGTTTTAGATAATTGAGTACAAAATGTAGGAAGCTCTTATTGAAGTGGTTATCAGTTTGATTGAATCTCAGATTGTTTATGCTAAACCAGATTACCTCCTTCAGCGTGTTTGCTGCGTGCAAGCTGTGTGCTTTGGTGAGCCGCAAACAAGATTTCTTATTGCTTTCTTTCTACAGCAACTTCCTTGTCGACACGTTTCTGTGAGGGCAAGATTTACGGAACACACAGACACATTATTTCCACCTGAATTGGGGAATCTGTGCAGTTTCTCCTGTCTGCTCAGGGTGGCCAGTCATGTCTAGGTAGGTTTGCAGTGGTGCCATACGCTTTCCATTAATAAGGTGATGCATTACCAGCAAACTGTGAGATGTTTAAGACTTGGGGATATTGCCTTAAATTGATTTAAGCATTTTAACAACTTCATCCCTGGGCCTGTCTATCCTGTGTCTTGCTCTTAATGATGTCGATCATTCATCATTGTTCTCTAACGAACCAAGAGAAACTTCAAAGAACAGATGGATCTGACTGGACTTATGTTGCAGACAGGAGTAGCATTATGTTCTATTGAATTTTATTTAGGGGTATCGGACAAAAAGTGGCTGTGTTTATTCGTGAATAAATGATTGAAATCCACAAGTCGTTTTTCTTCCACTTCTCAATAATGCACTACCTTGGGTTGGGCCTACTGAATAAAGTCCCGACATAAGACGCTGAAGGTTTTGGCGTAACAAGTGCTGACCTGACCAAAACACCTCATCAGATGCCAAACGAGGGAAGCTGGAGCGAAACAGTGAAACGGGAGCACATCTGAGAAAGGTTTGCACGACGTCCCTCAAAAGACAAAAGGGTCATCTTAACACCCTTTTTTCTGGGGAGAACGGATTCATCTCCTTAACAGTGCATCATAACATATGATGCCCTTCTGGCCTTGAGGTTCTGTTATCCAATTTCCTCGCTTGCCTTTAACTTTCCACTCCTCGTCTCCTCCTCTGAGTGCCTCAGTCTAAACCACTCATGGATACAGACAGAAGCTGAACACACTGCAGACTACTTAGGCTGCGATATCTTAAACAGTGCTGCAGCAATTTAGTGTAATAATGACGGATATTTCCTCCACCTACTTCACGAAAAATGTGAATAAGTGACCGGCCTGTGTAATGACAATTACTCATCTCATCGCCAAGGTCACGAAGAGACCTACAAGCGTCGCCAGTGGTGGGGTCATTGTGTCTTCAGCACTGCGGCTAGAGTACAAGCTAAAAGAGAGCGAGAGCCAGAGATCCATCTCTATTACATTAAAAGGAGCCTGTCCCATCAATGTGACCCCCTCCTCCTCTCTCGCTGATTTATTGCATGAGGAGAGTAAATGAACATCAGGCACAGAGGACAGCTTAAGTTCATCCACACGTCGCTTGTTTCACCATTACTCAGCACAAGTCTGCACTCAATAAACCCAGGATGAATGTCAGCGTCTAATCTTGGAAGGTTAAATCACTCGGTTAAATAAATTGGACATCTGCAACACAAAATAGGCCTGATGTGTTTTAGTTTAAAATTCCATTTTCAGATGGGTAGAGGAGCAGTGGTTCAGGGCACTGACTGCTGTCTGTCTGGCAGATCGGTTTTCTGATTGTCACCAGGGGAAATATCACCACCAGCATGATATTGCTACCATTTATCGACTTCTCTAATCTCTAATCAGCTTGATTTATCTCCATTAATGTGATAATCTATTACTCCTATGTAATAACACTAGGACCGGCTTTATACTCACTAGATGGCGCTCTTTGCTTGAACTGTTCCATCTGGTCCCTAAGCTTTGATGGCACGAGATCAAACACAGACTGTTGCTGTTTCTTTCCCCCCCCAGATCAGCTCAACATGAGATCTTTGGATTTTGTTGTAAAAGCTTTGATGTTAACTTGAACAATAAAATACAACATGAAGCTTATTCACGCTGTGGTCTAGTTAAAATGTTTAAAATATCTACAAAAACGTTCCAAAAAATGACTGGTGCTGACAGTGAATCATTTTTAAACTACCCAGAGTAAGTCGGTCTGCCGTTCCCCCTCATGTGGACTGGACAACATGATCTCACAGAGAATAATTTAGACGGATTTCAATTTGGGAAGGAAGAAAAGGAGCAGTAAAGAGTTGAAAGAATACAAGATATTGGCAGGGTACCAAGCGACGCAGGTGTTTGCCTAACAACAGCCTGCACTGACACATGGCACGCTATCTGCAAGCACGATCCGGTCTGAGCAGGAGCTAGGGAGTATGGGAAAACAAACTCAGCCTACAATGGCAAATATATAGGAGATGACTGTGCACGGTAATGCGTGTTATTAATTTTACAGTGGACCAAGAAAACAAACAAACAAATAAACAAGCAAACAAACAAAAGCAAATAACAAGCCGGTAATACCGCAAATGTCAGGGGAGAATTTGAAAAAGGAGTCTGAGTTAGGTAGCTTGAAATTGAATAAAGTTACTGAATCCAACTGTATATGTTTACTCTGAAGCTGACACTTAAATTTAACCCATCACATGGACAAAAATGAGACAAGCAACCACGCAAAAATGCACTCAATCATATCCTAATTTAGAGAGACCAATGAATCTAACATGCATGTTTTTGGACTATGGGAAGCCACACATGCACAGGGAGAATATGTAAAATCCATAATAAATCCTAAGTTTTATTTTCACTTGGATCTGAACATGTGAAATATTTAGACTTTTTGATGATATTCTAACTTTCTGAGTCTACAGATAGTTATAGATATAGTCTTTGACCTGAATAAAACATGCGTAGGTACTGCTTCTACCAGCAGTGCATTATGCAGCACTAATTGTAATTATGGCCTTGGAGGCCTGAGATGGCCTCAGTTGATGTAGAAAACAATCGACAACCACATTCAGTGTGTTTTTGAAATATAGATACTTTTGTTCTGTTTAAACCGGTTGCATCATGTAGAGGGATTTTTTTGTGTGTGCTTATCTCCATGTCATTGGAATGAGCTTAAAATTCTGTAGCTCAATAAAAAAGAATAAATTCAATGAATGAATAAACACAGAAAGATCTTTGAAGTTGTAATTAAAAGCAAAGGCAACAGGGACTAGGCTGTAGTTCCCCTCCAGTCAAGTTAACTTAACTAAAGCCGACACCACAGGAAGCGAGGTACAAAGAGGTTGCTTTAATACTTTCTTGGAAAGACGACGTTTGTAAATGGCAGGAGGGGGGGGGGATTATAAAACGCCTACAAATAGCAATACTTCATTCATGACTTTGGTTATGAATGAAATTATGATATTTCCTTTTTATTTTTTTTCTATTTTTGAAATGTTTCCAGGAAGAGGCACAAAAAAAATATGATCAAATCAAAACCATGTAGGCTGGAATACAACTCAAGAAATAAATGTAGACCATGGTGATGATCAATGCAATGTACTCACATTAAATAAATTAAATGCAAATGTTAACATGGCCTAAATTATGAGACCCAAAACAACAAATATCAGCAGGTCAGTTACAACAAGAACGCAGGATAGTGGCAAAAAACAAACACAGTTGTTAAAAAGTAAGACACTATTCAACAAATTGATGCAGACTCACAAAAAAAAAAAAAAAAAGAAAAAAGATAGGCCAAAAATATTGGCTACAATTAAAAAAAGCCCTTGGTGAATCCAGCTTGGGAGCATTCCTTTCTTACAAAAGAATGAATGGGAGTTTGATAAACACTGTCACGCACCTTTCATTGAACGTCCTCCAAGGAACATTGTACAAAGTTATATTACTGTAGTCTAACTGATTGCTTTTGGAAAAAGATACAGTATAAAGAATTTTTTTCTCAGATGTTCAATTAACTTTATCTTTCTTTTCTCCTTCTCCTTAACAACCAGAGATGCTTTGAAGCATCTTTGGATTGACTTTGAGGTTTCAGTGTCCTTCAGTTCTGAACTACATCAGTTGCAGTAAACATGACGAATCTGAAATTATAAATATAAACCTATGAATATTTCCTATTTTTAAAGTACTTATTCCACTTTTAATCATTTTATTCCTTGTATATATTTCTGTAATATGTATGTGTGCAGTATGTGTACATCAGCATGTAAAGTCATATTTGTGTATGCATACACATGTACATATTTAATGTATATGGATGTGTAGAAGTTGCTTTATGAGTTTGTGCACACCAGGTTATTACACAGGTTATTGCTTCTCCCAAATTTGTGTTTCTCGCTTAAATTGTGGAGGAAAATGTCCAAAAATATATAAATGAAAAAGTTTCGAGTCAATAATAATAATAATAATAATAATAATAATAATAATAATAATAATAATAATAATAATCCCCTGTAATCTTACGACTTAATATTTATGGTAAAAAAAATAAATAAAAATCAATTACTGCTCAGGGTCAATGTCAATACAATTGAGCTTTTATTTTGAAAGGTCACATCGGAACCTGTTTGGACTTCGCGAGTCTTTCGCCACAGGCAGGTCAGGGAGAGCAAGAGAGCCCAGTTCGGAGGAGAGGATGTGGGTATGCTGACATCTGCACGCCAGCGGTTTAACTGGAAGACGACCGCAGGCAGGCGGACAGAAAAACGGCCTTAGCGACTTTGGAGACACTCTGAGAAATGTAACCTATCCGAGAAGGTAAGCTGAGCCCGTCTTCTTTGAACAGAAACCACTTTTTTCTCCCCCTCCCATCTGTCACCTTCATTATATTAAGTTTGCTACAAGTTTCCCTCGTAACGTCGTTAAACTTCTTCTTCTTTTTTTTTTCTTTCGCTAAGTTATAAAGTTTTTATAGTGGAAGAGCGTAAGGGAAGAAGGTAAGCATTACTGGAAATGGCCCTGAAGGGTTTTTGCAAACTCTAGATGAAACGTTCCGCTTCCGCATCACTTTTGCTGATAATCTTCTTATAGATCTGCGGCGACGGTGATCGTTAACGTAACGAACAGTCAAAGTTTGCTCCTTATCGCTTTTCTCCCTGTGACCCCAGACAAATTGGGATCGTAACAGTGATTTAGTCTTGACAGATCCCTGGACCTGTTGCTGAGCTGTTTGTTGAGACCGCGGCTGGACTGCTCTCTCATCGTTCGGTCTGTCTCTTCCTCTTCTTCCCACTACCACCACGTTCCCCTTGAATCCATTGCAATGTAACAGAAACGAGCAAGAAACAATAAGAGCGTGATTGCACGATTTGATACGGGGCTGGGCTGACAAAACGGGACTCAAAATTAAAGAGTATTTGCCATGCATGAATTTATGTGTCACATATTTGTTTGGGGGTTTATTTTAAATCTCTTTAAGAAGAGAGTCACTTTATTCAGCATATTTACTCATTAGAAAGTGATAAGTCAAGACAGAAAGAAATCAGGTCAGACCTGTTTGTGTTGTCAAAAAAAAAGTTATTTTTATATATATATATATATATATATATATATATATATATATATATATATATATATATATGTATATATCTGATCCATTTCTCCAAAAGTCTTTAAAAAAAAAGAAGAAAAGAAAGGAAAAAGGTCAGCTAGGGTGTGAGAGACACATGCTTTCCTGTCAGCTGCTGCTGGTGCAACCTGTTCCACTGGTGTTTTCTTCGCAGATATGACGCCCTTTATTGCTGTTTGTCTTCCTCCTCTTGACTGATGAAGGATAAATGAGCCATCGACATTTCATGTGCCACACATACTGTTCATTCCAGGCTAACTAGGAAAAGCTGGTGTACGTGTGTGTGTTTGTGTGTGTGTTTGTGAGTGTGTGTGTGTGGTGGGGATTTTCTATAATGTCATGTTGTAAAATCCAAAATCAAAGCCTTCAGTTTCTTTCATTGCAGGAAGTGAGTGGAAACGTTAACACGTCTATCCGGTTTTCTGACATTTTTAACAAAATCAAAAAAACAAGTGGGTCAGGATTAAAGCTGCATCCCGCTGCTATCTTACAGAAAGCTCCCCGGTGTGACTATCGGATTCAGGGAGAGGGTGGAAGGTGTGATGGACGGCCAATAAAAGGGGGTTTTGTTTGCAGGCGTCTCCATTTTGAAACCTCAGGAGTCCAGAGTCCTCTGGCCAGAGTCCAGACCGGAGTGAAAGGGCTGCGCTGCCGCCTTAAAGGACTCAGAGAAAATTAAGCTCTGTTTGTATCACGGCTCAGCCAGCGCTCACATAGCAGCCTTTACAATTTTCATTCTAATTGCCGCTCTTAGTTTGAAACCACAGCAAAGCAAACGATTCTGACTATTTAATTTGTCTCTCGTGGAAATGGGAAACTGCTGGGCTCTTCTGTGCAAAAAAGGGAAGCACTTTTGGCTTGTGCAGTGCATGCATCAGTACTACCACTAAGCCTGCCTGGCAGTGTCTAGCACAACAGTAAATGTCAGCCTGCTTTAATATTAATGCAAGCCAATTATGTGATTACTTTCAGTTCAGTGTCAACCAACTAAGTGGGCCATTTTTTTTTTCTTTTTTACTCCAACCTTCTTTTACTCTTTGGTACATTAAGCTCATCTGTCAGGTGTGGACGTCTAAAATTACTCGGTGTTTTCCTTCACAAACTCCAGCTAATCCTGCTTTTAATTAGCAAAAGAAGATTTGTCCTTTTGCAAATATTTTTCGCAGTCCTTACCTTTTGGCTCCGTGGACTAAAAGAGAAACTCTACGTGAGGTTCGTTTTTAAAAAAAAAAATCTGAATTCAAACAAAAGCCTCGCTTGGCACTGACACAATAAGGTCGACGGATTTGAGGGATTGTGCTGCATTTCGAAAGAAAAGAGTTGGAGAGGCTGAAACTGCAATCTTTTATCTGAGAATATTCTGGCGACCACTGTGATGTCTTAAATAAAGCTGGAAGCAAAAATGTTTTTTTGGGGGTTTTTTTGCAAAATTGTCGGTGCATCTCAAACAAGAAGTGCAACTTTGCATTTTTTTTTGTAATTTATGCTTTTATGTGACACAATCATTTTGTCTCACACACTCTTAAAAATGGGAAAGACAGGAAAACATGCCAATACAGTTTAGGCAAACATATTTTGAGCTGCCCAAATCAGTTAATGTGTGCACGAAAATAGCTACTTTCTTGAATGTTCATACATATACAGTCCTACCTTTTGGTTAGGAGAGACTAAGGTTGAGTTTTTTTGGAAACAAACATCACACGTCCGTCCGATTCGAAACACCAAACAGGAGTAAATATGTGGGAAAACCCTTCATGCTATCAGTGGATGTAGTGGAAGTTCTGTGATGTTGTGGGCCTGCTTATACATGCATTTCATAAACAAAACAAAATCTGTTGTGGTTTTCCAAATCTTCACTCAAATTCAAACAAGTAAATAATGAGTTTGGTCAAAATCTTTTCATAGATCTCGTGGACAGTTTCAAATTGAAAAAAAAAAAAAACAACAAAAAGATATGAGCTTTTTCGCAAGTGACTTCAAGCCTGTGAAGAACTTTTTAGTAATGACGCTGACATGAATTGGAATAATGATCCCTATTGGGAGAAATGCTTGAATAGGATGATTAGAAACGTTAGGTGATAGATCAAAACTGTGCTATTTTCTACCCGTTTTTGTGGCGCCTTGCTGTGAGGTCCTGCGGTTCTAGCTACATCAATATAATGAAGTTCATCAGGCTGGCAAACACTATTTCTCATTGGGGTGTATCGCACACTCGATTTGTTCGCCGCATCGCTGTAGTCTCCACCATCATTCAGCCTCTTCCATCTGTGCAATTTCTACTTAATGAGCACTTTAGTCCTGCCCCGAGCGCGCGATTACGTTTATGATGTCGATGTTGATTACTGCTGGTTGGCTCGATTTGAGCTGTGTCCCCAAGGCGTGTGTGAAATTAGAAAGAGACCTAATCTTTCTGGGGGAAAATGCGTTTTGTTCTTTTATCCGTTTTTCCGCATCTGTCAAGTGTAATAAATGTGTGTAAAATATTTTCATTCAGCTTTTTTTTTTTTTTCTTTCCTCTCCGTCAGATGGTTGTGTCCTTACGGACACCCTGAAGCTCAGCCCGTCACGGTTGCCTCTGCGGTCGCTCGCCGTCATGAGGGGGCGCTGCTCCAGAAAGCTGGCCGTGTTGGCCAAGGCCGGCCTCTTGCTGTGGCTCCTGTGGCTGGGTTATCTTCTGCTGGAACGAGCCTCTTTCCCGTCGTCTTCCTCTGCAGGAGAAGATGAGGAGGAGCAAAACCTCCAGGCCAGGCAGCTGGCTTTAGAAGAGAGCGGGATAGACGGGCAGCTGGCCAGGCCCGTCTATGTTAAGCCTCCAGCAGACGTCAACGCGCCGGGGGAGTGGGGCCAGGCCACCCACCTCAACCTCAGTCCCGAAGAGAAGAAGCAGCAAGAGGAGAGCGTGGAGCGGTACGCCATTAACATTTACGTCAGCGACAAGATCTCCCTCCATCGGCACATCCAGGACCACAGAATGAATGAGTGAGTAGGTTAGAATACCAGACCAGAATCACCTCTTAATTTGAAATGTCGCCCACAGTGGTGATGAGGGAACACAGGTAAAGTTCACCTTTTCATCAGGTTTTATGAGAATTTAATTAAGGTGCACACTTCCTGCTAAGCCCAATGTAGACTTGATGGAGTCAGTAACGAGGGTCAAGCTTTAACATTTTGTTTTCAAACAACCACAGCAAAAAAATGTCTATGAAATGGACCCCAGACTAGAAAGCATAAATTATTGAGTTGTCAGTAAAGTCTGGCTTAATTCAATAATCTTCAGCTTAAAATGAAACTTTTTTTTTTATTACATTGTGAGACAAGTTTGCTTTTCATTCAGGCAGTGAGTGAAGATTGAGAGAAAGCAAGACTTTGATCAGGTAACAGAAAGACTGAAGAAAATCCAACAGAGTAGTTACCTTTTAATTGTCTGTGATTTAAAATCTTTAGGTTCAATAATAATAAAACGACTACTACTACTACTACTACTACTACTACTACTACTACTACTAATACATTATGTTTTGAAGCACTGAAATGATTATTAGCAGGATTTAAAACAACAAAAAATTTGAAATCAGTTAGGAAACTGATGCCGACGAAGTCAAACTACTGCATTTTTAAACTTTCCTAGTTTAAGTTTAATTGGCTTCGGTTTCCCAGGCCAGAGAAGATCCTGTATGATGGCAAAACTGTTCTTTTGCCTCTGGCCAGATCTGGCTTTCACTGGAATCGGTTTTTCCATTGACAGGTTGAAACAATGCTGGAGGCTCCTGAGATGTACCACAGAGGTTTCTGAAGCCGGTTTAAAGTTGTCTGAATACATTTACTCCACCTCAGCTATTCTTAGCTCGACACCTGTGATAAAACACAGAGTGCAACACCTTTTTATTAGAAATTTGCCCTTCCGCCTTGCTTCGCTGGCTTCTGTCACTAATGAAAGCCAGATGTAGATGGAACGGATGGTGGAGTTTCTGTTATACTTAGATCTTAACTTCCACAGATCTTTTAAACAGTGTTGGCCTCAGTGAAAAAGAAATAAACCCCCTATTCCACTGTGATACCTGTATAAACCCCCGCCCCCAAAAAATGGACTGAAAATAAACTTTTTTCTTTTCTCCTCATCAGTTTGAGGAAACTATGTGGGAGGTTCAATTCACACTGTGCTTAACTTGGAGATAGGGATATTTCTCATATCAGCACTATCAAACACGAGCAAGTAGTCCTGGGAGAAACAATCTCTCTCGAACAAAGAATGACTCATGTCCTGAGGAACTGCTGACTTACCATGTGGCAGCTGCACTTTTATCCCTTGTCAGAGTTTTAATACATATTTGAGTACCTGGTGTGGGTAGGATAGTAGAAGTGATACGTCTGAAGAGAATTAGCACGTATAGGTGGGTGTATAGTTTTGGCTTGTAAGAGTTCCCGAGAGACTCATGAGATTTCTTTGTGGATGTGACAGAATACACAACAACTCCCTGGTCTGTGCTTAAAAAAATCTAAACCTGTCCACAGACTTGTTTTGTGGACAATTGCTGGACTGATTTCTTACCAACACTTTGTAAAGTTATATTATTTTACAACTAAGCTGAAACTGTTTAAATAGTTCTTGGAAATAATGAAAAAAAAATCCCATATACATACAGTTTTTAAAGCTGCAATTAATTATTCTACTGATTATTTTGTCTCAATTAATTATGTAAACAATTGGCACATTTTGCAGATTTTTCATTTAACCAAGCCGTATTTATACAATATTAGAAATGCATTAATAATGCAAGCAAACAAATATTTCAATAACTTTTTTAAACAAGAAAATAAACTTTTTATTTTGTCACATAGAGAAGGCGTTATTTTAGCTTGATTACTTGTAGCAACGGATGCATTTGCAGGTAAAAAAAAGATATTTCTAACATCAACAATAATCCATTCATCACAATTACTTTGTTTAATCATTTCAGCCTTATTACATGATATAAAATGTGTGTTTTTTGTACAGTTTTGGCTTAGTTACTGCGTTGAGTCTGTTGTTTTTTCACCATTTGGCCTTTAGAGTGTGTATTCTCCTTTAATGATTAATCAATTAGCAGAATTAGTTAATTCATTGGACAATAAGTCCAATGAATCATTTTGGACCTACGTTATTTTGACTCGGAACATAATCCATCATGCCAAACGTTGTCCTGGAGGGACACATAGTAGAGCCTCTGCTCCTCCATGTTGAGAGGAGCCAGTCGAGGCGCTTCGGGCATCTAGTAAGGATGCCTCCTGGGTGCCTTCCTGGTGAGGTGTTCAGGGCACGTCCCACTGGGACCCAGAGGAAGACCCAGCAGGACACTCTGGAGAGACTAACATTTCTCGGCCTGCCTGGGAATGCCTTGGGATTCCACCGGAATATCTGGTCCAAGTGACCGGGGAGACGGAGGTCTGGGCTGCTCTTCTCAAGCAGCTTGTCCCCGACGACCTGATAGTGAATTAAGTAGAAGAAAATGGCTGAATGAATAACTGTTTGGACCGCTGAAAGGCTTCGAAAGCCAATACTTATTAGTCTTTGCCCTGAAAGGTGCTTCATTTATAGTGTTAAGACAGAAGTTATCAGTTGTGTTTTTTACCTGCTGAACCTGCTGAGATTGATCGCATACCTATAAAGTGGTAGAGTACTAAAACTCTGACCTTTAAAAGTCATAATGCCTCTTGTGCATGAAAAGCAGCAACTGCTGCTGTCGCAGTCCCATTTAGCATTACTGACTGCTTAGCGTTTACCTTTAGAGGTGGATGTCTCTGCCAGAGCGGCACCGCACTCCGGCGTGCCGAGGCTGAAAAACTGCCCAGTCTGCTCATAAAACAACAACATTTAATAAGAATATAAATTATTTACTGGTTATATGCATAGATAATGGAAATATGTTTGTAGGCAGAAGCTGGAGGGGTTTTTTTTTTCTTTTTTTTTGCATGCAACTGATTTCATGAGACAAACAGAAAAACAGGATTAATTATCTCATTTTACAACTGCTGTCACCTCTTTACAACTTAAAGCAGTCTCTTGGTGTTTGCTTAATTATTTGTTACAATTTTACGTTTTAATTGGTTAGTAAGTTATCCCCAAGCTACTTTCAGTCTTTACGAGTGCCTTAAACTCTTGCAATCATATCACAACCATAAAACAGACAGTAAAACGTCCGTTTTCTTTCCAAATCCCTCACTTTGTTCTCATTCTCTGATCTTTCAAATTAAATCATTTCACTTTTCTTTTTTTTTTTTTTTATCGATTCGGTTTTATTCCCGCTCCCTCTGATCTTCTTGACTCTTTTTCATCTCTCTGTTTGCACTCATTCCCCTTCTCTCTCCTAAAGCACCGGAGTGGTATGTTGCTTACCAACATCCATATTTCTGCAACTCCTTATAGTTTTAATGACTGCCATCTGGGTTAAGACCAAACATCTTCTTCTTCCAAGCAAAGACATTAAAAAGAAAAGGGGAAAAAAAATGGAGCGTGCTGATACTTTGTAAATACACTTTGCAGATGTATATATTATAGCTTATGTGAACTCTGTCCTCCTCTCCACATGCATACCTCAGATGCCGGGCTAAGAAGTTTGATTACCGACATTTACCCACAACTTCTGTGATCATCGCCTTCTACAATGAGGCCTGGTCCACTCTGCTGAGGACAATTCACAGCGTGCTGGAGTCCACGCCGGCCATCCTGTTGAAGGAGATCATCCTAATCGATGACTTCAGTGACAGAGGTCTGAAACACACAACAAACCATCAGGTTGTTTTGCTGACTGAGATGCTGGAGTAGTTCAAGGAGTAGCTCCAAATGAAATGCTCTTGCGTACGCTGTCTTGGAGAAGTCTTTGAAACTCCTATTGTCAAATTACAACCACAAATTTTATGCATGTTATTGGGTTTCTTTGTGATAGATCTACTCGAAATACCTCATAATTGTGGGATGGAAGGAAAATAACTTTTTGAGCAAAACAAAAAAAAAAATCTGAAAAATGTAAAGTGTGTTTGTATTTAACGCCGCTTCAAAAAGGCTTATGACACTTTTGCAAGGCTCTGTCAATTCCAAATGTAACTACAAGACTATCTTCTGACAGAAGTCAATAAACATATTTTTAATGAGAATGAGCTGCAGGGTATGGCATTAAAAACATACCGTGGTGCATATTTGAACTGAGCAGCTTTTGCAGAGTTATTTATTTTACCGCAGCTCTCGGCTCCAGCCTCGACTTGCCCTGTTCTCTGGGTTTCATGCTTGTGCAAATGTGTGGTTTTGTTTTGATAGCCGTCTCCTATGTCAGGTCAAATCTACGACAAGACAGTGTGAAATGATTCAAACTTTCAGTGTTGAGTATTCTTGACCCAGGGTGGAGTTTCTGAGACATAATTGCTATTCGGTGTAAGTGTACTCTCTGGCTTTTACAGAGCTTTTAGCTTCCTCACGCAGATTTCATCAGTGAGTGGAATATCTGCTTTCAGCAGACATGCGCTAACTCTGGGAATGATCCGACTTCATGTCCGAAACTGGATATAGGAAGAGCTGGACGTCTGTCCTAATGGAATTAGTATTAGAACCCAGCTGGTCTAGTCTGTCGGAGACATTACACCATAATGATGACTTCAGGGAGCGCTGAGCCACTATGACATCGTTTCTGCCACCTCTGGCCAATGTTACCCAGCTGAGTGCTAGACATGCCACTCCGGAATCAGAAAATGTATACTGCAGGGAGAAATTGACTCATACATTAAATACTTTTTCTTCAGTTTTCCAACCAAACAGGGTGATTCCTTATTCTATTTTTGCACAGATGGCCAAGAAAAATAAATATTCCCAGTAACTCTTTCGTGTTTATTTTTTAAGTCAGTATCGACGCACATGTCTCATTCCATGTGACAAGTATGTAACAAGTGGAGTTGATGGCATTTTCAAAAATCATCTAGGATTAGTTCTTAGCTCTTGAGTCTTTTGAGCTTTTTGACATGTACAAATTGCTTTTTGGCTTAGGCTTGATGAGGTAAAACAGCTCATGGAAGCATGAATGATGAAGGATGCAATTTTAAGTTTCTTGTACTAAGGTTGACTTCTTTGCAGTATGAAATTGGAATCGATTGATTATTTTTCCAGGCTTTCTGATAGTCTTTTTTGGAGATTTAAAGCTCTTTGGAGATTTTCTGTTTTGTGTTTTCTTTGATGTGTCGCTTCTCATATTTGTAACATATTCTTGCTCAAAAAAGGCTCCTAAGCTCAAAGGAATTGAATAGTTTTATGCTTGTAATGGCAGACAGCTGGGCAAAGAACCATTTTTTCCTTAAACCTCCTAATTGTCCTGGCCGGTGTCCTCATGGGGCCCATTTTGGGGTGACAGTCATAGTGTCCCTACAGAACTACTTTAAAATAACTGGTTGCTTAAACAATTTGTAGGTCTGTTTAAATGTCTTTTGAGACAAAAGTAAACATTTCTAAAAAGAGTAAGGTATTTAAACAAAACATATAAAAGAGTTAAAAAAAAAAAAAGGTGATCAGAAGGCCAGGAAAACTGTTGCTCAAAACGTTCTACAAGAAAATATGTCTATTTAGAAGCAAAATAAACCAAATACTGAGAACTTAAAACATTGTTTGTGGTACTTTATGCTTTTTGAAATAGCTTTGTTGGGGTTTGCAGTGTTCCTTAACACTAGGAGACAAAAGTGTATCAATCGTCTCAAATTAAATGCTACAGTTGAAGTCTGTGTTTTTTTTATTTTTTTATTTTTTAAAGTAGCATAAAAAGAAATGAGTTTAATGATGGACCTTTTTTTTGGTTTTTAACAGGCTACCTGAAATCCCAGCTTGCTGAGTACATCAGTAATCTGCAACGCGTGCGGCTCATTCGCACAAACAAAAGGGAAGGGCTGGTACGCGCGCGTCTCATCGGCGCCACCTACGCTACAGGGGATGTCCTGACATTTCTCGATTGCCACTGCGAGTGTGTCCCCGGCTGGATCGAGCCCCTGCTGGAAAGGTAACCGATTCAGTTGAGTTGGATCTCTCTGAGAAGTTTAAAGACAAGTTATTGAACTATTTCCTGAACTAAAATTGTATTTTCTTGCCATGTCATATAGGATTGCTCAGAACGCCAGCACCATCGTCTGCCCTGTGATCGACACCATTGACTGGAACAACTTTGAGTTTTACATGCAGACAGACGAGCCGATGATTGGAGGCTTTGACTGGAGACTCACCTTTCAGTGGCACTCTGTTCCTGAAGCGGAACGTCAGAAGCGAAAGTCTCGCACTGAGCCCATCAGGTTAGATCGAGCACGGGGCCTTTCAAAAGGCTAATACTCGCATACACAATTATTTCACCACAACAGCATATGAAAAAGGCAGAGATCTGCTTTTTAAAACCTCAAGGAAGCACACAGTACTAACTTGTTTTTTGTTTTTTTATTATACACAAAAAAATATATCTGTCTCCTAACAGGTCTCCAACCATGGCAGGAGGATTATTTGCTGTGAGCAAAGCCTTTTTTGAATACCTTGGCACATATGATATGGGCATGGAGGTGTGGGGAGGAGAAAACCTGGAACTTTCTTTCAGAGTGAGTTGTTTTCTAGATAAGTGTAAACAGCCATTGCTATTTGAGAGTGAGGCCCATCTTTTTTTGATGAATACAGCTGAAACCAGATGGAACTTTTTGCTTCCTGTTTGACGCTAATTCAGACTTAACTTTTCCTATTTTCAGTCAGTTAAGTATTTCCATTTTCCAAATGCCAGGCTAATGAGACAAAGCTGTGCTATTGTCTTCAAACGTATAATTGTATGACAGGAATGCTGTGGCTTTAAACAGTTTGGAAAATATCGATCCAGTGTCTCGAGGCATCAGTTTAAAGTTTTTGGTTGGGTGTAAATGGGTCTTTAAATCTCAAATTGACACCTGGGATACAACCGATTTAGTTACAAATTGATATAAATACAACAATTAAATGCTTTGGAGTTGCAAGCACAAATCCTATGGGATTTATTTTTGGGCAGAGCTTAAAAAAAGAGTTGTTAAAGCAAGATAGTCTAAAAACCTACTTCAGTTCCATTTGTTCCATCTGGAAGAATGAGTCAAAAGGCCAGCAAACTGTTGTAAAAGTCAATTAAAAGATAATTCTTGCAAATACTAGATGAATTCATGTAAACAACAAATAAAACTGAAAACTCCTCCTTTGCGTTTTAAGTGACCTAAAAAAAGGAAAACCTTATTCTGATTGAATTTCAAACCATGCGAACGCGTTGGTCGTGTCTCGTTTTACACCGTGCACGTAAACAACCGGTTTCAATTGTAAGTCCATGATTCATCGGTATGAATACTAACAGTCACTGCTGCGTTGATGTTAGAAAGATTCATGTTAGTTTTGGATCACAGTGAGGTCTGGCCTCTGAAAGTTAATGACATTCTAATTTCGCCTTGCTTTTGAAATGTATGAGTCAGCCCGAAAAGTAAAGATTTCAGACCGCTTGCGAAATTATGGCTGTATCCTCCCTCGCTGTGAAGATGAATGAGTGAGGTGATATGTATGTGAAGAAAAAAATGCCACCCTCTGGGACTTGTCGCTATGCATATTTAATGTTTTTTGAATTGGTTTTTTGGCTCTATTCTGGAGTGTTAAAGAACAACAAAGCACAGTGGAAAAAAAGCCTGCTGAAATGACTGCCGTTTTGTCCATTTGGTTATAAACAAACAATAATGATGCTGTTGAGAAGTTCTTTTCATTTTGAGTCTTTTTTTTTTGTTTTGTTTTTTCATACTTCTTTGATGGACATTCAAGTAGCACACATCAATCCTGCAAACCATGTTGCTAAAATACCAAAGCAGGGGGCGATTTTCTAACGGATTGATGATAGAGAGCATTTTAACACATTTGTTCAGAAGAATTTATCACTACAAGATCAAGGGAATGGTAGAAGATGTCACTATGTTCCAATGCAAATCAGGCATTTTATTTTTTTCTTTGTATCTCAAGATTTAGAGCTGGAAAGCAGCCGATTTGGCTTCTGGTCTGGGAGGATCTGTTTAAAAAAAAAAAAATGTAATTTACAATATTTATCATTTTAAAAACATTATCAAAACTAAAGCGATTTTGAATGAAATAAAAATAGACAAAGATAATAAAAATTTTTAAATGATAATTTTAGAATGAACAAACAGCTATTTTTCGACTACATTGTCTTGCTTTTCTGGCACCCACAGGTGTGGCAGTGCGGCGGCAGTCTGGAGATCCATCCCTGCTCCCACGTTGGCCACGTGTTCCCTAAAAAGGCCCCATACGCTCGACCCAACTTTCTCCAGAATACCGTGCGGGCCGCGGAGGTCTGGATGGGCTCCTACAAACAGCACTTCTACAACAGGAACCCTCCAGCCAGAAAGGTCTGACGCTCAAATTCAAAATATTTCTAACATATGTCCTTATAATATTTAACCTTTCGCTAATATTTGTTCAGCTGTCGCTGGATAGAAAGCTCCAAGTGATCCTCGGTCTACTTTTCAGCAGCATGTTAATGTTCTTATGCTTGACGTCAGATTTTGATGTTTAATTTGATATAATTCACCGGCCAGCATGTGATCTCACCCCGTCTGCCTCACCAGGTCAGGCCTGCGTATGTGCATGGGCGTGCGCAGGTGTGTGTGCGTATGTGTGTGTGAGCGTGTGTGTGTGCGGTGGCTCTCAGGTCTCTCAGAGTTGGGCGACATGAAAAATTCATGAATCTCAGTTACACCTTTCTGAAAAAAACATATATTATTAATGTTGGGGATCTTTGATCAAACAATAAATTACCTGGTCAGGGGGAGATTGAACACAGCAGTGCTAGACTTGATCTCCTGCTGTTTGTAAAAGGAGCTCCAAACATGCCATTGGTTCTGATTGGTGTGGTAATAATAGCTGTATAACTTTCATTGGGTACAATTATTCCATCAGTCAGGTAACAACTTTGCAGGATTTTCCACATACATTTGTGGTGCCCTTTGACTATTCTAGTGAATATGAGAGATGTTAACACGTAGAGTTCTAGAAATTATAAAAATAAATAAAAAGCTCTTAACTAATTAAAAAAAAAAATTACTGGAACCTGTGGTAAAGATGTGTTTTTTTTTTCTTTGTATCTGAACCCTTGGTAAAACAGAAAGTTACTTACTACAATATAAAAATTCATAGAAAGTTTTAAATTTCTATGATCTTGTGTTTTTTTTTTTTTTTAAATCAAACAAATATACTCAAATAGTTTTTCTAATTGCGACAATATGCTGTGAAATATACATTTAAAGGGTTTTCTGCATATCTCTACAGTGAAGGTTGTTGTGCATTAATCACTGTTTTCCTTCCAGCGAATTTCACTTTTTAGTTTTGTCTTCAAATATTAGACAAAGCAGCTACATCTGCCTTGTGTTTCTGCAACACATTGATTTCCCATTCCACCCCCTCAGGTAAAGCAAAGGATTAGGGTGTGTGGGGGTTATAATTGCTTTAGGTGGAGCCCGACGGCTTCATGCACACCTGCACAGTTTATCCTGAGGACCTGAAACGATTGCAGTTGTAGAATCGCCCGGCTCAGCCGTCATATCCAGGATGTTAATATTTGCTTTCTGGATCTCTGTGTTTGTTTGGTTTTTTTTTCTTTTAAATAATAAACATTAGGAAAGGTAAACACAGTGGCTCTCAAAAGTGGACACACCACTGGTAAATCTCAAAGGTTTAACTTGATAAACATTTTTCACATCCGGTACGACTTATAGTTTGCATTATCATTCGGTCAGTCTTGCTTGACCTTGCTTGAACTTGTATTTTCCTCTCGTGAATGCTTGCTTTTGTTTAATTAGGTGTGAATTTGGACAGGACTTTGATGCTGAGTAAGGAAATACCTTCGGATGTTGAATTTTCTAGTGGGTAGCTGCTGAATATTTTGGGTCAAAACCTGCTGGTGTTCGGAACACGCCAAAAGTTAATTTGGGCTGATGGAAGACACTGAGTTGCATCAAAACAAAAGATACAAGTACACACAGCAAATAACATCAATCTCTACAGGAGAACTACGGAGACATCTCGCAGCGGGAGCAGCTGAGGGACAAGCTGAAATGCAAAAGCTTTGAATGGTATTTGAAGAACATCTACCCAGATCTACACATCCCTGAGGACCGGGAAGGCTGGCACGGGGCTGTGAGTCTCTGATAATCATCTGTTTTATTCCAGGATATGTCTTAGCATGTTTGAGCAGAAGCGTTGTATCATTTTTTACGCTGTTTTCTTTTACACAAGATCTAGTTGGAAGAGATACAAAGGGATTAAGACAAACTGTTTTTGAAGGTAGTTGATTGGATAGGTGTGTCCTGATTGGAAAACAAGGAAACAGCAGGTAGAAACCTGTTTTTTAATTTTGTTTTATTTTTGCTCTGTGTTTGGCCTCTCTATATGACCTGCTTGTAGAGAGTCAATCACAGGAGTCAATCTACAGTGTCACCTTCTTATTGTTACTGAAAATTTGTAATTTTTTTTTCTGTTCAGGTACGCAGCTCGGGGTTACAATCAGAGTGTCTTGATTACAACGCTCCAGATCACAGTCCCATTGGAGCCCAGCTTTCTCTGTTTGGCTGCCACGGCCAGGGAGGCAACCAGGTAATGATTAGTTTAACCCTTCTCTGTCGCTCTGTGTTGCAAAGCGGAACATCAGTGTTTTCTGCTCAAAGTCCACCGTGCTGTCAATTCACAGACAGTTTTTAATCTGAATCCTGCCAAGCAGCAGATTATTTGTCTACTATGTTTATTTAATGCTTGAATTAGACAAAAAAAAATTAACATTTTTTATCTTCCACCTGCTTGAAATCTTGGATTGTCCTCAGTCACAAATGAGACATGCGGAGCTGAAAATCAATGTCTGAATAGCTCTCCGTTGTGAAATAAGAACCTAAGAAGCCTCCAGCACCCACCTCCTGTTCTCCCATGCCTGGCCCACATAAGAACCATTTAAAAGATACATGAGCCTCCCAGGTAAAGCGAGCGGCACTGCCTGGACAAACAAGTCAGAAGCCAGAAACAGCGGCGCCACAAGTGAGCCTTTTAATTGGAAACGAGCGTCGCAGGCCTCGACGCACCTGAAAGATGGATGAGATGTGAAGAGGAGGAAGTATGAAGATTGATTACCTGACCCTCTGTTTAAAGGGTAGCCCAGGGAGCGTGGCATCTTTTGTTCTGCCAGGCCAGTTTGTTGAAATGACACCCGAGGGGAAGAGTTGGGGTTTGTCTTCATGTCCGTTTGATTGAGAGGGCCAAGCCCTTCTCACTGCTGATGAGCTCACCTGTCACAAAAACACACACACAAACACACGCACTCACACACACACACACACACACACACAGTCGTACGCTACTATCCAACAAGGGACATTCCATTGACTTCCATTCATTTCTACAGCCTAACCCTAACCCTTTTCCTAACCCTAACCATCACATACCTAACCCTTTTCCTAACCCTAACCAAAAGTCAATTCACACCTTAGTCCTAACTGCAACCCCTGACCCTAAAACAGGGTCATTTCCAAGAGGGGACCTACAAAATGTCCCCTCTTCAACGGTGAGTCCCCTGTTGGTCAGTGTAAAATGACACGCATGTCCCCTGTTGGATAGTTACACATGAACACACACACACACACACACACACACACACACACACACACACACACACACACACACACACACACACACACGCACACACACACACACACACACACGCACGCCATAAGTAAAGCCTGCCTCAATAAGCAATTAAGCAGTTACTCGATTACTCGCATGAAAATGAAAGGTAGCTCAACCATTTCCATTCTGAGGATAAGTACTTTTTGAAGGACAATTTTGCTATGAGGGATGTCATAATTCCATTTTTTTATGGTTTCGGTTGTGAGTGGTTTTTATTTAAATTTCCTTTATTATTTTTGGCTGTTGTGTTTTGATTTGGATAATTAAAATGTCGTCCAGTTAAGCGTCAAGTGTTACAAATTTAAAATGTCATTCAGATTTCGAACATCAGCGTTTGTGAACATCAATTTTAGAATCTTTTCTCGTGTTCTTAGTTGGATTTAGGTCATAACAGGCTTAACCTATATTTAGCTCTATATTCATCCTCACATGAACCCTGATCCGCTTTGCCGTCCCTGCTGAAGAAAATCGTCCTCACGGCATGACGCCGCCGCCACCATGTTTCACTGTGTCAACAGTTTGTTCAAAAGTTCAAGGGATGTGAACACTTTAGCTATTGTGAAATAGTTACATAGCTTGTCTTTTTTTTCCCCAGTACTTTGAATACACTTCCCAGAAGGAGATCCGTTTCAACTCGGTGACGGAGCTGTGTGCCGAGGTACTCGAGGGACAAACCTCCATTGGAATGAGACACTGTCCTCGGGACGGGGAAGCAAAGCCTCCCAGCATCATGTGGGATTTCAAACAGGTGAGGAGTTGTTTTCCCAGCAGATAGCTGCTCTCTCTCCAACCGGTTTCTGCACACATTGCATACAAGGCGACGCTTTCATCCTTCCTGATCCTACCCGCGCCCTTTTCTCTCCGTTCCCTTCAGGACGGGACCATCTACCACCCTCACTCAGACATGTGCGTGACGGCTTATCGCACGACAGAGGGGCGCACGGACGCACAGATGAGGCGGTGCGACCCGGCCGACAGGAACCAGCAGTGGAAGTTTGAGTGGTAGAAAGGGGAATTAAGACTTTACCAGGAAAACTCAAGTGACCTTCTGTGACCTTTGTGCAATTACTACACTGGTGCGCTTTTCCGTTACCCATGATTTCCTCGCTCTCCGCGTTTGTGTCGGATCGAACTGGGAATGACAAACAGAAAGGTCTTGAAAATGTCACTTTAAGCCACTGATTTGCTCTGCTGATTGCTTGAATGAGTGCAGAGTTGCTGAGAATTTCAATTTTATTCGAACCCTTTAAAAAACAACAGCAAGCAGACTGTTTTATTCAAGTGCCTGAGCAACAATAATGGAGAGCATTACAAACCTGGGATTTCTTGCTACGGAGTTGACCCTTCTGCACAAAAATCAAGAAGATTAATAGAATTAATTCTTGAATTAGCTGCAAAGTCAAACTGCACTGCAATGTTTTTTATGTGGAATTTACTTCTCATGACTTCCTGTTCAATTCTTTTGCTTGTGTGTACGCAGTCGTCAGACGATGTAAAATGTAAGAATGTAGGCTGCTAAACGAAGAGCTCGGAATGTAAGGTCACCCGCATTTTGCACCGCGCCGGTGATTTCCTGACGTGCCCCGTCATGTGAGAGGAAAAGGGAGAATGAAGGAGGGAGCGTGCTGTTGTCATACTACACTTGCTTCTCAACTCTGTCTCCCGCTCGTGGTGCCAGTTTTACAGCGGAGTTCTGCCTGAACAAGACTTGAAGAATTCATTAAGTTCTGGAACTGAGGAACGTTTCGCCCCAGAGAGCTTAGCGATTTGACGGGAATGTTGTTACCTATTCTTACCTGCTGTGTTCGTCTGAGAATGCCCTTTCGGCTCACCTGTCGCTCCGCCTGAGGAAAACCTGTCATCCTAAAATACCCCCGTGTGTGTGTGTGTGTGTGTGTGTGTGTGTGTGTGTGTGTGTGTGTGTGTGTGTGTGTGTGTGTGTGTGTGTGTGTGTGTGTGTGTGTACGTGCGTGTGTGTGTGTGCCAAAATGCAAAGTGCCAGCTTGTGTGGAATTTATTTTGGGGCAATTTTTTTTTAAAATGGAAAATAATAAACTGTATTATGTTTTGTAAAAACAAACAAACAAAAAGCCTTAAAGGGGAGCACCTGTACGTGCCTTGTTTTCTGAAACTCCTGTGTTTGAACTGTACTTGAAAGTCCATCCTGAAGACTCTAACCTGACAAAATGTTTTAGGTTTTGTTGGGATTTGATCCAGATACAGTGCACCTGCTGTTGAGACTGCAAGCCAGTATCCGTTTCTTTTTTTTTTTCTTTTTTTTTTTTTTGACTCAATGTTTTAGCCTAACTGCCTTTGTGAGTATCGGATATTCACTCGGTACGGTTGGAAACATTTACAATGGCTTCTGTGTTGGGTTTGTCTTTGTAAATAACTTTCGGTTTAAGGGACCAAAGGGGGCAGTGCTAATGTAAAGCTCTGAAACTACTGAAAATGTAAAAGGTTAATTGCATCACTTTAAATGGATCAGATGTATTAAAGGGAAAGGTATGGACGTGATTCAATTTACTGGGATTAATAAATAAAAATCTAACCACGGATACCATTTATATTTTGCCTTTCCCGCCTCTTCTGTTTATTCACGTACGCTGTGCACACACCACGCTTAATAAAAAAATCTAATATGTGTGCAGTTCTTTTCAGTGAAGAAAAACACATCTTTCCAAAAACACTTGGGAAGATGTGTGTTGGATGGTTTGCATCCATGTGCAAAAAACCATCCATGTGCAAATAAATGAGAGAAAAGCATAAAATGTGCTGATTTCTGTTGCTCTCACATACATCACATGGACGTCACCATTCATAGCTGTGTACCACCACCTACTGACAGCAGAGCATATAACACTCACTGCAGATAGCAGACTTAAAAAAAAAAAACATCAGTGGAGATTGTGCTTACAAGTCTGTATTTGCTTGATTCCCAAGCTGACTCTCACTGATTTGCATGTTTCACAAGTTTTTCCACTTCGGTAAACCTGATTTAAACGAGGTCTCCTCTTAAAGGCTTCTGCTGACCTTGATGACTTTTCTGAGGAGGCAGAAGTGTTTGTAAAGTCAGACATCCATCCATTTTCAATACCTGCTTAATGTTTGTAGGCTCGCTGGGGCCACTGCTTATCTCCGGTGGTCAAATGACGAGAGGAAAGGTGTGTGTCATCGACAGGTCAGCATTTCATCTCAGAAACACTCAGGATATAAGCAAGGATGCACATGCCCTTCCCTGTGCCCAAGTAAGAAAAAATCAGAGGCTTAACCAAACATGTTTTATTGGAATAAGGCAAAAGAAGAAAAAAAATGGAGTTAACCCATACATGCACAAGAGAAAAACGGAAACGCCACACAGAAAGCCTACGGATAAATTTGGACGCCAGGATGTTTTAAATGTGAAGCCATGGTGCCAACTACTACACCACCTTGCAGCCCTTTAGGAAAACGTCTTAAAAGCACATGAAGGACAATATATTTTTAATTTTTGGACAATATACCAATGTGAAAATACAACTTCCTTTTAGCGTTTTATTCGGGTACATTGTTACTTACAAAACGTTTGAGCATAGTTCACAACGAAATGAAACAGAATGCCAATGAGACACCAGAGTTTCTTTGAAGGTTTTTCAGCTGGGCGGAGACCCAGGACCCGTACGAGAATGCATAAGCTTCCTCTCTTCTTAATTAGGGAAATGTGTTCAGTTGCTATTTGACACAAATAACAAATCAGTCACTCATATGTTAGAGACTCAGGGTATTTCAGCAACTAGATGCAGTGAAGATAACTTCCTAAGCAAGCATTAGAATAAGGAAGAAGCTGAATTTAAGTGGTTTTGAATATGCTGTAGTTGCTGGCTCCAGTCTGAGTATGTCAAAAAACGCTGAAATTCGGAGAGTTTCAGACACAGCCACCTTTACGGCAAAAGGTCTGTAGAGTGAGTAAATACCCAGTTGGCAGCAGGGTGGATGGAAATGCTTTGTTAAGGGGCATTTTCAAAGAGGAGAATGAGCGGACAAGGTTTGAGACGATAACAAGCCAACATTAGCTTAAAAGACCATCTGTTACGAGCAAGTTGTGCAGAATGTCATCTCTGAACGCACAATGCTGGGCGCCATTTCTGTCTGCTAAGATAAGGAAATATGTTGGCAGTTCCAGTGATTCTTGATATTACATTCAGATGGTAGGGTCAGAACAGTAACTCCGGCAGCCATCTTGCCTTTTATCGCTGGTTCCGTTGCTGCTGGGGGTGAAATAAGGACTTGGCGGTTATTTGCACGCATTGGGCCCCATAACACTTCGTTCAAAGGCCGCAGCCTACCTAAGTAATGTTGCTTAACATGTCAATTGCTTTGTGGCCACAGCGTATGCATCTTCTGATGGCTACTTCAAACTAAATCAGCCTTACTTCTGTGTGCGCATGGTTGGTTGAGATGTGCACCTCTGTGTTGCCCACAGTGGCAACACTGCGCAGATTAAGCAAATAAACTGTAATAACAGAATAAAACATATCACCAAGCATCATTACAGGTTTTATTGATGCAAAAGAGTCTCTTAAAGTTGAACTAGTCTGTGGTGTACATAAACAGGCTGTGACGGCAAGCTTGTGTGAAGGACGGCAGGATGAGTCAGAAAAAGAAGGAACTGCTTCCTCCCCACAAACATCCAGGCGTAACTGTCTCATCGGATGCACAGTAACAATGGCCTATTGATGAAGGGAGGATAAAAAAGTTGTGAATTTGTGTATCAACAGAGCTCAGGTGTGCAGAGGCAACTCCCACAGCATACATAGCGCTCACACACAGACCCTGACAGGGAAGGCTGCGCAAGCAAACAAGATTAAAACCATGCAGAGGAAGAAACATAGAGGCAAAAAAAGGAAACAAATCCAACAGGAAACTTGTTGAAAATATGAAGCAAAGTTTTGAGATATTTCTGTGAGGAAGACATGAGTCAGACAAAAAAAAACAAAACAGTTATGTCTTGGTTTGTCTTAGAGACAGCAGTGCAATAAAAACAGACATGATCACACAGCTGAAGTCACTGAATGAGCTCAGAAACACATGATGCAGTGTTTACAACAACACCAGGCTCACAACCTCTGAGGAAAAACATTTACATCTTAGTAGCTTCGTCAGTCTTTTACAGATGGCCGCATTCGTTATTTGAAGAGAACGTTTACAATACAATGTATAAGGTAATTGGTTTTATTGTAGGCTCTAGTTTCTGGATTTTCTGCCTCCCATATGCTGCCACCTCCGAGTTCCAAAATGGTGGGTGGCATGGATGTTGTGCGGTGCTAGATTTCCTCAAACAAATAGCATATTTGATTATATGGGGCAAAAAGTTCAGTTTTGCGGATCTTTTAATGATACAAAGGCCTGCAGTATGGGTGAAAATAAAGACGTAGAAATATTCCTTCCTACAATACAACCAACAATTTGCAAACGAACACAAACAACCGTGCACTGTGATATTACACTTTACACACCCGTACTTATGTAGCTGTCCACATGACGTATTCCAGCCATCTAAACAACAAACACAAAATGATGACTGCGTCTGAAGGGCTCTTATTTTTTTACCTGTGTTCGTCTACCCATTAAAGTCTTACGTTATTGACATTTAAACAAACAGAAGGTGAGGGATATTCTTGAACACCACAGAGCCTGCAAGGGAGAACAACACAACGAGAGAAGATGAGTCAATCGGGCCGTACTGCACATGATTCACATTGCTTAAAGCTCTCAGTTGCTTAATAACAGCCTGGTGGTTCGTTTGGATCATTCCCTGCATTCCCACTTTTAGACACTCGTTAGTCATCTGGAAGCTTAGCTTGAACACTTCTCTTCACATTTCTTTGGCATTCCATCCTATGTGTCTAAAATCTAATATGCGAAGGACATGCTTGATCAAAAAAAAATAAATAAAAAAAGCATCTGAGGGAAGAACCATCCCACGGTCTATGTAACGTGTCAGAAAGGAATTGTCGAATTTGTATTAGACAGTGTTGGTTAATTAACTCATTTAATAATTTCCAGTCCTAATAAAAAATGGATGGAAACTTTTTCTTGGCTATAAAACAGAAACCTGAGAGGATGTAGCTCAGCTAAAGTCACCGGGGCTTTATTTTTCCATCACTATACCTCTGTGTTTGCACCAAATATCTCTTCCATGGAAAATTTGATCCATCCTCCTGTCCTAAATGAAAATGCTCTCATCCATCCACATTAACATTGTGCTTCTTGACAGACGCGGTGACAAGCCCGGTCTACCGTGATACATTACAACACTACAACGGCTGACTTGTTGCCTTCCTGCTTCTCTTTGTATGATTTTTTTTTTTTTTTTTTTATACAACATGGGTGCTCAATCAAACAGCACGACACTCAAATTACCTCCTGGCCCTGAACGTTCACCTTAATTATTTACCATTTTAATTTACTCAAACATACATTTTGTGTCAAATTTCAGCTTTGGTGTCAAGAGTTTTCGTAGCGTTTCCGTTTGAGTGACAACGTGGATGACAAATGGCACAATAAATCCTTCATAGTGAATGTACTGGAGGCTGGAGACAGGTTTTCCCAGGGTCACTGAAGGCGTTTCAGAGATGGCATTTATCACCAAGCAGCGCAGTTGAGGCCAACTGTGGTGGTTTATATGATTAAAAATATGTGCATGAAATCAAGTTAGTTTCAGCGCAGTAACACTTTGTATGGTTTTATGTCTGATATTAAATAATGACAAAAAGTCAGCTATCTTACTAATGAAATAAAATGAGGTAGTTAAATTAATAAATCCCAAAAAATACAACATGCTTTTAGTATTTGAAATAAATAGATGAAAAAGTGAAGCCAGCTAAGTAAAATAAACTAAATCCATCAAAAATAATAATAATAAATTAATAAAAAATTACTAAATGTAGATAAATAAGTTAAAACCAAAAATCCTCCAAAAATAATAAATAAAACATTTAAACCAGATGTAAATAACTGAATAAAACAAAAAAACGTATGCATATGTAGTTAATTAACTAACTAACTAACCAAAGAAGACAAACACTAAAACGTTTTGAAAATAATGCAAAACACTTAATTAAATTGTGTTCGCCTTTTTTGCACTCTCTGTGCAACAACCAGGTTCGTTTCACCAGTTACCAGTCCCGACCATAAAACTCCTCAGAGTTTTACCCTGAAATAATGAGATTTGTAAAGATTAAAAACAGCATTTAATGATTTAAAAAATGGTCAAATGTTAACAAAAATGATAAGTGGAACAGATACAGAGTGACGGGCCACACTAAGCACACCATTAGGAAGCAACCAAGAGAGGCGAGTTCTGCGGTAATCAGTTTCATTTTGTGTGACCGTCGCCGGTTTTATGTGCTATGGCTATGTAAGCAGCAGCAGCAGCAGCAGCAGCAATGTGTATGATCAGATAAGGAGACAGAATCATTTCATTCATAACAAAAGATTTTATGGCGTTTGACTGTTGGAACTTGTCTAAAAGATTTACTTGATTGACTTGCATTAACCCCAATGTTCCTCATCTGTTCCACGTTAAAGTCTACCGCCGTTAGTCAGACGGTGTCCTTCAAATTAAAAGCGTAATGGAAATTGCAGAAGTTATCTGTGGAACATAGTGGAATAAAAACAAAAACGACAACGCAATTTCCGTGTTTATTCTTCATGAAATTTTCAAGACCATAATCCAAGAGTATAATGATATAGCTACTTAAAAACGTTTGTAATTAATTTCAATAATAGTATGTTAACTTAATTGCAAGGGGTTGATTTTACAAGCAGTGCACTGCATTTTATTTTTTCATTCCCAAACCGGAAATATCGTTATTAGCTGAGCCAACTTTACACAGCCTGAACTTCGAGTGAAGTATTCGGAGACGACACAAGAAACAAAGTAGTGGTTCGACTCGCGCTTACATTAAATTCGATACAGTGGGTGTACGTTTGATTAATGTCATTTTTTTTACATTTTCTTATTACTAACGAGGCCAACTCTTGTCCCTTTTTTTTTTTTTTACTTATTTATTTATTTAATTTGACCTGGATTTGTTTCGTTTCCTAGTTTGTCAGCTAACACCCAATCCAGGGAGATAATTTGCTCGGGTCTAATCCCGAGTGTGTGTGTGTTAATCCTTTCACACTTAGTGCTGCACAACAGTTGGAGGAAGTCCAGCAGGAGGAGTGTCTATAATCTTATCGGCCGTGAAGTTAAATATATTGAGGTTCCGGGTAAATGAGTAACAACACGGAGGCTCCTCTCTCAATCAGCTGGGACTCTGAAGATTCACGAAAGCATTGAACTTTCCGAGGAAGTATGCGGGGCAAACTCAACCGGAAACACGACGTTTGAAAGAAACCTCTAGTTTTTCAGAGCAACTCCACCAGAGACCCACCGGTTTGAAGGGGCATGAAACCCCGACCGAACTTTACTCCTCGCATAGAAGCGACACGATGGCATCATGCGGAAGAAAGAGTCGAACCAAGTTAGTTCTTTGCCTTTTTGGCGTCACTTTGTTGGGGTATCTAGTATTTTTCAAACACCCATCCGGGAAAGTCAGTGCTGCAAACCGACGTGAAGTCTCCGTGGAGGGAGAGGAAGAGAACGAACGGCTGAGGAGGCCCGTTTACGAGAAGCCCCCGCTGGATTTTAATGCCCTGGGTGAAATGGGAAGAGCTGTTAAACTGAATTTGAACAAAGAGGAGAAAATAAAAGAGGAGGAGAGCATCCAGACACACCAGATTAACACCTATGTCAGTGACAGGATCTCACTGCACCGCAGTCTGTCAGAGAGATGGAATCCACTGTAAGTGTCACCCAGAGTGAATCTTATGAGTATGGATACCTGTCGTTTGACTTTCACTATGCTGTACTCCCGACAGTATGGGCAGGTCGCCGGTGGGAACGAATCTAGTTTTCAAAAATATTGGGTTTTGACACAGCTGAAATGTTCCATCATGCAAAATTCTGTTTTTAAGTATTTTTATTAAAAAAAGCACCAATGGCTACTCCAGGAGCATGAAGCTCAGAGAAAACCAGTGCATGAAAGAAAGCTTCAAGTATTTCCCCCTCGCTGATAAGGAGACAAAACTGATTTTGGGGAATATTTTTGAAAATAAAATGGGGTCTAAAGAAGCCCGATTGTGGCACTTCATTAAGTAGATAAAAATATCGTTATTTGTTTATTTATCCTGGGGGAAATTTGTGTGTCTATAGTAGCCCAAAGAATATCAACAAAAGCACACATAAATGCGTGCATTAAGACTAATTTATGTTAACTGAAGTTATATACTAATATCTAGAATGTTATTTTATTTCAGCTGCAGGAGGAATAATGGTTTTCCTGTTTTGCATGAAAAACAAAAGTGTTATATGCAACAATTGGCATAAAGTATTGTGAAAGTTTTTACAATTTTTACTCAATATCATATATATATATATATATATATATATATATATATATATATATATATATATATATTATCACAAATACCTACTAAAGAATACTTTAATGAATAATATATGCATATTACACCTACTTTGTTTTTTACACCACCAACATTCAACAGCTGCCTAGATTCCTCTCAGGTCCATAAATTAAACTTCTGTCTATGGGGAAATTTTTCTGTCATAATCGAAGAGCAACGTGTTCAGTCTGAGAGCAGGATTTCATGTCTTGTTCTCAAAACTTGTAATATTTTGCCTACGTTTTTATTTTGAAAGCAGGACTTCATGCCTTACACAAAACATCCGCCAGCAGTGTGCTACTAATTGCTAACTTTGTAATGGTTTTTGTGTGCGTCAGTGCCCGGCTGCTTCTGAGATAACAATTTCCCAAAAAATAAAAAATACACACAGCGTGGGGCAAATATACTGAAGAAGAATTCTTGTCTGATTTTGTGAGTGCAACATATAGATAGATATATATCATGTCGTGACTATTTTGTCTTTTTTTGTGAACAAAATCCTGCCTTAGATCAGTAGCTGTCAGCGATCAGTATCACACTGCTGGAGGATGTTTCGCGTAACATGGAACAGAAAGCTGACGTTGTTTCTCCCTACATCCAGTGGATGGTGCAGGTTGCTACAATCGGTAGTAGTCACACAAGGACACCTGCTAGAAAGAAACAAACGCACCCAGTACAATGCCTCCATCCCATCTGAGAGGTTGCCAGGCGACTGTGCCAAAAGGCAGTTTCATGTTCCGTAAGCAAGCAGAGAGTCCGAGCAGGGACTGTGAGCGGGAGGAGAAGTTTTGAGTACAAGCATTACAAGTTTTGAGAAGAACGACATGAAGTCCTGCTGTCAAAATGAAAATGTAAGCAGAAGTATTACAAGTTTTGAGAACAAAAGACATAAAATCCTGTTTTGAGACTGAAAATGTGTGCTCTTGGATTACGGCACAAAAACTCCACCGTGTACATCGTGCGTTTCAGTTGCAAAGAGCTCAAGTACCACTACAAGACTCTGCCTACGACCTCCGTGGTGATTGCTTTCTACAATGAGGCCTGGTCTACCCTGCTGAGGACGGTCCACAGTGTGCTGGAGACTTCTCCCGACATCCTCCTCAGAGAGGTGGTGCTGGTGGATGACTACAGTGACAGAGGTAGGCGATGGGACGCTTGATGGACAGGCAGCAAGGCTTCAGGGGAGAAAAGCCGGCTGATTGACAGTTACAGGAGACGAAAAGCTTGTTTTTGGTGCTCACGTGGAAGCACACGGATGGAGCGCACTCAATGGATTGTCAAATGAGCTGCGACTGAAAGGATGGGAAATGGCGGAGTGAGATAGATACACGCGAAGCAAGAGTAAAAGGTTTTGTAAGGGACAACTTTATAAGCGTTTTCTTGTCATGTATTTAACAGAAGAATAAAAAGGGCTGAGGCATGCTTACAGATGAACAATAACTGAATAAAATCATAACGACATCTGTGTTTCTAGGTGCAGCCGTTTTCTAAAGCGTTCATCCCAAGGGCTTTAACCCAAGAGGTGGTTTCCAAACATTTAGAATCATGAGCCTGTAGGTGAAGCAATCAGTCCCTGCCTCACCCTCTGCTCTAACACTGTTTACTCATGTTAGTTTACTCTGTGTCTTACTAATGTGTGTTAGGAAGATAAAGGCATTGGTCCTTCAGAAGCAAATTTTAGGATAAAAGCCAATGCACATCAGCCTCATTCCGAGTTTGACATCACTCATACATTTAGGCAGTATGTAATATTTACAAGACATTAAGTCTTATAGTGAAGTTAAACATTACATAGTATGGCTATACAAATTCTTTTTTTTTTCCATCTTTCTTCTGTGAGCTAATGCACGAGTTTCCAAGTCGTCATAGATATTAAAAGGACTTGGCGTTTACACAGACAGACACATTTCTGCATGGTTTGTTTTTCGCAACTGAAAGACTGGGGATCACACACTTAACAACTGCACCTGGGGAGGGATCACAGATTACAGGATTTCTCAACCACCAAAGGCAAATGAAAGCCTCAGACTTACCAGTAGTTGGTGTTAATAGAAGACAATTTCAGAATTTGGGCAGACTGTGTTTCTGCACCACTCTCCCATTTAATGAAAGAGATGCAATCTATAATACTTTGAGTTTATCCCGCAAGTGAATATAAACGGAGACATTTAACAACATATGTGCCACTCAGTCCACCAAACTGAAAACATTAGTGTGCAGCCCTTTAATTAGCCTATTTATGTGTATATTCAGAGACATACTCGGATAACAGGCTTCGCTGTGAGACAGTTGCAGCTTTTGCACCAATGGCTGCTGGAGATCGGCTGCTAGATTCTCTTCAGCAGTCGAGATTTTATCCCAGCTTTAAGATTCTGAACTCAAACTATTTGCAGCGTTAAAGGTTATAAGCGTTCACTTTTATTTGAATTTCTTGAAGATCACCTGAAGGAGCCACTGGAGAGGTACCTCTCCGGGTTGAGGAAGGTGCATTTGATCCGGGCCACGAAGAGGGAGGGGCTGGTCCGGGCCCGGCTGCTAGGGGCATCCATCGCCACTGGCGACGTGCTGACTTTTCTGGATTGCCACTGCGAGTGCCACGAGGGCTGGCTCGAGCCGCTGCTCAAGAGGTGAGAAATTGCTTTTCAGGAAACGCTAGCACTCTTCAGTTTGAGTATTTCACTCTAGTGTTGACTTTAAAGATCGCGTTTTCAAGTTCAGCTGTTGCCAAGCATTGCGTCGACGTGCATCGCACATAAGCCGAGGCTACAAATGCTGAAGTGTTTCAGTATTTGCATATATGTGCCACTTGTCCCCCATGCAGGTAAACAATAAAGAAGGAAGCAAAGAAAATCAGAACGATATCTCCACAAGCACAGCTATGCAGTGCCTCGCGGATGCGCTTCACGCACCTTGGAATGCATTTTCATTTTCTCACATTACTAAAACTAATTTTTGCAGTTGTAGCTGGACAAGTATGCCACTTCTCTTGACCCGCTGGGGTTTCATTTTTGCTTTTAAAACCGATCTGATGGAATGCTGGAAAGGACTCTTGATGTGTGCAAGATGTAAAAAAAGAGTTAGCCTTTCACCAAAGCTGCTCAAACCTAAAATGCCGCAAGCACAGATGTCCCCAACACAGATTTCATCGTCCACATTTCTAAAAATGATACATGGATGGTAAGGTAGTTTTAACAGCAAGGCAATTCAAATAACAAACCAAATGAGAGAGCAAAAGAAGAAAAGTAATCTAATAATGTTTATCCAAAGCATATAAACTAGATACTCCTGTTCAGGGTTGCTAGATAAGTATAAATAAGTATCTCTGTACTTTCTAAGTATGTTCTACATTTCTAAACATAATGAGTACTCCACAGTTTCTAAGTAATAATAAGTATTAAGTGTTCCTGTTCTGGCAGAATTCCTTTTAATTCCTTTTCTGGGCTGCGCGGATAGGAGTCTTTGCATAACAATCCAAAAAGTAATCTAAGAAGTATAACACTGGTCCAAATAGTGAGTACTCCACAATTTCTAAAATTACCAACACACTGGAATAATCTAAAAAGTATAGCATTGGTCTAAATAGTGAGTATTTAGATTCTAAGTTTGTTCTAGTTTTTTTTCTGGGTTAAATAGTGAGTACTCCACAGTTTCTAACAAGTAATGAATAAACTCGACAAACAGCCAAGCAAGAGCTCATCTTTGCTCAAGGAAAGATGAGCACAAGTAGCAACTTGGAAGATGTGACCAGGTTCGGCAACTTTATTAGTTCCACCCTGTGTGTATTTTTATTTTTTTGGGAACTGCTTTTATAGCAGGAACTGTTACAGATGAGTTCATTCTGCCAGAGCTGCAACGTTACAACTGACCAACTGACACAACTTCTGCTACAAGATGAGCTGAATAAAAACAACTAACTGTACGTGCAACATCATTGTTTGTTTGGTTTTTGTGTGCATCAGTGCCCGGCTGCTTCTGAGGGAACAATTCCCAAAAGAAAAAAGAAAAAAAAACGAAAAAATATGCACAGCGTGGTTCAAATAAAGTTGTCGTAAGTGCAATATCCATCCATTACAAGTTTTGAGAACAAAAGACATGAAATCCTGCTTTTAGCCTGAACATGTGTGCTCTTGGATTATGGCAGAAAAATTCCCCCATACGGCAGACTTAAAATTTCTACCCACCCTAAAGTCTCAACCGGTACATCTCTTATTTCCAGCCATCCAAACTGGTGTGGTCGTTCCCATCGGGCCAAAAACTAGCAACTTCTCCAAGATCAATTCCGTTCCCCTAGTGAGTTCTAGCATCCAAAGTTTGCCTGCGAAATAATCTCATCCAACTTGCGCCTCTGTCTCACACCATCAGTCTGAGTGTTTGCTAGTTTGGCTCAGTCCATCACAAATTTGTCGATAGGCCGGGTGACCGCAAGCTCCAGAGAAAAAAAAGCGTCTGTCTTCACCGAGAAGATAAAGGGATCCTGAAACACTTGGAAGCTGAATCGGTATAATAGCACTTTGCACCAATCTGAAGGTGGAATAACCCGAGTGTCAGATCAAGATCAATAAATATATCTGTGGTTGTGGTCACATGCTTATTTAGTTAATGATTTAGATATGTGCTTTTTGATTAAAATGCGATAAATTGCAATGAATTAATTACTGACCCTGAAATTAACTCAATTTAAAATTGTAATCATGTCCCACCACTCAGTCATGACCAACTGCAGTACGGGAAGCGCGTTTAGATGGTTTTCTTTTGGACGTTAGCTTTCCCCTCCTTTCTCCAGGATCAAAGAGGAGCCCAAAGCCGTGGTGTGCCCCGTCATTGATGTGATAGACTGGAACACCTTCCAGTATTTAGGCAACCCCGGCGAACCTCAGATTGGTGGGTTTGACTGGCGGCTGGTCTTCACCTGGCACCCGGTCCCACAGTACGAACAGAAACGCCGTCACTCGCCCACTGATGTCATCAGGTACTAGTTACAAAAAAAAAAAAACCCTCTGTGAGCAAAACAAGATCACAACTTTTTATTGTATTGATTCCATCCGTATTTTTATTTTTTATTACTTTTTTTTAAATGTATTATTATATAAGAGGTGGATAGTGACACCAAGATTAACTTCTGCTTTTTTTTTTGTTGTTTTTTTTTAGATCTCCTACTATGGCAGGCGGTCTGTTTTCTGTGAGCAAAAGCTACTTCCATTACCTGGGGACATATGACACAGGAATGGAGGTTTGGGGAGGAGAAAACCTGGAGTTTTCTTTCAGAGTAAGAAGCAATCTAGTGTATATCTTCGCGTTATCATACATCATACATTACACGAATGCATAGTGCTCAGCTGAATTATCACTCTGCACTTGTGGAGTTTGCAAAATGCTAACACTGTTTATAGCAGTAATTCACAGCATGCGGCACTGAACAGACGTTTGGAGCTGGATTAAATTAACTGTAAGCCATGTGACAAATTCTTCTGCAAACCGCAGTGATCACATTGACACTACGCTACAAGAGAAAACAGAGCGAAGACCTTAAATGATTTGATTGCCGTGAAGAATTTCTTTGCTGGAGTAAATACAACGTCCCAAAAGAGTAGTAACCAAAAATATGTCTCTGTAGTGGCAACAATAGCCTTTTATTTCTGTTTGTTTCCGAGCTCCTCCACAACGTTTGCCCTTTGTGTAGCCTGATTGATTCACAGCTGAGAGGCTAACCAAATCCTCGTGGTGCTGCGGTTCTCGTCTCTTAGATTTGGCAATGCGGGGGCAGCCTGGAGATCCACCCGTGCTCCCACGTGGGTCACGTGTTCCCCAAAAAGGCCCCTTACTCACGGAGCAAAGCGTTGGCAAACAGCGTGAGGGCGGCAGAGGTGTGGATGGATGAGTACAAGGAGCTCTTTTACCATCGCAACCCCCATGCTCGACGGGTGAGTCCACACAAGTCATAAGAGGGTGTTTGATGGGTGTCAAGCGGAGCCGATGTCTCCCTTTAAAAAAGGAATCGAGGCACATTTAGACGGGATTAATCGTTCAATTCCAAAAGTCGCATGCTTGCTTGTTTTTTATTTTTTTACTGCGTCGACATGCGGATGCAATAAGTGACACCCACGCCTGCTTGTACGTTTCGCTCAAACTACACACGTACAAGCGCGGCCGCTCCCCCGCTGCGGTGTAAAAAGCTCCCCCTGATTAAGTGACTCTCAGGATACATGAGCGACACACACTCAAGGTGACAGGAGTGCCGGGGCATTCCGGTGTGTGATTACCACCTTTTCCGTGTCACTCTGTGCCAGCGGGTGTCACCCACCTGTCCTTGACAGGGTGATATCAGTGCTAACCAGTGGGGTGCCCTGTCTTAATGTGTGTGTGTGCGTGTGCGTGAAGTGTGTGACAGTGTAGTTAAGAGGAGAAGCTCTCGAAGCACAGATCAGGTGGCGCTCATCTCCCTGAGCGGAGGAAACCTTGCTGAAAGGGAGTATTGCTCAAAGCAAGCAATGCTGCGTTCCTTTTTACCATGAAGGGAGACGTTGGGTTTGTGTGTTTTAATATTTTAAACTTTCTGTGATTCATTTGTCATAATTTAAAGCATAAATCGACGTGATGTAACTTTGGTTTAAGATGCAGCTATGCTTTGCTTTTTCATACCACAAAAAAATGGAATATATATTTCCTTTAGGCAAAATAATTTTTTAAATAGGTGATGGCTTTAAATGCAATTACACGAACAATAAAAAAATGTCCCGAGTATTTTGAGTTTTACATTTCCGAATGGAAAATCATTCATTTCCTCCAGCTCGGTATCTGAATCCTGATGCTGCGTTAAAATTAAGTAAAACAATACCTTGTGCTTGAAAACTTAGTAGCTTTACGAGTCATTAAAAATGCAGCAAACAAGACCCAGATCCAGTAGCAGGGTTCAGATCAGGACTTCTGTCAGAAAAACAGACGCTGCATTGTTGTCTTAAAGCCCTGCAGCCACTTTTGAAACATGGTGGTAGCAGCATCATGCTGCAGGGATAGTTTTTTTTGTCTTCTTTTTTTTAAATTTTTTTTAGCAGGAACAGAAAAGATGGTCAGAGTTGTCAAAAGAACTTCAGCTTTAACTTTCTGCTACAATTGCAGTGAATGACGGTCTTAGAAAGTATTTACTCGGGGGAGCTGATTACAAAACTTGAGACATTTTTCAGTTTTATTTGTACATTTTTGAACACTCTGTAGTTTTTCTTTTACATTTAGCTCTACTTTGTCTTAGTCTGTCACATGAAAATCCAAATTAACCCTTTCATGCATAGTGGTCACTACTGTAAGGCATTTTTTGTGCTTCTTGTGGATTTTTATGTTATAAATGCACACAGAGCACTGAAGTGGACACTAATGCATCATAAAATACATTATCAATTACTTTCCATCAGATGCAAATGCAAGAAATTATTTTTGTTAAATCCAATATGGCCGACAGACAAAAAAAGCATGCCGACCGACCCGGTCCCTCCTTCTACTGTAGAGGACGCTTGCAGGTAAAAAAAAAATATTGTGACATCAGATAACTCCTAAAGAACAATACTACTGATGTTTTTTTTTCAAATAACAACTTTGTATTTGGAGAAAATGACAACTGATCACCTAATAAAAAAATAAATCAAAAAATTATCAAATTTTTTTTCCCCTACCAATTTGTTTTTATTGTCTTAAGAAAATAAAAACAAATTGGAAAAAAAATCCTGACACAAAGGATCATAATTCATGCATGAAAGGGTTAAGACGCATTTATGTTTGTGGTTAAGGTACAAAAAATAAATAAATAAATAAAAGTGTTTGCTTTTCCAACACAAATGCGAATATCAAGCACATCGTCAAAGTATCGTTGCTTGTTGTGGAAAGAGGAGCGCTCTTTCCCTCAGACACGACTCTTGCACTGGGTCATTCCAGCTCCACCAGCCCTTGTTGTTGTTCCCTTGTCTGTAGCGGTGCTAGCACTTGATAAAAGACCACCTCTTTTAGGAATCTGTCTCATGACCGGATAAACTGATAAAGAGCTAATTAGAGCTGTGTTTGGGCACACGGCCAGCATCCATCATTCTGCAGCGCTCCTCTAGCTTCTTCTTCTTCCAGCAGTGAAGGTGTGGTGAGCATATGCTCACTGGCAAAGCGTGAGTGTTTGCTTTCTTGTAATAATCAGCTAATCTTTATCAGAGTGGCGATGCCTGTTTGTTAAAGATATTTACATAAGCAGATCGCTGTCGGCGTGTAAAACACACAGATACATCCTTATGTTCTGTAACCGGAATTTAGGAGTGTCTTACTAGTAAAATATTTGGCTTTATTGTATGTGTGTGTATGTGTGATTAATGTTTGACATATTAAAGAAAATGGACAGAGTTATGAAACAACTACAGAGGGTGCTGTTGTCTTGGCTAAGCTATGACGCAGCAGGTGTGAGTGAAGCATGAACTCTGAATTTATCAAAGTTGTTTCTAATTAGGTCAGTAAAGCTTAACTGTTATGTTTTTTTGTGGGGTTTTTTCTAGGAAGCCTTTGGAGACGTGACGCAGAGGATGAAACTGAGAGAGAGCCTGGGGTGTAAAAACTTTAAGTGGTATCTGGATAACGTCTATCCCGACATTTTCGTCCCACACGATCGACCGGGCATGTTTGGAATGGTTAGTGCACTGTACGGCCAGAAATATTCAAAATGAGTGAATTTGCATGTTTCAATCACTTTCTTTGCTCCTTCTGTAAAGAAATCTTTCACCCACACATGCAGACCGCCACTCAAATGCATGTTAAAACAAATACTTTAAGGCAAAAATTTGCTTGTAGGAATAAGAGAAATATTGAATTAAGTGTGTTTGAACCTTTGCAATATACCTTTATGTGACTTTTCTTTTGCTAGTTGAAGAGTCGGGGAAAGACCAACTACTGCTTTGACTATAATCCTGGGGAGGACCAGGTGCTGGAAGGTCATAGGGTCATACTCTATCCATGTCACGGCATGGGTCAGAACCAGGTGAGGCCTGTCAGACAGTTTAACTCTTCAGGCTCTGTATGGCCCCCAATGAGGTTTATTCTACTTTGTAGTGCAATCCTGGGCTAACTTACATTTTGTGTCATAGTTAAAAAAATTGCAGACAGCACTACACTCCCTTTACACTGATCTTCTAAAGAGATGCGTTCTCTTTAATTTCTCTTTTTAAAACAAATGTCGAAGTCAGTCAAAACCAAACACAAACGATAATCTTCAGGTCAGCCATGCTAACCCTGTTCTTCTGCACAGATGTAGTTGTTTAATCTTAATCCTTCTGGAGACATGACTGCTTATGTCTAGTGAACAGAGTCTCACACAGCCTGTATTTTAATAACCACTGGCTTATTTGATGTCGTTTAACTCTATAACTTTTTAAAGATGTCTCTCCACTCAAATCATGGCTTTGTAATCTTAGCTTTTAGATTTAGCATCTTGTACCTGTAGTTAAATGTTGCTGTCAGTATTAAGATAACATAAGTTCTTGCGTTTCTAGTTCTCGTAGCTCCAAACTATTTAGCTCCTTGGTTTAGTGACCGTTTTTCTTATAACCGTTTTTCTGTCCTCTGAACCTTGAAACAGTCGCTCCCTCCTCATTTCTTACATTTATAAACAACGGACTTACCTTTTCCAGGTTCTATAATTCATCCACAGTGTTGATCCATAGCGGGAGACTGTCTAGTTCTCAATTGCATTTCCTCTGTCAGTTGTCAGTAAACCAGGGAGCTCTGTGAGATTTAGCAGCGCTGCCAGAAACACCCCTCTGTGGACACGCGCCGATGTCATTTTTGTCGAAAATGGCTTCTGTAGTTGTTGGATTGTCAGCCTTTCGGGAGTGCCCTGCATAGCTCCACTCTACATTCGTAGTCTGTAACCAGCGATGCTGGTTTTTGATCTCCACAAACACACACACACACACGCACACACACACACACACACACACACACACACACACAGACAAATTCTGTTGCACAGTGTTTACTTCTAACTGCTTCTTTGTTTGTGTCTTGCGTCTGTGATGGGTTCTCCCAACAGTTTTTTGAATATTCGGTCGACGGGGAAATATGCTATAACACCAGAGATCCTGCTGGATGTGTTGTGCCTGACAACATCAGCACTTACCTGACTGTCCTTCAGTGCGTGAAACGAGGACAACCTATTCCCATGGACCAGAAATTTATCTTTCGAAAGGTACTGCAAAACCATGTTGGGGCCAAATTTATTTCCAATTTGTGTGTCTGTATGTTTTAACTTAAAACAAACAAACAAACAAAAAAACCACCGGTAAAGGTATTTTTTTTAGGTTTCTAGATTATCCAATAATGTTAGAAATCTGTACTGTCTAGTAAAAGTTTTTACTTCGTAAACTTAATCATATTTTGTCACGCTACAAAATGACATGTATTTTATTAGGATTAGTCAGCAGAAAATAACAGTGAAAAGGGTGAGATGCATGGTTTTCAAATTGTTTTTACAAATCAATTTTATTTGTGTGCTCGGGGTGTTGGGCCCTCTTACTCTTATAACCCCATATAAAGTCTGTTTAGTGAGAACAGTCCACCTATGTGTACTTTAATCTCAGTATAAGTCAGCTATTTCGTGGAGGCCTCAGAGGTTTATTAGAGAACATCGGTGAACAAATAGCATAATAAACAAGCCAGAAAGGTTAGGGATAAAGTTATAGTGACACCTAAAGCAGGGCTACGTTATAACACCAATCCATTAGCCGTAAATGGGCAGAGCGTGACACGACTCAAAAGTTAGAAATCCAAAAGTTTGTGGCACAACTTTGCCTCCTTCCATGTCGAATAGGAAGGGACACGAATCTGTTAACGTGAGGACGCCAGCAACGTTTGACATGTGGGAAAATTCATTGCAAAACGTTGAAACTCCCTATCCAATCAGACAAAGATCTCTAGATGAACAGAACAGAGATATATCTCTGAAAAGATTTTTCAAACGTTTGCAGTAAAAGGTCAGTCTGTACAGTATTGACTCACCAGAAGCTGAATACAGACATATGCCCATTTTTCAGATTTCTGTGTCTGAAGGAACAATTAAAAAGTCTCATTGTCCTTTTAGTTATGCACTCCTTAGGCATAAAACCCTGCAAGATGCACTGAAGTGTGTGTTTGTAACATTTTAAACAGTAGAAAGTTGCAGCTATAAAGTAGAAATGAACAGATCCATGCTTGTGTTGGATCTCGGCTGATCAGGAGTGACTTTCCCCGAGCAAAACAAAAAACAAAATTCCCGCCTGGCTCACGGTGGAAAAGCAACAGCGAGCTGCGTATTTACCACACGCCGCCGGAAGCTGTTCAGCATGTGCCCAATGTAGTCGCCGGATGTCAGTGTCTGACAGCCTGCCATGCCATCTAAATGTAAATGGATCTGAAAAGGTGAAATGTATGTAGGAAGAGTGAAAGACGCTGGAAAGTGGGGAAGTTTTGGGAGAGGCGCTGATATATCCTAGGAAAAGGTTTGCTGGATTTGCATTTCACCCGGGCCAGCTTGTGTTGTTCTCTGTTGTTGTTCTGTTTTTCGCAAAGTACAAAAGGTTCACATTTTAACTGCATTTTTGCCACACGAGTACTTTGCAAACCTTTGCGTTGTAGATATGAGTTTTTTTGTTTTTTTCCAGGATGGGAGTCTGTTCCATGTCCAGACCCAGAAGTGTATAGAAGCAGTGGACCAGACCGACGATGGGACACCAGCCCCGGCTATGAAGCCCTGCTCTGACATCCCTCACCAAAAGTGGTTTTTTGAGGAGAAGCTGTAAACACTTAGCATATGTGGAGCATCTCACCAGCTGAGGATTCCTCTCTGATTCCCCTTCCTAATCAAACATCCTCATCTTCCATGCAATTACAGCAAAGTTCATATTTTCTAAGGCGTCTTGTGCACAAAACAAGACAATAGGAATTCTGACTATTCTTCAAAGTGACTTGGTTCAAGACTTAGTGATTATCTAAATTACTTACGGTGGCATTCTGTTGGAGAGACTGTTTTAGCTCCCTTTGCTTTTTGCAAACAGAAATAAGGACACAGAAACTTGTGCATCGATCCGACGGAAATCACGCGTTTGTGAATCTGCCAAAAGAGCTTCTTGTGTGGCTGGCTGATGGTTTTTTTTTTTTTTTTTTTTTGAGCACATCATCAGGGCTTCTTTCTTGATATTTGGATTTTCTCCTGTAGAGGGGGCTAACACTCCTCTCTGCGTTTGATCCTTTCTGTCGGCGTGTCCTCGCTTCATCATGTGCCAGCGAGGACAAATGATTGGGCGTTTTAATAGGAACCTTTTGAAAAGGTTGACTGCTCGGTGCTTCATTATAGCAGCAAGTTGAAAGCAAAGTCATAGATCGCAGGTGTTAGGCGGGAACCTAACCATAACGCTGAAAAACACGGGAAACCGCACTGTTACTCTGCTTCGATTTCACATTTCATGTGAAGTGAAAATGTCATGGGTCATTTTTGAACAGTCCCACTCAAAAGTTTTCATGCACTCATCGTTCACATTGAATGCCATTTATCCTTTTATTTAAACCGTTGTTTTACCAGGGTCGACTATAACATGACCTGCAACTTCACCGGCTTGAAAACACGAGAGTCAGACTTTGAATTTATTTAGGATTTTCCCTATTCCCAATCGAAAAACACAGGCTCAAATTTATACATTCTCCTCAATTAACATTTGAGTAAATGTCCCTTAGCAGGTCGCACACAAACATTGTAAGCCTTTGTTGCCCCTGATGAGCTTCTGGCACAACTCGGGTATTGGACCACTTCCTCTTTCATTAAAAATGATGGAGCTCATTTAAGTTGCTCGGTTTCCTGGCGTGAACTCGGCTTTTAATCATAGTTTATAAATTTTCAAAACGGTTGAGTTTGAGGCCATAGAAGAAGCGCAACAGTCACATGTTCCATCCCCTCTCAAACCAGTTTTGATGTGTGTTAGGGATCTTTTCCTGCTGGAATCACTAGTAGTGAAATGTGTTGTGGTACCTGGAGCCAAAGAAAGAAAAAGAAAAAAAACAGCAAAGGAAAGCAGGAGTTCACACAGAACAGCACTTAGTGCCGCCACCGTTTTTGCTATTAATTTCAGTGTATTTAGGCCTTTTTGGCCAAACAGCTTAACATTTGTCTCGTTTGAACATGGATATTCAAACGAGACAAACTCTTCCTTCAGAGAGCCTTTACTTTGTCCATTTAGGCTGCTGTGAATTTCCATTTAGCCAGAAGATCTTCCAGGTTATGACTGGCTGGAGTCTCGGAGATTCCTGGGTTAATCCAGAACAATCCCAACCATTTTCAGTTCATCACAAGGGGGAGCTTGGGTCAGATGGTCACACAGTTGGATGTTCCAGCAGCATAATGATCCCAACCTAGTGTCAAACCTGGTTTTAGAATAAATAAAAAGAATAAACATTAAGCTGCTTGAATTCAATCTTGTAAAGAAGAAAAAAAGAACTATGACTTAAAACCAGCTACGAGCAAGGAAGCCGACCAATTTATATAAATTCCACCAAGAAATATTAATTTAGAGTTGTCAACAAGAACATTTGTCTAGATGTTTGTGGGTTGTAATATATTTAAACCTGCACACTATAGGTCAAAAACTTTGGTAACAAGATGCAATTCCCACAAAAATCACCAGTATACGTCGCAAGAGATGAACATGATTCTTATGTAAAGAATGGGACATTTGACAGGTTTATAAATGCTTTATTTGGACTTTTCTTTCTTCTATGCAACTTCTTCTCACTTTAATAGCAGTATTTTAGTATCTGCTACTTTTGCACCGAAGCTAATCTAAGCAAAGTCTGATCTTTGCTTAGATCAGACTTTATGCTGAAATCCATAAAACTCCTACTGGTTTCCCAGAAAAGCATTGCAAACAATAAACTTAAAGTTGCCGCCAACCTTTTGACCTGAATGTATCCACATTGTGTCCCGGAGTGAATTTGCAAAAAAAAATAATAATAAAAAATTTTTTTTAAATCCACAATAAAATTCTAACTTATTCGGCTAGTTCTTGTTTTGATTAGCTCAATTTTGAATCACATAACCGTCACAGCCTGACAGGGAAACGTTTTTAAGCGAGATCAAATTAATTGATGTGAATTGATATGAATTGATGTGAACTTCTGAGTGAGACTGTACATTCCCGTTTAATGGCTGAAATAACACATGCAGCTATCTATGCAGGTTTGTGTTCATAAAGAGTTTCTTTAAAGCTTCTCGTCGGATTTTGCCGTAACGAGTCAAGTCGTCTGGTGTCGGTTGCAGACCAACGTCGTTCTGCACAGAGATCAGAGCAGCTGTGTTCCAACTCACTCACCCATGTGCCTTTTTTATAAATAAAATAAAAGTTTATGTTACATAATTTAATATCAGTGGAGGAAAAATGCCTTCGAGTGAGATAAGTCAGTGTTGCTAAGATCGCAGGAAAAGAAATTGGCTGCACGCCAAACGCTTGCACAGGCGTGGGGTTCTTCCACTGCTAGCACGTTTTTTACTCTGGCGGGTCACCCTGATGTGAATACTGACGCCGCTTCAGCGTTCATCCGTCAGAATAGACTTCCTTACTTGTGTGGGTCTCCCTCAGGCCATGCGGAGGGAAACGGCAGAGGAGTAGACAGTTGTTGGTGTCTCCAGAGTGCCGCCACGCCAGATGGCTTCCTGATTGATTTTCTAGGCTGCTCCCACTTCTTTATCACATTTCCCCCCCCCCTCCTCTGTATGTCACAGGACTTTATATTTTGCACCTGTACATACACATTCTGGAGGGGGAGGGAAAAAAAAAAAAAAAAAAACGAAATCAGGAGTACATTTTTGATAATAGAGCTGAGTGAATGAAGCAATCTGTGACCTCTTCCATACCATTAACCTTCACAGGCTCTTTCACTGTCGGCCTCAAATGACTGCTGTTAGAAACTAATGGCAAGAGACCATCATGCTGGAAAAAGATTTTCGATATTGATTCAAGAGTGTTTGCTTACAAGAGTCTAAATGGAAGCGATTTTCAAAGCACTGACGCCGGGGAACCGAGCCGGACTAGAAGCTCGCGCGAAAATGAAATGAATAAAAGCGAAGAAGCACGTGCTGCTGTTACAGGAAGTTGACGACGTCCGTTCGGTGCGGCCAAACGTCGCGCGAGCCCAAAGACGCAGCGTCGGATATTCGCTGCCATGCACTTACACTTAAAGAGTTTTTATTGCACTGTGCAGAGCATTGGAAGAATGAACTGAGACATAGCTGTGGTGAGCTGGAGGGAAGCACAAAATAAGCACACAAGCTTATTGAAATATGGATGTAATTACTGGGCTTCAGTTCCCTGTAGTCCATAAGAAGGCTTTTTGTTAGGATTATGAGCAGTACACTGCTAAGTGCTAAGTGAAGTGGACCAAATGACCGGTGGGGACGGTGTCATTCATAGTAGGAAGCAAGAAACATTTATTTTTTTTGTCACGATTGTATGATGTGAGATGGTAAAACATCCAATGTGAGGTGATCAAGTTTAATAATATGACCCTACCGTTTCAGTTCATGAGGTTCATCGCTAGCATAATGTCCGGTTTGCCTATTCTATTGCTGTGGTTTATCAATGGACATTTTTATCGACCGTTTTTTTTATTTTTAAATAAGACGCACTACAAGTAAGTAAGCGGTCTTTGGTATTTCCTGATATTCTCTTGGCTTTCTGAGTAATAGAGCTGATTTACCAGAAAATACTCAAACTGCTCCTTTAATTGATTTATCACATAAAGGGGGAGGGAAAGAAGTTATTTATTGTACCTGTGTTGCCATCTGTTTTCAAACCATTCGAGTGTTATCTTGGATGCTGATTTGACGTGCTACAGGTTTCAACTGCACCGTTTCGCCACTTCAACATTATATGTCTGTGATGTTATGTTTCTTTTACATGGCAGCCAAACCTGTGTCGTCAACATATTCCAGGATTTGTCTAAGCGATGTTATAATGTTGTCGTATTAGACCGTGTGCTGTTTCACAATAATGCAGAGGTTCCTATTTGTAATGAAAATAACTTGCAGCGGGAGGTGTTTTTTTTTTTTATGCTATTGCTGACAACCATGAAGGTGTAAAATTCCTCAAAAATAAATTTTATTACAGTAACAAACGCACACTGATAACCTTCAATTTGAGTTCATGTTGTGGGCGAGAAAAAAAATACATATTTTTTAAGCAGACAAATGCTACAATTATTAATAGCATCATACATATGTAAATTAAAGAGAAGATTTTTTTTTATTATTATTATTATCTTAGCAGGGCTGCACAGTGGCGCAGTTGGTAGAGCTGTTGCCTTGCAGCAAGAAGGTTCTGGGTTTAATTCCTGGCCCCGGTCTTTCTGCATGGAGTTTGCATGTTCTCCCTGTGCATGCGTGGGTTTTCTCCGGGCACTCCGGTTTCCTCCCACAGTCCAAAAACATGACTGTTAGGTTAATTGGTCTGTCTAAATTGCCCCTACGTGTGAGTGTGCGTGTGTGTGTGTATGGTTGTTTGTCCTGTGTGTCTCTGCGTTGCCCTGTGACAGACTGGCGACCTGTCCAGGGTGACCCCGCCTCTCGCCCAGTACGCTAGCTGGAGATAGGCACCAGCAACCCTCCTGACCCCACTAAGGGACAAGGGTGTAAAGAAAATGGATGGATGGATTATTATCTTAGCATCAAGCCATTATTTCTAGTTTCCTGTAACTTAAAAATGATACAATGGAGAGTCCATCAAAATAACAAAGACAAGAGTACGTGCTTATAAGTATGTTTCGGGTGTGCAATAGAGCCATCTGCTGCCTCTGTTTGCTTTAGCGAGAGACAATTAAAAACAGTTTTCTATATTCTACTCATAGTTAACTTTTGGGAAATGTTATATGACTACACCAAATGTAAGATTAGGACATTTAAAGGTATTTCAGTTTAATCAAGAAGTCTTAATCTAATGTTAAGATTGTTATAAGACTCAACTGGCAAAACGGAAAACGAGTAAGAACAGGATGTGTTTCAAAATATTGTGAGGTTTGTGCATTTTTTGAATGGCTAGGTCATGAAAGTACATACAGAGTAATAAACTGAAATGCACTTCTTATTTATGGGCAGTAATCAATAACGTGACAGCGAGTCGAGAATATGCTACTGCTACTAGAAATTAATTTTAGAGGTCTACACAAAACGTAGATTTTTTTCTGTACTTCCTGTTGAAAGCATGTATCGGCATTTGAAACACAGGCCCTACTACTTTTAATTTCTATGTTTGTCAGTATTGTCAATTAAACAGTGACTCATCTGCATCCACAATGATTTAAAAAGACTCATTTCACCCACATTAAACTGCCGGAGATGTGAATCAAGATGCTCAGGGGATAATGAGGGAAGGGGAGCTAAGTTTCTCCAACCATATCTGATTGGATTGGTCACCAGCTGCTGAATGAGATGGTGAAACGTTGTGCCAGAGCCAAGCTTCTCTCGGTTTCCTGTGAAGCTGACAGTCGAGGCCTGCAATCAGTCTCAGTTACTCGCTGGAGATTTTTGCCTGTTTATTTTGTCTGGGCTTTGTTTATTGCGCGACATGTTTCTTCAGCATTTTGTAGAAGACGTAAAACACGTATATTCTTCTACTAGGCCGTGTCTTTCGCTTGAAGAAACAGCAGCGAGGAACATTTGTGCCCCGCCGAAAGCGCCGCATGCATCAAGCCGGCTTCTTTCTCGCACAGGATGACAGGTTTTGATGCAAAACAAGCCAAAAAGAAAAAAAAAAATCTACACATTACACGGCGCCGCTCGGCTGCTTGCTTAGAAGAAACGAGAAGCACTGCAGAGGTCTGCGATGCCACTCTCCCTTTTTTTGCACACTCTCCTCTTCATCATTCATACACAGGTTTGCAAAATATGCAGCAAAAAAAAAAAGAAAAAAAGTGGGGTTGAGAAATCCTGCAAATGCATTCACAGAAACCCTGCATGTTGTCGCAGTCTACTCACAGATTGTAGGCGTAGTTTTTGATCCAGTGAATAGATGCTGCACACTACAGTTTCTTTCTCTCTCTCTCTCTCGCTCTCACACACCCCATATGTGTCTTTAATGGTAATGCAAAACAAGGCTCCCCGCGGAGAGAGTCATTGGAGATGCTTAGGCTTCAGTTGTCAGGGAGCTGAAGAACCATAGGAGGAACTGAACACGCATACACATACACACACACACACACACACACAGCAACTGGAAGTCATTTCCACACTGTTGTCGGTTTGGTTTATGTAATCCCCCAATACCCAGAACAGCTCAGGAGCTGTAGCTGTTGGCAGCATACTCTAGATGACACACTTTCACTTTTAGGAGGGACTAAAGACGGAGCACAGAACATGTGAGGCCTAGATACAGAGATACAATTACATTTCTTATGCACCGTGTCTGATTGACGCCTGATTAGCGTGGATCGTTTGGCGAATTGAGCCTTCCATCAGTCATCAAATCAGCAACAATTAACTGTTCTTGAGCAGTTACGTCGGAACAATACCGCTGCTGTCTTTTCCGGATGACATGTACTTCCATTCGGCGGATTTAAATAGAACTCAAGTTTTTTATTTTTATTATCAGTGAGCAAGATAGAGCTTAAAATAATCTGCTCCAGCACTGCAGGGAAACACAATTGTGGGGGAAAAAAACCCATGCCACATATGATGAATATTACTTTGCACTTATTAAAACGTCAAGCTAAGAGCAGCAAAAACATCATTTTGTTCTTACTGAACCACAAATGGCAGCTTTTTTTTTTTTTTTTACTAGACTTTAATTTAAGAAGTAGTTCCTAAGTGTTAAGTGGAATCAAAATTGTGCAAAGTTTGAAGCAGATTTATAAATACAAATATGAAAAATATGCTGTGCATTTCTATTCAAACTGTTTACCTTGATGAAGATGTGTGTGAGATGGTGTCAGGGCGGCAGGTGGCGCTAGACTTTTTTTGTTATCGGTCATCTTGACCAACAACATAAAACAATATCGGTCATGTACTATTTTTATCCGAGAAATTACAATCATATTAACATCGGCTATTTAGCCGTATTTTATGCGGTTTAGCTAACATTCACCGTGAATCCAGATCCCATCTACATTTTTCTCCGCAGTGACAAAAACCACTGACGGTGGCCTCGATAACTTTTAATAAATTAAATTAAGCGACTTCACTTAAATTAGCATCACTTCACCCGCTGGGGTCTGAACACACTTCCTCCTGGTTCCCATCTGCAGAAAAATCTGCCCTAATCCATCAGTCAGTTGGATCTGTCTGATCCAAACAGATTAACTGAACTCTGTGAGTGTTTTACCCAGTGCGTGGTCCGGTTACACTTTTACCAGGATTTTTTTTTTTTTCCCGTGGTTCCGCTTCTCCGAAAACAGACAGATGTTACGTTTGCAGCGCTCCTCCAGAACGACGACGATACGTGAAGGGTAAAACTCGCTACATTTACCTCGTTATGTACGCGAGGTGAAGGAGCGTAAGGCGCTGAAGTGTATGGGAGAACATCATCGGCGCGCCGCCTCCTCCAGACGGGGTTTTGGCGCCCCCTGTGGTGCTGCGCCCCTATGCGTTGCATACCCTGCATACCCACTTTTTGCGTCACTGAATGCGCTTCCTAACCAGACGCTCCAAAGCGTTATTTAACAATATGAGGTGTTGTTTAATCTATTTTTAACATTGTATTTTCATACATTTATGCTAGGGCTGCCCAAGTCTAGTTTTCCAGAGCTACCATCTGCAACTTTAGATGCGTTCCTTCTCTAACACACCTGGATCATTGACTCATTATAAGCCTCTACAGAACTGAGTTGCTGGTGATGAGGGAAGTCAACCTTTTGTCTGGGGTGTGTTTTAGGAGGGATGCATCTAAAAGTTGCAGTCTGGAGGACTGCACCTGTGCACTCCTGATTTGTAACGTCAATGTGGCCCGTTGAGGGTGGCCAATATGCTGAAGTGGCCCTCGGTGAAATTGAGTTTAACACCCCTGAGCTAAGCAGACGACCCTGGAGCAGAGACGCACCGCCCTGGAGAAGACAAAGACCGCGCTGGAGCAGAGAAACAACGCTCTTGGGCAGAGAAACACTGCCCTGGAGCAGACGAACACCGCCCAGGAGCAAATAGATGAAACTCTGGAGGGGATAAAAGACGCCCTGGAGCAGATTAACGACGGCCTGGAGCAGAAGAACTACAACCTGGAGCAGAGAAACACCACCCTGGAGCATGAAATGGCCACTCTGCAGGACACACAAAACAAGCTTACACATTGAAATACCACCCTGGAGAACAGACTCACCACAGTGGAGCAGAAATACATGGCCCTGGAAATGGAAATGATCACCCTGGAGAAGAGAAACATTGCCCTCAAGCAGACAAACATCACCCAGGAGCAGATCTAGGGGAGATAAATGCCAACCTGGTGCAGATTAACAACTCTCTGGAGCAGAGAATCACTGTAGTGGAGCAGGGTTACACGACCCTGGAGCAGAGAAACTCCACCCTGGAGAAGAGAAACTCTGCCCTGGAGAAGAGATACGCTGCCCTGGGGCAGAGAAACGCCACCCTGGACCAGAGATACGTCGAAATGAAGCAGAGAAACACCGACCTGGACCAGAGATACGTTGCCCTGGAGCAGAGAAACCCCATCCTGGAGCAGAGAAACGCCGCCCTGGACGAGGAAACGACCAAACTGTTGGAGGATATCAATGGACTGGAGGAGGATTATGACAATCTGCTGGAGAAAACCAACGAGCTGCTGGAGAAAAACGACATCCTCGAACAGGAAAACAACATCTTGGAGGAAGAAAACGATGCCTTGAAGGTGAATCGCATCATCCTGCAGCAGAGAAGCCTCACCTTCCAGCAGCAAAATACCATGTTGGAGCAGCAAAACACCGCCTTGGAGCGTATGAGGACCGAACTGGAGCTTGAAATTCAACAGCTGAACAGTAGGCTGAGGGACAGAGAGGAGCAGCAGAGCCAGCAGTCATCTGAAGAAGAAACCCACGAAGAAAGCCAGTCAGTTACAGACCAGTCACAGGAGCAGCCATCTGTATTCAAACGTGTGGTCAGGGGCTTCACCAATACACTTGTTAAAATGTATAAAACAGGCACACTGAGGTATTGGGTTCAACTTTAGTACTCAGTAAATAAAGAAGTGTCATGAGAGCTCCAAGCTTCACGCTTGATTGTCGGGGGCAGAAAAGCTTGAGGGCAGCAGGACTGCGGTGTCAGCGGAGCTTGACACTTGGGGGCTGATGGTGGAAGAGCAAATCACTTAAAAGATGTTTGCAGGAGAGCTTGAGGCCCGCAGGACTGCGGTGCTATGGGAACTTGACGCCATCGAACTCAGGTCTCCTTCGTCACCAGAAAATCAGACTCGCTGGTCTCTCAGCCAACCTCCAGGGCTTTGTTGCGGGTCCTATCGGTTTCCCGGCCTGCTTCCATGGCTTCATAGAAAGGCTTGCTGGTTGCTATATGGATGGTTGATTGATGCTTGGCTGTCTATGGTTTAGTGAATTGACTTTTGAGAGAATGGCTACATTGGAACGGTTTAGATCAAAGTGTATAAGAAAAGCCCTCTCAAAGTATCCCAAATAAAACATTTGTGGCAAAACTTGCAAAGCCACAGATTTATTTTACTGAAGGGCAAAAATTTCAGTTTCTACGTGTACATAATACCTGCACCCATTTTGCAGAAAAGGGAGTCTTGATTCAGAGGGCTAAATACAAAGGCATGTGTAACCCACAAGAAGGGTTACTTTAAATACCTTTAATAGTAGATGGCAAGTTAAGTCAATTTACCTAATACCAACACTACAAAAGTATAAGTAAGTTGGGCCTGATCAGGAGATTCTAAATTTGGGGGAGCCTAGCTGTGAACAACAGAGGAGAGCACACAATGTATATAAAAAAGTAGAATTCAATTTAAAAAAAAGTAGAATTTAAATTTGTGGATTCACATTGTACAAATAAACAAAAATTGCGCGCTTTAAAAAAAAATAAATAAAAAAAACAGTCTTTTATGTGTCTGTCAAATGTTCTTTCAAAGTTTGTTTAGTCTTTCCAATATGTCTGTGAAATATTTTTTTTATGTTTCACGGCTGGTGACCAGTCAGGTCACTGTCTACCAGTCCACTTGGTCCTCTCAGGCATGTTGAGATTAGGTTATGTTGATAAACTGTTACAATGGGTCAGAAGGTTCTTGCATCATATAAATTGTAAGTTAGTGGATTGTACATACAGATAGTTAATTTTCATATTTCTGAAATGAGAACAAACATCACTGAGAGTAAATAAAAGTGACGTTTGCAACAACAAAAAAATACAATTGGGAGTTTTTACTGAAATGCCTACTTGCAAACTCATTATTGGTTATTGTAGCTTAGCTTAAAAACTATATAAATAGTACTGTTCTAAATTTGTTGTCAGAACAAATTATTTCATTTTATTATATATAAAAAAACAAAACAAAAAAACTAGTTTAATTATTGGAAGACTTGCATGTTTTGGTGTTTATATTTCTTATATGGTTATTTTATTTTCTCTCCTCAACAGCTGCATCCAGACACTCCTGAACTTTTCCTGGAAAGCAATTAGGCATCTTTAAAATAGGTGTGTACATTTGTTTTTGTTTTACTCAACCTGTTAAACCTTTAGTTTAAATTAGGAAGTGTGTGATGTTTTCTGCAATAACATAGGCATAATGTTTTGTTATGCGTCTTTCTAATAATATCTAATGCAGCACTATGTAACTTATGATACATTTTTTTACATATATGTTGAAACTCTCTGTGGTGCTGCTCATCCCACTTCTCCCTGATCTCTTGCATTTGGCTACGCTGCAGCTAACGGAATCTCTCATGAATGTTAAGGCTAGTTAGCATGGACACCGATGAAGGTGGATAAACAGTTGATTGACAGCATCAAGAGGTTGATTGACAGTGCTAAGACTCCAATCTCTGATTGGTTGGTTTTGGTTGGGAGTGATGGATTTCTTCAGATGGAAATAGCAGCTCAGGGGAAATGGAGGAGTTTTTATTTTCACAAATTATACGTCTCGTGACATAAAATCATGACATGGTGACTTTATTTTAACAAATATGCAAAAATCAGTGTATGTTTTTATTTTCAAAAGAAAATATTTGTGTATTGTGTATGTTAGGGGTGCACCAATAAATCTTCCCCAAATCCTTAATTTTGAAGATTGGTGATCCGCCAATACATGTGAAAGTGATTTCATCCACTGATCTTATCTTCCTCAGCAATTATCTAAAAATCAACCGCTTTCCTCTCCTGTTAGAGACGTTTGACTGATAGACCAGCCCACCAGGTCATGTCTTCATGTTTGCAGTTATCAATAGTCACCCCACTGTTGCCAACCTACTGACGTTTTCTGCATTTAGCAATATTCAGACAAGACGATCAGTATCGGCCAAAATCAGAATTGACAAGTCAGATTTTTAAAGATTGGTCAGAAATCTGCAATTGACACTCCTAGTGTAGATTTTTTTTAATCAAAATTACTCAATGTTGTTGTTTGTGAAAGAGGTATTAGCAATTGGTGAGACGCTGATGAGAAAGGTGATATGCTGCTGTAATGTAATTTAGAAGCGTTTTGTAAAAAGTATGTTTATAACATGAAGTGTTTCTGTGTTAAACTTGAGTATCCATTCTCTTTGTTTATAGATTTTCTGGGCTCAAACCCTGAATAAAGGTCGACTGACATGACGCAGACAAAGGTGAAGAAGCAGCTTTGCATTCCACCAAAATGGTTCAAGTCCCTTAATGAACTGAATGACTGGGAATTCATGGAAAATTTGAGCCTTTTGAAGTTTAAATGTGATTGTTCATCTCATCAAACCTGGTGCACCAAGAACCTATGCGAAGCACAAGAACTGGTCAGACAACATTTCAAGCTCTTGGTAACTGGACCTAAGAGTTGGATTGACCTTTTTTTGCAGAACATAAACATAAAATGGACTGTTTTGTTTTATGTTCACAGCAACTAGAGGTAATGAGAGCACACACTCATGAATACAGTGTCTTCCACTGTCGTTGGCATTAGGCTGGGTTTATGTGGCATTTGATTTTTAACTAAATATTTATACCTGTATTTCATTTATTTTTTGGCATTTATTTTGAAGTATGTTGGTCCTGTTTACAACTATGATTTTCATGTTCCAAAGCAATTTTTTGTATGTTCCATCTTATAGTAATTATCAAAACTGTTTGACTACAAAGACTAGTCAAGATTGCTTTACATTTAATTTATACGTTGAAATTTGTATAGTAAATTGCAATAAATTAGTTGTGATGTGCAGAAGATAAACATTAGCAAGCTCAAGAATATGTTTAACTCTTAATATTTAATAGCAAAGGTTAGTTATAAAGACTAGATGACATCAATTTATGGCCTTAAATTGCAAAATAAAGTCTGCAAATTGATTGTAGAAAGGTTTCATTTTTACATCAATTTGCAAGATGAGCTACTTTCAATATAAGTGTTTTGTGTTCTACAACTACATTTACTGTGGACTTAGAATTTAGTTTTGTTTCAAAATTATGTTAAAAATATATTAAATACATTAACTTTAATACATTTACACTATAATTAATATATGATATCGAATACATACTTCAATGGTTTGGAAGACAAATGTATTTGGAAATGTCCAAAGTTAAAAAAAAAAAAAAAGTTTGAATATATCACAAAAGAGTAAAAAGACAGAGAATTTCAGTTTTGGGTTAACAAAATATTGATAAAATTGACACAAAAATCTGTTAAATTATGGAAAATATTTTGATGGAAATTCTGAAAAAAATAAAATGAAAAATACAGAAAATGTCCTGGTAATTCTCTGCCAGGATATTTTCCAGTTTTTTTGTTTTTTTTTTGCAAAATTTCCATCAGAAGTGTCCCGTAATTTAACAGTATTTTATTTCAAATTTTTTCGTAAAAAAACAGGGAAATGTCCTGGTAATTTTCTGCCAATACATTTTCTGGTTTTTATGGAATTTCCAGCAGAATTTTTCTGTAATTTAACAGTTTTTTTCCCCCGTAATTTAACTTATACAAACTGTTAAATTATGGCCCACCACTTCAGGCGACATTTACCATATTCTCAAACTCAAAGCTTGACAACGTGAGAGTTCATCTATTAAACTGACTGAAGATGAATACATAAACTAAAAGCTGGATCATAGACAATTTTAATAAGCGTATTTGTGAGCCTGCCTCTTTTTATTACGGTAAATTGAAATTAATTTTAGATTTTTGTATAACTTGTTGTCAGGTTAATTTAGAAAGTGAGCTGTTATTATTACAGGTTAGTTTTCTAAACTACAAAAAAGTAACTGTTAGGGAAGTAACACTGCTGTTATGCCAGATTTATCAATACTTTATTTTGTTAAATTTTTTATACGATTACTCGATTAATCGTAAGAATAATCGATAGATTACTCGATTACTAAAATATTAATTTACAATAGCCCTATTTGTATAAATAAAATAGCATTTATAAGGGGATCGGGGGGATTAATGTCTCTCCTTCGCTCCCTCCTCCTTCGCTTCCCCCACCCCTCTAACGATACATCAGCTCCCCACCTTTTCTCCTTCTTTGTCGAACCCCTTCTAATTATACTCTAGCCCCCCCAGTCCGCAGATTAACATCTCTCCTTCGCCCCCTTCCTTCTACAGCCAGACCTCCTCCCCCTTCTTGCAATACGCCGTCCGTCCAGCCCCCCCAGCACTCAACAGTACGCTAGACCGGCCCCACCCTCTTCGACCCCTCACACTTCTAATGGTACACTAGCCCCCCCTCAATGTCTCTCCTTCGCTCCCTCCTTCTTCGCTTCCCCCACACCCCCAACCCTTTAACGATACGTCAGCCCCCCTTCTCTCCTTCTTCGAACCCCTTCGAAGGTACTCTAGCCCCCCAGTCCGCCACTGTTCCCTCAGCCCCCCATTCTGACTCTTGGGGTCAGAATGGGGGGCTGATCCCCCATTCTGACCCCAATGGGGGGGTCAGCCCCACAATGAACAGTCATTCAGCGAATGACTGTTCGCTGAATGACTGTCAGAGAACAGTCATTCGCTGACTGTAACAGCGAATGACTAAAGGTTTCCGGTATTCTCAGATTGAAAACTTGTAAGCAGGAACTTAAGGCCATAGTCATGCACTCCTGCAAGTTGTGAAGTTCTGCTGAAGAAACGCATCCAGTTTTGACACTTCTGGCAACGTGTCACTCCGTTGGTGAGAAAAAATCCTGAAAACACCGTAAGCCTTGAGGACTCAGAGGCAGGCCCTGATTCGGAGGCGGGTCCTGTCTCGGAGGCGGGTCCTGTCTCAGAAGAGGGTCCTGTCTCAGAGGCGGCTCCTCACTCGGAGGCGGGTCCTGTCTCGGAGGCGGGTCCTGTCTCGGAGGCTGGTCCTGTCTCGGAGGCGGGTCCTGTCTCAGAAGAGGGTCCTGTCTCAGAGGCGGCTCCTCACTCGGAGGCGGGTCCTGTCTCGGAGGCGGGTCCTGTCTCGGAGGCGGGTCCTGTCTCGGAGGCTGGTCCTGTCTCGGAGGCGGGTCCTGACTCGGAGGCGGGTCCCGTCTCGGAGGCTGGTCCTGTCTCGGAGGCGGGTCCCGACTCGGAGGCGGGTCCCGTCTCGGAGGCGGGTCCCGTCTCGGAGGCTGGTCCTGTCTCGGAGGCTGGTCCCGTCTCGGAGGCGGGTCCTGTCTTGGAGGCTGGTCCCGTCTCGGAGGCGGGTCCTGACTCGGAGGCGGGTCCCGTCTCGGAGGCGGGTCCCGTCTCGGAGGCTGGTCCTGTCTCGAAGGCGGGTCCTGTCTCGGAGGCGGGTCCTGACTCGGAGGCGGGTCCTGTCTCGGAGGCGGGTCCTGTCTCGGAGGCTGGTCCTGTCTCGGAGGCGGGTCCCGTCTCGGAGGCGGGTCCCGTCTCGGAGGCTGGTCCCGTCTCGGAGGCGGGTCCCGTCTCGGAGGCTGGTCCCGTCTCGAAGGCGGGTCCTGTCTCGGAGGCGGGTCCTGACTCGGAGGCGGGTCCTGTCTCGGAGGCGGGTCCTGTCTCGGAGGCGGGTCCCGTCTCGGAGGCGGGTCCCGTCTCGGAGGCTGGTCCGGTCTCGGAAGCTGGTCCGGTCTCGGAGGCTGGTCCTGTCTCGGAGGCGGGTCTTGTCTCGGTGGCGGGTCCTGTCTCGGAGGCGGGTGCTGTCTCGGAGGCGGGTCCTGTCTCGGAGACCGGCCCTGACTCCTCCGAGTCAGTACCGACCTCTGAGTTGACCAAATTTAGAGGCCCAGCTGAGCGTGCACCAAACACAGCGTTCGGTCCACTCTCGGTGGGTTCTTGCCTCTCTTCTTCATTTGAGTCGTCTTCACAACAAACAGCCTGTTTGATGAGCCCCCATGCCTTTTGAAAAATGGTGTCTCGGAGATTGATTTTTCGTGGTCGTGATAGGGTTCGTCTAAAGCACTCCAAAACCTTATAAATAACTATTGGGTTATCACTTCTGATCATTTTGAAGAGCAGTTCTCTTACTGCATCGTCATTGCCCCAGAGAAGTTGCAAGATGTCTCGGCAGGCTTTTTTCTCCATTTTCTCATAAAAGACGAAATCTATGTCCTTTACTTCTTTCCAGATTTTTGGAGCAAGCTTTCTCTGGACAGGTTCGGTGTGCTTCCTCTTGTAATGCCCATAGGTAGATCTATAACTGGACTTGTAAATCAATCTCCATAGGATGTTTTCCACCATAACTCTCCTTTCGTCTTCGGTTCCTCGTCTGAAACCCATCCTGTTTGCGTCCCTCAAAAACTGTTCAGGGTCCATGGCTGCCTGAGTATAATCCTCACTCAGGCAGTTTTCATCTGCGTACAAGTCTTCAGTTGGAAAAAAAGTCGTCCTGAACTTTCTTTTTGTAGACGCGAACATTTTCTCTTTAGGAACAGGATTCTCCAAGTGCTTTTTAAATTTCTCTACAATTACTTGGTGTCCTTCTGGGTGTTCAAGGAGTGCGATTAAAAGCAAGCCACTGGCAAAGTGAAATTCATCTCTCGCAAGACTCTGGAAAATCCTTTCTCCTAGCTCTTCTGACACCTCGGAGAGTACGTCCACGTTTAATTCTCCAGTTTTTCTCAAAAGCAAGATCAGAATTTTGCTGTGTTGTTCCTGAAAGGTGTGTCTAACAAGATGCAGAGTTGGTCCATCTGCAGCCTTTTCAATCACTTCCCACAGAAGTTCACTGAGAAAGTTTCTTTTCTTGTAATCTGGGCTTCTTTGACCAGGGTGAACTTTTTTGGACAATGTTTTTTTCACTTTAGTCCAAAAAGAAACGTTAGGCTTTACATCCATTTCTCTCTGTGGGCTTTCGTCGTTCATCTTTATTGTGCTTAGCTAAAACGTCCAAATGAATCTTGTGCTGACTGACTGAACTGATTTGTGTTAACTGATCAGAGAATTAACTGATCAGTTGGTGATGTCATGACCTCTATGACATCACAAAGTCAACCTTAGAAGGGCCTCATGACAGACATCATTTGAAGTCATGCTGATGACATCATTGTCAGCAGCATGGCAACTGTTGCTAGGGCTAATAATAGCATGCAGTGAGCATGCGCTATGAAAAAAAAATAGAATCTGTGGGCAATAAATGCATTATTCTCTCAAGTCTGAACTGGCAGTGATTTGCGCAGCGTAACAGGACGGCCAGGGAACCATTGGCCCCTCCACTTTACCGCCCTACCCTTTTTTATTTGTTATTTGGGTTCCATCTCCTAACAGCAGTGGCGGAGCCAGAGGGGGGGCCAGTGCCCCCCCTGTCATCTGATTGGCCCCCCTAGTGGCCCCCCCAGATGATTGACATGTAACAGCACCAGGTTATTCCTGTACATTATTTGGAATCATTCTAAGTCAACCTAATATCTAAAGAAGAAAAACAATAATAAATATATCAAAAGAAAATGTATAAAACTTTATATAAGTCCATGTGATGACATAAATAAATAGATTTTTATCAGGCGCGATACCAGCCTCCTTTATACTCATAATAACAAGCTGATATTCTTCTCCTGGGTGTTTCAGTTGCTGCGCTGTGGTGCAACTCAAAGGCTAAAGCACTTTATACCTGGTGGTGATGGTAAAACACCAATAAGTTATTTATTGATCCTCCGCAAAAAAGAGAAAAAACCGAAGAGGGGCCGACAATGTTCGTAGTTTGGAGCAGAGGTGGCGCTACAGCTTTTTTCGTTGTCCGTCAAAGAAAAAAATAATTTTATTTCCAATTTGTAGTCATCAAACGAAACATTTATTATTTCTCTGCTAGAACGTTTTTGAAATCAGGTAACATTTCACGAAATGACGTGATTAGAAGACGGCAGAACTCTGATCGTTTCCTGATCCCTCAGCGGGAGAAAAACCAGCAGAAGCGGATCAGCTGCTGGACGCTCCAAAGTCTCTGGTCCGTTAAAGCGACCAGATCAGAGGTGATTCTCTGACTGATATTGTTCTTAGTCTGATTAATAATGAGCTCCACGATGTTCTCTGTGCGTAAAGTTGAAACTGTCTGCGCACCAAGTGGTCAGCTGATCACATTCTGGACAGAAACCAGGGAACTGCTCTCTGTTCTCATCAAGACGAGGCTGAGGAGGGAATCTGGCATATTAACTAGGTTAAGTTTTTACAGGTTTTGTTTTTAAAACACCATTAACATAAGCAGTGTAACTATATATTGTATATTTGGCGTTTGTCATCTCATGTGTGATTAATTGGAGCGTAACCGTGGAGCATTTATTGCCCAGCGCACTGCGCTTGTTTCTGCCTAACGGATCTGCACTTTAATTTCTTTCCTCTCTCAACAGTCAGCTGCTATTCCTCTACTTAAACTACAATAAGTAGATCACATTCTCTTTAGGTTTTCTCTGTGTGCTGCAAACTCATTAAATGTAAACTCATTAGAAGCCCGAACCACCATCAGGCAAATAATTCTGGTCCGACCCGAAATATTGTTACCTGTCAAATTACCTGTCAAACCAGAGCTTCCTAACCAAGGTGTCCATAACTCTTCAACACAATGTCAGCTCCCGGTCAGAAAGATGCATTTAGTTCAGTGTCCATGAGATGATATTCAGAAAGGATCTTTTATTTGATTGATTTTAGTTTCCTCTGCGATAAACTCTGCATAAAGTCTGTCATGTCTCCATGTGCGCCAGTCAAAGGTGTTAATTATAACATGTCAAATGACAGAGGGGCCTAAAAACTAACCAAATATTCAGTTTGGTTATTTTTTTAAATTATATATATGTGCACACACACATTTAAAATTTTGCCCCCCCAGAGGTAGTCCTGCCCCCCCCCAACTTTAAAAGTCTAGCTCCGCCACTGGTCCTCTGGGCTGGGGCTCGCCATCCAAGTTCTTGTAAGGTTGATCTTGATGTCTCTGGCACAATGTTTCAAAAGTGCGCCATAAGAAAAAAAAAACCTGACCTGGAAGAAGGTCAAAGTAAAGCATCTTAAAACTCAGGATGCTAATATCAACAAAGCAATTCAACAATTCAAATTTCAATCTAAAAGTGCCAAAGTGCATTTATAACACTAAATCTAACATTCAACATGTGAATTAGAAACCCGCATTAGCTCTGAGCTACAGAGAACAGAAAGTTCCTAAGTAATAAGAACACATTACAGCACCATCACATTAACAACGTTGAAATATTCAAACATGTACCAATAGAAAAAAAAGTAAATTTACATGGAAAAAATACAACATACACAATAATGATGATATAAAATTTATAATACAATTTAATTTTTTATTAAATTTGAACAGTTATTAGGTATTTTAGCCAATTTTTAGCGAATTTACTGGGCCAACGGCTGAGCGCGTGAGATTACTCACCGATGCTTCAATGCTATACAACTACCAGGGATTTTTCCGGACGTCAACTGTTAGAAGCTTTTGGAGATCTAATTTAAAAAAAAACAGATTCAGTATTTTGAATTATGAATTCTGAGATACTAATTTAACATTGTCTTACCAATTTCCAGGATTCTTTGTAGAATTTTACAGAATCTTACAGGGGATTCACGGAACAACCGTCAGCTCTCAGCTCTCACGGGAGTTAGACGCAATCTGAGCTAAATCTCAGAGCTGCAGTTAAAGGGGCGGGACAATCAACCTGATTGGCTGATGTGAAATCAGACGGTGCCAGTTATTGGTTGTTTAAAATGTCATTAAAAGCAATCATTAAAGGGATATTTCACAGGTTTAACACTTTTTTAATCAATATTTATGAACATATTTACAAACATTCTTTTTTTAAAAACTCAAATACTTTTTAATCTCGTTGTGGAATGAGATATTAAATCAACATCTATTCATTTTACTTGCGTTTTTAACACTGGGTTACACATGCCATATCTGTCACATTAGAAAATTATGAAAACAATATACTACTTTCTTTCTCTTCACAAACATGCAATTCTCATAAAAAAATCCCACTGAAATACATTAAAGTAACCAGAAAAAAAGTCCCACTGCATTACTCTGAACATCTTTTTTTTTTTTTCCCCAAGTCTGAAACAGGCAACATTTGGGCACTGTTGAAATGGGAACAAAAGATATTTATCTAAACACTTAAGGGGCCATTCTCAGAGACATGAGCTGAAAGCCCTCTTCAGCTTGTTAGGATCAAGCTCATCTAATCCATGTCTGCAAAAACAGCCAAAGCAGCACCAAAGGAGGATGAACTGTTCCGCTTTTGCCTCCAGTCCTCCCCTCTGTTTTTCCAGTAGAGTTAGATCCCACCAGGAGCCTGAGCTGAGCAGAACATACTACAAAAAAAACTTCTTTTTTTTTTACATTCAGTGGAGCAATAATCTGAAAACAAAAGTCCAACCAGCAAACCTAATGCCCCCCTCAGTCTGACAGGTGAGGTGTGAATCATTAGATAGTAATGGCTGACTTTAATCAGGAAAAGTGTTGGTTAAGAACATCTCGTAATTTTTCAATTATTAATCTCACAGTTGGAGTAAAGATGTAAATTAGCAGACTTTTGATTTTTCTAACTGGCATCATTGGATTAGTCCATGTTCATGAGTCAGCTGCCACTTACAGCACAGATGATGTTTTATTTTATTTTTTTTGCCCAGGCGCTCCGTCGCACAATGATGAACAGGAGGTGTTATTTCATGCAAAGATCTATTGCTGATTATTTAACTGATTGTTTTTTTTATCCACAATGCCCTAATGCCTCTTCAGAAGCAATGATTAGTTTGATTAGTTAATTTCCAAAAGTATTCAACTATGTTTTGAAAAATGATCCAATTTCCATGTGATATGCTTTCATGCGATCATTTGCAGAGGTCTTAATCAATGATTATTGAAGATTGTAATGAGGTTCTCTTTGATGTTCCTGTTGTTGTTTTTGCAAATAATCCGTTAAAAAATTACAGCGCTTACCATTTTGGGTTAGTGTTGTAAGGCTTTATTTGATCACCTTAAATCTAAAGAAATGTATTATGTCATTGGTAAAATCCAGAAAATGTCACATCACTGGCTATTTTTTTTATATATTATAGGATATTTTGGATGCATATAAAATAAACGGATCACTCCTTCTCTGTACATCAGCCTACAGGCTGCATTACAGCTTTTTGTGGCAGGTTTTGTAAAGCTCCATGGCACAATGCAGATCTTGTGCGATAATTATGGCGACACTGTGGAATGCAGATGGATTTAATTAGAAGGAGCATTTCCATGGTGAGAGAGGAGAGCAGTCACAGCACATGTTACACTTGTCCACTCCAAAATAAAAAATGGAGCCTGTCACTCTTTTTCGTTTCACACATGTGGCTCGGCAGAGTCTAGAAATGCGAGTATGTGTTGTTGGTACTATTGCTGACAGCTGATATAAATAGAAATCGAGACCTGGATGAAGGTCTTGCATGTTAAAATTTCACATGATGATGTTTGTCTGCCGCGTTTGCTTCACGTTGGGCTCTCTGCCCGCTGACGTTGAAGCCTGTCAAGCAAAGCTTAGTTTGCTGAAATGATGTTTCTTTGCCATAAAGAGCACAGAGTCATGTCAGTTCACACCCTGGCAGACTGTGATATTTCACAGCCTCCTCCGGAGTAGCCCACACTGACACAATACCACTTAAATGTGTTCCTATGCGATAAAATGCTTCCACAGGCGATTAACCATTCCAGCCCACTCCCATTCATTTTACTTCATCAGATTACTTGATTGCTTGCTAAATGGACTGCCTCTCCCTTCCAGGGGAAGACACTGTATGCAATTCTCTTAGAGCAAAAGTGAGTGTTTTCTTTCTTCTTACATTTAGTCTATTGATCAGAATTTGCTCAGTCAAGTTTACTACACACTAGAAATCTTTTCCAGCAGATGTGTTGTCCTCCAGTCAACGAAACGATAAAGACAGGTTTTTAGGGTTCCGGGTCATGAAAACCGTTACTCTGAGGGTACAGATAATGACTTGTCCACCCAAGAAGGCAATGACAGCAGCAGCTCCTGTGTGAAAGATCTAGATAATTATTTTACAGTGAGAGAAGGGTCGGACTCCATTTTAACCATTTATATATATATATATATATATATATATATATATATATATATATATATATATATATATATATATATATATATAAATTTTTTGAGTGGATAAGTGTAAGATGGACATAATAGACCATCATCCTACCCAGTGACACCCATAGTGGTAAATGATCACTTGTTGCACAAATTGTAATTGGGGAAAAAAAACTGAAGTAGATGTTTACATGATGCACAGAGGAAAGTGACAGCTTTCCTGTGACTAGGAGAAGTTAAATTATGAAAGGCTTGAGGTCACTATGTAAAATGCTGTAGCAGTAAAAGGAAACAGCTAAAAGTCTCAATTTTTGAAACAGTCTTTGTTTTATTCATAAAAATTTAATGACGCTACAATTATCCATCTATCGACATGTGATGCCAAGTACGCCCCTTGTCATATTGCGCAAATTATAATTTTTTTCACATAACATATAATGTCCTAAAATATTACTTCAAGTTAGTATTACTCAACTAATAGAGGGTGAGGAAATAAAAACATTAATAAGCAATTTTGGTGTTCACTTGGCTCAGACACTGAGAAGGATTAATCAACTCAACAGCAAATTATCACTGGTAAACACAGAGAAGGAACGTACTAGTCAATTTTATTATTTAATACATTCACATCAGTGAAAACCCTAAGGTAAAAGAAAACATTTTTCTACCTCTTGACTCTGCTGGAGCTGTCTGGGCTTTGAATAGACAGGCCACATTTGGTGGGTGAGAAGAAATGTGCCCTCTTCACCTATTTACTTTCACAAATCCTATCCAATTTTCCTGCATAAAGGATCTTTGGGAAAAGTAAGAGACGTCCTTTGGTGGCAAATCATTTGTTTGATTTGCCACCAAATCAAACACACACACACATTGTGTGTGTTCACATTTCTAATGAGAACATTTATAATGTTCTCATTAGAAATGTATTTTTTGACAAGAAAATAATCCACTCTTTTTAAAGTCACTAGCTAGAGTGACTTTAAAGTACCTCATTCGAAGTGCCTCCAAAAGTCCTTTTGGGTTAGAAAAGTGCTTTAAGTTTATTATCCGATTAAAAAAAAAAAAACTATAGAAAGAGCAGTTGTTTCTGAAAAATTTCACATTTCCTTCCTTAGTAATTTTTCATGTTTGCCTTCTGTTTTACTCAGTAAGACTTAGCAAGCAAGCTAAGATGAAGAAACAAGCAGATTCTGTTTGACACCAACGGTATTCAATTGCAAGCTCTCTCTAATTAACATGTTGCACATCCATAAAGCCAGAAATCCACCCAAAAAAAAAAAAAAGAAAAGAAAAAAGAAGACAGCTAGTGGGAGTTTTTGTAGGTCCACTGTATTATGAGCTTCAAAGATTCTGGCGAGCAGATTAATTTTAATTGATGGAGCGAGGCCAGCCGTTTCCAGCTGCTTCCAGTATCTGTGATAATTACTTACCAGTCGGATCGAAGTGAAATATCAAACTAATTACAGTGGATGTGGTTTGTTTGCTCACTAATAACTAAATACAAATTGCGAACAGAAGAACAATTTAAGATGATGGACGATCAATGGACATAGACACACAATCCCTTTAAAAAAATAATTGAGGCTTCATTGTATATTGACAAATTTTATTGTTTAGAAGATAAGAAAAATCACAGGAATTTCAAGAAATCTTATTGTTCTTATTCCATGTTATCTTTTTTTTTATCTAGAGCTTCTACCTGCTTCTTTATGCTCACACATGATCTAATAATGGATAAACCAATTATTGAATTATCACATCATATAATACATTAAAAATAATTTGGAGAATGTTTCAATTAGATAATCTCTTCAGATGTTCAAATGTTTTTTGCGAGTTGCTTATAATTTTCTCTTGAAGTATCTCAACAAGAAACTTTGTCAGAAAAGGTTTTTTTAATTGTAAAATTTGTCCTAGAATAAAATGAACAGTAAACACATCATACTAAAATAAACACACACACACCTGGAGAAGCCTTTAGCAAAAATGAATAAATAAAAGCATGCATGGAAAAACTTCATAATACTTCAAAATGAAATGCCTTTATTACCAAAATCAATTTTTGTCCAAGTTGCTCAGAAAGCTGAACTAGACGTTATCGCAGCGTGTCTTTGGTCACTGCTCTCTATGTCCTGCGCTGAGGAGGCAGAGTCTGAGGACTTGGGGGAGAGGGAGCTTGTTACCATGGCAGACGGGTCGCTGAGCTCAATTTGCAAGCTCTCCAGTAGCATCGCGTCTGAGATGGACAAGATTTGCGCTGAAATGCAAAGATCTATGCACATTGAGATGAGATGGGATGTCATGTCTGACACACCTTTCAATGTTGCATCGGGCAGCGACGCAACATTGAAAGGTGTTGCATCGCTGCCACACCTTTCCCCCTTGTTCGTCATTTCGGTGGCCCAAAATGACGAACAAGGGGGAAACGAGAGTGCGTTCCAACTATTAAGGATGACACTCCTCACTTTCCTTCGATAGGTTTATTATACCATTGGAAAGAAGCAACGTTTGATGGAATGTTCCCTCACTGAACCTTTGCAAGACTGTTAAGAGTACCATGACCAATGTAGACGTATTTTGCCGATGGATGACCGGTTAGTTTGTGGGGGTTACAGTGGGATCACAGAGTTTTTGATCCACTGCTCTCATCCTACAGAAGGAAAGACTCCCACCACCATGTTTCATGGTTATGGTGTTTTTAGAGTGATGTGCATAGTTACTTTTACGCCACACAGAGCCCTGAATGTAGGTCAAAATTTTACATTTTGATCCCTTCTGACCAGATCACTTTGTTGTGTTCAGGGATAAAGACTAAAATAGCCCTGAAAACAAATACTCACTACACTTTTGACATTTGTGATTGTGAAAAAAACTGGTCTTTCATGAGGTGTTAAAACTTTTGAAAGGAACTGTGAATGTTCCATTACTGCAACATGGTTTAAAGGTCTCAGACCTCATGCAACTTCGCAGCGAAATTCCTTGGATGCTGAAATAGGCAAGTGCGATCTCGCTGCGTGACACCGGCTCCTCATTCTTTTCCTCGGGAGATGAAATAAGTCCAACACCTTAACATGTTCTTGATTTGCAGTGTTAAAGACACTGACATTGCTTTTCACAGTGTACGATTAAATTAGATTTTGCCCTCTCTTGAGGGCTTTTTTTTTCCACTTAAGGGGGTTACTGATGTGGTTCAAACGAACAGATCCCTCGCTGCCTGAGTGTAGTCATGTGTGAATCGAACGTCTCATCACATTGGAGAGTCTGTGTCGGGTGTTTAAGCTAATTGTGATGGTCTTCCACAGAGTATGCAAAGTGGTTGGTGGGTTCTTTCATACCAACTCAAAATAAGATGTGAAATATGTACGCTTATAGTCCTTTTCAAAACATGTTTAGAGTTCTAAGCTTTAAACTTCATACAAAGTTCAATCCAAACCTACCGAAACAACGACCGTCCATCTGACGGTAGCGCTGGAGAAGCAGTGGACGCCTTTATATTGTTTGGGAGGATCTGTTGAGAAGCAAAAATTGGCCTTCATAGAAGAGCAAAAAGGAAGAAAGTCACCTCTGAAAAGAAACCAAAGTGATCCACGGTGGACGCAGTGTTGTTGAGGGTAGTGAGGCGAGGCAGTCTATGGGGTGTTCTCCAGATGTCCGCCATAATCTCCACAATCTTGAGTGGGTTCAGCTGCATGTGCTTCTGACAGCTCCCATCCATCCATCCATCCATTTTCTTACACCGTCGTCCCTAGTGGGGTTAGCAGGGGTGCTGGTGCTCATCTCCAGCGAGACATTTCGGGCAAGAGGCGGGGTACACCCTGGGCAGGTCGCCAGTCCATCGCAGGTTCTGACAGCTCCAACTCCATTATAATAGATTACTGTGTTAGAATGACCCAGTCAAAGTCCAGGCATAAATCTAACTGGAAAAAAATGATGTCCACAGACAGTCATCATTCAGTCTCCCTGAGCTTGACCCATTTTTTGCTAAGAGGAATGGGTAAAACTGTAAGACTCTAAATGTGCAAAAGCGATAGAGACATACTTCGAAAGAGTTGGAGTTGTAATTGCAGGTAAAGGTATTTCTACAAAATATTGACATTTTTCAAACTTAAGGGAAAAAAAAACATTAAAAGAAGAAAGAAAATATTTCCCCCGTGGGACAACTTGTAATGGTTTATCATACAAAAATCCATTAAAATGCATGGATGCTTTTGGTTTGCAACATGGGGAAAAAAATGCTAAGTTACTCGAGAGGTATGAATAATTTTTCCAAGGCAATGTATGTTTTAGTTTTGGACAGCAGTTATGTGAATTTGAGTCAAAACACTTTCAGTTTCTGCAACTTCACCCCCACCCCCTCTCTGTTTGACGGAGAGGCACTGAATAGGAGCGTGGTAATGGAGAAAAAAAAAAGGTGCAGGAAGCATTCAAGCTCAAAGCTGAAGCATCTTGAAACTGGGTAATGTTCTTTTAAGAGAGAAACAGCACTTGGAGTTCTTTAGCAGTCACAAAGTCTGGTAGAGGAAAAAAAAAACTCTCCCTGCCTCTGCATAATTCAGCACTGATGTGATGATGATGTGCTTGGTCAGACAGACAACCAACTTCCCTCGCAGAGGAGATTTAACTTAGATTGATGCAGCACACACACATAGTGTTAATCATCTAAATCATTGAGCTGTTGCCTTATTCAGCCTTGATAAAACATATTCATCAGGGGGGAATGTCTCTCAATGTGGTTTCACTTCCTCCCAGGGTGTATTCCATCAAAGTTCTGCTTTCTCTTTTTACGTCAGGATGGGCTCTGACTAACATTTGAAGACGCTGCTCCCTGCTACTTTTAATCATCTCGGTGCGCCTCGCGAATAGAAGGAGGTAGTTTTAAATTGCCTGACGTTCTCAGCGTTGGTTCTAAATTCTAAGAACCTAAATACAGACAGCGAATTATGTAAACACAACATTGTTGGCTAATGATTTATACGACGTCTTCCTCCACTTTTCCCACTTTGTAATGACAAAGAATGCTCCGTCTTAGTGCCAGACTGGTAAGGCAGTTCCATTGGATGCCGGAGCATAGGGATGTTCCGGCAGTGAGCCAAGTCACTGACCTTTCCAGCATGACGATCGATAAGGCTCAGCATCGCAGGGCTCCGGAAATCTCTCAGCAGAGAGTGAAGAAGCCGAGGAGTCACACTGTCAGATCAGGGCTAATTGCTTGTGGTTTCCAGCCTCAGAAACCCCCGCTTGGGCGGATCTGTGTAGTGGGAGTCGGCCCCCGTGGCTCCTGGGCGTGGAGTGCCAAACCCCAAATAACCAGGGCGGTGGAGGGGGGTGGGGGTGTGTGACTGTGGGTCAAGTTGGTGTGGCTCTAAAAGGTCACAGAAGGTGGCAATTGTTCAAGCTTTATGTGTAAAAATGAAAAGGTGGTAGGATATATGTGTAGTACCATATGCGTTTCATATTTTTGCCATGTTAATTGAACAAAAACTCAAGTCAGCTGTAGAGCTTTGCAATACGGTTGAACTTTACCATGACGCAATGTTGGTCTATCACATAAGCTCCCAATAAGAAAAAAATAAATAAAATTTTTATCTATTAACATGAAAAAAATCTTAAAAGGTTTGAGGGGTAAGATGACTTTTTATTATATATTTTACATGGTAATCTCTTTTTGACATAAAGGCAATTTGCCGCAGGTACCTAAAAATCCGTTCTTTTCACCGTTGAACACAAAACTACAGGTTCTCCCACAAACTCCATATAAATGCTCACTTCATTGCCACACAGTGACAGGCGAGCAAAACTTAGTGGGTTGTATTATTTAAAAAAAAGGTGCATGCAGGACCGCGCTCATTGACTCTGCTTACCGGTAATAAGCCTGCAGACGTGTGGAGAAGTGGCACTGAGAAAGGCCAACTCCGCTGACTGCCTAACTCTGCTTTCATAGCCCTGCTTTCATCACGCTCAAGTGCCACAGCTATTAGACCTTTGTGAAATTTTGAACGGCAGAGAGGGTGGGTTAATGTACCAGCACGGTTGGCTAGGTTACTCCCAAACAGCTTTTTTCCCCCCACAGCGGATCTTTGATTAATAGCTGAAAATGATTATTAGCCTGAAAGCCTTTCGATTTCTTGTACATGCATAAATGAAAAGGCCTGTGTTATTTTATATCCAAGTTATGGGTCATCTATGAATCTCTTAAAGGTGAAGATAGGCAGATAAGTGATGTTCTTTGTGCTAAACCAAGTAGCACAAAGAACATGGGGTTTGGCTTTATTACCTTTGAAAAACGTTTAATCTTTGGGTAATGTGTTGGAAAATAAATAGGTGCAATCCACAGCTTCTGTTATAGACAAGCATCAACATTTCCATGCTTCCTTTATCTCTCACTTTAGCTGGTTTGGCACCAGGTTTTATCAATCCGAGAGGCTCGCCTGCGGACTGAGAGCATAGTACGCTGTGCAAATTTTTTTTGCCACATGAGTGAAACACACCAAAATCTGAGCCATTTGAACATAATATATGCCGAGAGAAAACGGACAGAGGCAGAAGACTCTGAAGGGGAGCCGGTGAGTGAGTGGCAGGTAGCCTGGCCCCTGGGACTTCTAATGAAGAGTCTTCCTGCCTCTTCATCGATCCGGCCGTGTCAGCTGATCTGATTCTCGATTGACTGGAAGACGCCACACGAGCAGAGGACAGAAACCCTATGCGAATTGCGCGAGGCTGCATGGTTTGTCTCGAAAGAGGAAACCTGAATGAGTGTGGATTGTGACTAAACGTGGTGGCAGAAAGCACTTGTAAGCATAAGTACACATGCAGAACAAGATGTGTCTCCTTAAGTGGCTGCACTTATGAGTCACTTGTCTGCAGTGATGAACCTCTTTCTTGTGTTTACTTTAGCAGTCACACTGTGTGACAGCATTGTCTAACAACTGTCCAACAAAATCCACTCTTGCCGACAAAGAGATGTTCTCAGCGTTTCGGAAGACACGGTGTTGTTTGAACCCCTCTCCTCAATCCATTTTTACAAATTGCAACTTAAATATTAAGATGTTCTAATCAGAGCAAAGATATAAGCAAACTATGCAAAGGTTTCTCAAAGAACAATGCTTTTTTTTTTTTTTACAGAAGTAAGGTGACAAACAAATGTGTTTCCTTTTTTTTAAAGTGATTTCAGTGGTAATTGTATGAAAAAAACATATTTAAAATTTGTTTCTGTCAGCATTGTCAGTCTTTAAATATTGTGTTCTGTATGTAATAAATTGAGTGAGACAATATTTTTGAAGTGCTCTGGCTTTTTTATACTTAACTTTTCTAACATGTACAATCACCCAAAGAGCACAAATTCGGACAAACTGCCTAAACGTATGTCAACAATATATATTATTGTTTTTCTTTTACTTTTTTCTGACTGCTTTTTTTAAAAAAGAGCAATACATACCTTGTTGAAATTTGCATCGTCTTTAAGATAAACTTTAGCTGTTGTCAAGCCTCATTCCAACTGCTTAAAACATTATTTTTACTGCTCAGACAACACGTCTGCATGTTGAAATGAGCAGTTAGTTTCAGTTAGTTTCTTGTAGTTATTTCCTGAACGAAAAAGATTCACACAAGTCAGCAAGTTGCGTGCGTATCGTGTTCTCTCGTCTTACCCATTTTGAAAGGTGGTTAAGAGAAATGACCCTTACACCAGTTCATAGTTACATCTGTGGAATTATAGTCAGGGAGGATTAATTCAAACATCCGAGATACTCTGTCCAAAGTAAAAAAATAAAAAGCAAATTATGAAAATGCATTCAGCTCATCTTTATCAATAATAGTGGAGGGGTTCTGTTTGTTGCAGATAAGAGTCACTACTGATGGTTTTGAATGTATTAATTTTCAAATGATTGAAATTATTTCACTTTTCCACGTTTGTGTTTATGCGTGGCCTTTACTGAGTACTTGATTTGCCACACTTTCTCATTAAAATACATTTTTATTATATTTACTCTGTCAGAATTGAGTTAGGTGGTAATTATCTTAAACTAAATTGTACCAAAAACGAATCAGACTTTAATTATATTATTTAAATTAGAAATGCGCAATTTCAGGCCAAGCTGCAACCTGGGCTTTTGTCGTCGACAGTTGCTTTTCCTCTACTAAGGAAAGTGGAATCCCCATAATTATGATCAATGTCGCCGTAACATAGATGGAACGTCCATGCTTACAACCAACGACTCTCGCACACCCAACCCTCCTCCATCACAGATGCTCCTTCAAGCTCATTATTTGTGACACTGACAGCGCTCGGGCTTGTTGTGTTGGTCGGGTAATGCATCTTAAGCCCAGCTATCAAATATGAATGAAGCGCTGACTTCCTCATCTATCTTTCATTGCTTTCATTTGTTAAGCTATTTGCCTCCGAAAATATTTTTGGATGTTCCCCGCTGTTGTGAATAATGCGCTCAAACAGCGGTCGGTCCTTCATGGGGCCGAACGCGCAGTTCTTGATTGTGTGCGTTATTTACAGAGGGCGTCGGGTGAAACTATCGGCGCGAACGGGGCTTTTCGTCCCTAATAGATGTCAAAAATTTTAGAGTTTGAACTGCGTCACGTGTCAGGCTTTTGTAATGTGGAGGGAAATTTACTTGCGTTCAAGAGAGCATGAAGTTACAATTTATTTTAGAAACAAAATATTAATGTGCTTTTCAGTCAATAACATTATTGTGTAAATAGGCATGTAAATGCAATATTGCGCATCAATATTCCTGCCTCCGGTGGCTCTCTCCCTGTGCGTGCATGGACTCTCTTGGTACTCTGGCTTCCTCCCACAATCCAAAAACATGTAATGATCTTTAAAAATTGTCCTTAGATCAGTAAAGTTTTTTGTGTGCTTGATTTTTTTTTATCTTGTGTGTCTCTGTGTTACCTTGCAACCTGCTCAGGGTGCACCCCACTCCCGGCCCTATGACCACTGGAGATGGGCACCAGCTCCCCAGAGATCCCACTAAGATAAGCAGGTATAGAAAATAAACAGTCAGTTAGCTGTCTAACTGAAATGGGCAGGAGAGCCAAGGACTATTTGGAGATGAAAAGTCAAAAATAAAACATTTACTAAATTAAACTATTCAAGATTTGAGAAGATGCACACAGAGCACTGAAAAATAAGCAGTATTTATACATAGACTCTTCAACGAAACTCTTCAGTTCACATTTTGAAGTCAGACACAGCCATTTATAAGCTAAAAATGATCAAAATGCCTGTGTAGTGTAGGTTGGGCATCATGTGTCAGTGCTATCCTCCAACTCCTCTTCTTCCACCGTGCAGGCTCAATTTCGTGCCGCACCGTTCACCTCACACATGTATTTATAAATCATCCACTGGCTTTTACTGTCGTTACAGGGCACACATCTCTGTCCCAATGGACAGAAAGTGGGTTCTGTATAATTAATGCTAGTGGGGTGAGATGAGGTGGGAGGTCTTGATAATCTGCAATCCATCCGTTCTTTCTCCGAGCATTTGGAATGTGGGGGGGGAGGAGGATACGTGAACATGCATTAGAGCATGGCATTAACTTTACCCAGAGAAAGTCCTGGGGAGTCTTTGCAATTTTTGTTTAAATTGCACCACTTCAACTCTGTTATTCCCATAGGTTTTTTTCTTTTTTTTTTCTTGAACTGTTTTAATAATTCTTGCTTCTCTTATTATGACAAAAAGTCAGGTCACTCACAGGGTAGATGTGAAAGGTGGCATCTGCCGTGTGCATGCCCGTAAGCATGTTGGTGTGAGTCGGTACGCTGGTGCTTGTTTTCATGTGAATGTTGTTTTTTCATACCCACTAATTAGAGTGACAGTTTTTATTAATAGCTTGGGAGGGCTAATGTGCAATAGCATGACTCCGGCTTTCTTACCAGCTCGTTTATTGGCTCTCTTACCACCTCGGGCCCTAATTATCGAGCTGAAGATTTGACATAGACCACTAAAACAGAGACGGATCATGGACTAAAACCCAAGGTCATGCTGCAATAAGCAATGTCAAAAAAAAAAGAGTCCAGATTACAAAACACAATTAATCTGTATTTATTTGGTAAATTAAACACAGAATAATTAAAATGAATTGTTCTTTTTTCCCTTAGACTTTTAGAAGTTTTTAAATGTCACCTCTTAAATTATGCAATAAAAAAACAAACAAACAAAATAATAACGGGCCCATTTTACTAGTAAATACCATTGTGTTACGGAAAGTATTTTTGCAGGAAAATATCTCTGAAACTGTATCAGCTCGACAATCCCTTCTTCGCATCCACTCAGGTTTAATCCCATTAACCTGCAGGCAAGTGGAATTGCTATTAAAACGATCAGCCTCGTTGGGGAGCAGCAATGCTGCAGCTGACGTTTGAAACATTCATTGTAAGTGTGATTATGTAAGTCACAGTTCTTGCTATTACTAGGACTTGACAGTAATCAAAATAGCGTCCTCCCACAGCACAGCCGCAGCCGGAGCTCTTTTGAAGGCAGTGCCCTACTTTGTACCGTCTCCTCTCGTGTTCTTGATTTAATTTCAGAATGAAACAAGGAAGGCTAAGATAACCTCTCCTGGCCAGACCAAATACGGCATGACCATTCAGGATTATCTCTTCAGAAGTCAGACAAGAGGATAACTTTTAAATCTAAAGCCAGAAAAGATTTCTTTTTTCTTTTCCCCCCATTGCGACTCAAAGGTTCTTAATGCATTGAGCAGTTCTGAGTGTCAAGTGGTTTTCATCCCAAGTCTGCACCTAAAATATGTTATTTCATTTGCTCTGTGGCAGTGACAGTTTTCAAGTCAAATTTATAGCAGCTACTGCTGAAAATCTTCCAGGTTATTGAAATAGCTGTGATCGCTCTGATTTTGATTGATGCATAACTGTTGTAAATTAAGTGAAATAATTTAAATAATATCCCCGTAAGCTTGAGAATATCTCTTGTCGTTTTGCAAGGAATGAATTTAGACAAATAAATTCTCCTCTCAGAAGCTCATTCTAACAGAATATACTTCTAATATTCTCGTTATAATCTTACTTACCTATCTTGCAATTCTTTAGTATACAAGGATAAATAACTGTAGCATCCAATTTCTAAGATTTGATTGTGTACCTAGCTGCAACAAACTGATGTTGACCAATTTAGAAGCTTTTACTGAAATTACTTTTTTTTTTCCACATAATGCTACTGATAGTCTAAGCTTGAGTGCTTTATATTAAAATTGCAAACCTATCTTTTATAAAATACTACAAAACTTGTTTACACTGTTTGGAAATTGTAGAAACCAATTATAGAGGAAAATAATGTAATACCTGGAAATAATGTAGTTCTGGTCCAAATAAATGTTATGAAACTAAAAATAATAAAAAGAAAAATATGAACTGTACACATAAACTAAACTTTATTCATGAAAATATTTTTTTGTGGTTTTTGTGCATGTTGCTCATCAAAAATCAGTAAAATGGATGTCATCATTCACGCAACTGAGATAGACGACAGAGCACTCAGTCCACTTGATTGTGGTTGTAAAGTAAATAACTGAATTGATATTAAAACATTAATAATATGATAATATTAAAACGTTCATATAATAGAATGTGTTACAATTCAGACAGATGTCATGTGATCGTTACATTTTCAAATTATTATTTTTTTGTGACTAATAGGGAGACAATAATGGCAATTTGTTGCAAAATAGGCAAAATGTTATTATGTTGTTGGTTATATGACATAACTGACTGAAACAGATAATGTTACTGGAAGGTGGACCCTAACTCTGAATAAATCTATTCCCAAAACCTTACTTTAATTTGTAATGGGACCAAACCCCAATAAGCCTTTTAAGCATTTTAACTGACAAACATTGTGACAGGAGCCTTTTGTATTTAACAACATTAGTCACTTCAGCCTGCTAACGATGCACCTGGTGCTCTGAATCAGGTGTTCCGGGTTAATCATGTTATTAATCTCACCTGTGCTTATTGTATTGCATCACAGAGAATACATCTGCTTTGAAGAGTATTATGCCATCAGCGGTCTTTCTTCTCATGCTAAATTGATGAAAACCGTTTTAGAGACATATTTGAATAAAGTACATATTGGTTTATGTTATATATATATATAATTTTTTTAAACTACCCTATTTTTAGTGCCGTGACTAACAACTTCAATTTTATTTGCAATACTGTTACGTTCATAAAGCAGAAAAATACATCTTTCCTCACATATTAGTCAAAATCAGGATTTATTTTTCTCACTGATACTCATCTGATTTAGTTAAGAAGTGACGTCACGCCGACTCCGCCCCCCCAAGCGGAAGTAGAGCAAACTTCCGACAAATAAACAGTGTAATAATGGCAGAGGTGGTGGAACTCAATGTTTCACTTCTCGTTTCTTTGCCAACCGGCAAGAAAAGTCGGGGAGAAATTGGGTCTGCAAGGATATTTGTGGGAAACAACAGAGAAATCGACGTTCAAGCTCAAGTCTTTCACAGCCAGAGGAAGAATGAGGGCCGCCAAGTGTGAAAGCTGCGTTGGACTTACTTTGCACTTACCAAATGGTTGAGCAGTGACTTAAAATACCGGCTTGTGAAAGTCTGCCTTCTGGAAAATGCTTAAAAATAAACATTAGCATTAAAAAGTGCTTGAGTGTAAATTCCGCAGTTACTGCAGCACAAGTTTTCATGCTGCCATAGAGTTACCATTGGGATTTACATACAGAAAATCAAGCGTCGCAATCTTCACTTATTGATCTCTCATTTGAAGTCTTGTTATGACCATAAATGGGATGTTTTCTACCAGTTACCTTTGTGGAGAACATGTGGTAGTTGCCTGTGATCATAGTTTCATTGCTACACTTAACAAAAGGTGTTAAAAAGTACTTTCTCCCTCAGTAAAAGGTATATTAATAGTCAAAGAAATCCGATTTTTATACTAATATTTGGAGCCCGATAGACAGGGGAGAGGATGTTTGAAGTCAGCACATTTTCTTTTAAACATTTTTTTAAGTGTTATTGAATTTTCAATTCTAAGCATCTGATCCAAATGCTTTTCTGTGTCCCAATGGATGCATTTATTCTTCTCAGTAGTTTTATGTTTCCTGACCTCATAAAACATGCATTCTTCACTGTTTTGTGGAACGCGCTCAGATGAAGAATCTGTCTTCAGCTCCTTGGTATGCATGGAATCTGCAGGACTGTGACTCCAGATTCACAAACCAATTATTGAAATCACCTCTACAGCAACTGGCAGGGTAAGCGTGTCGAGAACAAGGGATAGAAGCGTCGCAGGGATCCATCATAAAATGTTCCCCGCCATGTTGTGGGTTTATTTGTCAGGGCCTTTTCAAGATACTCTGTTGTCTTTGAGGTGATCAGTCATGTGTGGAGCGACTGAGCCAAGGTGCTGAACCGGGACGAATAAAAATTTACTCCAAGCTTAACTTCTGAGAGCACTATCCAGGTGCTATGATGCCAAATTAAACTAAGACCCAATTATTTATGAACAGAACTCAACATTGTGTTCCTGAGCTGCTAAATAGTGAATTAGTCACATGGATGGATTAATTGACTAACCTTTCCTCCCTTTCCTCCACTCCCAATCTCAGAATTATTAATCAAAACTGTGAAGCCGTGCTATAAGGAACATAGTTACTGAACGAGTTTCTATGAAAGTGCCATTAAGATGATTAATTATCTGTCAGGGCCTTCATCTGCTCATTCTGTAAACAGCTCACTGAAAATGTACATGGATTTTCCTTTGATGAGCACAAACTATCTGAGCTATGAAATATGAAAAATCGTTTTTCATTTGTCTTCTTCTGAATGGCCTGCATTGAAAATTCACAGTGTGTCTTGAGGAGTGTTGTTAGCGTTTCAGGAGGGGAATGCTGTCAGCTTTTCCCGATAGTTTCTGTAAGAGATCAGCAGCATTGAGCCGTTTATGTACAATATGTATTCATACCCTGTGAGCTACCGTTTACACTTTCTACAGATTTAATCACAAACTGCTAGTTTTATTTAGAATTTTGGCAGGCTCTTGATTTTGCATGGTAGACTAACACTTTCATGCATAGTGGTCACTACGGTGGGCAGCTATCTAAAATACATTTTCTTGTGCTTCTTGTGGATTTTTACATCATAAATGCACACAGAGCACTGAAGTGGACACTAATGCATCATAAAATACATTATCACCTACTGGCCATCAGCTGCAAATGCAAGAAATTAATTTTGTTAAATCCAATATGGCCGACAGACAAAAAAGCATGCCAACCGACCCGGTCCCTCCTTCTACTGTAGAGGACGCTTGCAGGTAAAAAACCAATATTGTGACATCAGATAACCCCTAAAGAACAATACTACTGATGTATTACTGATGTATTTTTCAAATAACTTTCTATTTGGAGAAAATTACAATCGATCACCTAAAATAAATAAAATATATATGTTTTACTATTTTTTTCCCTACTTTTTTATGCCTTAAGAAAATAAAAAAGGAAAAAAATCCTGACACAAAGGATCAATATTCAATTTTTTTTTACAGAGTAAGTCAGAAATCTGAAAACTGTGAGGTATCTTTTAGTGAATGAGTACAACTCCAACTCTGCAAATTGTTATCAGAAGTCATCTAACTGGAAAAAACAGAGTACCTCCCTGAACCATTTTATCTGCACAACTGTTCAATAAAGACTTCCAAGTTTTGTTAGGAAACATTAATAACCAAACAGCATCTTAACGATCCTGAAATAAGTGGATTGATAGACAGATGGATGGTTTGACATATCACAAATCACAGTTAAATCCATTATCTGATAATTGAAAACCTGTAGCACCATTACAAATTTACCAAGAGATGACTGTCCACCCAAGTTGATAAGCCAAGCACCCCACAATCACATGCAACTTTGTTTTGGTCTGTCACACACAGTCCCTGAAATTTGTGGTTGTCATGTCATAACTAGTTTTCCAAGGTTCTGCCTGAAGACTGCATGATCCGTTTCGGCGCTTTTTAAGAATAAGTGTTTTCTACTAACCTCTACAGCCATCTATACCATGAGGATGACAGATTTTTACATCGTCAAGCGCGTTCATAGCACCGGCAAGCTGTTGTCTTTAATTGCCACATGCTGTTGTCATGGGTCATAAAAATTTCATCTGACTGCTCAAGTGCCAACATCTGAATAATTATTCCATTGTGCCCTTCATCCTACATGAGTATGTTCTAATTAGTGTTGAGGCATTGACTTGACACCTCGTTTAGGAAAGAAGCGCAAGGACTATGATCGAAATCTTAATAAAAGGACTCTCAATATGACTTGAAATTGACATTTTCATTTTGGAATCCACAATACTCATGACCCAACACATGATATTTCGACGTCAGACAAAACGTTTTACAATCAAGTTATCGGTTAATCAATCATAGTAACGGATAACTAACTTTTTTTTAACTTCCGTATTTCAAAGATTACATTTATTGCTGCTATATGCGATTAATACGCCTTATTCAAAGCTGCCTTGGTGTGGGAAAACATGTTCCGAGCAGAGATCGATGCTGTCTTGTGTGAAACAAACAGATGGGATGTCAGCTCGACCTACTTCTTCATCTGGACTTCTCAGAGTTGAAAAGAAAAACTACAGAGAGGAATAACTGAGCGACATGGTGACTATTGTGTGTTTGAAAAGAGGAGCGTAATTCATTTTCTGCATTTTAGTCCCTATTTTTACATTCTCTCCAGCCTTCAGGAGCCACAGACCCTCTCTTCCCATAACCTTTTGTTAGTGACAGAGTGCATGAAATAGGAATGTAGCGTAGGCAACCGTTAGCCAGGTCAAAACCTGGCTGAAGGGTTGAATTCATCTGAAACCATGTCTTTTAAAACTCAAAATGGAAAAGTGTTTTGCATGGACAAACATTTAACAAGGGCAAAATCAGAATGTAGTGTTTGGACTAAAAGTTGCAAGGCCTCATATTACAAATGTGCTTTTTTTTTTTTTTTTAATTAGGGTTAGTCACATTTCAGTCAAAACAGCATGACTTTTCTCTGCTTTGGGTTAGTGTTAGTACATTTATGCATTTATAATAGCGTCTGTTTTTTCCCTTGTTTAGATCTATGGTCCTTCGTCCATTAGTCCTCTCTGTTCATCTTTCACCCTTCATGAGGCCGCTTCTCAGCACAGCTGTTACCAATCACCTCGTTTTCCTCTGCCTGCAATCTCCCTCAGCTGTTTCCACTTCACTCCGATTACCTCCTCTGGTTCCTCCATTTCCAGTCCTTCCACAACATATACATGACTCCATGACTCCATTGTGCTCCTCTACGAGTTTCTCTGTGGAGCTGCTGTTGTTCTCTGCAGTTTGTTGTGATTATCCAGCACCTTCACCGTTACTCATCCCATTGATGTCCTGTTATCTCGGGTAGCTCTATAAATATTTTCCATTTATTTATTTATTTATTTAATTGATTATTAAAACTTAGTTTTTCACCTGCTACCCCTTTTCTGGTTCTTGCCTGCATGTTTCCATCATAAAAATCACAATTTGACAATTACAGGTACACATTCCATCTCCTATTTTGAAAATGAATGATACATTTTGGATTAATGGAAATGCAAATAAATGCTTCTGTCTTTGCGTTTCATAAGCTTGTTAGAATTTGAGAGTTGACTTTGTGGATTTTAGTTAAAGCTTGAATGACCTGTGAAGTAATGTCTTCTGTTGGAAAAGTATGTTGTGATTCTTTTCAGTAGTGTATTTGACCGACTTCACAGAGAAATCTTTGTTTGGTTTTGATTGGTTTCAGTTTCACCTCTTGTCAAAATTTCTTTTGTGATTTTTATTTTTTTGTCTTTGTTTTATTTTTTTGCCTTTTTTGTAAAAACTTTCCGCCCCTGTTTTACTATTTTGATCATTTTTGTTACTTCCGCTGACACTCGGCAGAGTTGGGTTGTAACAAACTACTGAAGAACTGAACACATCCTATATTTTCCCATAAGGGTTTACCATGTTTGACACTAATTCTGATTGAGGTAAAACATTTGAATAGGTCAGATGTAAATATTTAAAAGTTTTTTTTTTCCTAATGATTTGTCAGAGCATAATTTTGTCTTTTAAGTTGAGAACTAAAATATGCTGCAAGCTATGCAGGAAGGGGAAAAAGCAGGATGGGGTGGGGGAGGGGAATGAAGTGGCAAGAGAAGGAAAAAACTTTTGGATATGGACAGAATAAGTGATGTATAAATTTTTGCCTGGTACAGGTAAAAAGTTGCGCACATGCCAGTTGCACCTACAACATACTTAGAGCTGCAGCAATAATAATAAAAAAAAATCATGGATAGGTTAACACCATGGATGCATGTTGTTTAATGTGTTAAACATTAAAGCATATTTTTTTCCTCTCTTAAGGTGTGTCATTATGCCTTTTGTAAGATATTTGCCCTTGAAGTTTAAATATTCAGGTTTTTTATTCTGGAGCAAATTTGAACATTACATAAGATTCTTTGGTGCAGCTGGACAATACCCAATCAGTATCCTGCAACACACCATTGATTCAAACATGTGGGCTAGTTGAGGAAATGTTGAGGGAAAAATCAAATAGAACTGGACCTTGTAACATGAAAGTGTCCCAAAATATCTGTAAGTCCACCCAGAACTGGCAAAACTGAAAGAACTTGGCCTAGTCAAAGCCCAGATATCAAAGTTATTAAAATAGGTGACTTGAAGTGGGCTGTACATGTGGAAAGAAAACCCAAGAAACAGATGAAAATGAAAGCGGGGCAAGCTTTCCTCAAACCAATGTCGGACTGGTGTGTGACTGAAAAAGGCATTTCACTGAAATGATTTCAAGTAATAAGAGGAAACACTACCTTGTTTTTGAAGTATTAAAAGCTGTCCAAAAAAGTGTGTATCTGTGTGTGTGGGTGTGCGTATATAGACATTCATCCTGTGCTGCTTGAGAATATAAATCTACTTGTAAATAGCCAGGAAACAAAAAGTGCACATTGCCCAAGGGTAAAAGCTCATTTCCACAGAGAAACGTGGTCAGCAGAGCCGCAGCAGCAGAAGGGCATGGATAGTTCAGCACCATGGACAGAGCTAATGTCTCTTCATTGCCCAGTTGTTCCAAAACAGAAAAAAAGCATGGCTTAATATTCCGAGTTTCCCCAAATAGTGGATGGATAGATATTAGACCAAGTCGGTGTTTCTCAATTCCAGTTCTCAGGGCCCGCTGCCCTGCACGTTTTTAGGTGTTTCCCGTCTACCACACACAGGTGACTTGAATAAGCAGGTGATTAACAGGCTTCTGCAGCACTTGGTGGCTGCAGAGGAGGTCATGCAATCATTTAAACCAGGAGTTCTGGAGCAGAGATTGTATGAAATATGCAGGGGAGTTGTCCAGGTGAAGTTATTACTTTGCCCTCTTTTTTTGGACAAAACAAATGTCCAAATCCAGTATTGGTATGCTTTGGGAAGTTTTATTGAATGTTGCATCTCTATAAACAATTCTGTCACACTTCTTTGATAAATCTTTAAACAGGCTGTTTGACGTAATGTTCCTGGGATATAAAAACAAACCCTTAAAACATAAACTACAGTTATTTTATTTTTCCTCTGAAAAAGTATGTTAGAAATGAACAAACTTGGCACACTTTTTTTTGTCCCCACCTGGGTAAATATTGTTTAACATTGTAAAAAAAGAAAAAAAGAAAAAGAAACCCGGCAGGTGTTACAAAGCTGCACAGGGAATCAAATCCCAGCTGCCTGTGCACGGGAACAATCCTCATCCCGAGGATCAGCAGTTCCAACGAGGGACTAAAAATATAGCTTATCTCTTTTACGTGACAGCGCGACATGCTGATTACTTTCATTAAAAAGAAAGAAAAACAACTTATACATTTACCCAGCCCGCTCTATATGCTTCTGGACCTCCGTCTATCTGATGTAAACATAAAAGCACAGTAAATCACCCTTTGGTTGTCAAGCCGTTCAGTCTGCCCCGCAAAAAGCCTATGCAGCCTTTTCCACCATCTCCCCCCCTCCTCCCCTCCTTTCCTCGTTTCCTCTCCTCCTCCTCCACATTCAGTGCTCCCTCTTGCGCGCACGGCGAGCAGCGGCGGCGGCAGCAGCGCTTCTCTGACGCACTATCGGAGATGAGCATCCCAGTCCCGCAGGCTGTCAGGACAAACTCTCCCGACCTCTCTCTTTTTCGGACTTGTGCAATCAGCCTTTTTAACTTCAGCGCTGTTCCGTGATTTTATTTTCTATTTTATTTTTATTTTATTTTTTGTCGCATTACTGTCTTACCTCGATTTCACTGCTTTTTCTCTCTCTCCCCCCCTCTCCGCACACTGTCTCCGCGTTTGGCAGTGATGCATACATTTGACATCTCTTGGCTGGGGATTTACTCCGGAGGAAAGAACTGTCAGCAAGAGTAATTGATTTCCATCTACATCTGTATGGGCTTGTTTTTTGTTTTTTTTTCTCTCTTTCTCTCCGTGTTTCTCGGGCGTCGTTCAGAACATCTTGTGATAAGTGCTTCAGATTAAAGCTTGAGGAGCTGTGTTGAATTCCAGAAAAATCGTTTAGATGACGGACGCGGGGAGGCTGTGAAATCTCCCGCCGCAACGCGCGACTCCGAGCCCTTGGAATATTCTCGCCGGAGGTGTCGGTACAAAAGCAGAAATATTGTTTCGGTTTGCCTGTACTGCGGGGTGGCTGCTGCGCATGTTCTGGCCGTGAATTAGGAATTTTCATTCAGAAGTGGGCATCTGAGCATCCCGAATTTGTGATGCCCGTGCAGTGAGGTCTACGGTGGGATTTCATTCTGGTGACCCCCGCCCCCTCCCCTTCCACCCGTCTCCCGCCCCGCACGGCGGCATGGCTCCAACCCGGAGGGACTGCAGCGGCTGGGAGATGTTCCTCCCAGCGGGACGCCTGCTCCTCTTCGCGTTGCTATTTCACCCCGGCGTGGCAAAGGTGTGCAACGACCGCACCAAACACGAACAGGACAACAGCTGGTTCCTCAAGAAGGAGGAGGCGTTGAACATCATGGTGCTGATGCCAATGAACGAGTCGGCCCTGATGAGCAGCATCAGCCAGGGAATCGAACCAGCGGTTCAGCTGGCCATCGAGCACATAAACGACTCCGGGGAGTACCCGTTTTCACTCATCACCAAAATCTATGACACCGAGGTAAGCGGGCGTGTGTGTGAGTGCACGTGTCGCCCGTTGCGTGCCCGCGCGCGCGCGCGCCCGTGCGTCGGTGAGTGCACACCTCGCAGCGCTTTGCTGTGTGTGTGCGCGTGTGTGTGCGTGTGTGTGTGTGTGGGTGTATGTGTGTGTGTGTGTGTGTGTGTGTGTGCGTGTGTGTGCGCGTGTGTGTGTGTCCAAACGGGGGATACGCTGCTTCTGGTTGTGCTTGGAGGAGTCCGTGCCTTCCTGGTTTTGATGCCTGTGTTCCCATTGCACCACAGTGATTGACAGTACAGTATAGGGTTATAATGCCATCGCTGATGTCACCATCAGCCACTGCATCATCCTGCCACTCTTGAGTCATATGCTCTGGTGTAAACATTTTAGTTGCCACACTCTTAGGATGTCATTCACCAAACTGGCTTTCAGTCAAACGCTGCGCTCTATTTTCTTTTTTCTTTTTTCTTTATGCAAACATCACTTTCTACGCTGCTTTTTCAGTCACGAATCAGTGCATCTTCCTGGAGATTAAAGAGACGCTTCTTATCGCGCCTGAAGATGGCGGTAATCGGATGCGCGATGCGTCCCTGTTTAAACGGAGGCAAATCTCGCTGCAACTAAGCGCTGCACAGTGGCGGTTCTGGCATTAGAGCCACCGTGGACCATCCTCCTCCCCGCCCCCCAATATGAGATGAATTTTGAATTTTATTATCACGTTTTGTTAAACTAAACGTGTCATACTGAATTCCTCAAAGTGTCAGCTCAGTGAAATGTGAAAATAAAAGTTTATATACATGTTTCGGTGTCATTCAGACATGGTGTGTAATTTCCAACACAGATATATGTATATGTATTTTTTTTTTTTTTTTGTGGGATCCATTTCATAATCATTAACAGTTTTACATTTTCAAAGTGTTTGTTTCTCTAAGTTCTTTCCACCACTTCTTGTTTTATGTTCCCTACTTTTTTTCCCCCACTCCACTATCCTTGCACTTTCTTCCTCTACCTAAATGTCTCAACTTCTACTTATGCACATTAACATACCTTAAAAGAAAAATATGAAAGTACAAATTTTGATAAATTATTCGGGTGATATTAATTGACACCACTGCAGCAGACACCTAGTTTAAAAGTAACCCCTGTTGGAGAGCTCAGTGGTTCTCTGCATTTAATTTTGTTACTTTCCAACAGTTAATAGGAATCTGCGAAATCTGTTTCTTCTTTAAATACCACCCCAAATTAAAACAGTCTGTTCTATACAACATCAATGCATATGGTAAATTGGGATGACTTTAAAATGTACTAACAAAAAAAATGTACAGAATTTTTAAACTAACCATGTTTAAGATGCACAGATACATCAAATATTTTGTACGTGTCATTTTGCTTACTTGTCAAACATAAACATTTATATTGAATTATTTGCATCATTTAACAGTCTTAAACACAGAATTTTGTGGATTATTTCCAATCTTCTGTAACACATAAGAGCAACTTTAAACTTTATTTTTTTCAAGGGTTCTGGCCTTGAGTGATCACTATTTATACAGGAAGCAAACAAAATTACAGCGTTTTAGACATAGTTAGCATTATTGAAATGGCGTACTTGACAAAAATACCATGTGTCCCATGACACATGTCATTAAAACCTCAAAAGTAGGCAAATAAGCATCGGTGTACTTCAATCAGTCCACTTTATACAGTGGAACTTTTGCTTACAGATTAAAGCATACACACACACACAATGGCATGTAGCTAACCACCTTTTTCACTTAGCAACAAAGTCCTCACTGAAGAGTTTTTCACAACCTGGTTGTGTGGTGTGTTCACTGATCAAAAAAAAAGAATATAGCTTCCGAAATACAATACAAGTTAACATTAAGAGCTGAAAATCAGCTCTTAATGTTATGAAAATCAGGCAGTTTTTTTTTTTTTTTTTGCTTCTTTATGCACAAGTTGTTCTCAGTGAGATCAGGTAATTCATATTCCCTACAGGCCACATATTACCATGTTTGCCAATTTAACATACTGTCTTTATACAAGGAAATGAAAAACTGACTAAGCCATGGGTGTCCAGCTCAAGTCCTCAAGGTCCTGCCAGTTTTAGAGATGTTTCTGCTCCAACTCGGCTGATTGAAATGGTCAAACTAACTCCTCAGCATGTCAGTTCTGCAGAGGCCTGCTAATGAGCCATCATTTGCTTCAGGTGTGTTGATCCAGAGAAATAAGATATGCAGAGTACCCCCCCTCCCCTCCTTTCCTCCCGAAGTCTGACTTTTGACACTACTGAAATAAAGCTAACCAAAGTACTGCCTCAGATTTGTATAAGGTTGCAAATCAAATACAGATACAACCAGTGTCATCAATACGTCGGTAGTGACTGTTTTTGCTTTTTTTCTGGCACACATACCCTTGTATGTGCACAGGTGTGCTTGTTGTGTGAAACAAACATATAAAGCTCTGTCGACCAGGGTAAGCCCTCAGAGGCAACATGCTTAGAAACCAAAGGATTAATAATGTTACGTGAGGTATGATTTTCCTCCTCCAATCCCCTGGAGAGAAAGACGAGCTGGAAGCAAGAGGTCAGTGGGCCACCCTCACATCCGCTTGCTGGGAATGCCAGCGTTCTCTAATGCTGCCAATCAGGGACAACTTATGATACCGTACTCCTTTGTTATGTATAATGTTACAGTGAAAGGGTGCACACTGCTGCAGTGTTTAATTTGGTTTAGACACCGGTTTAAATCAGAATCCTGATCAAGATTTTTTGAACAACTCTAAAGTAAAAAACAATATTAGCCACCATATCTACTGTTTTTTAGTGGTTGTGCTTTTTAGCGATTTGTCATCCATGTTTTCAATAAATATTTGCTTGCAAATAATCTTTGACTTACACTTGATTAAATGTTGTTAGACCATTTTGCTTACACACACGCACGCACACGCACACATATATATAGTTTTCTGCATACCACATGCTTATGTCAGAAAACAATACATGCATGAGTGCATTTGTTGCTGCCAGCAGCAGTCCAAGTGTGTGCCCATGTGATGTTTGTACATGTATGAGTGTCTACGATGTGGGCACTGGGATTTGGCTTGGCAGATGTAAGTAATCAGTCCCTGAGCAGAGGCTTTTTATCCCTTTATCCCCTGTCAGTGGAGCCATCGGTAGACTGAGCAGGCCCAGTCCATTTCCCCTGGTGGTGTGGAATTGGGTGGTGGTGCTAGTGATGCTGATAGAGAGGCACTCTGGGGTTGTTCGGTAGCGAAAGGCCTGAGAGCAGAAGGTTAGTTAGTTAGAGCAAGGAGGAGGCTGAAAGTACTGCAGAGGAAAACGGCCTGTAGATGAGCATCTCAGAGACGGTGTCAAACGGTTGCGATCGGCCCACGCGTCTCTCCTCAGATGTTTCATTAATTTAGGCATTTTTAGACTGACAAAGCTCGGCCGATAATGCATCTTTTGGTTTAAAAGCAGACTGTTTTTGGGGGAAGAAAAGAAGCAAGAAGGATTATATCAACTGAGAGGCTTAGCAGTGAGGCACATGTTGGTCCTCTGTTGCAACTCTAGATGAGTGAGCTTGGGTTTTAGTGTAGCCAAGGACTGATACTGAAGCTCTGTGGGCTTAGAGGATCAAAGCTGCGGAGGGACAGGAAGCACTGGAAGAAGCTGGAAGACAGACTTTTGGGTGTTCAGTGGGTGCTAGGCTAGTTCACCAGCTTATGGGATGAGTGATAGGACTTTAGATATTGCTCTGTCAGTGGGGCAAAAAAAAATCACCTTATTAGGAAAAGTGCTCACAAACTGTTATCACGTTATAACTGCAAACATTGTATTTTACTTGGAATTGAAGTTAAATAACAACAAAGTGGTGAAGTAGATGTGAAAACAAAATATAGTTTTCCTAACTTTTTTTTTTCATTTGCATCGTGAAAAATATGACATACTAATTTAATCGCCCACACACTGACTCCTCTAAACATACCCTCCATTGGAACAAATTGCTTTCAGAAACTGTGTGTAATTTGATCAGGTATCAGAAATGCACAGATTAATCAGAGAAGCATCCAGAATGCCCATGGTAACAACTGAAGGAGCTCAACTCAGGTGTGAGAATATGTCTACAGAAAAACTATGAATCATATGATCCACTTTTAAAAACTTTTTTTTTTTTTTATGGACGACAAAGCCATTTAAAAAGCCAAAAAAAAAAAAGCATAGTAGCTCCTGTTCAAAGTTTGCAATAAGCCAAGTAATGGGACAAAGCAAATGCAGAACACGGCGTTCTCATCGGATGAGCCAAGAATGAGCTTTTAAGTACATGGCTAAGACAAGCCCCAAACCTGTGAAAACACCTAAAAATTGCTGTTCAGATTATCTCCGTCCAGTCTGAATGTTGTTATATTTTGGAAAGACGTTTGAGTCTCTAGTCTCTAGATTTGTAAGTACAAATGTGCTTCCAATGACGCACAGCTGCAAAAGTTGTAAAATATGGTGAAACAGATGGACGGAATGCAAATGTTTCTCATTCTTCAGAGTTTTAGTTGTGAGACATCTCAAAACACAAATCTTTTCCCCTCAAATTCACAATTAAGCCCTTCTTTCTGATGGCACATCAACTAAAATCCCTGTACGATACATAAAAATGATGGAATATGAAAAAGCATATGGCAAAATGATATTTCTGCTAACTGCAACGTGTTGGAAGAAATCGTATCATGCAAGTTTCCTCTCATTGACATTAAGGTTTTAACTTCAACTATTAAATAGACTTTGTAGATTATGCAACTCTGTGACTAAAATAAATTGTTATAATTCATTATAATGTTATACAACTAAGACACAAGGTGGATTTAAGAATGTTGAGATGGATTTGATAGGACCATAAGTGTAATTGTCTCCATGAGGCTTTTGATAAAATAAAATACAAAAAAAGTCATTTTAATTAAATGATTTGAGCTAAAAGCCAAATCAAAGTAAAAGGAAACACTCAAAGGTTTGTTTGATTATTAAAGCAGAAGAAGAAAAAAAAAATCCTGGTCCATGATCTGTTCAATCAGACATTTTTCCCCTTCATTTTGCAACAATGAAGTGAATAACAACAATAACATTGTGGTCCCTTTGCAGTAAAATGCATGTTCTACTATAATAAACATACCTCAGATTAAACAATTTAGAACAATCACATGCTAACATTTTAGATTTTCCCCTCATTTGAGCAGCTTCATAAAATTTAAATAAAAAAAGGGGATTTTCACAGTCATCCAATTACCTTTTTACTTTCCACGTTTGTGATGATTCTAATCTCATCTGAGACAACAAGAAAATCAGTGTAATCTCCTCAAACTTTCACTGCTGTGAGCACTTTTAATAATGCTTTACCATTTTGTAGAAGGGATTGCAGGCTCAGTTGGAGTTCTTATTGAGCCTGAGAGCAGAAGGTTAGTTAGTTAGAGCAAGTTATTTCTTTTTTTTTTTTTTCGCTCTCATGTTCCTGAAGTTCTAGCTTGTCAAAGAAGAGTGATCTCAGGCATCTTTTAAAGGCAAATCAATAAAACCCTCAAAGACACCGGTTCTGTGAGCCGAGGATGCATCTCCTGCCCAATGTTTGCTCCACCAGATGCATTTACAGCATGTATTTATTTATAGTATACGTCTGGATACAGTGGACCCCTGAGACTTTGACGGTGGTGACCTATGTTCGGAGATACTGTGGGCAGATCTAAGCTGCCCACTCTGCTCCTCCTCAAAGGGCTAGATGCGACATGTCATGTTTGTGCACATGTTGGCAAGCCTGAAACCACTGTACAGTACACTTGTTCACAGGAGGCTGAACACCCCCCTGAGCGTATGTGAGGCTTTCTGTCATTTTGTCAGAAGAAGTTAGGTTTTTAGTGAAAAGGCATTACCATAATGGAGGTCACTGTGCTGCTAAACATAGGTCTCGAGTCAAACCAAGCCAGTTCAGAGTTGTTGGCGCTCTCGTGGCTGTGAAGAAACCGCTGTGGCAAAGCGTGGCAAAGACCTTTGCTTTCGCGGAAAGCGCATCGCAGACTGACCTTTGGTTGAACTCGCCGACTCAATCAATTCAACTCACCTCGGAGCCGTCGCATGAAAGAATCTGACGGGCTCAAACGAAGCAGCGTCATCCACATCAGGGCTTGATATCGCCCGCTATCTACATATCTGACGTCTCCTCAGTGCCGCGTCGTGACCCAGAAGGATCAGCGAAGATCGCCCGCCGCCACTCCCGTAGGAGTTTGAAAACGTTCTGGGATAGTAGGAGACAGCGGCGTGTCACAGTTAGGGTTCTCTCAAGGCATGCGGAAAGTGCTGAGCTTGGCTGTAGCCGCTGACCCGACACAGATAGTGGGGATCAATGTGGAGCAGCCTTTCTCATAGAATGAACAGGATCTCAGGGGAGAATCACAGAGTAGTGAGAGTGAGAGTGAGAAAGAGAGAGAGAAAGAGAGACATGTGTAGGGCTATTAGATGGAAATCCCGAAATAGGGTTATGTCATCTTCAGTGTAGGAAAGAGGAAATGACCAACCTCCTAATTCTTATTGGCTCATAATGTAATTCCATTTGAATTGTTTCTCTGGGGCTAAAGAGTTTAATGGCTGTTTGAAAAAAAAAAAAGGTATTGCTCCACACAATCAAGTATGTGCAAAAGCTTTTGAGATCTAATGCTTTGTGCTCTAGTCCTCTGCAAAAGTATTTTGCAAACACAAAGTTTTGTAGGGATCCAATGTGACAGGCCAACACAAACTTGTGCATAAACACAAAGCGGACAAGGGAAATGACACATAATCGAAAGGTTTTTACAAATGAAAGTCCGAATTGTGAGACGCGTATCTGGATTCACCTCCACAGAGTCGGTACTTTGTAGAATGACATTTGGGTTGCATCTCTACCAGCTTTATACATTAACTACACTTTTTTTTTGTCTTTATTGATGGATTATATTGAGCTTGATATCACTGGATGGAGAACAAACTGGATCTGTAGCAAAGTCAGCTTGACTTGAAGCTGACTTTGACTTGGGCCACGCTAAAACATGGGTTTGGTTTGATCTAAACTGTTACATTAGATCCGACTTCCTTTTGCTTCCTCAACCAGATGTACTTCCAGAACTTTTATTTAGCTCCGCCCTGTTTCAGACTTCTCTGGATTGCTGAGGAGAACACCGTCGTGTTTTATCGTGGAATGAAACTCAGAACCTGAGCATATAACTCAACCCTGCCTTAAATGTCTGCGCAACTTTCTGTGTCTTGCTCTTAATGATGCCATTTGCTCTCCAGTGTTCTTTAACAAACCTCCAAGTATACATTTGGGGAACTGAGTGGAATGCAGGTAAACGTACTAATTAGGCGACTTCTCAAAGCAATTGTTTGCACTGGGTTTTAATTAGAAGTACAAGCGTAAAAGGAGGCTTAATACAAAAGCAGACAACACTGTGAAAACCATGTTTAATTTCCCTTTCGCCATCGACATTGTGATTCACACAAAAGTCTAGTAAAATGCATTGAGGTTTGTGGTTGTAATGTCAAAAAAAAAAGAAAAGAAAATCATTGTTTTTTGTGAATGCAATTTCTAATATAAAAAACAAAAACAAAAAAAAAAACATGTCTGGCTTTGCACTGCAATAAAGTTTACTAAATGTGAGCAGTAATTGCTGACCTTTGTCTGAGTCAGGGCTGCCAGCGGCCTGAAGGGCTTGAGCGAGACGACTGAGCCCTTGTGATAAAAGTCTTTTTATAAGCCCTGAAGCTGGCTTTACAACAGATACTGTGACATACACACACACACACACACATAATTGAAACACACAAGACATACACTCACACATATGGTTATGACTGTTCTCAAGTGGCTTCCCCGTAGCAACGCCTAAAGCCAGGATATTGTAGTTATTTAAGCAGTTATGCGTGAATTTTTGTTAAGCTCCAGTAGAAACGGACTCACTGCCCCATCGCATCCTCCTGCCACACACTATCAGTGCCTCTATCTACGCTTTGCTTCGTAATGGGAGTGGTAAATAAAAACCGAAACCTCTCTAAAACACAAATTTTACTCCATCACAGCAGAGCAATCAGAAAATAACTTACTTTTGGACATGGAGTTTTATGGCTATAAAAAGGTCAAGCTGGGAATGATTCACACCACGTCTGACGGAGATTCACTGTCTTTTCACAATCTCGCTTATTTAATGTGAGTTTGACATTGTTTGCGATGTATATGTGCATGCTGATGATGTCCCCCCTCTTCCCCAAGAGCCTGGGGGCAAGTACTCACAATAAAGACAACAGGTAAATTTAATCCGAAACCACGGTAACCAGCTGCTGTGTTTGTTGCTCGTAAAGCGGTTGAAATGTGCACGCAGCAGGTTGGAGAAGAATGGGAGATATTCTTTGAGTGGATGTGTAGGTGGAGGCACTTTTTGAGAATATCTCAGCAGTTGGTAAATGCGATTCTTCAAGATGGACTGAATCATCCCACACTGACATTGTTGAACATTAAGGCAATTACTCTGAAGCATTCAAATAAAATAGAATAAGAGGGATGCTGCTGTTGACGGTGTCATTGTTACACATTTGATTCTTTTTGATCTTTTCCTGCTGCTGATCTGCAAAGGCTTTTTTTATTTTATTTATTTATTTAGCTCACAACCAAGTGCTTTAATATTATCATCCAATCTCATTCTTGGCGTGAGCTGCGTTAAATGAGCAACTCTGGTGTTTTCTTAATTAAAAGTCAGTTTCAAATTTTTAATACAAAAATATAATTGTGCTTTTCTTTGCTTCAGCCATTTTGACCTCTTGCTTTCCTCGAACGGTTCTGCATAGCTGCAGAAAATCAACTGAGACGTACATGGGAACGTCACATGGATTTCATAATTTGGCACAATTTCAATGTTTGTGGAGACAAATGAAGTAAACGATCTGAGTTGCACAGCATCTGTTTGACCTAACTAACATAGCCCACATCCAGCTGAACTAAAAGCCTTCAATCACATTCAGACTTACAGCGAGCTCTAGGCTTCCTTTTAGCGCAAATTTTATCACCATCATTCCAGTAAACCAGAGTAATAAAGTGACACCTTCTACATAGTTTTATTCAATATTCTACTGTGTTTAAAAGGTACCCTTTAAAATAAAAATTTTGCTTTTTGTAAAATCTTGCTGTTGAAATTAATTCTTCAATATTTTAATCAGTTAACACAAATTAACATTTTTAAGGAAATCAATTGTGCGGAATAGCAGATATGTAAATGTCACTGTAAAATCACCCATGTCTGTTGGTGTTCATTCTTCATATTTTATTTTTAAAAAAATTTATAAAATAGTCATTGTGATGCATAATGACTCCAGAAGGTGGCAAATCAGGCATCTGGCTGTCATTAGCATTAAACAAATAGTTACTCTCTGCCTGTACTACAGTACTCAGAGGGACAATCACTGCGAAATCACCCAGGAGATACAAACAGGTTGGTAGGATGGATGATGAGCTCTGAAAGGAGGGGATAATGGTTGCTATAAGAGAGAAAGCATGCTATAGGAGCGCAAAGAGATGGAGGTGAAATAAGATATGCTACTTTAGAATAGCCGGGGTATGAAGAAAAAACACCCAAGTTGTTGTTCTGTGCACGGAACATAAAGAAACAATATGGCCGCTGCAACTTTGAGTGTGATGCTGAGCCTGTCTGTCTGCTTGCTTCTGCTTCTGCATCTATAAAGTTGCCATTGATTCCCAGCCAAACTATTAGAGCTGACAATTAACACACCAAATGCTTATCTGCTCTTGCAGCCCCTTTGACTGCAAGTGCCTCGAAAGCAAACAGACAGACAAAAATAAAAAATAAAAAAAAGGTAAAATTTATTCTCCAGAATGTTATGGCATTTGCAGGGTTTTTGTCTTTGCTGCTAATTGTTTTTGTTATATATTTGTGATGCATGAAGTTCCTTTTCAGCCAGCAGATGGTAAGGTGCTTGTGTGGTTATGGTTACCAACCTCAAGAGAAATGTCCTACAGGAAAATTTCCATCGCTACCGTGACTGAATGAGGTGAAGAGACTGAGGAGATAAAAATATTTAGCTCCTATTTTTACTACTATTTAGTGTTAAAACCTTTCAATGCAAAACTGCAACTTTGTCTTTTTTTTTCTTTCTTTTTCATGGAAAATTATTTCCACCACTTAAAAACTTTACTTTTTGTCTCATTACACTGACAAACAACGACGGGCTTTACTAGTATTTTGTATAACAAAACAACACAAAGTAGGACATGCTTGTGTTATACAGTTCACTTCTTTCAATGAGTAAAATCTGAAAAAGTGTTTGGATTTTGGCTTTACCTCGTTTACTCTGAGATTCTTTAATGACATCAGGTGGAACAAATTGACCTCACTAGTTATCTAGTTAATATTTTAAGTCCCATTATGTTGTGGATGCATTTGAAAACTTAAAATATGTCATACAACTATAGCCTCCAAACGTTCTCCAATATTCCATCTGTTACATTCCGCTTACCCGAAGATAACGGATAAGCTTCTCTTTCCACTTCCTAACAATTCACCGTTTTGTCTTGATTTAACCAGTGAAATCCCAGAAACAGATTGGTTATAATAAGACAAACACACACACACCCAAGTAGATGCCACATTTACCTCTCTGGCTTGCTTTTCTCCTGTAAATGGATAGAAATGAACGGATTATGGTGAGATGGGTGTGCTGCAGTCATTAGAGATTGGACCAAAACTCTCTGCATGTTCCTGTCTGTCAGGCTCAAGAGGACATAGTACAGATCAGTAAGCAGAGAGAGTGTGTCCTTTCTGCTCCTGTAATTACATTAAAGCTCGTATAATTCTTTGCCATAATAAAACAAAAACAAAGAGCCGTCACCTGCGTTTTGCGCGCGCGCGCACAAAACGCAGACAAGTTTGCGATGCATTCTTGAGTGTCATCCGAAAGCGACTTTTGTTTGGCTGTGCCTGTATCTGTGCACAAGGTTTTGGTAGGTCGTTTGCTGGATCCTGGCAGCAGACTATATGTGCATGACTGTAGCATGTGCGTGTTCTGTTTTAAGGGTTCAGAGGCGGTTAGCGCTCATTGCCCGGGAACAGCTTGGTTGTTATGGTCACAGCTGGGATGTATAGAGGGCTCAGGCAGGTGTCAAAGAAGAGTAATGGTCCCTCTTTCCTCTCTGCTCTTTTTCTCGCCCCGACATCAATACACTTTGGAAATCTTCCTTAATGCACGCCAAGTCGCACACAGAGAAACTTAGCTGCAGCTACACTTAAACATAAACACAGACATCTATGTCTCTAGGAGTTAATAGTAGTTTATAACAGAGAAACCTTTACCAGGCAAGGTCATTCTTGAAAAGGCTCTAGTCCTTCTTGTTTTTTGTTCAAATGCAGTTTGCAATCTGATCTAAACATCAGCTTTTATACGTTTGTCTGCTCATCTGCTCACATGACAAACTATACAGTTTGTTTTACTCTTAAATTGTCTGCCTTTCCTGTAGCACACAGTAGGTTTATCAATTGAAAACTCCCAAACAAATAAAATTAAACGAATTCATCCAGACAAGGAATGTTTAAGTGTAAATATATATAAATATATACTGCTCAAAAAATAAAGGGAACACTTCAGTGTTCACTTAAATGTTAAAGTGTTTCCTTTATTTTTTTGAGCAGTGTATATTCAATCCCCAATATATATCCATCCATCCATTTTCTTGCACCCTTTTTCCCTCATTGGGGTCAGGAGGGGTGCTGGTGCCCATCTCCAGCTAACGTTTCGGGCGAGAGGCGGGGTACACCCTGGACAGGTCGCCAGTCTGTCGCAGTCCCCAATATATATACACTGCTCAAAAAATAAAGGGAACACTTAAACAACACAATATAACTCCAAGTAAATCAAACTTCTGTGAAATCAAACTGTCCAGTAGGAAGCAACACTGATTGACAACGGGGACCCTCGTCGGGTCAATCAGTGTTGCTTCCTAAGTGGACAGTTTGATTTCATAGAAGTTTGATTTACTTGGAGTTAAATTGTGTTGTTTAAGTGTTCCCTTTATTTTTTTGAGCAATATATATATATATTGGGGATTGAAGCCTACGAGTGATATTTTGTTATACACAATGTAAAATCGGGGATCGGCACAAATGATGTTCCTGTAGATACTGTCCCTTTTCTTATTTAGGGAGTGAAAGGACTTGTTGTTCTACTTTAAACCAGAGCATAAGCAGGAAGGCTTTACATTATTTGAGATTAATTTGATAACATCCCATTTTCTAATTCTATGGTTTACGGCACATCTTTTGCAGGTTTAACGACTTTGATTCATTTTAAAGTGGTGCATCGCTCGAACCAGGCAGGATTGGGGTTCTGTGGAGGCCAGTCAAGTTATTCCACATTACCTGAGTCATTATGGACCTTTCACTTTGAAGAAGTTTCCAAAATGCCGCATTAAGTATTCCTTTCAATGGAACTATGGGGCTTCAAAAATGTTTCCAAAAGCAGTCAGTGCACCTATGTATATTTATTTGACTTTATACAAATACAGTACAAAGTCAATGATTACCTTTGAGCTCAATGAAAGGAAGGGGCGACACAATCCTTTTGGCCATACGATTCATCTGAACTCAGTTGCAAAACATTAAATGTGTTTGTGATTGCCCAGGTGAGAAGAAATATATATTTTTTAGACTGCTGCCTGATGCCAGTTTGATTTTGTGACGGTCCTTTTGCTCGAAGTATGTTTCCGCATTAATTGAATACATAATCCGAGATGGAATGGGTGTGATACAATCTGCTGTCGGTGCAATCAGATACACATCAGGCTGTTGTCCATTTGCTGTGTCCTGGTGGCAGATATAATTTTCTCAGCCCTGTCTACGAGGCCTTGTTAGCGGAAATCAGCTGCTCGGGCCATTGTATGTTAAGAGAGCGACGATAACCCACAGGAGGTTCCCAGATGTAACCGGATCCATAATGAGTTATATTCCCTAGATGCCATTGCATATAGTAGTAATGGCATTCTATACTGAGCACATTTGTCATGCCTATCTAAACTAGGCAATCAGGCCACATACGATAGTAAAAAGCTGTGCAAAGACGATAAGGGATCATTTCCACCAAAGCTCTGTCCTCAGTGACTCAGCTCTAAGCTTTGCACATGTGTATGTCTCTACTTATGTCTGTCTGCACGCGTGTGTGTGCGTGCGTGCCTGTGTGTGTCTTCATGGATGGATAGCTGGATAAATGAACGGCAGTACAGATTAAATTGTTCTATCTTATGTCGTATCAGTGGAATTGTGTTCTGTCAGAGCACTTTGTTTTGAGCAATTCCAGCTATTTGGAAAATAAAATCCCAATCCACAGCTCCAAACACAAACACACACACACACGCACGCACGCACACGCGCACACACACACACACTTCACTGCTCAAAGAAATAACCAGACTGTAAAGATATTGCTCTCAACTTCTCTGCACATTAAAATGAACTGATTTCCCTCTGGTTAATGCACTGTCAAACAAACAAGAGAATATGAGCAGGACATGGTGGTTACACCAACTAAGCTTGTGTCAAAGGGCCCTGATTAAAAAGATCTGACTGAACTGACATTATCAGTCAAGAGCCTTTACTGCAAAGAGAATAAATAGTCCAAGGTCTGTGGTCTCATTTAGCTCTGGAAGAAACATTGGAAACTGCTTCAAATATTCTTTCAGGTTCCAAAAAATTTCGCCTTTATTTGCAGTAATGCTGGGTTTTTAGATGATTAATTAACACGAAGAAAACCAGATAATCATCATCACTATCTTTTTTTTTTAAGGTTGTACCAATGTTTCACTTAGGAGTTCAGACATCTGAATTTAGTTAAAGAACGCTGATTAAATTCATAGATGTCATAATCTCCACCTGTCTTTTACATTTTTTTCAGGTTCAGGTGATCAAATATATACCTTATTGACTACAATTGTCTCAGAGGTTACCTGGATGGGATTGCTGTAATGCATGCAGACCTGCAGGTGTCAGGGAGAAATTTGCAGCTGTGTCTTCTTCATTTTTTTCCCCAAAAATGTTTATGTTCCCCTTCTCCCCTGAGGATTCATTGAGGATAACCATGCAAATACATACAGTTAAGATCAAAATTATTCATACCCTTGGCAGATTTAGTTGAAAATAATCTTTCAATTTAACAAAATGTTTCTTCTGCCTGGAAGTAATGTGAAAGACAGTAAGAGAAATGTCAAAATATCAGTAGCAGACGAAAAGGGTCAAAAGTAATTTTTGAAAAGCCATTTTAATTAAAAATGGACACAAAATCAGATGTTTTTTTTTGTTGTTGTTTTTAAGAAATCTACACTTCTTTGCTACATATTTTTTTTGAGAAACTCCTATCTCATTTCCTTTGAATGACAAACTTCTGAGCTTAATAAAAAAAAAATATTCTGGCAATATGCAAATATGGTTTTTTGTGATTATTTTAGTAAATCTAATCGGTTTTTATTCAGTTTTCCCTTCATTTGTTTGGATGAAGTTAGATTCACTTACAGCTGATCCGGTCTTGTTCTGTGAAATTTCTGACCACTGCAGAAATTTCACAGTATTCTTGTTTGACTTCCTGTCAACATGGATGTGTGATGGTAGCAGTCACTTGGAAATACAATCCTTTTGACATTTACAGGAGTAGGATGATCAGGTCAGCCTTAGTTCAAAATACTCTTACAATTGTTTTTTCCCCCCATCTCTCACTGATCTGACTTGATAAGTAAAAATCATGGACGTGTTTGACTTATTTTCTGCTTAAATTAGCTGCAACCCCTGTAATTTTGTTGTAGTTTCTAAAAGGAAAAATAAGTACCTTAGCATTCCTTTCCAAAGGAGACATGTCAATTTGAACAAAACAGATGCATGCCAACATATTGTGACTCACAATCCTCGTTTTCAGTTTCTCCAGCTGTCTTGTGCTGTAACGAAAAAAAAAAAAAAAACACAATAAAACAAACAAAAAAAAAAAATGCTGGACTTCTTTATTTTCCAGAAAGATGTCATATGTTCTCTGCATCTGTTTTATTTATATGCAGGATGCAATCATGTTAGATGTCTACTTGATATCCAATGTACCTTAGAGGTACTTTGGATATACAATGTGCCATTATTTCCTCAGAAGTAACCTCAATTAGCTTCCATAATATGTAGTAGTAAAGTTTCTATTTAAATATAATTGCATACAAAATCATTTAAAGGCACTGTCAGAAGTTTTAACAATAAAGTGCTGTGATTCCAGTGGAATATTATTTTTGTGGATCTAATTGAAAAGAGCTGGGAGGCAAAACAATTCCCTGCGTAACAACGGCTTTAGCCGTCAAAGAGACAGACTTGTCTTGACAGACTTTTCTTACATTATATATTAAGATCTCAAGCATCACAACGAGATAATGGAAACGCGTAATTTCCACTTTCTCAATTTGTGCGACTCATACACGTCGCAATAAAATCTATTCCCCCTGGACAGATGTTTAGAGACATTCGTGAGGGGAAATTTTGACATTAAATGTGATGTTTTTGATATATTTAGTGTGATGGTGTTCCAGTGCTTATGAAAAAAAAAATAGCTAAACTATTTATTGCCAGTTAATGTCAGCCAGTTTTCCTTTGATTTGATCATCAAGAGCAGGAGGAGAGCCTGTGTTAATCATGATTTTGAGATTTATCCAAGAACAGCTAATGCCACCCTTCTGCTTCGGCTCAAATAAGCAAATCATCAAGCGGTCCAGCATTAAGTCCAGTTTAGACATATTTCACCAATAAAATGAGTACGTTGGAGCCAACTCAACCATTGACAGTTTGGGGGGAAACAACTAAAACAACAACAAACATTTTGACTAAAACAGGAGCATATATTTTATTTGAACCATAACCTGAAAAAAAAAAATAAAAAAATCAAATCTAGCAAAAACGTTTTAAGGTAAGTCACATTTTAAGTAGAGATTAAATAGTGTTCTATTTTTACGTTCTCTTTCAGGCTATGTTTCATGGACACAGTGGGAATGCACTCTTGGGGTTTTTTACCACTGCTGCCAAGAAACATTGGCCGTCAATATCTCAGCCTGCCATCTTTTATGAGCCGCTTTCATTTCGTTTGAAATCCCAACGAAAAGCCCATCTGGGCTCAATTTTGTTTAACATATTCTGCCTGCTTAGGACTATACAAGATGGATAAAGCAGTCGAACCATCGCGTTAAGCACGACCTGTAGGAGACGACTTCCATCTTCGAGTATTGCAAGAGCATCCTTCCTATGTGCCATTTCTGCTTTTGATATTCTAATCATTATTGGGCTTTATCTAGTTTACCCAGCCCCAGTAACATGTGAGGAATGAAGAGGGACTGCTGACTGGATTGACACATCAAGTTGCGTTAAGGAAGGATGTCTATCATGTTAGTCTAATTAAAAGCAGCTGGATAGTCCGTAAGATTTAATTGCTCCATGTAAAGCAGATCATTCTTGAGGCTATTGGGAAACGTAATTGTATGTGACGACTTGCTTACAAGTCCTTGCATCATGTCGTATGAAAGAACTCATACCGCATAAATTTTTCCATAAGTCACTGTGTTAAAACTACAGTCAGTGTGTTTCGTTGTTTTATTTGTGTTGGTCTGTGTGATTGGCGGAGACGGTGAAGGTGATTAAACTCAATAGGGAGATAAATGGAGCCAGATGTAGGGTGGCCCCTGAAAGTAAAGGCTGCAGTCTGACTAAATCTGATCTATTTTGTAGAGAGGAATGTGCATCTTTTAAAAAGCTATGACACATCTATAAGCACACTTCCAGCCACAAAATACATCAAACGATTTTATTTTCTAAAATTTTGTATCTTTTTCATTCATAAATACTTGAATAAATATGCACTATCGTAGTTTACCCCCTAAAAATTAGTGAAATGGTACACAAAAAAAATACAGATTTTGTATGTTTGAGCTTCAATAAATAAAAATAAACAAGAACACACACATACACATTTTTTTTTCAAATACTATTATTTTGGCCAGCAGTAAAATAATCTCTTTCAATTTCAAAAATAATTAGATTTTTTTTTCTCCCCATGTTCTAAGATTTAAAATGTGGAACTGACTGGAGATTTTCTTTACCTTTTAAGGGAATGAGAGAGAAGAAGAATTTGGAGCCAGTTTCTCGATCTGTGGATACATAAACTATCACCGCTTGAATTGGTCAATGTAAACATTTAAGATATTTTTTGTGCCCATATTTGTGAATAAAGTACATTTTAATATGTAGACAACCCAGCATACTAGCTATGCATGAATGCAACATGTCTCTCGTCAACAGTTTCCTCAAACTTGCACCTTATATGATCTGCAGAACCTGAGCTGATTGGATGCTGTGGGTGTAGCCTTTTCATTTTTCTCCACTACCTGTGATGCTTACACTCCTCTTGAAAGATGCAGACGGCTTTGGTTGTAGCTTCATTAGAAACATTAATGTCCTTGAATAACAGAGTTTAGTGATAGTCGAGAGTTCTCTCTGTTTAAGAGTCGCATTTTAAAGTTGCATTGCATGTGTTGAGCTTTAAAGCCACACTGGTGAGGCTGTATCTGGATGTTTTTAGTAGGCATGTACCATCCACCTCTGGTAAAAATTCACTAAAATGTGCTGTCGTAATGCTCAAAAGGTTCCAGTTCCTCTACTTTCATTCAGGTCTGAATCCTGTTCGGATGGAATTGCGTACAGGCGACTGATCCTGATATCACGTTAAAAGTTTTGCGTCTGACAGGGGACAGGAATGAAGGTCTGCCAAAAATGCCATGTCCTCTGTGTCGCGGCTGAGAATAGAGTGCGTCGCAGTAAAGCCCAACAATCCAAATGCTAATTTTTAAACATCGACTCCCTGCCGGGGATTTTGCCTCCCTTTCACAGGCTCTTTAAAAGCCGAGTCCAACTCCTGTGCACCCTGTGCTGCGGTTCATGTTACAGTAATTACTACACTTATTAGTATTCCTGTTTGAACGTAGCAATTAGCATAGCCATTAAAACCACGAGGATCTCCTTGGAGAAACAAAATAGATAAGAAAATAGGAATATTTGTTCATCACACCCTGATGCATCAGTGGGATTTCACTTTTTTTTTTTTTTTTGGGCTGTGGCAGAAACATGTAAATGCTACTTAAAGAGGACATCAATTAGTGAACGTTGTGCACACGCTGTGCGCTTATTCGAGAGGTTGGTAATTTTGCTAATTGTACGTGCCAGAGTTATCCATTATGGAGGTTGTGGACTGAATTCAAGTGAGCTCTCAGCTACGGAGACAGATGCACATCCACCCTGTTGTTTGGATCTTTAACTCTCACTCCGTCAACATGCGTCTGCATACGTTTGACTTGACTGGAAGACGAATCTGTGGAAGGTGGGAATGAATATTTAAATGTGGGATACTGAACAATTCTCCAATGCGGACGTGCTGCCGGATTATCGTCGAGTAAGTAAACGCGTACGTCCGTTATATTCACGGTGTAGGATTTATAAATCAGAATTAAACATGGTCCCCGGTGGTTGCTGGCAGCCTCTCTCTACATAAATATTATCTGTGTGCCCGGACTCTGTGCTGCTCTCTGCTCTGTTGACTCGCTCCTACACACAGGAGAGCCTCTATTGATTTCTAGACGGCCGACATGCCGGCTCCTTTCACTCACTGGAATCACAAGGAAGTAATGTGCTTTCAACCTTTGGCTCTGTGAACTATCCCTTTTTCTTGTCTGTCTTTTCAGGTTGAAGGTTTACAGTCATCCACCTAAATATCCTTCTTTCTTTTTTGTTCGCCGGTAGAGCATCCCATTAATCTCTTTCACTGCAAATATGCATAAAATGTGTATTAATGAATAGGTTTGGGCCTGACATTACAATGTTACACAGATGAGAGCCTCAGTGTCAGATCTGTCGTTCTTCAACCCAGAATGTGTGAAAACAGAGGCTAAAGGGGGAAGGAGTGGTGGGTTTGTGACCGTTTTTCTTTCCTTGATGGAAGCCTAATGTAAATGTCAGCAATGTCTGAAAAAGAAAGGCCTTCTATTTACTACGTGGAATGAGCTGTGACAGATGCAAAGAGCACTGTACACGCCAATAGGAGGAAGGAAAGCAGATGTAGGAGAAAATGAAACTGTTGAAACATGAAAAGAGGATGAACTAAAAGGCTAAATTTCTCTTATTACAAAAAAAACCCGGTAACTTTTTAAACTTTTGCCACAATACAACCGTCAACAATAATGAGAGATCAACAAGTCGTTTTGGAATGTGTTTATGTATAAAAATATGAAGAAAAAAAATATATTTGTAGCCTTCTTGAGTCGACACTTTGCAACATTTGCTGCAATTATATTGGCAAGTACTTTGAGTATATGTCTCAGACAGCTTGGCACATCTAGAGACTGAACATGTTGACCAGATTTCTTCACAAAATATCTCAACCTCAGTCGGAAAGGGACAGTACAGGACAGGCGCTCTCGGGGACTGGAGTCTGAGATTCTGGATCTAAACTATACCTTGCGCGTGCGAGGACTGAGGCAAACGTAGAGGACTTTGGCAAATGATACAGGTTTTACATGTGTGGGGTTGGTTGGACCCCATTTCTAGACACAAGGGTTAAGTTGGAGGGACAACATGCACTCCTGTCTCAGGTTTTGCAGCCTGTAACAGGTTTTCTATTATTTTTTTCCCCTGGAAATCTCCATCTATCTTCCAATTAACCGTGCTGAAGAAAAGTATACCCACATCATTACTGTGCCATCACCATGTTTCATCGTGTGTTTAGGGTGTTATGCAGTGATATTTCTTAATGTGTGGTGCAGAGGTGAAGCAAAGGGCCCATATACAGAGGCCTGGGTTCGATTTCTTACAAAATTGCTGCATAACGTACCCCACGTCCTCTTGCCACCTGCTTCCTGTCTGGGGACTATAAATAAAGGCATCTATTGATAGTCACCAACAAACAAACAAACAAAAAAAATGTTCCTTCCTCTTTGTAATAATATCTTACTTACTATCTGTTACCCAAAATCCTCCCAAAATGCAGTGAAATGTAATATAGAAGAATAAAAATACTTGAAGCTTATTCACTGCATTACTATCATTTTGTTTGTTTTGAGAATTCAGTTTTTTTTGTTTTTTTTTTACTAATTTCAAATCAGAAACTTTTAATCTGTCCTAATCATGTTTAGTAGTTTAGGACTATTTGTTGATTCATTTGCAAACCTCACATTAAGCATGTATTGTTTACCATTGTTTAGTTCTAAAGCTCAAAAAATACAAATACACACAAAAAGCTAAAGCACATCATAATACAGTGTTTCTCAACCTTTTTTGGGCCAGCGCCCCCCTAGCCCTTATCCAGGTCCCTCACCGCCCCCCACCAAAGAATTTGCAGGCTACTTTTCACTGACCATTATTTTATCATTAATATTACTGTCACTATTGTAGATGTTTTGATTTTAATGCTTGTTTCTGTATTTATCATCAAAAATAATTTCCCAGAGAACAAAAAAGCCATGGGAATAGAAATTATTTTCACGGGCGTCTACGAAAAATGCAATAAACATTCAAGTTAAAATTGGTAGGGCTAACAGCAGCCAATCAGAGTGGAAAAATATATTATTATTTTGTGCCATTTTCTAGTTGTTAAATGTTGCACAAAATGACCAGATAAAAGATGAACAACATGCCAGTTTAAACTTTGAACTATTTGCAAAACGACTGAGCTCTGCAGCATTAAAACATGGATAGAACTGTAACTACATTAATCATAGCTCTTCTTCTCTTCAGTGTTTGTCAGTTTCTGGTGGTCCAAAATCCACCAACTTACAGTGGATTCGGTCTGTAGTAGAAAAGAACTCTTGACTTGTGCTACAGCTTTCAATCCACCTCAACATAGACCAACCTAAAATAATGTTAGAACATTTTTAATTTATTGCTTCATGAGGGTAATTGAAATATTAACACAGCTTGTTAGAGACCAGAGACTCGGGCGTCTTCAGTGCTCACATCTTTCTCAACCCACCAAGGAAATTATCTCACTTTTAAATACAGACTCTATCTCACACCGCCATGATTAATTCAAAGATTTTTCTAATCTAACCGTCTCTGGAATATGTTCCCCGACTTGGCAACAAACGCAAACAAATTCTTTAGGATATTTTAAGATTTGCGGTTGATTAAAGTCTCCGACGCGAAGCTCGTCTCTCCGAAACACAAAACAGGCGAAGCAGGAGGACGCTGGTGATTTGCATAGAAAGCACAGGTAAGGAAGAAGGAAGAGATGTGACGTGAAGAAGGTTTAGGGAAAAGAGGATTTGAGGGAAGGAGGGTGGCTTAGCCCCGACAGCTGGATGTGACTGGTACGAACACAAACTGGCATGTTTACCCCCCTTTCCAGTGATGCGAGAGCCGTACCAGAAAAAAAGGAGCATGCAGTGAAAATTAGACGGAGGCATAACATCTCTGCATCTGTGAGCTGTTTGATCTGAACAGGCACATGGCTTTATGCTCACCTACACGCTGCATCTGTGTGTCACTGTGTGACTTTAATTGCAGAGATATGCCTCTATTCATATTGAATGTGTGGTTGTGTGCAGAGTTTGCCTCGCAGATAGTCATTTGGGTTGGAGAGGGAGTGTGACAAGTGAGCCGGGGCATGTTGAGGGGTATTTCTCAGACGTTTGAGGGGGTTTGGGGGAGGCAACAGGCCCACAGAGGGTTGGGGTGCGGTGTTGGGGGTGCTGGGAGGCCATGTGCTGCTGCCGTCACATGTCATGTTTGGCACGGCAGAGGGGCGAGCGGCAAGAGGGCGAAGAAAACACCACCTACTGGGAACTGTGGGCATTGGGGGTTGGGTGAATAGAACGGTTTTGGAGCTGGAGTTTTTATTATTATTTTTTGTTTTCTGCGGGCTTTATCAGAAAGAGCAAAATAAAACATGCAGTGATAGATCTGCCACTAACAATCAGACTTCTCGCACCGTGTGTGTGTGTGCGTGCCAGAGAACGTCAGAAAAAGATTCTACTTATTTGGAATTACAAATGACAGTAACAATCATGTGTTCATTTTCCTGGCACAAACCAGTGGCAAGGCGCACAGTCACCTTCCTAAAATAATGGTTTAAGTAATATTTTTGCCAAAAGAAATTTTTTATTTTATTTTTTTGCTAAAACATCTTTTGGAGAGAAAGAGGTGATCTGATATGAAATAAATATTTTAGTTTTGTTTGTTCTAACTCACAACGTCTCATCTGACCCCACTCTGCATGAGCGTCTGCATTGATTGAATCGTGCACACGTTCCAATTCATCCTAGTTATCAAAGACCGCGTCAAGCTCGGCTCTTTATTTATCATTTACCAAATGTAGCTTAAAAATTTGTTTTCCTCTAACTAGGAAGTCCAAACAATTTCATCAGGTCACTGATTTGCAGCATTCACGATCGCTTGTGTTGTGTCATCAACTTTACAGCAATCCCTCATATCGGGCATATGCACGTAGCGACAGTGGAGAGGAAGAAACCTCCAGCAGAACCTGGCTCTGTACCAGCGGCCGTCTGCCTCGACCAGCCGGGGTTTGGAGAAGACGGAGCAAATACACAAAAAGAACCAGATGAGCTGATGTAGGAGTGCTTCCTGTGTCAATGAAAAGCAAAATGTTAGTCTCAAGATGGAGGCGATATTTCGTTGTGGACAGGATCATCTCAGCCGATGTCTGTCTCCTCCAAAAATGGCTACTATGGAGAGATGAATACAGAGAGAAAACACAAAGTTAACAGTTGAAATAACAGCATGTTAGAGAGTAGTAGTCATAGATTGCTGTGTTTTAGCAGCTTAAGTGTATAGCAGCCTACCTACAGCGACAGCTCCAGATAACCTGAGCCTCACTGGAAATAAGCTTTATCAAAGAGAAGGGTTTTAAGCTCAGTCACATGCAAGTCAATGGACACCTTTTCAGCTCCTCCCAAGCTGGTGCTGCTAAAAGTGAAGTCACCTCTATGTAGACATCATGTTTTATCATATTATATATTACAACATGCTTATATCAGGTGCTGAACTAGCATGATTTTAATATACACTGGCCAGACAAAATTGTGTCCTGCTTTAAAGTGTGTCAAGTGTGAGCCTTTCACACAATGTCCAGTCTAAATTAAATCAAGGGGCATCTTAAGTAACATCAAAGGAAACTTGACACATCTAGGCTCAGTGTGTCATCCGAAAAGGGAGAATTTATTCATTATGCAAATGAATTAATTCTGCATTTCAGATTTAGTCAAGGCGCACCTAAAAAAATGGATGATGGAAAGCATCAGAGCTATGGCAGGAAAAAGGAAAGCAAATTAAGAAAGGTGAAAACTGGGGACCGTTTGTGTGAGGGGGGACCCGACTGTGTGTGTTGGCGCTTTCTCCCGAATGCAAAGTGCTTGTTGGTGTTCTTGGGGAACGCATCACAAGGCGGACGACGTTCCCATAGAAACACCTGTGTTATTTTTTTTTGCTACAAATAAACATGCAGACTTTGCTCACATTTCTTTGAAGACCACAGTTTCCCCATTACCCTCCGCGTCTGCTGTTTGGTCCTCAAGGCAACCAGCAGCACACATCTCCACACTTGTATTACAACATCCCTTGTTCCCATTTTAATTTCTTCTCCCTCAACACCCTCACCCCTCGCCTCCACCACCCGGGCACTCGGCTTGGTAATGATGGATGTCTGGTGTGTGCAGCGTACCAAAAACCTGGAGGAAACATTCTGTCAACCGTCATCCCAGTGCAAGGATGCCTATGTTCAGGCGAAGGACCCTGGTTCTGTCACGTCCTCTAATTATTGTGCGAGAGATTTATTAACCCTCGAGTGGAAGCAGCCATTTTAATCATGAGCTATAACTACTTGGATAGATGTGACTTAGGGAATCTCTGTCTGTCTTTTACTCCACTCCGTATTCAAAATCAAGACACTTGCATTTTTCACACCTGTGGTAGTAAGCACACTTGAAAAACTTTCTGGCAGAGAAAGTTTATCTATGAGGTACATGTATTTTTTTTCTGCTCTTTGTTTTATTATTGTGTTGTTTTGTTTAAGGTTGTTTTTTTTGGGGGGGGGGGGTTTGGTCTTGTTAATTAGAGATGCCCGGATCAGGGTTTTCGGGAATATAATTAATTTCAGCTTTTGCTTGATGTCTGTCCTGCTGACTTTTGGTGGCCCACTGGGGTCCAAAACCACAATGGACCCCAGTGTGTTTTATATGCTGCATCAACTGGAGGGCAAAGATATGTTTTTTTTTTTTATTATTTATTTATTTAATCTGCTTCTAACTTTCTTGGAACAGAAAATAAATGGCATGGCTAAGTCTAAATGAGATTCATTCTTTGTTTAATCTTCTGATTTGGCCCTGGGTGAGATTATTGGCAATAATTTCGAATGAGGAAGACGCTGGGAGAGGAAAGTGACGGAGATGAGACGACACAGGAAGGTGGATGCAGGAAAAGAGTAACACGGAGAGATAGAGAAGCACAGTGGACTTTTACAAGAAGAGAGAGAATTGTGCAAAAGAAACGATACAAAAATATGACTTTTCCTTTCTACTCCAAGGCATGAACTTAAATGTTTCGTTTTTCTTTTTGATAAGGGAAAGTTTGAGCTATTTGCAAAAAGAGAAGAAATAATTACTAGTTGAAGTAATGCAAACATACTGAAAGTCATCTATGTGCAGTTCTAGAAACTATTGACTTAGTGAGGCTACACTGCACTTTTTTTACCACCACCTTTTTAGAACAGTCAAATAAAAGCCTAATAAATTTAATTAAACTCTGCAGTTTTAACATGTCAGCATCTGAATAGGCTCTAGAGGTACAAATACATTAGCAACTCGCTAATTGTGCAGTTTCAGAGTTACGGAGCGAGTCTTTTTTTGTTGTTGTGTTAAATCAGGGGTGAGACATTATTTATATGACAGAAAGGGAGACTCCGGGATTCTCTCCGGCTCCAATTTGTAACTCGGAGGACCTGCTGGCACGCGTCTTCAACATATTCCCGGCCTTGTTTGCAGTGCCTGATGAAGCCTTTTCATTTAGTTCACATCTGCCTTGAGTGCAGCGGTGGCACAGTTTTATATATAGCTCAGATTCCAACCTCAGTGTTCTGCCTGGTTAACGCTACATGGGGGCTCCCAAGTGTTAACAGGCAGCGGCATCTAATTTTTCTACTTTATATAATTTACCACAACACTCTGTGTAATGAGATCATATGTGTGTTGAAAATATGCGTACTGTATTGTATGTTCCCTCAGCAAAACATTATATGCCTGGGCAGAGTGCTGTGTGAGGGGAAAACATTATAATTCAAATTTGTAAATCTTAATTTTCCGTCACGGCTGTCTCAACTTGATTTTTATTTTTTTTAGTGTTTTAAAATTGTACCTCCTTTAATGAGCTGTGATTGCCAACTGGCATCTGAAATCACATTTGTTTTTGTATGTGTGAGCTTCTAATTATTTAGTTTTATGTATGCCTGTGGAAAGCAGCTAATTTCTCCAGCACTGCTCACGCACGGCGGCTTGGAAGGAGAGTAAGTTTGTTTCCGAGGAGCTTTATTCATTAAGTTTTATTAACATAGTCAGCATCCCGGAGCAATGTGGTGGCAAAAGAAAGACACGCAGAGAGATGGAGAGAGAAAGAGAGAGAGAGACAGAATGAGTTAGGAAAAACTGCCGAAATAGAAATACAGACAGCGTGAGAGTTAGAGGGATCATACATGCACCTGAACCCGGCCTGAAGGGGCCCATTTTCCTGCAGCTGAGGCTGCAATTGCAGCCCCACAAACAAACACAATCAGGCACGCACAACTGTCCATCCTCTCTTTTCTTTCCGCCCACTCGCACGTACGTTTTGCTCAAACACGCCCCCCACCCCCCACCAACAAGCCGGGCCCTGTTCCACACCAGTGGCTAAAAAGATGGGCAGCGCAGCTGACACTTGTGCCTGAGAGAGGAAGAAAAAGCGGAGCCAGCTCTCCCCTCTTCTCTCCTTTTCTTCAAAGGACTGCTGCAGCTTTTATACTCCTCATCCCTTCTGCAAGCTGTTTAACATTTCATAGCAGTAATGCATGGGGCTTCTCCTGGGCTGAAAGTCACAGCACTGGTTTATTCATCAGACCTGACCAATTTAGCTGCAAGTGGATAAGCAGATTTCGGGGCAGGCGGCGAGTGAGATATTTAGTTTGAGTGGTATTTGGGATTATAAACGTGGCCGTCGTATATCAAAAAACCGATCGCTTTGCTACATTGAAGTACAGCACAGTCATGGGAATGAAACAATGCTGTTTGGCTTTCAGTGTCACAAAGCCCCTAAGGCATGCATGGCTTTCCATTAATGTGACAGCGAAAGAACACGTTTCTTTCATGTCTGAATAAGTCTGAATTTTTGCTTTGTAACAATGCAAACCAGCAGCCATTGCAGGCTGGACCGTGTTAAAACTTTCTTATCAGTTTAGAAAAAAAGCACTTGTAGGTCAGGTGCACAGTCGTAGAGAGCTCAGTTTTTATTTTCCAAAAAACGTTTTGGTATTAGGAAGAAAAAGAAATGTACTCTTCTTTTCAGAACCACTTTTAGATGAGTGGTTCTGAATTTCTTTTTTCACAACAAATACAATTTTACAAGCCATCGCAGCACACACACGCCATGCGAACTGCACATGTTCATCGCTTCAGCAGATTGAATGCAACTGAAATGTCATCGTAACATGACTTAATCTTACCCTGTTTGAACTGATACATATTCGGTTACAACAGCATGCTTAAACTTTGTAAGTACAGCCGGTTGCTTTTGGTACTTTCTAAAAATGACCTTATCACAGGGGGTCACTCATATATTATTGAGATTGTATTCCCAGGGCGAGAGGTTGTTCCTTTAAAAAAAGAAAAAACAGTGCGGTGAATGTAAGGCTCTCTGTCCAGATGCAGCAGGATACTGTGAATTTCACACCCTGCTTCCCTATGCACATGTACTATATGTCTTTATTTCCAGGTAAAAGATAGTCCATATCATAATAAAAATAATTATAATTATTTAAAAAATTTAATGAAAATAATAATAAATACAATTAAACAAATCAAGTGAAAAAGACACTTGATGACACCCATTTTTTTATATATATACGGTATGGACTAATTTTTCGTCTCGAAAGTAAAGATTTACAACTAAATATTCCTCTTCATTTTCTCAAGTTTAGATCTTTGTGACACACTTTTTACAGTCTACATTATCATCCATCCATCCATTTTCTTGATACCCTTGTCCCTCAGTACGGTCGGGAGGGTTGCTGGTGTCTATCTCCAGCTAACATTCCAGGCGAGAGGCGGGGTCACCCTTGACAGGTTACCAGTCTGTCGCAGGGCAACACAGAGACACACAGGACAAACAACCATGCACACACACACTCACACCTAGGGGCAATTTAGACAGACCAATTAACCTGACAGTCATGTTTTTGGACTGTGGGAGGAAACTGGAGTACCCGGAGAAAACCCACGCATGCACAGGGAGAACATGCAAACTCCATGCAGAAAGACCGGGGCCGGGAATTAAACCCAGAACCTTCTTGCTGCAAGGCAACAGCTCTACCAACTGCGCCACTGTGCAGCCCGTCTACATTATCATTCAGTATGAATACATAACATGCAAATAATTTAACTGTTTCTAGCTCATGTCGTGAATAACAATGTGCTGTGTGTCTGTAAGCATAACAATCAGGTGTTTCCGCTGCACTTGCTACAGAAACCTGCTTACATTGGGTTTGGTGTCGTTCTCAGATCCACATTTAAACATCAGGAGTAAATAAGTAGTCACCAGAACTTTTGATTTTACCCGTTGCTTCAGTTAGACTGAACTGGACTCTACTTTGGTGGGTGGGTGGGTGGGGAGGGAAACATGGTCAGTTCAACACAGAAATGGTTTAAAAAGATTCCTCTCTAAATGTTCTCCAATTCTGTAAAATGTTATAGGAGAAGGCACATCTTCTTTGTAAAAGAAAACTAAGAGTGCTGATAAAAAACAGAATTTCTTAACATGGAGTATATGCACATACAATAACTTTTATTTTAAGGCTTTTTTGCACATTTCTGGCAGGAGTAGCGTTAAACATTGCTGTCCCTACACTTCCATTGTCAAAAAAAAAAAAAAAAACTGGTGACCTGTTCCACTCCCATACCGTCAGCCTTCAAATGTGGCCTTGTCTCCTGGTTCATAAAGCAGATGCTCAGGCATGTCTGTCGTGGACAAGCATTGTTGGAAAGTACGATACAGATCTATAGTTTCAGGGAACGTAGAATGGCCTTGATTTGCTCTGGCAGCTTAGTCGCTTTGACAAGTAACATCTTGGTTTTGGAACCACATGCTTCTCTTTCTTTTTTCCTTTCTTTCTTAAGTCCGCTCCTGACTGTCCTTTTTTCGAATTTTATTTAATCAGTTTTTTTTTCTTGCTCTCTAATTAACACACTCTTCTCTCCTTAATGTTTTTTCTTCTCAGCTCCTCTGTCAGGAGGACTACAGGGTACTGGAATAATCTCATTAATTTAGTAACACACTCTAATGTTTGCTTTGATGCCCATTAGTCCAGCAGCTTGGCTAAACACGTGAAAACACAGATCAGAGGGCAGACAGTGCAAGTCCCTGGTGGCACGGTGTGATGAAACATCCTGTTACACTTGCAGTGTTAGACTGGACTAGTTGGTTATATGTGGGAAAGAGGCTCAGAGATGCTACTCCAAAGTGCCTTTTTTTTTAAGGTAGAAAAACATGCAGGGGTGGTTGGCACTTCAATCATAACCATCATGCCTTTTCTTAAGAATAGTGATCATTTAAAGCATCTCATGTTCCTTGACATCACCATGTTTTTTTTTCTTGTCATGGCTGAAAGAGAGAGTACAGGAAGGCAGGAACTGAGAGAGTACAATCAAAGATCAGTGGGAGTTGGCAGGGTGAAAGGAAGTCAGTCAGGACCCCCAGAGCCTTGTGTTTCACCGGCACAGTGGATAAAACACATACACACATACATACGTACACACACGCACACACACACGCACACACGTCCACAACGCAGCACTAAATATGCACACATAAATGTGTATTTGCACCCCGACACAGGTTACCTCAGAACAAATCGCTGTCGGTGTCTTTTTTTTTTTTTTTTGTTACCATTCTTTATCTTAAAGGAGAACTGAAGATTAATCAGAAACTAGTTTTCAGTATCATTTTCTGTAATTAGTTTATTGAACCGGCCTACTATCTCTCTTTTACATTTGTACCAGTGCGGAAAATGTGTTATCTCTTGTATGGATTTTAGAAATGGGATTTTGAACCTTTTGGAATAGTTTATCTCAGTTTTCCGGTGAAATGTTGTTTCGCAACAGCATAGGAAATGTTCAAATTAACATTTTTATCTGTGCTCTATACGGAACATCATTTTAGACTTAAAAACATTCTTTGGCATTAACTTATTTTCTGATTTGTCTGATTTAGTCAGTTCATTTTTGGATTAAAGGACTATGGTCAAGGTTACTTGTGTTTTGTACGTACTGTGTCTTTTGGATTTCTCAACAAGTAGAAAGTGGTGGAGACATGTAGAGTGGAAAAGGGAAAAAAAGCATCTGTGGCTTTGTTTTTTTTTGTGCAGTTACTGTCAGTCTACTTTGAATCAATATTTTGTACACCTTAACACCTTTCATGTGGCAGCAAGTGGACCAGTAGTAGGGCGAGGGCACCATTCACAGAGGCTAATGTCAATTCTTGGTCCTGGGTCATTTGCTGCATGTTCTCCACTTTTTTCTTTGCCTTAGACCACCAGTGCAAATAAATAAATAAATAATTAAATAAAAAACTTTAAAAGAAAACATTCTTCATGCAGTTACAGTTGCAACTCTATCAAACTCTATCAGACTGGTTGGATTGAATGAGTGTATACAGCCATTCGAAGACACAAATGTGCTTTTATCATAACCATTTCATTGTTATACATTTAAAGTCACTCTCATGCTATACAGTAAACCTCTGCGCTAGTCTTCCAGTCTCATAAACTTTAACCAGTTTCTCTATCCTCGCTGAAGAATAGCATCACTACCCGTTTCACAATGGGGATGTTGTTTACAGGACGAAACCATCCACTGTATTAAGAGCCTTTTAGCCTCTTTTGTCCTGACATTTTTTTTAAATTTATTTTGCTTCTATATTTTGTTGCTAACATTCTGTAACAAACCTCTTAAGCCTTAACAAAGTAGCTATTTAAATTCATATTAAATCACGCTCAAGTGGACCCTATTTGCTAATTTTATGTTTTTGTTTACGAGTAAGTATTGCGGCTGAATACAAATGGACACCATGCTTTTCAGATTTTTATTCATAAAAAAAAAAAAAACGAACCCATAAATAGTTATGGACGTTGTGTTGGTCTATCACTACATCCTGATGAAGTACGCTGAGGTTTATGTTGTAATGTCACAAAATATATTAAAAAAAAATGTTTTAGGGGTATTACAACTTTTGCACAGCGCTGTGAAGCTGTTAATGTAAAGCTGCTAATGTTGTGAGTATATAACAAGACATGGTCCTCCTGATCACCAGAGATTACGGGTGTCATTAATCATTTGAAAGCTATTGATTTCAAAGAGTTGAAATCGATGAAACAGAATCAATCGGTATTGCATGTTTTCTTTAGCCATGTTGTGGAACAGGATGCACGGACACACTTTTTATGTTGGTTAACGCACTTAGACGTCCACACTCGCGTGAAACATCTGTAGCGGTGTTGGTCTATGAAAGAGGAGATTGGTATTGATTCTTCTTAGTGCCACTGCATGTGTTAGTATGAGCCATGCATCCAATTGTTTTTCCCCCTGAGAGAAGTTTTGTGTTCGTTTGTAACGAGTAAAATGTACATTAATCATGGTTGACAAAAAAAGAAACTTTGTTCACATTGTTACAACAACATGTGCTTAATGTGCTTCAGATATGTGCTTCGTCATCCTTTACCCCCGTGATCCGAGGCAGGAAAACATCGGGGACTGTTTTCCAGTGCGCAAACTTGGCCCCTCTCCAAGCTCATCATCTCTTTAAGCTGTGTACAGTATTAGACAGTCATTTCCACCATCTTCACTTAATGCTGTGTGTGTGGTTGACTTTAATATCTTGCGCAATGGAAGCCTAAGGCTCACTTCCCTCTTCGCTCTGACCAGTAGTATTTATGTGAGATGTTAGCTTCACCAACTGCGTGAGATATTCACATGAACACAAAAACAATTGGTTGAAGAATTTACTGTAACGCAGCCAATGAGGCCTTCCTGGTGTATTCAGTGTGGTTTGTATTATTGTATTAGCAGTCAGGAAATGGGTCTTGGAGTTGTCTCAAACTTGAGAAACAGAAGTTGTGATCATCATATATTTAATTAACAAAGATAAATACAAAGAAGTAGTATTTAATTTATGATTTCATTTTATAATTGGGGGGGGGGGACCTATGCAGCTCAACCTGAATTTGCTTGGAAAAAGTAATTGCCCTTAATAGACATTAACTGAATCAAGTGAGGTCTGCAGTGCTTTAAATGTTATTCTGTGGTTCTTTGTAAAGTCCTAGATGTGAACATAGGCAGGATCTAACATATATTATTATAACTTCTGTAATGAGAAAATTAAGAAATGAATGCATTTATTCAGCAATCTTTATATGAAATCCAGGCCAATTAATATATGAAATCATTAGCTTAAAGTAAAAGTAAAAAAAAATCATTGTATATTAAAATGAAATGTATTTTTTATCATTATTTATGTAATTATTTAACAGTCATATCCTGCAACACATCGTCAGTTTCTTTTTCTGTCAGCCTGAACAAGCGTTAAATTCACTCAACGAGGATAACGCTGTTATAGAGGCGATAATGTCTGTAGACCCACCATTTTTACCAACTGTGAGCTTTTTAATGCTTCGTTCAATACCATTTTTATTTTTTTTCCCCATTCTCGGTTATGCCTTTTAAATTTCTTTTACAAGAATAATTAAACATAATTTGACTGCAACCTTGGAGGTTTATTAAAAGCTTGTTAAACTTGCCTGACATGTAAGTGAAATGTCAGCTCAGAAATGAGCATTCAAGCATGATGGTAACTTATGAATATGGAGGAAAATGGCAGCATTTTAGCTGTTGTTCAATAAAATACTATTTGAAAAGGCGTAATATTTTTTTTTAGATTCATCGTAGATTCAATTTTCATGCTTAAATACCAAATAAATTTTGTTTGAAATACTTTGTATTTTTGCAAATCTTTACCAGTTTAAAAAAAAAATGCTGATTGATTATTTAATAGTTACGCGTATCCGTCTAAACAATGATGGAAAAAAAAAAGGCATGACAGTTGTTAAAAACGTATGCCGCTATTGAGAATAGCTTTATATTTCTGAGTGTTTTTCAGCTCCATTTTCCTACATATTGAGGCTCCTGCTGGTTCTTGTCTTTGCATGGGTAAGAATAGACTGCACAGCGATGGTCATGCATCTAAAAACAGTTACTGAGTCATACGTCTAAATACAATAGTGAGCATTTGAATCCTTTTCAGTTGTTTGCAACAGACTCAGTGGGAAAAAAAAACAGGCATTCACGGTTAAATAGCTTATTAAAAAATTTAGAAAATACTACTTGAGCAATGCCATTACTACACACATTCTTCCCATAACTCGAAAGCCCTTTTTGTTTCCTTCTTTCACCCAAAAAAAAGCATGTGCAGAGGAAAAAAAAAACAAAACAAACACAAGTTAAACGAGTAAACACACTCTTTTTCTTTTTTTTGTCTGGAGATTAATTCAAATCTGAAATACCGTTACATCAAAAGACCTCTCCAAAAAAAAAAAAAAAAAAAACTCTCAGTGATGCAGTTAACCCCTTCAACAGGTTCTCAGTTGCCATGGCAACTACAACAGCAGGCTGACCGATCAGTGCTCATATGAGAGAAAGGAAAAAAAAAAAAAGAGAAAACATTTCCTAGGCGACCAGCGGAGACATGCAGAAACGTCAGCTGGGTCTGTGCGCGTTTGTGCCTGAATGTGTAACGAGTTAATGAGCTTTTAGATGTTTGCTCCCAAATACGTCGGGATGCCATCGGCGCGTTTTGCGTCCCAGACGGAAACGCTGCCCTGCATATCGTTGCCTCCACACAGTGATGAAGCTGGCTGCTCCTCGTTGACTGGCAATTTTGTTTTTTTTTTCTTTCCGGTTCCTTTTAAAACAATCCGCTGTGTCGTTTTCACAAACACATAACACGGACGCTCCCGCTTTAATTTGCAGGGGGCTTTGTTTAACCAGCTTTGTGCAGGAATGCCGGGAGACGTGAATGGGGGAACAGTCTCGACATCGTCCTGCGTCTCCATAGATGAGCTGAAGTGTGGAGCGTCAGAGAAAGGGAAAGTCATGAGCCAGTTCCCACTGCATTTTTCTCTCCCATGTACCATCTGCCTACGCTTTGCTTTCCACCCACATTATCTCAACACTGATGGAAGTTCTCTGCTTTCTCCCATGCTTGTTCTTTTTTCCCCCTCATTCTCTGCTTCTCTTCTCCTCCCTCTTCACAAGCTCTCCTGCCATTCCTACCTGTCACTCTTCCTGTCACAGTATGTGTCTTTATTCGACATGTAACCTCCACTTGTCATGCTGCCTTTTTCTTCTCTTTTTTTTATTTTATTTTATTTTTTACATAATTCCGTACTTTGCTCGCCACGTCTTTACTCATGCGGAGCGAGTTTTAAATTGCTTCTGTGCATTTGTGCATTAGCTGTTTTGCCTCCATTGCAGTAAAACTCCGGAGATCCGGTGCAAGGGGTCGGAGAGTTTCTGATGTCAGTGCAACGTCTTCATCGAGACTGTAGGTCTAGTTATAGAAGGATTATTTAAAAACAAGCTGATTTCAGATGAGTCTAGTTCTATTTGTCTGAATAGATCGCTTAGTTTTTTTTTTTGTTTTTTTTTTTAAAGATTTTGAATACGCATGCAACATTTTGACAAAAAAAGACCTTGTTTTACTCAAAAAAATATATACTTTTCATATCGGAGTTATCACGTCACCTCTATGGGCAGTTGTGAATAAGATGGGGACAGTTTTATCGGATCACAGCTACTGGAGGTGCCTCATCAAAGGCCTTCTGGCCTGGTCTCATCTCACCCCCCCAGGGGAGGCTGCCATCTTTCTGGAGACACATCAAACACATGAAAGCAGATCTTCCAGAGTCACAGTCCTTTGCTGCCTCGACGTTGATCATCACAGCTGAACAGCAGTTAACACAAATGATGCTTTTAGCAGAAAGTCTTTAAATCATTTTTCTGTTGTTTTAGCTATTTGGATCTGTATTCAAAATCCTTATTTAAACTTTTTAAGTTTTAAACTTTAAGTTTTCAGGTTGAGCGATGACTCCTCTTGGAAAACGTGTAAAAAGACAGTCTCGTGCTGTGTTTTGTATATTCTTTTACAAAGCAACCCAATCAACAAAACAAGTTACAGCATCAAGCTTGTATGCGTTTTACTGGGATTTTAAATGTTTAGGACCACCAACTCTGCATAGTGCATAATTGTGAAATGAAAACAATTTTTTTTCTTTAATTATTGGCTTCACTATTTCCTGTCAATAGTGAATTGACAGGAAAGAGGGTAACAAGAGAACAGGGAAGACATGCAGCAAAGGTCACCAGGCCAGGAATCGAACCTGCGACGGCCACGTAGAGGACTAAGGCCTCCATATGTGGGTTGTGCTTAACCCCTGTGCTACCACAGCACCCCAACAATACATATTTTTAAAGATGTTTCAAAAATAAAAATCTGTAAAAGTGTGGGGTATGTTTACATTAAGCTTCTGAGTCAGTGCACTGCAGACCTTCCTTTTACTTCAATTAGTACTTGGAGGGGGTCTTGTTTCTACTAACTTTGCAAATCTAGAAACTGAAAGTGTTCGTTCCTAAAACGCAAAATAAGGTTCATGCGACCAGTTTGGATCCAGTGTATCTGCGAATACATTTTAAAGCTTTGCCACAGACCTGCAATTTGGATCCATGGTTACACTTTGTTTAGTTAATTTTATCACATAAATATGCTTTTCATTAATATGGAAGCTCTGGCTGCCCATTTAGAGTTGCTATCCTGTTACAATGAGACCATTTGACCCATTCAAGTTGTGTGAGGCCTCTAAAGGCTTTTCTTTCAGGATTGTTCTGCATTTGAGAGTTGCAAGCGGTGCAAACACTCTGCAAGGCATTGCAGATTTTATTTTATTTTTTTACTTGCAACAGCAGGTGAGCTGTCATAAATATGTCTATACACATCTCTATCTTTCAAGCACACAGAACATATAGACAGACTTCCAAGACATTGTACTCTTTACAAGTGTGCTTCTCTGCGACCGAATGTAGTCAGGCGTATTTACTTGGAGGGGCAGAAATGCGGCCATCTTGGAGGTAATTGCTCATACAAAATCTGCCTGACAAGTTCACAAAGGAAGTAGTTTGTATTTTTTTTCTCTCTGTTATTTTATTCATTACTGCTCGCCGGAGTAGAAGGGAACCGACACACATGAGAGTTAATACAGCATAGCCACACACACACACACACACACACACACACACACACACACACACACATACAGAGACAATCAGGTGCATAAGCAAGCAGAAACATAATTCTTTGTTTCTCATTATCTTTCCTTTTTTTGTCTGTTCAAAACGTTTGTGTAGTGGATGTTACTTTTGCTTAGCGCTGTACTCTTTGCCATCTCAAGTTATTACAGATTTCTCTGAGGTTGCGTAAGGATTAGGAGAGCAAAACAGGCATCGTTGCCTCCACTAGCGCGCTTCGTCTCTTATGTTTGTCGGTGAGTGTTAGGGTCAATTAGAAGTAAAACCTCTATTTCCTCTCCCCCCCCACCCCCTCTTCAGTAAACCGGAGCATATATGAAACACGCATGTACAGAAGACCGAAATGAACAGTGAACAGCGAGCACCAAAGCAGCGAGAGAGCACCGCATTTCAGCCCTGGAGGAGTTATTATTTGAACCTTGTTTCTTGGTCTTTGTATCACACGTTACACTGTGAGCGGGAGGGAAAAAAAGGAGCCATTGGGCATTAAATAGTCTAGAGAGGAAGGTAAAGAGGAGAAGGAGTGCTCCGCAAATGCCTGGTAGCCCTTGCCCCTCTGAGCTCGGCAACACTTTTTTTTTTTTTTTTTTGAGCTTAGCTGCCTGAGCTGCAAAAGTTTCAGCGATTTAAACTAAAGAAGATTTGTATTTACTCCCTGCAGGCTAGAACACCTTCTTATTACACTATAATTTCCTGCCTTCTTCCGGGGGATGAAAATAGGTTTTGATTTCCTTTGTCCATTTTCGGGCAAACAGAAGTCTATTTTAAGGGACCGCTAGAAACGCTTTCTTTTAAGATCGTGGACTCCTCCTACTGTTATGGGACTTAACAACAATATAGTAAAGGCTAGGGTTTATAGAAACACATTTCTGACGGAGTTTTGTCAATGGGACTCTCAACGAATTATTTCATTTTCTTTATTTTTATGAGCCTGAAAATAATTTTTAAAAAACCCTACAGAGCTACCAAAACTGTGACATGTCTTAGAGAAAATAATGGTCTTGGATGCAAAAATAATCCAAACATTTTTTTTACAAGAAAATTATTATTTGACATACTACAGTGAATTATTTTGAAATGTTCAAGTATGAATGAATTGCAAGACTTACAGTTATACCTCAGAAAGAGAGGCAGACCTCCGTTTAATTATGACTGTATCTGAGCCCAGGTTATTATTTTAGACAAGATCTCACTAACTGGATGTTTAGAGCATCTCATATTTTTTATCTACCACTACGAGTATTAAGTCATTTATGATTAGAAAAAGTGATTACAGTTGGTAGAGTCTTTCTGGAGATCCTTTGGCTAGATTTGTTTGACAGTGCACGTGTAAGACCAAGTCCATCGGCTTCAGGGAGAGAAAACTGTATTTCCTGCACACAATCGTGACTCGTTTGTGTCTCTCCTATTTTCACTCTTACATATTTTTTTGGTTGTTAGGCTTAGAATCTGAATGGGGACGAACAAACCTTGATTTATTTATGAAGTGGAGTTCAATGTTGGCTGAGGGCTTCTTTAAGGGTCGACTCTGATAGTAAGTTCTTTTTGACAGTGTTTGTTGTCTTCGTTAATACTACATTTTGACATCTTGAAAGAGATTCACCCCCAGAGGAGAATATTTATTTATGTATTTATTTTTTTGTTTTAGCTTCACCAAGACATTGTCGGTACTTTCGGCTTAAATTCGACAAAAAATAGCTTTCGGGGGAGGGAGGTTTAAGGTGTGTTAGATAGCTGTTTTATCTGATGTGGTGTTGATAGAAAGCATCTTTAAGAGTCAAAAGTAACCTGTGCAGGTAAAGATCTTTGAATCTTTAAATGTGTTATTGTTTTTGATGCATGCAATATGCAAAGTAATGCTTTCGAAATGACAAAAGAATGAAGTCTTGACTCTTTTATCACCGTTTTGGATCTCATTCCCAATTTTAGTACGCTACTAATGTTGTATGGTAGTACATGTCTCTGATTTATCTTAATTAATTTCATTCTGGTATAAGGCAAACTTTTAACATTCTGAAAGACGTCCGTAAACAAAATATTTGAAGTCAGAACATCAGGAACGCATTACTCGAAAGGCTGTACTTCGTCATTGTGAACACGTGTTGCACTTACGCTGACACATGTGTAAGGTAAAATGCCAACATTACACTGACCTGGTAACCTGAAATTATGGTGTCCAGGTTAGCTTAATGTTATCTTGCAATTTTTCTCATCAAATCTCTGCAGCCTGTTAGATTGAATCTGTGTCTTTGTTAATTCTTTGCAGCAAATTGGTTCAGGTCCAACTGATCTGAGATAACAGAGTCAGTGTCTCACTTAATATTGGCAATGTTTGAACTGCAATATTACAAGAATGATAGCATCAACAATGCAACAGAAATTATATTGGGACCAAACAGTGAGGGGTTTTCCAGCCAAAGTAGTGAACCTTAAAGTAGTATTTGCTTATTACTAGTTGTTTTTTTTTGTTTGTTTGTTTCCACTGCTGAAAGGGAGCATTCTTGCTTTAAAAGTAAAACGCCATCTTAGACTGAAGTCACTGCTGAAGCAGACAAAATAACTCCTTTTGACAGGGGCTGGAGGCACAATTATGACCACTACCAACAAATAAAATGTTGGCAGCACCAAACTATAATCTTTTTAGTATGTATAACATGTTGACTGCTTCAGCTACAGCAAAGAGCAAAAACAATGAGCTTGAACACAGTAAAAAATAGAGGTGGGATAAAACACATTTTGAGGGCTGGTCATTTTGTCCTCTTTGCAGTTCTGGATAACATTGAGCCATTTGGTGTGAGACAGTTTGCAGCAACAATTCCTCTCTGCATATTTGTATTTAGGATGTTTCATGCCGTCTGTAATAACTCCTCATTTAAAGCAGTAACTCAAGTCAGCCCTTTTCAGTCTTGTATGTTTTAGATATTTCCTTGGTTCAGCAGAGCTGAATGAAAAAGTGTTTAAATCACCAAACGTTTTTGTGGAGGAAACTCATCTGTTTGAATTAGTTGTGAGAGAGCAGAAACTCTGCACCTCCATGACTGGAAGTGGACTGATTTACTGATTTAAAGTCATTTTACAGAATCTGCTCTGAGCCCACTGTAAAGAAATGTCGTAATCTTTCATATTTCAAAAGTCAGCTGACCCAATTGTAAATTTGAGCTACAGTCAATGAAAAATAGTTTAATATAAGATACTGCTATCAGAAAATTAGAGAATTGCACAGGTAAGGTATGAAGAAATTTGAAAATGTTTATCTTGATAATTCAGCAAAAATATTTATCTACTAGAGGAACACCTAAAAACAACACATACAAAAGGTTTTGTTTTTAGGTAGAATGGGATACTTGTCTCTCGTCTTCCTGATACAATTTCAAAGTGTGTGATTTATTTAGATTAATGCACTAAGCTGGCTTTACATTTTTGGCACCGATAGCCTTTCACCTTTTGCTCTTTAATGTCAGAAGTTGGTAAATTCTGTTTGAAACACATAGTAAAACTCTTGTTTGTGGCACTATTTATTAACACTGATCAGTAGGACACTGTTATTAGAGCACTCACACACCCTGACGGCAGTCTGAAACAGCATTCAGGAGTGTGACTGTTATTAGTATTTCTCTTTACAGGGATAACAAGACAAATAATTTGATTTGTGTCGACAAACTGCCTACCGGCTCCATAATCTTCCGCAGAAATGTAGGATTCATCAGATAACTCCTGGAAAGTGACATAGTGATGTGGCATAAACCAACAGAAACTGTACTTAATTATGAAAAATCAGAAAAGGAGATTCTAGAACAGTGAAGGTCTGTCGAAGTTAAAAAATGTCAATATTTAACAGACATGTATATCAACTGAATTAAATTATCACAATACTCTTACTTGCATTTCGATGATGCTTCATGTTGTTTGACTTTTACACTACTGTCCCCCACCAACTTCAAACAGTCACACACACATATAGATGCGTAGTGATAGCTGTGATTGGGGACAGCTGTGGCTTTGTGGGTGGCTCAGAGGTCAAAAACTCATATGCAATATAGGAACAGTAATGACGAGATCTATTAAATTATTAATTTATGCAGGAAATCAATACCCACCTTAAGAAAACGAACTAAAGGCTTTTCAAGAATCCATATTTTTCCAGCAGCAGAGACCCTTTGTTCGTACTCATATTTGATTCTTAAGCCATTCAGAGCTTTAACAGCACCACATAATGTTTTAAGCTGGTGTTCTATGCGGTGAATTTAATTCTCAGATAATGAAAACTGTTTCATTCTTCATAGGAATTACTGTTTCATTACTTTAAAAAAAACACACTTCACAGATAGAACAGCTCCCACCACAAAAGCACCTTCTCTTTATGTTTCCTCTATTTTTCAGAAGGCATGTCAGTGCTTATCTAACCTGCACTTACTCTGTTCACTGTTCAACTCTTTCAGCTCCTCTGATAGACGAGTGTATCTGTAGAGAGTTTTGCCAACCCGATTCAGAGTGAATTCACAAAGCAGCACATTTGTCTTCCTCCATTATTTGCCTCTGCGCATGGATTAAGGACACAGATTGCGCTAAATGCATGCAGACACAAACATGCTTGTAAAATCATGAGTGATCTAATCAAATATGTCGAATTTTCCGCCCTCTTCTGTCATTACTTACATTTCTTTAATCCGAGAACTCCAGGCCCCGACCCAATGAGGGAGAAGCCAAACTTTAAGAAGCACATCTGACTCGGGGGATCACATGGAAATGGGGTTACTCCAGAGTAAAAGAAAGCAGAACGATGAATCCCTTAAACAGATTCATTCAGAGATAAGAACGATCAATTCAAGTAAATGTGCAGTGAGTTGAAAATTGCCACATTTTCTCAATACTGACATGCTATGCGTGATTGCACTTCATCACATCTGACGCACATGATCACATCTTGGTAATTTCATCTGAAATAATAATAATAATAATAAAAAATACTCCTTGGTTTATATCATGGAGTATTGGCTGTGCATGCATTTTTCAGATCCCCAAACTTTTTTGTTTCAGATAAGGGCAAAAGCTCTCATCTTTTCAAATGCCTACATCAGGGATCCTCAGATCCAGGCCTTGAGATCCAGGCCTCACTGCACCGGTGTCTCTGCTCAACAAACCTGGGTCAAATAATTAAGTCATTAACAAGACCATGAAGAACTTGACTGCACTGAGGAGGCAACTCAGTCGTTTGAATTGAGGCGTGTTGAACCAGGGACACATCTAAAACTTGCAGGACAACGGCCTGAATATAAATGAATATGCACACATAGGCAAACTTTCCTAAAACCATGAACACACCTAATTTACATGTGTTGAAGATTGACCTTTGCTTCTAGTTTCAGAATCTGAAGGACATCCAAACTCTTTTTTTTGCCTACACCTGCACACATAGCTTCCATAATTAGCCAGTTTTACTCCTGGGAACCAAAGTATTTCCTATTTTAAGGGCACCAAAGTCTAGCCTTGGCCTAGGTACTTCAAACTTCACAATGACAAATATACTTATAGTAAATCGATTACTGTTTTGTGACTTGACTTTCCCACAAAAAAAAACAAACAAAAAAAAAAAACATGCAGCCATCATGAATGCAGCTGCCAGAGATTGTGTTTGTATCCTGTGTTGTGTTTACAGACCGGCAGAACCACCTTTGATGGGATTAGAATCACTAAAGATGCGCTTTAGCCGGCCTGGGAAGCTCGCTAGCAGGGAGAATGTGCAGGGATTTATGCATTTTTGATGCAGCATGGGGAGGAGTGGAGCTCTGAAAAGGCTGCATGACCTACTTAGAGAGCTGTGGAATTCAGACGACTCGTCATGCCACAGAAAGGAGAAAAACCTGCCTCTCGTTCTCTGTGTGTGTCAGGAGTATGCTAATTTTTTTTTCACTTCTCATTTTATTTCCTTTGGCTTACCGGTGTTTGATTGAAAGCAGTGTACATCCAGTGAATCTGTCAGCCTGTTTTTTTTTTTTTTCCCCAGCTGTGTGTTCCAGTTTACTCCTAACTTTTCATTTGTGTTGGCTCTCTTAGTTTGGTTATTTTCTATTGTTAGATTTTTATCCAAAAGCATTTCTAATGCAATTTTTTTCCCCCCCATCCGAGCGCATCTTTGACTAGCCTTCACTTACTTCTTATGCCAACATCTAAGAAAAAATTCTGTTTTCTTTACCACGCAGACTTGCACACAAATTAATTTTCCCTGACAGTCCGGGCCCCTCTTTCTTCTGCTCCCACTTCACCACCTCTTTGCTCTCTTTCTCGGTAGCTATGGTAACGCAGTACTGTACGTCAACTTCTTAAATAAAACAACATTGTCCGACTCTTCAGGCTGTCGCATTTTCTGCCGACTAGAGCCACTTGAGGTGGTGCTCCAGTGGCTTTCTCAGTCACCTCGAAAAAAAGAAAACATAGGCTGGTCAACGAGTGATTCATTTGAAAAGACAAGTACTCACAGCCACCGCCAACAAATGGAGTATTTGTTTCGGCCGGAAATAAGCTATTGTGAGACAACAGTCGGCCACCTGGATAGATGGTGCCCGTGTGTATGAGTGCCTGTGTGTGGCGAGCCTGTGGCTCCTCGTGATTGATGATTGTTTGGGACACTGCTGGCATGATCCCAAGCATGGTTAAATATGCCCCTCTTGATGAAACTCAGAACGCGTTTCTTCCATCATGTGCTGGTGGAAGTGCATCGACGGTAACCGGAGGCAAAGCAGTCTGTCTTTACTCTAAAATTTAAAGCAATTAAATAAACCAAAAAATGTGTTTTAAGAAAGCACACAGCTACGTCTTTCTACTGGAGTGTTTTACGTGTCACTTTAACTGTCAGTGTGGAGTGGCAACACATTCAGATGAATGTGTTTCTAAGTTTTAAGACCAGTTAGTGTTTTAATCAATTTAAAATGGCTGTTTTTAGCCATAAGCTTGAAAAGTGTACCTAGCATTGTCTCACACGAAAGGGCAGAATTATGATGCAGTACAGTTTGACCACTGATAGTTCAATTATGACTAATGATGCTTAGAAGCCAAGAACGATTGTTGAGCACCTAGATCTGCAGCAGCAGTTCGCATCTACATATTGCTAGTTTATGTTGTATTTGATAAAAGTTACATTTTTGATGTGTTATTTGTTACCGATGTACTTTGTGAAACATTTTTGCTGCCGCACAAAGAGAGTAGTTGTGATATTTCCCATTAAGGTTTGTGGGAATTTCTTCTACTCACTTTAACTTGGCTATAAAATCTAAAGTCTTTTGCTCTAACTTTTATAACTAAGGGCTATAGTCACTATGGTTTCACCTCTGGTTTTTTTTTGTATGCACACCACATGATCTTGTTGTAATTGCCCCAGAGCTCTGCATGCACACAAAACAAAAAGTGTACTGTCACAAATAGGCAGTCTAAAACACAGTGGGTGTGGAAATCTATAATTTACCACAGCGGTTCTTCAACCTCATATTTCTTTGAAAGTGAAAATGATTAAGAAAGATAGTTTATGTGTTTGGCAATATTTAGACACAGCACAGTGTGTCAAAGCACACACAGGTGAGAAACAGCAACTCCTAAAAGATTACTTAGAGCGTAGATTTATCAGATATGGCAGTTTTTGTTGTATGACTGCCTTAAATCGCATTGAAAGCAACTTATTTTTGTTGCGTTTTTCCTGATTTGCTCTGGTGCTTTTATTAAATAGCAAATATACAGAAGAGAGAGGAGGGAAGACATGCAGCAAATGACCCGAGACCACGAATCAAACCCTGGACAACCTCAATGAGGACTATGACGTCTGCATCAATCATTACTTCTCTACACTTTCACAGAAAGGGCTACTAAATACATTTTAAACTAATCTCAACAAGTGACAAATGTGTTTTCTTTCAGATTTTGTCAGACTATTTTTTGGAATCCTCCTTTTTTTAAAATATATGGTTTGCTGATTACCTAAGGAAGTAATTGGACTGAGCAGGAAACAGCAATGTTAAAGCACCGAGACGATGTGCTAATGATGCAATGCTAACAGCCATGACCCTTAATAACTTTAAGCCTCCTGGTGCTGGGAGATTAAAGAAGAGATAGAAAGCAAGGAAGAGGAGAAGGAAGGAGCCTGTCGTAAAGACACAAGAGCTAAGCTAGAAGGAAACAAAGGTGCACGTAAGGTGTGAGAGAAGAAAAACAAGTTGATAAACTGATGCTGGAAAAAGAATTGAACAATTCAATTCAAAGGAAAAATTAAACGTTGAAACTCACATCATCCAAGAAGAGTTGCTTTTGATGGCATTGCTGGAGGCAGCAGAGATAGCGGTCAGTCTTGAACTGAATCCAAGGAGGCCTCTGACTGATGCTGCTGTATGAAAGTCCCATGACTGTTACGACAAGCTGAAAGCTCAATTTACAGCCAGCAGAAACAATAGTCCACATTTCCTGGATACCACCAACAGTTTTTGGCAAGCACTGCTAATCCACCTCATTTGATTTTGCCACACCTTTTTTGATCTTTGTCTGGCCATGTGGTGAGAAAGCTGGGCAGAAAGATGTTGGAGTCATGGATATGACCTTTGCCCCATTATCTCCGATGGAAGAGATGATGATTGAACATATTCATTTACTCTCTTACTTTTTTTTTGGTCCTGCTCTGCATCTGCATCATTTTCAACACATCTGGGATTTGGGGTCATAGTTTAGGTATTATTTTTATGCTGTTGAGATTCTAATCAGCTGCTCCCGGTTGTAAAAACAATGTCTCGTTGGCACTGTTATGCATTATAACAACTGCTCAAAATTAAAATGACGATGATGTTTGTGAAGGGGATGACGACGGAACAACGAAGATAAGAAAACATGGTTTCAAAAAGGTGCAGGGAAAGGAAGAAATGTCCCAAGTCCCAGCAGAGACAAGGCCAGGATTCCTTGAAGGAAGGGTTCTGCTTTAACAAGACTGATGTGTGCGGACATCAGAATCCTCCGGCTGCAGAGAAGGCAAACCTAAAGCGCGCTCTGCTCTATTCACTGAAACACACACAGATTCACCCACACACACTTTACTCACTCACTAGATTTCAGCCTTTTTTTTCCTATAGTTTAGTATTGTGGATTATTGTTAATATTTGTGAATAGTTGGTATTTGTCAGTGTCTGTTCAGACGTTATGAAATAACAATGGGTATAATCAATTGAAAGGCTTGATTGCAATACACAGGATTTCTATAAAAAAAACTGAAACACTGCTAAAGTTAATGAAACGTAAACATATTTTAGGGGAAATTAAAAAGGGAATTCAGAGTCCCTACAGAAGGCAGCTAGTTAGTAAATCGAGTAAACTTGTGTGTAGCGTTATCTTGGTATAGATCCTGCTGTTCTGTGAAGGCCTTGGGGCTTTGTTGGGGAGTATAAATGAACAAATAGGGAATGATAACCAAGAAATGGTGGACGGTGGACGTGAAGTTGTGGCGAAGTTCAAAAGGTTTGGCCTTGAACCCAAGCTCTGGTCATATGGAGCACTATTTTTATTTGTCCACGTTTCCGGAAAAGGAAAAAACTGTCAAATCTACCAAATCATGACTGCTCACCTAAATTGATAAGACAGTAAGAAGAGCATTAATCAGTCAAGAGGACTCAAATCTCGATGAACTGCAATGAACCATCGCTCAGGTGGAAGAGACACTCAACCAGACAACTATTATCCATGCTCCCTAAAATGTTGTCATTTATTAAAGAGTGGCAAGAAGAAAGCCATCAATGAAATTCCTGTTTAAAACTTGCCCAAGGGAGTTTAGCAAAATACGTGGGTGAAGGTGATTTTTTTTGTTGTTGTTGTTCCCTTTCGATGTCTTTGTTCAGTGAGGTAACTTACCTTCATCGAAAATACAAGGCATAGTGAAAAAGAAACACTGATTTTCATTTTTTTCCCATCATTTTGCAACAGGCCAGAGTTAATGAACACATGAATAGTGCTAAACATGACACCAGACAGGAGGTATATTACTGTTTTAGAGAAACCGAATCATAGTCCGTTCAGACAATGTGGCAAAAATTGAAAATTGCTTTTCACAGTCACTGTCAAACTGAACCTGAGCTTGTGTCAAAATGTGACAAAGGTTAAGCTGTATGAATACTTTTGCAAGGCGCTGCTATACGAAAACAAAGTGCAGGTGAAAAAAACAGCAAAGCAAACTGTATAAGGTGCCATTCTCCATCTATTTTATTCTCTCCTTTATTCACAATTTAGTTTGGGAGGAAAGACGACAGTATTGCTCTGTTGCGACTGTCAAATGAAATAAAATCACTAGGATAGTTACATTTGCCCACTCTGTCACTATATTGCAGAGTGTACAGATGAGGCTTGAAATATTCTAGTGGGAAGGAGAGGTTCTCATAAAAATGCATTCCCTGAGAATGGTCACAGAGACTGCAAAGATCCAGCCTTTAATGGATGTCTGGCACTGGACATACACATGTAGAAGGATGGATAGACAGAGAGACAACAGGGAAATTACAATCAGGTCAGCAACGTTTATTCTTGAATCTTTGTGCGGTGTGTCTGCATGGTGGAAATGTGCAGGGATCTACGCATTAAGACTTAAAACACAGAGCTCCTCCGAACTATTTTTCTGTGTTTTAATGAGTAACTGCTCAACACAGGAGAATAAAATGGTTAGTAAGTTTAATGCTTCTATTTTTTAAGTTCAAACTGATGTTTAAAGCAGATAGAGGGGAAAAAAATGAAATGTACAAGTCGTGATTTGCAAAGTGTTGCTTACTGGAATGCAACACAGATACTGAATCGGTGTAGCTTCGTGGGGAGCACGACCGGAGAACCTAAGGGGAATTATTGAATGGAATAATTGATAATCACGGGAAACAATGACTAAACAGAGCATGACCAAACACAATTTGGTCATGCTCATACAATATGGCCCATACAACAGAAGACTCAGGAAAAGGTGCAAACAGGAAAACGGGAAGTAGTAAAACACAACACACAATCTAATAGAAATGACCAAAGTTAAACTGGGGCTAAGGTCTACTAAGAGGACAAATTAAAAAGACCCTCTCTCAGTATGATGCTAGCACAAGAGATGTACGGAAGAGTTTTTATTTTTTTGCTACAACCCATAAAAAACTTTTTCTTTTGTCTTTAGTTTGATTGATTGTATGTTTTGTTGAAAATATCCAAAGCATTTTGCCGCCATATTTTGTTGGAACATCTCATCTCGCATAAAAAAACAAACAAAACAAAAACAAAATTATCACAAATGACAACATACCAATTCTGGTCGCCACGAGTCGGCTGCTCAGTAAGCTGAAGTATTCCTTGTTTTGTGAGTTAGGCATCCTCTCATGTGCCCAGATAATGACATTAAAATCCTATTAATGAGTTTACGTTTGTCTCCACAGAAAAGATCCTTGTGGTATCATGGCTGTAGCTCTTCTCACTGCTATCTTTTTTAGCAGAAAGCCATTATGTTGCCCTTTGTACAGCTTCGCAGCATTCCTCTCATTGCGCTGCCCCCTGTTGGAAACCTTAAGCATGTTGTCTTCTGTCAAATATAATATTTGTTCTTTTATTTTTCTCATCTAGTGCGCCGTTTGTCCAGTACGAAATAAGACATTTTTGGTCAAAAATGCACAAATTATTAAAAGTGCTGCACAGTGGAAAGCTCAGGTATAGAGATTTATGTTACATTTTTACTAATCTACTGGGATTTTTTGCTGTTGTTGTAATTTTATTATTTGTTAATAATTGTCTACAGATGCCAGGATTGAATTACCTGCAATAATCATCTCAAACAGCAACACTTTCTTTTTTGCAGATAATATGCGTAATATTCTCAACATGCAGGTATACGAGCTTAAACCCTCCAAGCTCTTGTGCAAAGGTTTATCTTTCCCCTGGCTGTCAACTCTGTCACATCACTTATGTGAAGTGATGTGTTGTGTTGGATATTACTGTTTCAAAAGTCAAGCACGAAGTAAAAAAAAAAGAAAAAAGAAAAAGAAGCTTCCTAAGGGACTGGCTGAAATGTCCGTCTGTTTTCTTCTCTCTCTCTCTGTAGTAACCTTGGACATCTATACAAATCAAATTGGTTTCTAATCCAGTGCTTCACTCATTCTCTGCTGCTACACTAACAAGAACATGTCTCTTTTGTTCTACCCCTGTCTTTTATTTGCCCTATGTTATTGAATTCTTTCATGGGACTGAGTGGAAGAGCTGTGGGGTTCAGACTTGATAATAGACTTTCTCCTTCTGTTATCAGTTATTCCCTCTTCTATCACTCCTCTCGTCATTGTGTTCCCATTTTCTTCCTCCGATATACGGTGCTCTGTTGCAAAGACCTGGCTTCTTGACTCAAAACCTTTGCATCCCTTTTTAAAAAAATGTTTTTTGTTGTTGAATATTTATGACTAAATAACTTATATATTCTCAGTTACATTCTCTCACCCAAACTATGATGAAGACAATCTTCTGAAATTTATGAAATCAGTGATTTTTGCTGTTTTCTGCTCTCTGTGCTCTACCCACACAAAAAATGTAGACTCACTGAAAGTTTTGACTTTAAATTCGGCAATGCTGCACTTTCCCGGTGGGTAGTGTGTGTGTTTGTGCTCTTATTTATCAGTGCTTTGCAACATCGCTGCTGTGAAGTACTGTTGTACGTTTCTGATTTACCGCTTTGCTTTGGTACATACAGCCTGTCTTCTACTTTCACTTTCTGCTGCTGGACCACTCTTGTTGCTCCACCTCCCTCTCCCCTTTTTTTTTTTTTTTTTTCCACCAAGATAAAAGTATTGATTCTTGAGTTTGAAAGCTACCATCGATTTTTTTTTCTGGTTTAGTATGTCTTTGAAGATCCACTGTACGCAATGTAGCAACAGCAAGTAGCGCAGTTTGCAGCATGCTGATTACTTTACGAGCTTCTTTTGAAACCGCCATGGCTGCCAAACACGTTGGATCTTTGCTTTCTGAGTCAGTTTGTTTTGTTAGCGGCGGGAAAAGGTGGAGAGCAAAAGCTACAACATTTGATAGTAAAACCTGCTTGCCTTAGAATACGGAGAAAATAAATATTTAGGATTTACACTAAATTTTACACTGATGGAAGCATAAATATGAATATTACCAAACCAGTACAGGAAACCCAAATGATATCAGGAAACATAGATTGGAACATAGATTAGATTTGAACTAGCATCGTAGATTTTAGCCAATTTCCATTCCAGTGGTGGGAAGTAACGAAGTACAAGTACTTTGTTACTGTACTTAAGTACATTTTTCGTGTATCTGTACTTTACTTAAGTAGATTTAATAATGGGTACTTTCTACTTTTACTCCACTACATTTTACAGTAAGTATCTGTACTTTCTACTTCACTACATTTCTACAAAACTGTCGCGTTACTCGTTACATCCAAGTCGCGTTGCTCTTTTCTTCCGTTAAAATGTGAAGTTCAGGGACTTAAGGTGGCGCCGTAAAATCTAAGCAATAACGTGACTTTCGTGGCTATTGTCACTCATCGCCTCCACCTTTACTTGCACGCTGAGCTTCAGACATGCGCAGTGGTTTCCTCTGAGCGGGAGAAGGTGTCTATCTAATGTCAGTAATATAATAGCGCTGCATAAATAATAAGATATGGCGACATGTAAAATCAACAGAGCTTTGCTTTCACAGACGGTGGGGACTTTGTCCAACTTTTAGTGTCACTTGGAAGGAAAGCTTAAAGAAAGGTAAGCTATGTGGACGTGATGCTAGCAAAGCTAGCTGTACTGAGACACGTGGTGCATCTGCGATGAAAAAAAGACACTCATGTGCTAAATTATTGTGTGGAGGTGTTGACTGAGGTGTCGCATATATGGGACAACACTGTGACCAAAGTGCAATATAGTAATATGACATTCAGGAACGATCATATTCTAATGGACGGTTCTTTACTGATTAAATTTATTTAAGCTCTGAGTATTTAATATCTAGTTTTTTTATGGGAATGTGGATCTTTCAGATCAATTTGAGAAGCATTTTTGATAGGTAACACTTCATTTTTTTGTGTCACTTAGCGTGGGGTGCTGGTCTTGACTTGGTCTTGGGTAGGTGGTCTTGACTACAACACTGCTACTGGCTCCTTGGTTGCCTGTCATCTCCCACCCACCTTCTTTCCATCCCCTTTCTGTTGGATTTCTTTAAAAATAAATGCCACTAGTGGCCAAAAAAGTGAAGTTCATATTATGTTAGGACAGGAGACAAGATGTTTCCATCCCTGAAATTATGATGCATAGAATCACATATCTATGTCTAAACTATGTTACATAGCAAACACAATAAAAACATGCTTTATATGTGGCATTGTTCATTAAAATGGGACATTTCTAATGTATTAAAATTAAATATGATCGCTAATGATATTAGCGATTAGGTAATCCATTCAGCAAGTACTTTTACTTTTAATACTTAAGTATTTTTTAAAAGTCAGTACTTTTTTACTTTTACTTAAGTACAAATGTTAATGTGGTAGTTTTACTTTTACTTGAGTACATTTTTTGAGTACTTTCTCCACCACTGCCATTTACCCCTTGCAGCTATAAGCAACAACATACTATAACCACCATACAATGAGCTGCCATTTATTATTCATATAGGAGAAGTGGCTAAGAGTCACTGTGTATGTTGTAGTCAAGGTAATGCATTTTTAAACTGCTTTAAGCAACTCTCATGAAACAAGTGACAGATGATGAAAGCTTAAAGTGTTTGGTTCATTGTCTCTTTTTTTTTTTGCTCATTGGTGTCAAAATATTTTATTTTAAATGTTTACTTCAAGGTTTTATGTGTTTGTTTGTTTTTTATTCAGTCTACATCCTATGAAAACTTTGTTTGCTGTTCTATTGGCACACATTCAATTCCAACAAAAGCCTTTCAGAAATTTGCACTTGTTCAGTTCTTTTATTACTTCTAAAATACAACAAGATTAAAAACATAAGTAAATAGGGATGTAAAAAAAAAAAAGAAGAAAAAAAAGAAATCCCTGTAACAAAGTAAATCTTTCAGTCTAAGCAAATTTGCTCTGAAATTTCATTTGGGAGAAATGACAACTAAAAAGCTATGCGCTTTTTTTTTTTTTTTTTTTTTGCTAAATGACCTGCTACAGTGCTCTCCAAAGGCACAACTTTTAGGGACCCATTGTTTTGGTCCGTCCCTCTCACTGGGAAGCACAACATGTTCCAGCTGTTGTCAGGCCTTGTCAAAAGCATAACACTCTGTAATAGGCTTAATACAGCATCTGCTTTCTGCACTGCACAGATTGTTAATAAAGGTGTAATATGTTTCCTGGGATTTCAGTACCACCAGCCAATGTGAGCTTATCCCCCGCTCTGTGACCGAGCTGATGGATGCATTCTTATTTGTGCATTTGTCACAGACTGCATTTTGACACGAGTCTGCGTGAGGAGTGTATGTTTTGTCGAGTAAAATTGTGCTTTCTGAGAATACGGACGAGCTCAGGGGAGCAATATTGTACGTGGGAGCAGAAGAAAAAGCAAAGAAGAGCAAGAGACATTTGTCACCAGCGGAGAGGGTTCCAACATGCCATCATGGTTATCCTGGTGGCCATCTGAGTTCTTCATGAAGCGAGAGATAGACTGAGTGCAATAACAAGAGCCAGACTGCACAGAGAGAAGAAGAGACGGAGGGCAATCAGCTATCAGCTTGGACAGCCCGGTCAGTCTGTCGCAATGTCGTTTTTAAATGCCAGTCTGTCCCCGAACAAATAACCAGCCCCTTAGGTTTTTTCTTTTCTCTGTATGGCGGGCATGAGACGTGAATGAGTCAGATTGAAAACAAAACGAAAAAAAAAAAAAAGAAAGAAAAAAGCCCCTTCACTTCTCAGTTTTTACTTCATTCACACTCGCTCAATCAATGTGTATACTTAGATTCTCTGGGGTGTTTTGTCTAAATGTTGTCGCAAGGAGCTTACTTGTTTCATACTCGTCTCGGCTACTACCCTCCTCTTCTTTTCACTTTTTTTTTTTTTTTTTACAAGTATCTCACTGAAGGATTTGATGAGTGCTCTTTCATTGTTTCCTTAACGCGGTGAATTTCGTGTCAGACAAGCCTTCCTGGTCATTTAGAGAGAGAAGAGAAAAGGCGAGGATGGCGATGTGTTACACCTCAGTGGAGCACTCGATTGTCTCTGGCTTCATTGGTGGGGAACAAATAGCTGTAACGTCTTTACAATCTTATGCGTACTGATGGTAGCAGATGAGAGCGTTTACTACTGCTGACGACACGTTTGACAGGGGTGGGTGGAGTTCCGACAAGGATCTTGTGTGTGAAATCAAGCAGGTTTTATTTTCAAAGTTATTGCGACTGTGTTGCCTGTACAAGGCTATACGATAAACATTTCCTCTCCACTAATGTCTGCTTCACGTGCTTAAGAGCTCTTTGTTCTCTCCTTGCCTTGCAGCGGTAACTAGTATTGACTGCCGTGGCAGACTTTGGAGGATTAACTGGGGTTTTGTACATTGAGAAATGGATAATCTTTCTCAGATCTGACCTATTGGCTGCCTTCTGCTGACTCTATGAGGCTTTATAAGACCAAGCATATGTTTCAGTGATTGCTGGATTCGGCCTGGTTTTCCCCTCCTGGCTGGGGAAGTGAAATCCACAGTAGGATGTGTAATTCACAGAGTCAACAAATCATCAGCTAACTTGACAGTGTATTTATTTTTACCTCATTTTGATGTTTCCTCTTTTTTTTAATTTTTTTTTTTTTTTTTACAAGGTGTGTAGCTGACCAACAGTGAAAAAAATATATTCTTACTGCTTTTATGCATCTTTTAAAACTACATCCACTCTCACCAGCGACGGCTTTAGCAGCAAAGCGAGCGGTGAACGCAGCTGCTTGGTATAGAAAGCTGGTGAAACACAGTTTTCTACAGGGAGAGAGAGCTTACATTACCAGACGATTAAACATGGAACACTTTAGCTGAAAATTGAGTATATATTAATAAAATCAACAAGTTAGCCATGCAACAAAGCCAGAATTATTATTATATGTGCTTTTATTGGCGGGGCTATATTGACTGGATCAGATTATTGAGGGTCATAACCTCTAGTCACCTCCCCGCACCCCCAGAATATGCTTGCTAACAGTTTGAAAGTACATGCTGTGCATTTTTCTTTTCCCCCTGCAAATGTTGCTCGTTGTGATCATCTGTGCTGTTGTCATGAATAAATACAACGTGTGGCGTTCTGCCTCTGACTACATTGCAGCAGAGGTATAGAGACACCAGGTTTCTTAACCTGGTCTAGCTTTCTCTTTGTCGCGTCGGTCTCTCAGTGTTTCTCTCTCATGTATGCATAATGCCAGGCCTCAGGTTGCTGATTTGGGGACAGTAATTGGTCATTAGGTGAGGGACAGATGCAGCTGCCTCTTTTTTGCAGCGTTAACAAGGCATTTCATCATGGTTAGCAGGCTGCCGGTGCTCTGATCAGCCGTTGTTTTTACGACAATATCAGATACACGAAAAATGCGCGTGCCCACATACAGTACTCGTATTGACACTCCGGTGGTCTCCGCTGACTAATGCTGCGTGCAGCGTTGCTACATTAGAGGATTTGACTCCCAAACAGCAGACGGCATTCTGTCTCCTAGCGTTTGCAGCTAAATTTTGTTAACCATGTTGAGAGGGTCAGCTGACTGAACGCATGAAATAAGGTTTGGATAATCCTTCTTAGGCTTGGAGCATCGGCTTGAGTTAATGATAAAAAAAAAAAAAAAGTAATAATAATAATGCAAAAATAATGTTATTTTCTGATTATAATTGTAAAAGTTTTGCAATCTGTTTTATTTTGTATCTGTTTTAAAAAAATCTATTTTGTCTTTCAACTTCCTTTTAGTCTTGTTGACTGAAAAGGCAAAGTCCAAAGAGGAGTTTGAGTACTTGAGTACGTGCAGAAGTGCTCACATGTTGCAAAGACGTGAAAGATTGATTTATTTATAGGTTTTCGCACTGTACTCTTATTTTTCAGAAGAATAACCTGGAACACTAAAGCAATCACGCATGCAGACCTCTAAGCATATTCTTTTTATGAGATAAAAAAAAATATATTTAATGCAAGCAATTTATCACGTACAACAGATAAACTGTTTTTTTGCAACTGCATTCCAAGGACGCTTATGATTTATTTTCTATTTCTTCTAACTTATTGTGATTTATTATCAGAACAAAAAAAAAAGAAAAGACAATTGTTATATAATGATCAATTGGTGTTTATCTCACTAGCCACTTGTAAAGGTCGCTGCTAATAAATTGTAGTCAGAAGAAAGTTTACAGGAGTATCTGAAAAAAATAAATAAAAATCTTTGGTAAGTTGTCATGGCACTTAAGTGCTTTCAGCTTTCAGGAGGAGAGAAGCACAAGTGAAATGTCAGACTGGGCACAAGATCTGTACAAAAATAAAGATGGGAAAAGTTAATCTTTTCCACTTTGAATTCTTGGTTGCTTGAAGTTCATTTCTTAGTTTATGGATCAACATTACAGTGTTATACTCCTGTCTCGAGTTTCCATTTTCAGGTTCATCTACCGTCACTCCCCTCAGCATAACCACATTCCCTTTCCTTTGCCATCTCACAACCAGTCAAACAGATTACTACGGGCGTTAACCCCATTGATTTGCTCCAAATGGCCTCCAAATGCCAGGAATTACTTTTCGGACTAGGGGAGGGATAGAAATAAAGTGTTGTTGGATTTCTTGCTGCGGGATTAAGTGATGTTTTGTAAAACAGTGGTATTTTTTAAATTTTTTTTTTTGCTCTATTTTTTTTGTTCATGCAGTTTTGTTTTTACATTTTGGAAAATACAGATTAATATATGTCGACATTAAAATGCAAACTAAATATATTTATTGCATTCACTGGAAAAGATTATTCAAATTTTATTAAATTTAGTTGCTTTGAGAAATCGGAATGTTTGCTCAAAGAAGTTTAAGTACAGAACATTACCCCTTTTTTAGATCCAAGTTTTTATTAATGTCAGACTAGGCATTTCAGATTCCATTCAAACTAATGTCAGTGTTGGACTACTTCTGATTGGTTATTAAGAGTGATTGGTTATTAATTTCCTGGTGATCAGGTGGTGCCCCAATTGGTTATTTATATAGTTATGAATGGATCAGAGATCGCGCTAGACTTCTTCATTATTTGTCATGTATTATTAATGGTGTCAAAAAAATCCTATCCTTATCTGTTTATACCCATCAAGTTTTAAATTGATAATGACATTTAATTGCATTTTCCTTTCACTCTGTTTAAATATGAACAGATCATCTGCATCATATCATTATCAAGCTGAATATATTTTACTTGCTCTCTGCAGTGGCAAAGTTTTGAAAGGTAACATTCCACCATTTAAAGAAATCAGATGTCGGCGATACTCAGCTCCCTTATTTTCACGAAAATCACCTTGAAGTATCTTGTGTGTGAATAACGCTACGCACACAAATTTACTTTGACCAGTTTCTTTGCCTTTCGTTACTAGTTTGCCACGTGATTTTCCTGCTGACTTGCACATAACAAATTCAATTGTGCATTACATCTTGCTAGCCTCTGAATTATAAAATACTTTATGACTGCAGTAGAGAGCATGTTGATAATTGTTGCTTATGCTCCAACGTCCTTACTCGTGTCTTTCTTTTTTGTTTCCCTATCCTTCCTCTGTCATTACTTTTGAGTGTCTGCGCTCCTCTTTATACTTTTTTTTTTTTTTCCTTCTGAGCTTCTTTCACCTCGAGGTTTTCTGTTTGAATTCTGTCTATTCAAACCTCTACAGTGCATCTCTACAGCTGAATAACTATTGATCAGAGTTGGAGTGGTTATGCTACCTAATGAGAGACTAAATATAGCAGTCGCTGCAACGGGCCTGCTGCGGCATCCTGGCTCATCTGCTGCTCAAAGTGTGAATAGTCACACCGTTGGCATGACAACACAGCGGTCAAGGCTTTATGAGCAGTCACAACAGATTGTGTGCTTGTGTGCAAGTTTTGTGGGCAAATGTAGACGGGGATGAATGAAGCAAAACGGGAACAAAATGCAGCACTTCGTAAAGAGAGTCCTTAAGAAAGTCCGTGCTTGTTTGGACGGTTGGACTTTATTACTGGGATATGATGCTACTTTTATTACGTCTCCTTTACTACATTTCACATAATCGTGAAATTATTGTCGAGTCAGTGACTGGATAAAAACACAATAGCATAAAACATTTTGCCACCTCCATCCCATTGTTACGTTGTAAGTAAATTGGCTTAAACCTACATCACTGAGACTTATTGTGTTCACTTTGACAAGTTTAGCTGCCCACACTTACTTCTTTGTTGCATGGTAACCAATTGAGTCACAATCCCTCAATACCAGCCCACCTTTTCCCAGCCAGCTGGAGAAAAAAAAAATTGAAGAATAACCATGTGCTAATGGGATATCTTCTTTAATAGCCTACTGTTTCATTCAGCTGCGTGGTCACGATAAGGACTACCCACTGTGTCTAATCACATCTTCTCTCTCTCGTTTCACCTGAGGCACATCTGCAATCAAGTCTATTTTTGACCGGCACTACTGCATGCTTTGCTCTGCTGGGATTGAGAAAGGAAAAGGCATCTATGTGCATGTGCCATGATGAAAAATACATTCACCTCACAAAAGCTTGACATGACAACTAAGCGTCAATCTGAGAATGAGGAGGTGAATGCAATATGGAAGAGTTCTGATGTGCGTATGTGCGCAGAGTTGTTTTTTAGTTAAGTACATACAAATGAAACTCTGAAAAGTGTGGCGTGACAGTTCATCTGCGTGTAATTTAATGTTTAATTTAAAAATACAACTTTTATGTAGGCATCTTGAGTTTTTTTCTTATTTATTTTTTTTAAGAAAATTAGTGAAGACACCAAACTGTTAGGTAGGTAGGAAGGCTTGTTATTTTCCCTCATTCTACCTCAAGATAACACAACTTTAACGTTACTGTATCCTAAAATTCCAAGAAGACACATTTAGTACATGAACAAGCTCACAGTTCAGTTAGTTGGATATAAACTAATTGAATTTAATAACTGAATAATTCTGTTAGCAGTTGGAGCTGATTTGTTTTATATTCATTTCTGAATTTCAAAAGAGATTTTCTCCTCCAGAAAACATTTGTGATCCTTGTGTCGTTGGTGCTCAACAGCTTGATGTAGTAAGAATCTGATGGTATTTAAATTGTCTCATCTGTTTGTTTTCTGCTCACATGTTTAAAAAAACAAAACTGATCGCGTCCACACATGCAGGTTTTTGTTAAAGAAAAAAGAAAGAAGCACATTATGCTAGTTTTCAAAATTTTTCAAAATATAAGTATACCAATAAAACCCACTAGCATACACTTGAGCGGTGCTTTTGTGTGTCATAAAACACTTTTCAAAACAATCAATTATCGGTTTTCAGACCTCCAACAACAGTGTTGGTTAGTGTTTTTTTTTTTGTTTTTTTTAATCCAGTCACGGCTAACAGCTATTAAGGTAGAAACACAAAACAAACACAAGCCCACTTGGCATTAATTCATGAACACATCCCGAATTAAGTGGTCAATTGGAAAAAAGTGAGCAGGAAAAGTGTTTGGTGCTGATTGGTATGTCATGGTAAACTGTGGATGTCTTAGAACCACAGCAATAACAGTTAGCAAACAATTATGTTGCAATCAGTAGTAACTATGCAATCTTTTTACATTTCTCCTCTGAATTTTCTTCCCCTCGCACTCCTTCTTCCGGTTGCCATAGTAACATGAAATGGCTGCATTGTGTTAGCATTGAAACAGTGGAGGGTTGAATTTAAAGCCTGTGAGCTAAATTGTTTTACTGGTGTTTTATGGCATATACACACACACACCGCACGCACACACGCACACACACATAGAAGTGCTTAAAGCAAATCTTAGCATTTATGTTGCTCTACATTATTTACATGCCACAGAGTCTATGCCTATGCACAACATTTATCATTAATGAGTTGGCTGTGTTTATATTCTATTACAGGATTCAAATTTTTTTTATTATTATTATTTTGGAACTAAATGGATCAGCATATGCTTATGTCTCACCCTCTTGGCTGAGATGTAAGCAAAAGGAAACTTAACATGGCAGTTAGTCCACCGAAATTAGGATGATTAAAAATAAAATCAGTTTTACTTTTCCTCTCTGCTTTTTGTTTTCAACACTCAAATATTGTCTCAAGGCGCAACATTTGTGATGAATACTTTTTGATCCATGTGAGTGACGAATCATCATGAATTAAATGCATCTAACTGAGAAAACTAAAGCTACATTTGATCATAGTTTGAATTACTGTTATCTTCATAAAGTCTAATCAAAATCTTTCTTTTTTTCCCCCCCTCCTTGTGTTCCTCTAACTCCCCCACCCCATTCTTTCACTCTCCACTATATCTATCTGTGTCTGCAGTGTGACAACGCTAAAGGACTGAGGGCCTTTTTTGACGCCATATGCTACGGTCCCAAACATCTGATGATCTTCGGAGGCGTGTGCCCGTCTGTGACCTCCATTATTGCAGAGTCTTTGGAGGGCTGGAATCTGGTTCAGGTAGGGGTTTGTTGTATATGTGAGCACACATAATGTGTGTGTGCGTGCGTGTGTGTGTGTGCCACACTGTACAGTCGATACATCCTGTCACATGGCATGTTACTTAATAATACACTTCTGTGAGCCTACCTTTTACAAGACTCGTTGTTTTTAGGCTTTACACAGTAAAGTTCAGCTTTTTTTTTTTTTTTACATTACTGCTTTAGAAAACTCACACACAAAAAGTTTGGGTCACCTGCTTTTAACATGCAAACTAGGTTTTGGTGAACAATTGGGATTAAGGTAACTTCCCAACAGGATATTTAAAAAAAACTCAGTGTGTGCAGAGCATCAGGTAATTGTTGCTCTGTTGGCTGCATAATCTGCAATGCAAGTCTCCCATTCTGTCACATCTTAAACTTGTTGAGGTGGATTGAAGCGTAGTACATCACGCTAACCGTCATGACTGAAAGGCCAGTTTGAGGCGTTTTAAGCATCACTGTACTGGAAGAATCTGTCAGAAGATGAATAAAATGCTTGGGTCGAGCTTCATTGTTCAAACTTTAATGTACAAACTTTAAGTGAACTTCAGGCTTCTCTCCTTTTGCGACATTTTAAAACGTTGGCTTGACTTTTTTAATATATTTTTTCCTTACAGTTTCCAAATGCTGATGCATACACAGCTAATATTTGAAAACTGGCTTAGAGGGTGTTTTGGCACGAGCTTGAACTAGATCTGTTGAGCTAATTACCTACTTTCATATTTTGCTATTCATTTACACCAGCTTCTCATATTGACATTTGTATTAGTTCAGCGCGGCATCAAGACTGCACCCTTGGCAAATTAAAAACCTTTAATTCTTACGTTTTGCAAAACTTTTGACCCCTGGAGTTGTGGCTCCCTGTGTCTTTGAGTCTGCTCTGAATGTACCAGGGAGGGAAACTGCCTCTTTCCAAATAAATCATTTAATTTGTTGTAAACCTCACAAAGGTTATCGAGCGTAGATAAGGACGGAGGAAGCTTGCGCTTGTAAGAGAGAGCATAATTGAAGAGCCTGCATTTTGAACTGAATGTCACAGAACGTTTTACATTTCTCCGGCTTGCCGTTACCTTCAGTCTGCTTCTCTTCATATTGCTCTTTGCTCGCCATCTTGTACAGGTCTCTTAAGAGGGAAAATATCAACAAGGAAAGGTGATAAAAGTTGGGTATTTTTGTGTCTGTCTTCAGTTTTTTTTTCTCAGTGGTAATACCAGTCTACACAGAAGGTTCAAGACATGCCTAGTTTGAGGTGTCCTTAGACGTGTATGTGTGTTTGCTCCACTCTCAGTTTTTATTAGTTTGTTTGAGAATGATACCTCTGAGAGCAGCAGTGGCACTCCTTTGCTTTAAAGAACACACTGTTTGGAGCAATTTGTTCTCCAGAGCACTTTACCCTGTAAGGTCTTCTTTGCTATCAATACAAATACTGACACCAACAAATTGAGGCCAGCCTTTTCCCAAAATACACATTGTGTGGCTGTCTCAGCACATTGCGCCAAGTGATTTGGTAAAACCAGAGTTGCATGCTAATGGCTAGCAAGATAGGAGTTTCGCAGAACCTTGCAAAAAGAATTAATGTCTTCGATCTTTCTATATTTCTCCCCCTCATCCCCCAACAACACAGTGCAAGCTATTTTCTGCTGTCGTTGCTTTACAACTACAAATTCCTTTGGAATTTATTGGAAATTTTATGATATGGACAAATGCGTTGCAGAGTATGAATGTAGCCAGTATGAAATCAGGAAGAAGGTCCCTAAGGATGAACTGCTAAGGTTTCTTAGGAAGCAGAAACCTAGCGTGTAAAATGAAGACCAGGAGGAATAATCAAGGAGAGAAAAGTTTTTGCATTGCCCGTATCGTCTGCAGATACGGGAAGTGGCGGACACTGTGAAGTTCTACAAATGACTAGATAAGACTGTACCAAGTGATTGGGCAAAATCAATAATCACAGCAGCACAGACCCAACATGCAGGTTGGGCAAAGATGCCCGTGAAACAGTCCAGAACTTAGTACCTGGATACTGGCAGGTAAAGCACACACATAAGCACGTGCTTTGAATATTGTACCGGAACATTTTGCTGAGAATGTGCTGGAAGTCCCACCAAGAATGGCAAAGCTAAAATTCTTCCTGATCTAGACTGATAAGCAGGGTAATGGTTAACCACCTGAACATTGGGTTAGTACACAAAACAAGAAAAAGAGATTAATACTACAGGGATTTTACACTTATTTAATTGCATCTCTTCGATGCAACTCAACTTTTAGATTGCTAAAATAACATTAGAACAAAATCTGATTGATCAACGAGTACATCTCAAATATCCTCTTTGCTTGTATTTCATTAATGCAATGCAATTAGTAAAGTCATAGTAAATTAATTAGTAAATCTGAACATATCTTTTTAGTAGAGACTCGTTTTTCCTACTTTGGCATCAGATACAGTTTTAAGAAATTATGACAGCTTCAAGCCAGAATAATGTTGTTGTTTTAAGGAGAGAAAGAAAAAAAAGAATAGCCTGTCTGAACCATGTGCCAGAAGGTGATATAAGTGGATCTCCCCTGTTTTCCTCCTATTTTGTCGTAATCAAGTTTTAAACTTGATATAAACTTGATTTTTCTATCAAATTGCTTACCCTAGCCTTGGTTTATAAGATTAAATCAGCCACACCTAATAAGCTCATCATTACCACATCAAAACAGAAAGCTGGCAGACGTTATCTACAGAATATATAGCTGAGAACAGCCAATAAAGAAAATAAAGAAGAATAAGGTTGATCATTCAGTCATAAAAATAGTTTCAATTAGTGGTACCTAACGAAGTACCAGCAGGCTCGACTACAATAAACTCATATTCCATTATCTTCATGAAGGCCTGAGTTTGCCTCTGGATGCAAATAAAATCGTTATTCTTGTGAAAGAGTTTTAGAAGGTCAGTGGAGTTTAAAAAATAACTTAATTGGCAAGTAGTAGACAACAAGGGCATGGAAATATAAGTATGATTTTTAGCTGTAATATCATTAGTTGTCCGTTACGCCAAGAAAAATAGACAAAAAATAATTTCATAATTAGGAGCCTGTACCAAGCAAGCCATGTTTCTTCCACATGAAGACATTTTATCCATTATAGTGAGGCTTTAAACCATTAATCCAATTAAAGAAAATTATGTTTCCCCTCCGTGGAGATCATTTTTATTTTGTCTAAGCTGTTTCTGAGAGCACCGTCATCCAAACAGTTCTGCGAACCTGGACGCAAACATTAGGTAGGGCTGCTACGTTACAGCAGAAAAACAAAATACACCTACCAGGGCCAGGGCTGCTTTTGCTCTTATTTTTGGGGCAACAATTATCACACACCTTTTAATACACCTGAAACTCGGATCTCACAGTATTAAAATTCATACCTGATAACCTATATTTATTACTAATGAATCTGTAGATAACCGGAAATATACTCAGCTGCAATATAAATGGTACCAAAATTGGTTAAAATACATTAAATAACCAAATATATTAGAATTGCAATGAAACTAAATAATAAAATGAATATTAAGCTAAAAGTGTATAGAAACATTGTAGTTGAATTATTTTTATTTGCTGTATTTTATATGCATATCTGAATTGTGACTGCATTTTCACGTAAATGTCATATAAATATTCACATATTGGCAAAATATCACCAACAGAGCGAAGAGGAGAGAGGATACTCAAAGTAAGGACACAGGAAGGATAGAGAAACAATAATGAACCAGCTGTAGCATAGCAGAAAAAAGGGGAACTGCATGAGCAGTGCATACTTGAGCATGATTGACAGCCCTAGGACCCTACTCCTTGCTCTGATTGGTTGCTTCTGACCAGGTGTTGTATTCCGGTAGAAAACAGCAGTACTATAGATCATTTATCTCATATTATACTGTCATAACGTAGTGATGGTTTTAACAAATTTGTAAAAAACACATTTTTTAAAAGTAAAAGTTATGTCCCTTAAGACTTTTTAACTTGCCAGGAACTGCGAGGGAAATCCTGAGTTTTATTTTTGTTGAATTTTGTGACAACACTTGTTTAGCATCATTTGCCTGGGAGTAAAAATTTAAGAAAATTTTAGCATCTTCCCTTAGTACAACTCATCTTTTTGAAACCACTGAACAAAGACACTGATATTTTCAAGGAGGAACAGCTGAATGCATCCTTTTAGCCCATTTTGGCCAGCATCTGGACATAGATCTAATGTTTACCTGTATGTGGGGCTCATTTTTCTTGTGTCCTGACTGTATTGATTGTTGATGCCTCATTAAATCAGGCAGTTTAGAGACAGACCTGCATTCCCACTGGCCCATTGCAGTTTTCTGGGTTTTTAAACGCTCACTATCTTGAGGCTCTTCTTTTCCTCCCAATTTTCTTTCTCACTTTGCCTGAGTGCTACATTGGGTGCTTCAATAAAACATGTAATGCCTGGCACTGCAGTATTCTGCCTCACTTACGTCAAATCCTCATGTGTACCATATCAATATTTCATCACTTCCAAAGTTTAGGATAAAATCTCTGTGCAAGCGCACGGCCAGATCCTTATTTTGAATGTATCCCAGGTAAATGAGAAACAAATTTAATTGGGCTGCTTTTTTTTTTTTTTTTTAACCATGAAAGTCAATTATATTACAACTGTATTATTATAAATAATGATCAAAAACAAAATAATATATATTATATGTTATGTTTCAATGATTTATTGTAACCAATTCTGAGCATCCATCAGCAATCTGAAAAAGGGACGCAGGGATTAAACAGAATTTTGAGGTTCCATAGTTTTTCTTTCCAATGTCTTGGCTGACTTCTTTAGATTTCCCCATGATAGCTAAAAAAGACGCTGCGCATTTAGAGTGTCACCTTAATATACATTCCCTTGTGTGCCTGCAATTAAATAAGAAGCTTACAAAGCCATGACATCACCATCTGAGCTGTTTAAAGGCAAAGTAATCTTAATTTATGCAAACTTCTGAATTTTGAAGGAACAAATAAAAATAAAAAAAAAACATTTTCAACCTTTTAATAGTTGCTAAGTTTCACTATTGTTTTTTTATTTTGTTTTGTTTTGTTTTGTTTTTACTAAGGCAGCATTTTAGAACTAATGGACAAATTATGCCCCCATTTCTCACAGTTTGAATGTTACAACTTTTGCAGTCCTCTGATTGTTGAGTATGGGTCTCCCTGGTGCAGCAAGGTGATGTTCTTGCAGTTTTGAGTGCAGCCTCTGTGTCTAATCTTAGGACTTGGAGCTCGCTGCCCAGATAACTTTTCCCCCTTTGGCAGTTCTTTACTTGCCTTATTAGTGGTAGAAAACCATATTTATATTCTCCCATCTGTAATCAGAGGCAAAATGCTCATACCTGCTGCACTTAATAGGTGCCTCTTGCATGTATTTGCATTCTAAGTGAAGTGCTGAAAAAGAGCAGATAGCAATACTTAGAGCTGAGGGTCAGCAATGAATTACGCACCTTTACTCTCCAGTGTGCACTCAGAAAGATTTTTAGTGTCCGCTCTGATTTTAGTCTGCTCCGTCTCCTTTTATAAACAGCCTTGATATTGCCTTTTTTTTTTTTTTTTTTTTTTTTGTTCGACTCTGACGTCCAGGTGAAAAATAGAAACATTCCGGTTGACTTCTTGCTGAGCTGGTCTCTGAAGATTTGATGATAAACCATTTATCTTCATATTTGCTTTACTGCCGCTCGTGTTTTTGCTGACCATCAGGTCCACTCTTGGGGATTAATTGCTGACTCTCTCTCTCTCTCATTTCTCTCTAATTGTAACTTTGGGAAAAGTCAGGATTCTTAAGGCTGCCAATTAAGTCGTGTTTTCAGTTTCTCAAAGTTTATTACTGTGACCAAAGGGAAGCAGAAGGCAAGATGCCTCTTTTTGTGTTAGTCATTTTAGGTCTATTTGGATAAAGTAATTTGCTATCATTAATGTTTACAATTTAAATCATATTCTAGTTTTAAAGACAAAAGTGTGACAATGCAAAAAAAAAAAAATAAAAAATCTATTGGCATTTAACACTGAACAAAGATGAATAAACATGCTTTACAGACAAATGTGGGGGGAAAAAAAATCCCAGCAAATTCAATGTCTCCTTCAATTTGTCTTGATGCCCCATGGCACAAACAGATGTAAAAAACAATAAATAAATAAACCAATTATGTTTCATTGTGCATCATTGAAACAGTTATTTTTCTCATCTATGCCTCAATACTTGTAGATCACGCCAGCATGTAGTAGGAGAGTTCACGCTCTCTGTTGTGCCCGTTCACAGTTCTGAATACACGCAATCTGACAGGAAACACAGTCATTTGCTAATTACCAACATTTGTTGAATGCCTCCCGTTAACGTGTTGCAACCGTCAGCGTCGCATATTGAATAAACACGCTTCTTCGAAAGCCACTAATAAAAACGAGGGCTTTCGGAGGATCTCTTGCTGCGTTGGTTCTTCCTTTTGAAGTGGAAACAATGACTATGAAACAGCTTCTTACAGACTATTGATGCCAAAGTCTATGAGCAAAATTCAAAAAGAATCCGACATGAGAACATACCGATTTCCACCCTTGCATTCGAATGTTGTTATTCAGGAGTTTTCAGGAAGCGGAAAGAAAGTGGGTCGTATGCTGATAATGTTGGAGGTACCTCCTGGTCACCATTAACAATAAATTAGACATATTAGCAACCTATTTTTCTTTATTTTGAATAGAGATTTAATTACATAGTACTCCTTTGAAGGTTAAGATACACTCTTACATCTATGATCTATTTCCATTGCCCTCTTTTCTCTTTAGGGGGTCTTCAGCTTTGATATAACTTATTTAGGTCATAAGTTTCATTGGACTTTGAAGCACAAGCTGTGTGTATACTTAGAGATGAAGCTAAAGCTCCTAGCAAAACAAAAAAAAAAAGGACGCAAGTAGATGTTGCTATTTTTAGCTATTTGACAATTAGTGGGAGAAGTAAGTCAACAATTTTCAAAAGAAAGTTTAAGATATTTTCTGAGGCTACCACACATTTCTTTTCATGTATTGGCTTTTCCTCTATAATTTGTCTCCTAAAAAGAATATTAAACTGTTATAATAAACAATGGACGTGAATAGAGTGAGACTGATATTTCAAAGTAAGAAAGGGAGTGTTTCTTAGGTTGTTTGTTTCTTTCTCACCTTTAAGCCTCAATTTGAACCTCACAGTTCAATATGTAAATTATAATTTTGTTATTTATTTTGACACTGAACAAAGACTCTTTAAAAGCACAAAGTTTGTCATTTTAAAGTTAACGGGTTTCAGCCCACAAATATAGTTTATTCCATACCGATATTAAAACGCTGACATTTGTAAATAATTGCAAATTTAAAAAGATTTAAGCTATGTCGACAGTTACTGACGAGCAGGGGAAGTGGAATGAAGATTTTTAGAAATAAAACAGGAAATAAGGTCCAACTGAAAAAAATACAGTTTAAAAAGCCATGAACAAAACATCAACTATTATACAATTTGAAGGAGGTCCTACATAAATGCTTCTATGTAGTTGCTCTGTGTATGTAAGACTTTTGAAACAGCCGTTTTGTAAAGTGTGTAGAGACATTGATCCCAAATAAATGTTCCCCCTCACTTTTGACAGGTAGTAAGGGATTTGTTTTATTCACAATAATTTTGCAGGATACAAATAAATATGCATTTTGAATGATGTACTAATCTTGCCTTATAGAAAGAAAACAGGATATCTCTTGAAGGTAGTTTTTGCGTTTTTTTGATTAATTAGCCATTACTGTTTTTGGAAGTGGCAAACAAAAATTTTAAACGTAAAATTGGTTGATTTTGGTATCAAGAGTTGCAAGATGAAATTGCATACAAAAGGATTTTTTTTGTGAGTTCTTACTATATTACAGCACGTTTAAAATTGATCGAGCCATTTTTTATTTTTTTAAAGCTTCCAGTAAGTCTGGAAAAAAAATCCCAAAGATCTCTGTTCTCCGTTTACCTTCCTCTACTTTTGAATGTTTTTTTTTTATGTTTCCCACCCCCCCCCAAGATTGGGACATTGAGAACCTCATTGAACTAAGAATTTGTGTAGGAAATGTGCCGCTCTGTGGCTGGTGTTCGGAGCATCCTTTGAAACTCTATCAAAAACAAGGGCTTGCTGAGCAATTGGACATCAAAGAAGGCCCAGCTCCATTACAGGCCATTAAAACCATAACGGCTGCTTGGAAAGATTGAAGCGTAGAGGATCGATAAAGGGCAGTTTAACTGTCTGACACAGCTCACTAATATCTGAAGCATCATCTCCCATTCAGAGGCAGCCAGAGGAGGAAAGAGAGGGGAAGAAAGAGGAAGAGAGAGAGGACAAACTTAGAGGGCAAGAGAGAGAGAGAGAGAGAGAGAGAGAGAGGATATGGAAAGAGAGACTCTTATCATTACAGAGTGCTTTTGATCTCCTATTGCTGCTCTTTGTCTTCTTCTCCCACCCATCCCTCACATACTGTAGTCTTGTGCGGGGATGATATAACCTAATTTAACAGTAGGCTGATTAGCATTTTGGATCATTCAAACCCTACAAACAGAACACGCGGTGCAACTAAATTGAAAGATAAGCGTTACACTCAGAAATTACTCCTGAAACACATTCTCTAACTTGATAAAATCTTCAACAATAAAAACGCATGTACTTTGATTTGTAGGCTATTTGAGCCAAATTAAATCTCTTGACAGCAAGAAAATAAATAGCATAAGTGATGACTCAATCTACGTAAAAAACAACAAACAAACCCTGATTTACGCCTGCTCAGAACATCCAGTTGCGATTGTCTTCAGACTGAGGAAGAGATGTATTTGACAAACACCAAAATAAGTCTCTCCAACTTCTTTCTCTACTTAATATATTCTCTCTGTGCTGCCAGTTTCTGCCCATCCTTTCTCCCCGTTTTTATCCTCTTTCACTTTATCTGGGCATCTGGATATGAAAACGCCACGTCTGTTTGAGAATGATAGCGAGCTATATTATTTAATTCCCTACTGCAGTCATTGAATCCTAAGGATAAGATTCAGGTCAGTAGTTTACATACACTCATCAACATGATGTTTGAGCTGCTCTTTTACGTTTTGAACACAGGAACTGAGTTCACAAATTTACATTTATTTGTGGATCTTCTTAAATTTGCACAGATTAAATTTTACATGTAGGCTAAATCTGAATAAATTATATGACTGAAATGTTTTATTTAGCTAAATTCAAAAAGTAAATGATGAAGATTCATTGCACGTGACTGATTCTTCGAGTGTTTTATTTTGTTTACTTAAAAATATATAAATGAGCTATTTATCTGTAACATGAAAAAAAATGTTTAGAGGAGACAAGTTGAGGCTATGTCTTTCTGCACTGCTTGATCTCATTAAAAAAAAGAGAGTTGGAAGGGTCAAAGGATTAATTACGTCTGTTATCCCCAAATAAATATTGATAATTTCATAAATTATCAATTTATGAAATTGATCATTTCATAAATTGAAATGATCAATTTATGAAATTGATCATTTCATAAATTATCTTTATTGCCTGAGCATAAAGCATGCGATGATTGGAAATACCAAAAGATTGTTGATTTTTCAGAGGTTTATGTTCTCCGTCATCCAGAACACAATAATCTTAGGAGTCGCATTAGATACTTTCAAAACTAAGTTTCTGGACTGAAGAAGCCTATTGGCTGAGAAGCGAAACATCTTCAAGATAACAAGAGAAGGCCAGTGGCTTTCATTCAAAAATCCCAGCATTCCGAGTTTTAACATAGATCTGTATTGTTGGCTGGTGCACTGCGGTAGAGGGGAAGCTGGACTGCCCCTGTGGAGAGAGAGCATATGGTAAGCACCCCTGTCTTTGGAGTGGGAACAACATTCCACTTTTAAAATTTGTTATTGAACAAAAAATATTTATTAACGGATAAGAAAGCACAAATTGTCCTTCCTGATACGAATTACAAATGAGCAGTGTGCTTTTTTTTTTTTACAACAAAACATCTGCTACAATTGCACTTCCACATTTGAAATAACTATCAATGCTTTTCGTCGTTCAGCGAGTCATTTGAAGGGGTGAATCATTCAGCCATCTTTTACCACCTGTCATGCATTAAAAATAACCACATCACTTGCAGAAATGTAGTCAATGATGTGATTTCTCAGTGACAGCGAGATACGGTTGCAGCTTTAAAGAAAGCCAATATTCTCTGATCAGACAGAGAGTGCAATGTGAGGAAATGCGTTTCCCTTTTTGTGTTTTTATCGCTCCTGCTGTGTTTATGATGTTTAGTCACTATTTAGATGTACAGCGAGGACAGCCGTTACCTGATAAGCCTGCTTGATGGACATGTTGAGACCAGAATAGTATTAGTGCTCTGTGCTTTCATGGGAGCAAAAAGAGGTGAAATGTCTAAAAAAAAAAAAAAAAAAAAAAAAAAACTAGGTTGATACCACATGCAGCACAGTGTTTGCAGATGACAGCGTCAATGTTTTAAAAGGCTTTTTTTTTTCTCTAAAAAAACATTGGTCCAACAGCTTCACTCCTCTTGAATCACAAATCCCAGTGCCAGTTGGTGGAGTCTTTGAACAGCCGTGACAATCAGCCTCAGTCTTGGGAAAACAAACAGTTACTCAGATACATAAATAAAATAAAAAAACATGTATGGGTAGAAAGGCAGAAATGAATATGTGAATATGTGAAAGAGCAGCTTAACTGCAGATGTCCTTTATTTTTAAATGCATGTTGCATTTTCTTAACACCCAGTATGCCAACTTATGGAGTTTAGTGTTCGTCAGATAAATGTATTCGTTTATAGCGAATACATTGCAAGTCATAGCGATTTGTAGCTGACTTATTTTAATCTTTGTTTTGATGTCTTCAGTAATACGTGGAATTTCCTTCAAGGACTCGTGACATGGAAAAAAAAAAAAAAATCACCAAATTTTTCCCGAAGGGTCAGTTTCCACTTGGCTCTAATTATGTTCAAATTGATAATGCCAAAAAACTCACCACTTGGCTGTTACATTAATATCACAGGCTAAGTAATAACCTTAATTGTCATGTGACATTGATGTCTGTGTGTTGATGTAGTTTGGGTGATCACATGGTAAAGATCGAATACAGGAGAGTAAAAACGCATGTACCTGTGTAACTTAAACCGACGAGGAACATTTTTTTGCAAGAGCAGAAATAGCAGCTTTTTATCATATATTCTTATAGCTATTGTGTTATAATGAACAGAACATCTAGCACCCCATTCACATAAGACTAAGACTGTATAATAACATCAACAATCAGCCGACATATAGATGGCCTCTGTAGGCACTTAGAGAGGTCTGTGAAAGTACATCAAGATCTCTGTGCGCAAAGTCTTTGTGGTCAGATTGTTATGGTCAAGCAGCAGCAAATCTGCAGCCTGGTAGCACCAACAGCATCTTATCCCTGATTTGTTCCTGGCGCACACCTGCAAGGCTTAGTCTTCAGAGAATTTGTAGCAAGAAGCAAGTAACTGTGTTTTTTTTTTGTTTGTTTTTTTTTTGTTACTGCGTCTGTTGTACTGATAGCATCACAGCTCTGGCTGCAACTAAAACATCTGACCAAGCACTGAAACAAAAATTCGTTAGTTCCATTTAGTTCAGAGATCTCTATTAAAAGGGAGGCCCGACCAAGACCATAGTAGCATAATTACAGCAGAAACAAACACATTAACATTTTGTCACAGAAAACATTCACACAGGTGTGAGACAGTGTACTGCAAAGATATCATATCTGAGATTGTGGTGTACCATGTTTAAGAGACTAAGTTAAGTAGTACCAATGAATGAGCCCTGGTACAGTCATTACATAGAGATATCCAGTCAAACAGAGTACAAACAGAGGAACACGGTTGGTAATAAATTTCGACGCATGCAAAGATTATGGAGTAAAGTGTTCATACACAAGCCATCGAGCAGAAGCAGGACTTCAGAACGTGTCTTTTGTAAAATCCTAAAAGAATTTTCAGAATCTTTTTAAACAAACTGATTATGCTTCTTAAAAGTCAAATGATCATCAATTCATATTCCTAGATGTTTAAAAGTAAACTATTTTCTTTCTACTTCTAGTTAACATTTTCTCATGCCGTGTAAGTATTGCAATTTTTGAAGCAGTGAAAAGCATACATTTTGCTAATAATATAGTGGGAGTATAATAAAAAAAAACAAAAAAAACATTTTAGCATCTGTGTGATCAGTAATTGGTGAAAAAATATGCAAATATTTGTATTTATAAAGTATGATTCCCTCTGACTGCACTGGGTGGGAAACGTTCTCAGAGCTCTGCGCCAGATAAAGATTATTGCAGAAAATGCGCAAGGCTGCCAGTGTCAGACTACTCCATATTCATAGAAAGATTATACAGATTGTTAGAAAACATGCCATTACAGATGTGGTAGCCATGAAAAGATAATTGTGATAGGATGGTCAAGAAAGCAGTGCCTTGTATAAGCTCAAAGGGTCAGAACCTGCTGTAAAACTGAAATGTTGTTAACAACTCTGAAGCAATCCACCAACGTTCAGTTTTGGGGGATCCTTGTGGTCTTGTGAGACTTTAGGGCTGTTTTCATTCAACAGGAATAGGTTTATTTAATAGACATTTAATGATTGAAATTATGCAGTGGACTGAACAGTGGCATCACTGGGTAACTTACTGTGAAATTTGTTGACTTGTAAATGTTTGGTCGTTCCGAGTGGCAGTGAGAACTAGACAGTAGGGTTCTGACCTTAGCAGACAAAAAAAAAAAAAAACATATATGTTTTATACATAAATGCCAGAGAAACATGGCACGACTCGGTTTGAAATTTTAATTCGAACCTTTTAGTGGTGAGCCGGCAGGAGGACCCGAGAGACAGAGCTAGAGGAGCAGCACAGCTAGCTCATTAGAACAGAGTGGAATTTGTCTATCCCTGAATTGTCTCTCTCTTCTTCCACAAAGCATGCACACGTCAGACAAGTAGAGACTAAAACACACAGAGACTCTCAGGTAGAGACGTGATCGCCTGCAGAGAAATGGCCAGAGAAATAGAAAAAGATTGCTAATACTCTTAAGATACACAACACACACACACACACACGCACACACACACACACGCACGCCCACGCACACACACACAAACACACACACACGCACACACACAGTTGAAACGAATACATTTATCTGACGAACACTAAACTCCATAAGTTGGCAGAAGAAAACAGAAAAGTGGGGCAGGATGTTCTTAAACACTGAGCAGTGACTGCACATATGGTCTAATTTTTTTTTTTCTTTTTGAGCAACACACACTGCCTAGGTAGATGCAGTGTAACGCTGTGCCATCATTTAAATGTATAACTACCCCTGTGGCACAAGAAGTCAGTTTGTGATTGATGCAGTGTGATAAGTAATTGTACATCCAGATGCATGCAAACTGTTTGCTGTCATTTTGTTTTCTTTCAGCTGCTATTTTGATTACTTCTGTCAGCTTCAGTTTAATGATATGACTTTTAAATCTGTCAACTCAGATTTTATATATATATATATATATATATATATATATATATATATATATATATATATATATATTTATTTTATTTTTTTTTTTTAAAACGGAACCCGTTTGGTTTAATTTCATGTCATTAGCTTCAGGTTTTTGTACTTGTTCAGACAACTGGTATGATGTCTTTGAAATACAATTAAGGTGTGTCTTTAATTATTTGTAGAATTTGCAGCATAACTGCAACTTGTACCCAGGAAGAGGTTCAGCTTGTGCTTAAAAAAAAAAAGGACTGAAGCAGAGCTGTAATGAATGTACTAATACTTCAGGTTAATGTGCCAAGTTCAGCAGGGGCACAGGCTTGGTGGAGAAGCCTTGCCTGAGCTTGTAAAATATAGCGGCTGCTGTGATGCCTGCCAGATGGGAGGAGAGGAAGAAGTCCGTTGTTTGGAATCAGATGCATCTTTAATGATGCATTCCGCTCTGCCCTTGTAGATAGAAAAGGAAATGCGGTTTGAAACTAGGTGAATGGGATCTGATGGGAAGTTTTCACCTCCAGATGAAAGACTTTCTGAAGCAAAGGCTCAGTTACAGTGGAGAGCAACTTGTTTTTTAAATAATATCTTTACCTTTTGAATAGCTTACTGACATTTGGCTTCAGTGCGTTGAATGAAATGTTTGTTGCCAGTAGATGACAAGGCCTTGTAGAGAGCTCATTCGGTTATTGTGAGTCATTGAAAAGTTTTGTTTACTTTTCTGTTTTTTCTCTTTACAGAGTTCTCTTAAGAAATTACAATGGGCCTATTATTTAGTTGAAGTGAGAAAGCTGAATATAGCAATCACTAGATTGTGCCAGATAAAAGGCTAAGGCCATTCTTTTTTCTTTTTTCTTTTCATTTCAACTGGTTGAAGAGGTTCAGTCAAGTCTTATCAAGTTGCCACAAAAGATAATTTGTGAAGAATAATTAGGTTCCCTCTGGTTTAATCTCTAGTGCAACAAGATGGGTCACAAATTCTGATGGACTGTAAAGAGATCACCAGTGTGTAGAATATTACTGCAGTTCAAGTAGAAAATGCATTTTTTTTTCTGTCAGATTTTAGCTTTTATAAATTATTTCTTATAAAGCCTAATTTAAAAGGTAGTTCTAAAGACTCAAAACTTCAGTAATGTCTGCACAAGTATTCATGACTGTTGACATTAAGTGTAGCCGGGTGGGTAATTGTAAATAAACATATTATATGCTTAGCATCTACACAATAGCACTGGCTGCTGTCACTCAGAGGCGTTATTGTCATTTGTTATGCATAGTTTACACAACACAGATGTAATGTGCGAGAATGATGAGGTGGTAATTCTGTTCTCTTCCATCTTTTTCAGTGATGCATCATTTTAGATATAAGCAGCTGATGAAATTACATCACAAAACAATATACATGGATGTATTATTAACTCAGCAGAGTTGCAATACAGTATGAAAGCACATTACGTCAAATCGGGTAATTTATTGTTTCTGATTTTATTGCATTCCCTGAAATTATTGCCTTGAGTTGCATACTTCAGTAAATCCCATAAAAGATATATTAGCTTTTTGTTTTAATTCGTAAAAAGTCATTATTAGGTAAACCAGCCCTAAAACACGTTTTAGACAAGAAATATGTCCACCCTTCCAGGTAAATGAGAGACGAAGAGAACACCAAAACTTTCAGCCATTTGAATTTATAGTTATACTGTAGTTTAATTGTGATGCTTTTCTTTTTCCAATTTCCAGTGCTTGTGTTTTGTATTCTCCAAGTATAGTTTTTCAAAGCAAAGTTATACAGAAGATGGCATGAATTACTGCTTGGGTGTTTCTATGTTTTTATGAAAACATTGTTGCCCTGGAATCTAATATTACTACTAATGATTTATTTCTCCAAATGCTGATCGCATTTATTACTCACTTCTCGACTTGAGAAATCTCAAACCTTTTATCTGGTTTGTGTGATGGTATTTAGCCTGTCTGGCTTCATTTTATGCTCCTATCCAAAATGAAAAAATCAATATAAAGCTCTAGATTACCTACTCCGACATTACAGAGCTAAAAATAAAACGGGTACTTAAGTTCTTAATCTCTGGCAACACTGTAAAAGGTTGTGAAGGAAGATGTGAGAAGTGGAATTTCCTTGGCTACGTTACCTGATATTTACCGCTCAATAGGTTAGCGCCATGGGGGTCACTGCTCCCTGTGGCGTAACGCTGTGCATTTTTAAAGAGACAGAACAGGCTAAGCAGCAGGGTACCAGATGCCTCCCACAGCATTAGGAAAAGCACACAAACACAGCACTGCTGACCTTTCACTCAGATAAACACCATTAAATATGAAAAAGGACATAATTGAAAGTAACCACTGGCACTTTTTTTTTTCTTTTCACCCACACTACATAGGTGCATTAATACTGAAGAAAATCACAAGGCATCCAAACACCATTGAGCTCACCACCGATAATAATCTTGACATTTCCAGTAGTGCCATTAGGACACGTTGCAAACACCGGCACAAGCTTTTGATGGTGTGTGATATTTCCAACAAGACCCATTTCAAACATGTTCTATTGACAGCTTAACCAGTGACAATTTTTTACTTAGTCTCACAAACTGCATCCAATTGTTAATTTATTCACATCGTCCAAAGTTTACCAGGTGATGGTTTAGATAAGACATTTGACTACAGTCAGGCATGTAATAAAAGTTCTGCACTAATATAATAAAAAATAGCAAATAGCTGCAGCATTGTTTTTTTTTTACAAGTGCTACAGTAGAGAGCATATGTGAATATGTTTTGCACATATTCATTAAAAGTGTCACCATGTCGTGATTGTAAGTTATGAGACACATAATCTGTGCTAAGATTCATCTCCTCCCTGAGCTACTATTGCCATCTGAAGAAATGAACCGCCCAACGCCAAAAACAACCAATCAGAACCAGGAGGAAGGCCTATTGACTGCCAGTCAATAGTGCTAAATGTGCTAATGACAGAAACAAACAAAAAAAAAAACTTCATCTGCTGCCATCAGTGGTCATGCTAACAAGACTGAGCATAGTATTTTATGCTTAGAGTACTATTACTAGCCTTTGTGTCTGCTGCTGTCTGCCCTGCTTGCTGTACACCAGCTGAGTGGCTGGTTAGCCGTTTCATCATCCATGAGCACGAGCTGCTGATTGACCTAATTAGGTTCACCTGGTGGAGCCTAATTAGCTGCTGTACAGGGAGCTTGCAGGGTTTGGGCAGTGCCAGGTTGCCCTAACAGTGGGTATACTTTTTCATAGCCAAGCCACAGACATGACTAAAACTGCCACCCAAAAATAGTAAACCATTACCTTTAGCTTCAGTACTTTTTTGGTTGTTTTTTTTTAGAGCTTTGTACACTCTAGTCCCCTTTATTGAACAGTGATAGACAGGAAAGACGGAGCAGAGAGAAGTGCAGCAAATGGTCCGAGACCAAGAATCAGCAACCCTTTTAAACTAATTTCAAATGACAGCAACTCTGAAACAGGGGAAATTAAGAGTTGAGCTTCGGTGATTGGAAATGCTACAAGATTGACAGAGTGAGCATGGAGCTGGGAAAGATATTTCAATTGAGCTGGTGTTTATCCTGCAGAGGTAAATTTTGATTTCTTGCTCGGTGGTGGCATTTTTCCGTTTCCCCCACCAGCAGAGATCAGTAGGAGTAATCAGCTTAACTGATTTAATTATGGAGTAAGGTTTGAAACCTTGAACACATGACTTTCCTTAAATAAGTATTCAGAGATTATGAGGGTTTGAAATTCTGCTTTTCAGCATTTTATATTCTCTCTTTTGCATGGACATCACTAAAACATTTTAACCTAAACCAAATATATTAAAACCACAATTAACAGTTGAAGAACCAAACATTGTAAACAAATAAACCTACCAATTTTGTGCTTCCTGGTAACTAAATAATAAGTGAATGAAGTAAACTCTAAAAAATAACTGTTACAGAGGGAAAGGAAATCAATTAGTGCGAGAGGAAACGATGTAAAAAAATACACACACACACACAAAATCCAACATTTGAGTATGTATATGTGGTTTTGTTGTATTGATTAAAAGCAGGGTTACATAAATATTGTTAAATGGAAACAGTGAAACTAGCTGAACTTCACATAATCTGCAGATAAACACTCTGAGGTTGAAAGAGCAGGTTTACAATTTATAGCAAAATGGGAAAAAGTCATTTAAATTCCACCAGTCTTCTCCCACTTGGTAGCATTGCCTCATTCCATGTAGGTTAACCAGTGCCCTGCAGAAAGCAAAAGTTTGAGAGCCATTCAGTCGTTGGTGTCGTCATGCTGAAGGGTCTTTCATGTTTCTTGTTGCTGGACTACCAATCCACCTTACACCCTAACCATGCCTCTTTCACGTCCCAGGAGATGGAATTTTAAAAATTTACAGTCTTCTTTTGAGCTAGCCTTTTGGCCCCTGCAGGTCTTTGGAAATTGAAAAGTCAGAGAGAGTAAAGACGGGGGGCGTGGGGGGCTGCGGTAAGACGGAGGGAGCCTGGCCGTGAAACTGAGAGACAGTTTTCTGCATTTCTGATAAGCCTTTGTATATCCCCTACAGCCAGTCTTGACCACTTCTTGTTCCTTTCAGTGGAGTGACCCTCTGCTGCACAAACCAGATGCTATCAAATGCTGAAAAATTCCGCCTGTGCTGAGGGGAGTTCATTGAAATAAATCCCCTGTCTTGTTGCTGTTTTCTCCGGCTGGGCAACAGCATATTTCACCGCCGAGGCTGTTTCATTGCCACTATTTCAAGAGTAATTGAAAATCCATGGTTGATTGACTCAGAGTCTCTGTAATTAATTTTTCCTTTAGTTGCAGGGCAACAAACCCAAAACCCACCCAGCGTGGTGGACTTTGTGCTGTTTGCATCACCCAACTTCATTGTTCTTTTGTAATTGCAGGTAGATGTGCAAAGTTTTACTTTCTGCGATTCACTATCACTTTGATGAGCTGACTGGAAATATTTTGGCCCTTCCATTTTGATTTATTTCTGGTTTGTTGACTTGAGGCAATGTTTTAATAATAATGAATGAACTTACATTCACAACCCCTATGGCATAAGCTGCATTTCAGTATTGACTTCAAAACATTGTCACCTATAAATCTAGACTAAAACCCCACCTGTCGAGAACATTGACCAACACTTTGATGTGCATTGACGGCCCTTGGCAAAATGTTAAAATGTTCTCGATTGTTGATTTTGGGGGGGTCTTCTGTGACTCTACAATTTTTGTGTTTTTATGATGTAAATGCTGAAATGTGCTTGGCAAATAAACGTGATAAGTTCACACAGTATTGAACCTTGTAGGAATGACGCAGAGACCATCAAGTATTCATGTATAATTATTTTCATTTTTCAATTTTCACCTCTCAATCTATAAAATCTCAATGTAGTTGTCTTTGAGAAATAGTTATGGATATTAAATGCTATTTCTATTCATTTTCTAACCAGTACTTTGAATATAAATGTTTCTTTTGTTGATCATCAACTAAACCAATGCCTATGAATCATTTATCTTGGAAATGCTCCTGAATTCAAATTTTCTATTTTCAAGTTTTTATAACTGGATCCTTTTTTTTTTTTTTTTCCCCCTCAAAGACGTGACTACGAGAGGCTAGTCATTTGGCAGAGATAGTTTTTATTAATAAGCACTTCTTTAACTTTCCTTGTTTAGGCAAAGTCTTGACAACATCAGCAGGTAAATAAATTGTATAGAAGATGCATAAAAAAGCATCTGAAGTCCATATAATCCCTTGGAAAACATTGAGAAAGCCTAGAGAACCAAAGATTAGATATAACAATGAAGAAGTAGATAAAAGAAAATGTCAGAATCTTTGGGAACAAAGTACACAACAATTTTGGGAGATACAAACTTTTCAAAGACACCTTTACCTTGGCTTGCTTCTAGTCCTCCTATTTAGTCTAATTTATCTGAAGGTGCCTTTGGTTCCATCGCTTCTCCTTATGGCAAAAGAACAGTGGATCAACAAGAAGAGCTTTTAGAAAGTTGGCTGAGATCCACCAGGCAAAAAGACAAAAAAACGTACAGTTGAAGGACATTGCTGCATGTTCAGTAGATTTAGAAAATCTTAAACTGGAATACAATATTTCTATTGCCTTATAAAGCTACTGTTCCTACCAATAAAATATCAATAGGGCCAAGAAACGAGTACTAAATCTGGTCTAATAAACTTGCATGTAGGCTCCCAAACCAATCTTTGTGTTTACATGTATAGAATACATCCAGGAAAATGTATCTACACAGGAAACTAAAGAGGACTTGCTATTGCAACTGAGAGCTCAAGCAAAGAAAGCCAGAGAGAAAAACAGGAAAAAACCTAATGACATGTTTCACATTGAGGGACCTTGAAGCCTGTGTCTTAGCGATGAGTCGCTGATATATACCCAGCGCTCTGAGTGTGGGAACAGGCGTTTATATCCAAGTCACGTTTGCAACAAACCCTTGTATGGCACTATAATCATGGTCAGACTATAGAAGAAAGATAGAGGAGAAATGAAAGGTAGGTGGCAGCTCTTCTGAAGGTCTTCTTCCCAAAACATTGTGGGATCTGTTTCTCTTTTTTTTATAAGCTCCAAGCACTGATAGACGTTTGATTATTTTTTGCGATTAAAACATTTAGATAGATTTTTTTGTGAAATATTTTCTAATAATTTTAGCATGGTGGAACATTTGAAAACATATGTCTTCAGAAAATTTGCAATTTCAGTGTTGGGTTGGTCTAGCTTGGGAATTAGCCTTCAACATTTTTATCTGTCAAACTACATCTTGCAATGGATGCGTTACATTCTGCATGATGTTGGGCTTCACTAAAAGTATTTCCAGGTTATTTTTCCTAACTACAGTAACTTGAACATTTTAATTCAGAGAAATGAAATAATTCTGTCCACTAAAGCTGACACTTAGTACCTAGAAAAACACAGATCCTTAAAAAAGCATTTGCACCTTTTATGACAATAAAACCACAAACATGTCTGTAACTCGTAATTCCACACGACCCACATGAACAGAGTACAATTGTTAAGTGAAACAAAAAGATTTGTTTCTAAATGTTTTATAAATACTAATTTGGGAGATCTTGTGTTCACTTTGTATTCAACCTTTTTACACTGATATCCCTAAAGAAACAACAGTGTCAACAGTCAATAACGGGATCTCAGGCTTTGTTACAGCACTTTGTTGATTTGATTGGCTGATGCTCGATGGCAATGATGTCAGACAGATGTTTCACTCAGTATCAGGCTTCAGTCCGTTTTCTTTAAAGACTCCCTTGATGGTTCTGTGTGACAAAGCCATCTGCTGCTTTGGGTAGTTTTCACTGTTTATAAAGTTTGAATCCACACACACCTTTGTCTTTAGTAATGCTTATTTTGCCATCAAACACTTAAATGATACAAAAAAAACATGCTTTTATGCTTATACACTACTACGTTAAAATGTATATACCATTGAAAGAAAAATGCCTGGATTATGGTACCACTGTAAAAGATTGTTGGAGTGCCCCCCAAAAACGGTGGAGAGCTTTATATTGAAGGGTGTATTTACACTAGCCTTGTTTTTAGCTCTGCTTAGTCTGCTTTAATTGAATTTTGGTTAATTTGTCTAGAAACTGATTTGTTTGGCGAGGGGAGAATGTGCAAACAAACACAAACGCCAACGGTTTGGTGGAAATGAGCTTGACCCCTTGCCTGTACATTACTTTTTTGACGAATGAGAGAAAAAAACAAAACATTAGTTTACCTAAATATCGTCTTGGAGGCAGCGATTATGCTTAGAAGGCAAAAGTGATTACTTGCACAATAAAAAAGCAACGCAAAGGAGATTTTTGACGATTGTGGCAGTAGAGTAGCTACTCAGATTGAGTAGGAACATTTTAATCACTGGTGAAGCATTCTCTTCTTTAGAATCCAGCAAAGCTTTTATCACTTGAATGAATGACAGTTAAGATGAATGATTCCATGCTACATTTGTCAAGTGAATAATAATTCAAGACAAAAAAGCAAGATGTATCATGGATGAAATAAAGATGAAGTGTTACCATGCAGTGTTACCATGCAAAAAGAAGATGTTAGGTTCAAATCCTTTGTAGGTTGATCACCTGCGAGAAGTTTCACTTTTATTCCTTGTATTTATTGTGTGTTTTTTCTCAGTACAAAGCCTGAAAATAGCTTTATAATCCTTTCCAAAATGATATGTCAGTGACTTTTCTCTCGTGTTGTGCATTATGTTGGTTTGCCAATGTTTTTCGGCTTTAGTAGATCAATTCTATACGTTTTAGAAGGTGTTCATTAACCACTCGTTCATATATATATATATATATATATATATATATATATATATTAGCACTGTCGGGAAAGAAAACGGAGGCAGCTCACAGGGTGCATTTCTCAAGACTGCCCCTGCACTCAGAAGAATGGTTAATGGTTAATGCAAAGCAGAGGTGGAGAGAAAATCAGAATGTTCTCGCTAAGAGTTTCCGTGACAGGCTAAGATTTAACACGGGGTGAAGACTATGGCAAAGTGCAATCACAATGTGTTGGGCTAAAGTAGATGGCTGCAATCAGTGCTGCAGCAGGCCCGTTCCCACTGGCACCAGGGCTCCAGAACAGATGTTAGGTGGAGAGAATTTGTCAGTCGGCCTCTCTGTCTTTCGGACTCTGTTTTCAGGCACGTCTTGTTGGTTTTAACCAGCGCTGCTAGATTAAAAAAAAAAAAAAAAAGCTAACCTTTTCTTAACTATTTTCTTATCTATTTTCTAAGATGGTAATGTTAGGCATATTAGTAATCTAATAGCGATATATGTTAAATACATTGTACAGCCCTATTTGTAACCATCTGCAATGAATGTGTTGTAACTCAAGAGATTAAATGATACTGTACATGATGTTGGATTTTCCTAAGAAGAGAGAAGATTTTACTCAAAGTTAGTCAAAGATTGTGGACGTACTTTTGAAAAATACAAGATCATTATTTTTCTTTTCATAAACAGATGAAAGGTTTTGCGAATACAAACTCTGCTTTAAAGAACCTGTAATCAACGTTGACTAATCCATGTTCGAGCAGTTAATTCAGCGCAACCCAGTTTATTTATTCAGCAGTTATTCACAACAAATGTCCCAATCCACTTAACAAAACAAATACAGAACTAACAAATGAAGATGCACATTGAATTCAGTCCAATTTCATAAAATTATTCGAAATTCAATTACCTAAATTCCAGTTTGACCCTAGTCATAAAACAAAGCAGTCAACTGCACTTTATTATGAAAACTGGTAAATGGTAAAAGGTCATTTTTTCACCATGTTGATTTTCATTACCTATTTTAAACATTAAAAATTATTTTAATCAAATTAATAAATTAATACAAACAGAATAGTTTGCCTGTTAAGTAAAAAAAAAGCACAATATTTTTAAACCTCCTGTACATTTAACTATCTAGATATATTCTTTTAGAAAAAACCTTTTACTTTCCCCCAATTTTTTCTAAAAAAAAATTCAAAGCTGTCTTCTTAAAATAAAGGCCAGTATCCACTCAGAGACCTTAGTTCAAAGTGTTGCTGCAGTGCTTTGACCCCCCTGTGGCTCTTGAGGAATAATCTGTCAGCATTAATCCAGCAAGCCTGTGGTGGGTCACATGTTGGAAAGCTGAGAAAAGAGCTATATTTGATTATTCAGTGCCGTTACCCGCTGTATACGGCCGACTACCATGAATTGAGTAGCTCATGTAGATATGAATGAGGAGATTACTGAGACTTTGCTGTGAAAGATGTAAAGTTACTAACGAAATGAAATGTTTAGCAGCACTTCTGACTGTTAAACCAGTAGCACACATTGTACTACACATATTTGTACTTAAGCGTTTCAAGGCACAAGTTGGAGAGAAACTTTTTAATTGTTTATGAAGCCCGTTTAAAACTAGCTTTTACTCCCTCACTTTCAATATGTGGACATTTTTTTTTATAACACCTCAAGTTTTATTCTGTTATTTGAGGCGTTAATGACTCTTTTACTCCATTATATTTCCTACTTGGTAAGGCATCTTGTTGTTTTCAGAGTCCTAAAGTTCTTCAATTGGTATGGTGTGATACATTAATGAAATGGGCTGTCTGAGCAACATAATCCTTCATTTAACTAACAAGTATTTGACTAATTGAGAGAAACGAGTCTTTTTGTCACCAGGTAATGGTGTGATAATTAAATATGGAAAAAGCAAAAAGCAAGCAGGTGATGTTAAGACAGAAGTAAATTATTCCTTTCTGATACTAAACATCCCCTAATTCTAAAGCATCCATGCTATACCGAATGGGGGCCATTTTAAGCAAAACACGTTCTTAATTTGCAAAGCTGGACTTCTGTTTCATACAAAATAGCTGCATGTTTTAAAATTCAGAGCCATGTAAAAGCCTTTTAGACATGCCCACATACATAGCAGTAGTGGAACAGCATCTTGATGATCTTTTGTTAAATTAAAGAAAATGAAACTATCTACTTTTTACAACTAAGTGGACTGTGGGACTGAGACGGACGGCTTACGCATACTTCCTTTCCACTGTCTCTGTGTGCTTGCTTAGTGTAAGGAGTTGTTTTGCATGGAACAATCCCATTATCCCAATAAGCATCACAAGTATTATAAATTATATCTATTATAAATTACAGTGTAAATGAAGGTCTCTGGCATCTTAAATTTTGTCCCTGCTTTGTATGAAAGCTGCATCTTGGTTCCCTTTAAGAAATAAGCAAAGAAGAATGAGAGTATTTGGGTGTTTTCTATGTCTTCCTGTGACTCTGTGTTTATTTTCCACTTCCCGCTTTCTTCTAATGCTTAACTTATTGTTGCCTACATTAACAATTTAATTGAAAATCAAGAAAAAGAGTCGTTTCAGAATATTATTGGACCAAATGGGACGGCTGATGTCTTTTAGGAATCAGCTGTTGTAGCGATCTCCAGCAAAATGAAAGAAATGGATACACAGAGAGAGGGATAAATAAAAAAAAAAAAAAACAAGATGTCTGCCAGCTGAAAAGATAGTAATTTGCAAATGTTGGCTGCCTCTAGTAAAATGTTTGCCTCCTCGTAACATAAATTGCCTGTGTGTGGGCTTCCCCTGTGCTGCTCATATACTGCGTTTTTATAAACTGAAAAATACACGGCACCTTGTGTAGAAATGTCCAACAAGACTTATTTTGTTCTTTTATTGCAGTAGTATATTCTCAAATGGGGAAAAAAAGATGATTTCATTTCACTAATTTAATTCACTGTGGGAAGGAAATTTCACAAATAGTTAGAAAAACAAATAATGATGGCACAGTTATTGGCTCTAATAAAAAAAAAAAAACTTTGTAAAAAATGGCTTCATCACTGTGAAAAGGACATTCCTTCACAAAAAAGAACCCTTAACAAAACAAACAGAAAAGAAAAGTCACTGCTAGATGAATAGAAGGAGACGGAGGGAGAGAAAAAAAAACAATAATGGTCTCTACAGTTCAGCATCTGCTCATTAATCTTTCATAGACAGCCAAGTGGCAGCTGCAGGAAGCCCAGGTTATGGTATCAAATCTCAATTTATAAATAGAATAGTTTATAGAGCTAGGTGGCAGAATACCGTCATCCAAACTGCTCTTCTTCCCGCCTTTCACTGTGGAATCTCAATATTTTCAACTTCCAGAGTTTGTGTGGCATTCAGCAATGCTGTGTAGTCTGAATGTAAGACAAAAAATACACATCTGTCAAAAGTGATGAAATGACGAAACTGGGGTGGAAAAACTGTCATATGCCTGCTGTGTGTAATGCATGTGCGCCATGAGTTTATGAAATTTTGTCAAAATGTGTATCGACCAAAACATGTCCAATCACGTTTGGGCACAAATAGGCTCCTAATCGATCCCCTGTACAGCAGAAGCTATAAACACCACTTTTTTTTTTCGGCCTGATTGTTTGCCAGACACAAGAAAATCCTCTCATGAATCCTGTTTGCGACGGTGATGCTTCACTGCCACTGACCCCCATTGCTTCAAGGTCGGCTTTCTGACAGCTGAAGAATGGCAAAGTACCCGTAAGCTTATATCACGGCACAGGTGATGTTAGGTGGAAGTCCGATCTTCCCTGATCCTCAGTCCCTTAGACACAGTGGTGACAAGTGAGCCTGCTATTGATCAATGCAGCAATGCACAAAGGACCTTATATTACATGACAAGCTCATACCATTTTTTTTTTTTTTACAACAAATAGACGCCAATAACTCACTGGGTAAAACAAAGTAACTGACTTCTTTCTTTTTGTCTAACTTCTCTTGTATCTTTACAAACGCTCACCATATCCTTAAGGGAATAGCTCGGGATCTTTAAAGCAAATATATATTAAAAAAGCACAAGGTTATTAAACAATAAGCCAAAAAATTATGTTTGGATTAAAGTAAATTGTTATGTAGATTCGGATGGTATAGATGAGATGAATAAAAGCAATGTGTATATTAAATACAGTTAGAGTTAAAAAAAAAAGTGAAAATAAAAAGCTGCCAAACGGGCATAAAACGAGACGTGTGGCGGTGTGGTGCTGTTAGTCTGTGCGGTATATGCCATCATTATCGAACATGATTGGCATGATGGGTCTGGGGTTACAGCAAGCTATAAGCAGCGAGAGGAGAGGTGAGCGTCGCATCATTCAGCTGTCTAGAGGGTCGTCTTGGTGCAAAGCAAATCGTGATTCGCAGGTTCTTTCTATGTTGTTCGGTAGGGTGTGGTAGGGTGTCTGTCTAAACTGACAAATTCAGGCAATGTAACAAATGAAATATTTTAGCTTTCAATGCTCAGTTTCTATAATGATATTCTATTTTTTTTTATTATTAATAAGTAAATTTTATGTAAAATCTGATTAATTTGAAAATTCACCGGTCTACGGGTTTGATGAACTGTTCACTCAGCTTGAACAAGTTTAGGCTACTCCATGAGCTGAGCTTCATGTTTCCTCTGTAAAACAGAACTGAGATTAAATCAGACAGTTTTTTTTTTCTGTCAGGTTAACCAAAATTATTTATATCTATTCAATGCCATAATAATGAAAAATAAACCTCTTTTAAGCAGTTTATTTTTCAAAATCAGGAAATGTATATATTCTTTGAAATGTTGCAACTTAAGCTATTTAATTTTAATTTGAATGCTTTGGGTACACTTCCACAAGTTTCTCACAGATGTTTGCTGGAATTTAGGAGCATTCGGCATGACAAAAAAGTTGTAACTAATTTAATTTGTCCTTCACTTTGCTTTGCACACACCTTGTGAGTTCTGCTCACCAGTTTTCCATGGGAGTGAGATCAGAGTGTTGTTCCGGTCGTTCCAATAAATTGACTTTCTTAAATGGCATCCTTGGAAATCCAGCATGTGGCAAAGCTTGCAGTTTCTGGTTAAAGTCGTGAAATGTCCATCTCTTTATAAAACTTACAGACATGCCTATTTATTAATATTGTCTCCATCCATTCCTTTATTACTGCTCATATAGGCAACTGGTTGTGAGTTTACACCAACCAACGCTAATAGAATTTGGATCCATAACCCACACATCTCTAGTCTTCTGTCATCTTTCCTTTGTTTATTGCTGTGGTTCAATGGTCCAGTTCATTGAAGTGTTTATTTTTCTGTATGTTTCTATGTGTTTTTAGTACAAATTTCACGGTTTCTGTGTTTCAGAAAAGAGATTATGCTGTTATTTAAACTGCGGCGTGTGTGTGCTGATACAACCATTCATTTTGTCTTATCTCACCTCTGTGCAACTGCCGCTTCATTATTCAAAGGCCTACCACATAGTTAGCACCAGCAGATCCTATTTCGAGAAAGTCCCACTAGGACCAATCAATGCTATTAGATCTGTCAGCATGATTAGACACACTCATGTGTTCTCCTTAACTTCTTTTGCTGGCTTGTAGGAAAGCTTGTGAGCCTTTTATTTATGGATAACCAATCCCAAGATATATCACTTAGGTGTACTGTCAAGGATCCAACCTAAGAAACATTTAGACTGAATGAGTCTGAAAAATAGCATTAAACTTGCTGTACTATGTTCTTCATGGTTTGAATAAAGAAAGACAATTAACATTTTACTGGGAAGAGACTTAAAGCTAAATATACAATGAGGAATGAAACTGATGTTGGAAAGGTTATTTTTATTTAATTCTTTATATTATATTTCAAGACTGGCTTGACACTGAGTCATCTTTTTATACCAAACTAAAAGATTGTCTTTAGTTGCTGGAAATCTCCCAGCACTAACGGAAGTCTGACCAGAGTTCGATTGTAGAAACTTTTAAAATAATATTGACATTTTTTATTTCAGCTCAATCAAAGTTACACAAATTAAATAAAAAATAAATTATGAAATAAAGTTAGTTCATTAGATGCTTAATTAATTTGTTACTTTATTTTATTTAAATTATTTTTTACAGATATTCAATACCATGCTGGCCCACATAAATTAGCTTAGCTGCGACCGAAAATATAATTTTGTAAAAATTGAGATGCACACTTATTTGAATACTGAAATTGTTTTTGCACAGAAAAAAAACTGGCTGTTAGAAATATTGCCTCTGTCTGGTGCCAGAGGTGGATACTTTGGTCTGAGACCAGAGAAGTGACTTGGTCTCGAGGTCTAAAGAGAAGAGAATTGGACTATACATCTTGAGAATTGAATTCATCATTAGGTCTAAAAACCTGTGAATGGGTAATGTAGGCTTAATGACAGTCACTGATCAGACTACAGACAGAATAGGAAACTGTGGCCATTTTACCCTTACGCAAAAAACAAAACAAAAAAAAAAACACATGAAGTTAATGTACTGTGCCTTATGATTACAGTTTGGATATAAAGTATTTCTTTGAATGAACAGAATTTTATTTAATATGAATATGACCGCAGCTATCTTATTCTCCGTCTTTCTATATGTCATTTTAACTAAGTTGTTTCACGTATGGAAATTAGGTTTCTATAAAACCCTCTTACATATGATTAAGGGGGTGGGAGTTGATAGAGCAGGTTGATCACAGACCCAGACCTCCCCGGTTTGAATCCGGTTCGAATCCGGTTCCCTCTCTTCCTGGGTATGATCGGGGGCTGTGGGGGGTAGGGGGGTTTGGGAATGTTTCAGGCTGGGCATCTGCAGTAAAACATCTGCCAATTACATGTACATGTGTGATGTGATGGTTGGGGGAGTCAGATCAGACTCCCCCAAGTGTGAAACCAAGTGGTTTCACACTTGGTTTCACCAAGTGTGAAACCAAGTGTGTTTCACACTTGGTCAAACCAAGTGTGTTTCACTTGGTTTGACCAAGTGAAACACATGGTCAAACCAAAGATTGAATGGCATGTGAAAATTGTACTGCGTAATGCCAAATTATATAGTAGGATAAAGAAAAGATGGGAGAAAATATTTCATCTGTGGAATGTGCTTCCCATATGTGAAACAGACTTTAGCAGTGATGGGAAGAGCTGGACTGCTGTGATGCAATAAAGATATTTTTTCCTGTGATTTTTGCAAAGGATTATATAACTTTTGATATGTCTCTTTAAATGAAATGCGAATAAATATGCATCTTTACTTTTTCAAAACTCAAACTCCATTTTTATTGTTATTGTATAAGAAATACATTTCGCATTTTCTATCAGTAGCACATTTCTTAGTTGAACGAGAAACAGCCTGCTAGGGGAATTAATGATTTCTAACTTAACTGTAAATATGGATCTTTCCAGTGAATGATGATGTGATTGAGAAATAAAACCAGAGTACAGAACTTGTCCGTCAAATATTCTTTGGTTGCAGCTGTTGAAGTTAGAGATATGTGCTGGAAAGGAGGCAATTACCCTTTGGTTTCAGGACATTTATGCTTGGTGTGTACAGTTACATAGATCTCAGAGAAGCAATTCAATGAGCAAAAATATGTTTTACTTACCCTCCAAGGGATGATTCAAATTACTAAGCTCCTTTTTTCTTGTGAGACTACAAATGCATAGAAATGAGGACACTTATTAATACTTATAGACTTGAAAATTCACACAAACAGCATTAAGGGAGCCTTAAAGGTCGCAAATTAATTGTTTGTGGCTCCTCTAAAATTTTGCAGATGTATTTTAAAGTTGCTTTTTTACTAATATTTCAAGAAAATGTAAAACGGTGCTTTGTTTTCACACATACATTTAAAGCCAATTACTGTGTGCATTTCTCATTGTTGAATCGGTAATATGATGAACGCTTTACTCCAGAGAAATGCATATGATTTTCACCTAACTAGATTGTTTGGCACATGAAAACATTATTTGTAGCTACTACAAAAAAAAAAAACCCTACAAAAAAAGTCAGAGCATGAAAGCGAACTCCTACTTATGTTGTGTTTAACTCTCACAGAATGATTCAATGTCGACTGTATTTTTATTTTGTCATCTTCTGTCATTCCAGCTGTCATTTGCTGCGACCACCCCGGTTCTGGCAGACAAGAAGAAGTACCCCAACTTCTTCCGCACCGTCCCATCCGATAACGCTGTGAACCCAGCAGTTATTAAATTCCTTAATTACTACAACTGGAGCCGGGTGGGAACCCTCACACAGGATGTCCAGAGGTTCTCAGAGGTCAGTTCTTTGTGTGTGTGTTCTGTATAAAGACCACATTATAAAGATTAAACCTGAACAAAACTTGAAAACGACATTAACTTTAACATTAGAATGCTGAAGTTTGTGAAATTTCATATTCATAATTGTAATAACTTATTTAATTATTTTATTTTCTTGGTTAGCATTAGCATTTTTTACTGTATTTGACTCCCATAAAAACAAATACTCTCTAGGATATCTAAACATTGGGGTGAATTTTATTTTTTTGCATTTTCAGAGTTTTGAATATATATTATGCACTTGTGTTGTAAAGACCGTTTTTGAAATTGAAAGATATCTGTGTGTACTGTAACAGTTTACCAATAACCTACCAACAACTTGAGTAGAAAAATAATTAGACAATAGGCATAATAATATTGTTAAAGAAATGTCGAAAAGCTTTTTTCAAATGAACAAAATTTTAGTTAATTTCTAAAAGAACAAAATCCCTAGAACAGGGCTGAGTAACTACTCTGCAAGCGCTGTCTCAGTAAAATAAAATCAGTTACTGGGTCCAAGATGAGGCCCCAAGTGTCAAATACCTGAAAGGAGAAATCCTGCATTCGTTTGAATATGTCTTCTATCAAACCCTAAACGTCTGCAAAGGTCCCAAAAGTGCATCTGCATGCCACTGAAGTCGTAAATGTTTCTACTTAAAACATTATCTCTTACACCAACCCTTTAGAGTCTCGTTTGCATGATTTTCTATAAAAAACTCAATATTTTTTATTGCCAAAAGAAACATTTCTGCCAAGTGAAACACTGTTCTTTATTTATATGCATGTTCCTTCTTCAAGTTGAAATATTTGCTCTGAATAGATCTGTTGGTTCCTGGACAAACTTGGGACCTAATATTGATTGGGGAAGACTACTTAATTTGGGGTTAATTCTCTCCCCATCATGTGGAAATTTCTCTTGCATCTTAGTGGTGTAAGAAGAGAAGCTATTTTAAGGAAATATATCTAAAATGTAATACTATAGCAGTCATAATTTGATCTCTGAGACTGGTTTAGTTGGAGATAAAGTGTTTGTTTTTTTGTTTTTTTTAAATTAGATCACAGTTTTCTTTTTTGAATTTCTGATCCCCATAGCAATTACCTTATAACAACTTCATCTCAACATGTGTCATTCAAATGCTTTGTCTGCACTAAAGAAGATTGACTCACTTCGACATGCTAATTTCATCAATTAACAACAACTTGGGGCATGCATATCCTGTACATAGAATATTAAACTTTCAGTCTGAGATGGTAATTACCAAAAAAAATAAAAAACATTTTTTGGGGCGGGAGGCTGACAATGACACCTTTTCAAAATCAACTTAATCTGTCTTGACATAGAAGTTCATGAAATACTCTACACCTTTCATCCCAGTGTGAATGCAACATAGAAACAGTAACACACATACTTTATAAACATATCAGTCGATGATTTATAAAATGTGTCTATTTTTAATGGACATATCCATGTAAGGTGCATTTTTTTTACTTATCAACTTGTACATGGTAATTTTAAAAACAGTGTGCCAGCAATTAAGTGGCAAAAATTCTAAAGAAATGTTTCCTAGATTTGTGGATAGCGTTGCTTACCCAACATTTTTGTTTCTCTATAGATCCAACTCTGTGCTCTGTGGATTTTACTAAAGCCAGAACAGTTTAACTCATCAAGACCTGATGCAACATATGAGTAATTCAGTTTTCATTCCCAGAGAATGCCTTAGGCCTGAATAAGTTAACTCATTAGCGCTCTTCTCATTGTGCCTCTATATAGGAGAGACATTTTCAAGTTTTATTATGGTGAAGCATTATATCAATATTATATGCCTCAATTTATTGCGCTCTCATTTAGGAAGAATGTTTTGCCTCAAGCTGATTCACCAACTATAGGTGCAGCTGGGAGCACACTAATCATTAATACTTTTTTTTTTTTTTTTTTTTTTACAATTATCATTAAGATACTTTGAGTATGATTTAAATGGATGGCAGTCATTCATATTAAATGTATAGTTATTTTTTATATAATTTTTTTGCCCACGGGACACAAAAAGTCCTAAGGGACTTGCTGTAATCTCATAAGATTAGATATCTTAAGAGATTTGTCATGAAATTAAACACACCTGAAACAAAGGCTGATCATTAAATCTGGGGAATCTTGACTATTTATAAAAGGGGGATGACGAATTAATATCGACCCCAGAAAATGAATACTGTTTTACAGCAACTCTCATCAATTAAATCATGCATTAATGCTTTTCACTGGCCATCTGAGCAACTCAAACTGACGCAAAAGTCACCTTTTAATTTGTTCATCACACTTTATTTGTTGTTTACTGATAAGTGATACTTTTGATGAAATAGCTCAGGTTGAAATAAGTGTCTCCTGGATATTGTGTTGCGGTCAAGACCACCTAACCTTAAACCTATAAGACCAAGACCCTTAAGGAGACAATAAAAAGAAAGTGAGGTAAAAAAAAGCAACGCAAAGATGGGGAAAAAATGTTGCAATCAGAATATTATTTTGAAATTTTCAAATGAATAACTATTGGTTCCATTTGGTCTCGATATCAAGGCAGGTCTCTATCACCACCATCTGGAGAGAGAAGTGGAGGATCCATTCATAAATGATGAAACTAAAAAGAAAAACACAAACACAAAACGAGAGTTGAACCACAGACATTGTGGAGTAAGATACATGTAAATAAATAGTCACTGGTATAATCATCAAGTATAAAACAAAGACATTTAGTGAAAACAGAGAACAGTGAAATCCAAAGACAACAATAAAACAAGAAGACCCTTCCTAAATAAAGCTTCAGAAGGAGTTAATCTCATAAGGTCTTCCAACCACAAAGGGCAGTGAGTTTTAATGATACGTCTTTTACTATTTGCAGCAAAACAGAATAGATGTGTGTAAATGAGAGGGGCATCAGTTCAACAGTGATGTTACACAGAGTAGAAATAAAGAAGAGAACTTTAAGTACTTGAGGTCAACGGTCCAGCGCAATGGAGAGTGCGGAAGAGAGGTGAAGCAGTGTGTGCGAGCAGGTTGGAATGCATGCGGAAAAATGTCAGATATGATGTGGGATAAAAGGGTTTCAGCAAGAATGAAGGGAAAGGCACTGCAAGCAATGTTATATGGTTCAGAGATGGTGCCAATGAGGAAAAGGCAGGAGGCAGAACTGGAGGTTGCATGGCTTAAGATGTTGGGTAGATCAGACATGGGTATGTCAGAGGAACACCTGATATTAGATGTTTAGTGAATAAAATCCAAAAGGCCAGAATGAAATCGTTCGGACATTTGAAGAGAAGAGACAATGATTGATTTGGGAGATGGATGCGGAGTTTGGAGTCATAAAGGTTTGGAGAAGAGGACCAAAAAGGAGATTTTTGGATCTGGTAAAAGAAGACTTTTTATTGAGTTTCTTAGTAGTGATACTGACGAGCTCCCACAGGCAAAGTAGCCTGGCATTGGTGTACAGAACTTGAAATTGATTTCTAGACATAGAACGATCCTTTTATTTGCTCTTCAAAGAACATTACCGCATTACAGGATTCATTTAACCCTCCAGTGTTGCTGCTCAGAGTCACTTGAAACATACCGGATCGATTGCTTCTAAAGTCCTACTTCTGAGAGAACATGAATCAACCCTTTAGATCAAAGCTGATGGTTACATTAAAGAAAATGGTTATTCAAAAATTATGTGGATCACCTCTCAAACAGATGCAGCATCAGGTTGGGGGGAAAAAATCCCTTGTATAGCTTTCTGCATTCAGTCAGGCCTGCAGTACAAGTGTGTCTATTAAATCAGCAGAATGCAGAATACAGCATAGATATTTATGCGCTAATGGTGATGAAGTAATCACCACCATTAGTACTGACTCAGCACTTGTCACATTCATAATCAATTTAGTTCAGTTGAAAAATACTTTATTAATACCAAAGGGGAATTAAGTGTTGCTGTAACTCATATTATCAACGTTTCTTCAAAGTGTTGCTGTATGCAACTCTGAGTTGGTTATAAAGAAGCCTCTGACTAAGGAAGCTCTGAAAATATAAGTTCCTCCCTTGTTTGGTCAACAATACAACATTAACCGGTCAGTGCATGATGTTAGGGGTCTCCCAACTGCCTTTTCACGAAAACATTGAACAGTCCAACTCCAAAGATGGCTTCCTGTTTAAGATGTCTCACAAGTTGATGGCTTTATATGGCTGAATCCTATGATGATACACAGTTTGCCAAGGTAATATTTGAAAATGTGTAGTAATGCTTTATGAAAACTCTGACTTCTTCCCTTGGCAATTGTGTAACTGCAACAAGTTAAACAAACTAGCGAGTCTAGAGTGTGGATGAACATCAAATCACCAGTTTTTTATGCTATTCCAAAAAACAACTTATGCAGGTCCTCCTCAGTCCAGATTGGGGACTGATGCTGTAATGATGTTAACATACAAGGGAAAGGGGATTATTGTGAGTTCCAGTTTTGAGGTTTCAGGAATGTATTTCCATTTCACTTTCTGTGGTCATAATGTAAAGCATTATTTATACATTTGATTTTAATTCTTACAGTATCATAAACCATATCAGATATGAAAATCTTAATTTATAAAAAAAAACATGACAGGCACATTGAGAGAGTAAATAAATGCAATAAACATTAGGATAATTAGTTTTACTTCTAAGAGAGTAGGATGTGGAAAGAGGGTAGGGGGAGTATGTATGCGAAGTCTCATTGTAAATGTTGGAGAGACAAAATCCCTTTATCTCTCTCTTCCTGAAGACACCGAGGGGCTTAGGACAGGCTGAAAACAGACAGCCAGATTCAATCAGCCCACCACAAGATTGGGTTCTAATCCTGATTTACAAATATTCAAGCATCTCTTCCACACTTCATAATTCTTGCAATCTTCTGTCAAGTTCAAAGCTTGCTGTTTTGCAATTACTTTTGGAAATTATTCAGTGTTACAATTTGCTGATGAAAAATTAAGGTTTTGTTTTGGTCTAGTATATATATAAGGGGGAAAATAACTAAAAATGAGGAGACTTTCTTTTGCATAACCTTTCCTTAATATTTTGTTCAAATTATTTAATTTGTATTAATCACATTGTACACTAAACGCTAATGTGGATATTGTTTACAGCTGTAGTTATAGCAATCTAACTCTGAGTGTAAAATGTATCCCTTTTTCTTCAGTTCAGACACACAGAATGACAACACTACAAACAAAGGCAAAATACTAAATTACCACCGATGGAGAATATTCCCTCAGCTATTATATTCTGTAGAAAAATAACAAGTACATAAAAATTGGCACAGAAGTATGTAATTTAACAGCTAAACAGCCTAAATTTGTAAAAACTTGCCCAGAAAAATAAAATATTGATATTGTCAGTTTCCTGACCATGTTTTAGAATTTTGCCTTTCCCAAATAAAAGTTTTCATGTTTTAATGTCACTGAATTTATTATAAGTAGATGGAATAACAAAAACATGTAGATATTTTAGTGCAAGTCAGTACCAGTCTTGGTAATACTGCTATTTTTTTTCTTCTTAATTTACATTTATAATCCTAATCCTAAATATTGACAGATGATATGTAAAACCAGGTGATCTGTCAGCCAGATCATTAAGATTTTAAGTTATTTTAAATTGTCTTGAACAATTTGTATACTATTATATTTTTTTTCTTTGGATGTGACTTGTATGTTTACTCATTTCCAGGGAAGCCCTTTTTTCCTTTAATTTGGTGTTTCTGAGCCTCTGAAATTTTTTTTGTAAAGTCTTCCTACTAAAGCCACCTAACACAGGGACTCAATGAATGGAAAACAACTCATTTTAAATCTGATCTTTAGGAATTTGTACTAGTTTCTTGGTTTAATTAATAAAAACACCAATGCTAACAGTCTAATAGGAATAAAACGGTATTTTGTCATCAATACAGTGATTTTTTTTCCAAAGAGCTACGCTGTCTTGCACTTTGTCAAACAAGGTATTTTTAACTTATATTGGATATGGTACTGCATATGCTGGTTACACTCATTTTTGAATTGGAAATAGGCAATTTCTATAATGTGAGAAAACCTATGAGAGGGGATTTGCTGTTTGAACTATTTATTCACTGTTGATTCAGGAAGAGTATCCATATAAATGCTCAAAGTATAACTCGTTCTTATTATGTACTGTTAAGGAATATGGTTGCATTAATAAATGTATCTTTTGTACTCAAATACAGTAGCCTGTTTGATAATGGAGTTAGTTTAACCCCTTAACTGTCATGACGACACAGGCATCCTCATGAACCCTTCATCTGAGGACATTTTGAGGACGGTATTCACTGAATAAATAAAATATTTATACTTATACTTATAAACGATAATTTTAGTAACCAAATAATCTATCATTTATTCAGATGATTAATTGAGTAATCCAATAAAAAATGGACAATTCTGCTAAAAACAAAACCCAACTTTTTTTTTTAAAGTGCAAAGAACTGGTTTTGAACAGTGGTACCACAGCAGGTATTTCTCTGACTTTATTCAGTCCTGGACTCTAAATGAGTAAAAAGTAGAAAAATTGTGAATGACATTCATAATCTTGAAAAAACTCGTGACTGAGACTTGTATTACTGTTTATAAAAAGGCCATGCTCACTGGAGGCACATTTCAAAGAAATCCAGAGCAGCTCAAGACTTTTGCACAGCATTCCTCTCTCTCTCATTCAGTTGTCCCCCTCCCAAGGTTAATGTTATATAATGCTTGTTAAGGATTCAGTCTGCGGCTTGCCCGTCCCGCACAAACACCTACAGTCTGGTGTCCCCTGAGAATGTAACCTGTAAGCTAAAGTCATCACGTCACTTCTATTTTTAGGCCACACTGAAACACACACTTTGTACACACGTCGTCTTTATAGACGGACACTAATGTTCCCTTAATGGGGCATTTGTGGTTTGCTGCAGCTGGAGATGAGTATGAGCAAGGGCTAGGTATTTGAAGGTCTTAAAATGCCTATTCACACAACACGCATTCTCTAAAAGACACACAGCAATCAACATTATTGAAATTGCCAGACAAACAGGGCTCGCCCAGAAACACAGCGGCAATCATCAGTCAGTCAGTCAGTCAGTCAGATGACAGACCTGACTGAGAGTAGGATTAGGACTCTATCCTCTGCCCGACTCCCTCTGCGCTCGAGTGTTTAATTATACTGTGATCGCTGATAAATGTAGCAGAAATTACTGTCTCGGCGCCCACTCTATTGCAGCTCCTGTCTTTCTTTTCTCTGCCTCTCCTAGGCATCTTGCTCAAAAGTTGACTAAATTGTCATTCCCTTATAAATAACCATGCGTTGCTCCGTGAACCTCTCTCTACAATTAGTCATTCATGACATCAGTAAACGAATAGTACGGTCATAAGAGCAGGCAATTTGAGCAACAATGTGTCAAGCTAGTTTATATAAGCTCTGGACAGTCTGTTGAATGAGCGCTGCAATTTACATGTATACAGTATAATGCAGCAAGGATGCAACACTATGGCTTTTTTATTATTATTATATAGAACATTTATAGTAATGTCAACAAATTCTAAAACTAATGATTTAGTCAGTGAAAACATATTTACATCTCATAAGTTTGTTTAATTGAAACCCAATGTTTACATACACAGTCTAGAAAGAGTTATAGTCCTCATTTTTCACCTCAACTACACAGTTTGACCTTATAAGTGTTATTTAATGTGTGTGTGTTTTTTTTAGTTATTGTACAATATTGCAATAAATGCTACAGAGGGAGTTTGGTTCAGGCAAACGTGAAAATTAATGTGCTTGCACGTTGCACACTTCATGCTGCTGGTTTTTATGTGACTCACGCCATACATAACTAGGTTTTTGACATGGGGAAATACTCTGTAGGCTAAAACCATTGGTCATTTTTCCACCTGATGGAGACTGGTCCTTCGTTTTTGTCATGGCACCTTTGGTGTGTCCAGCAACCGTTTTCTGTGGCAAATTTGTATTTGCTTTTCTACATGCAGGCCTGCTCAGAAGGGAAGTAGGATTATTCCTGTTCAGCATTTGATGCTGCGAATTCCCAGACTGCCCCAGACAATGGTGGAGGTTTATTATTACGCAGGAAACTGCCCATTTGTTCTGATAACCAGCTTTTAAGCCATCTGTCCCCTCTGACTCTCAGTTTATGTAAAGCACGGCATCCAGGAAAACACAGATGTGGTGGTTGTTGTCCGAATTAGCAGCAGAAGCAAAACAAGACAATGCAAAAGAAATTATTTCTGGAAATTCACGTCTCGTAGTGTTTTGTTTTCTTTTCCTCTGCTCTTCTGCATGTCTGACCGAGTGCGGTTGTTTTTGAATATTCCGACCATCTGTGTGTTGCTCCAGTGCACCTTAATAAACACTTGGCTGACCCGCTACCATTCCTTTCTTTTCCAAACATGTTTCCCTTTTAGCTGAACTTCAGCCAGGCGCATCAGATCAACACTTATAATAACACAACAGGATGTCGTAGCTTGTCTATATCGCCAAACAAACTGTTTCTCAAGAGCAAAACCAGGTTATATTGATCCACTCTGGCCTTCCTGTTGTTTCAGCTCGGCACTCTACAGCGGAGGTAATATCTGTACAAGAGTGAGTGATGTTCAGGGTGATTTGGATATCTCTCCAGGGCAACAGAACAGGACGCGATTTTGATACGGTCATCAAGATCCACGAGGGAAATAAAGTGGAGATTCTGTAGACTTATTGGTACTAATGCAGGAGCAAACCGATTTAGATTGACAATATTGAAACACTTACCAACAGTGACGGTAATTGCAATGATAGCATTGTGTTAGCCCTTTTTATACTTTTACATCCTAATGTAATTTTTTTATTATTTTTTTAAATGTCGTTGTTGAGTATAAAGAAAAGACGCTAACTTTTTTCCTCGGAAATTTCAGATAAAATCTTATCAGAAAATGTTCTATTGGCATCTAAAGATAAGTTATTAATCCTCATTCTAAAAAAAGATGTTCATTTGGTCTCATCTTTCCTCTTTCTTTAAGACCTTCAGAAACCTTATTTTCGTTTTGTTTACCTTACATTTTAGTCTATGTGTTGAAACCTGTTAGAGAAACACCCCAAAAGAAGAAGAAGGAAAAAAAAACTGAAAGAGGAAACATGCATTCTGTACATTGTAAAATAATTTGTAAAAAGTAGTTTAAAAACAAGGGGGTATAAGTACTTCTGCACTTCACTTCAGTGTCTGCATATAGTTTTATTTTTCTCCTTGTTCATTAAAAGTGTACCCAAAGCAATTTAGGACAGATAAATATGTGAGTGAAGTACAGAACACGGACAGATATAGAGCAATCATACAGGACCTTCATCCGTTAGCTGTGCTGCACTGTCACTGCCAACTGTGCTTGGCACGCACATTTGAGAACAAATACCTTCTGATGTTTCAGCCTGTCCCGAGTGCCAAGCTCCTGGGTGGGAGCAGACTGATTATAGCTGCAGGGCATGGCCTAAGGAAATCAGAGAAATCTGATTCAAGACACAGTGAACGAAGTCAGTGAGGCTGCCGAACAAAACAGAGGTCTTCAAATGCAATTTACATTCCTCTGATAAAACCGAGGCAGCAACAAAAGGATAAAAGCTGAGAAAACAATGAAGAGTGTCTGGGAAAATGATGCCATTTCATCAAGTGATGGATGCATCATCCTTCAGCTGATCATTTCCTGCATGCTAGAGTTTTACCTAATGGCTGTTTAGGGTCTGAAAAAATACATTCTCTCTGGTTATGACATTTAAAGACATGAAGGATGTCTGCAAACTCTTTCGCTGCTGTATTTCCGTGGAGTAGTGGTCATGATTGGCTACTAGCGTGCAATAACATCACTGCCATTAGTTAACATCTCAAAATATTTCCCGTGCACAAGTCATAAAATAATAGTACAGTAGCTGTTTAGGTTCTAGCACAGCTGGTCTGCCATCCCAGTGGGACACCTGCTTTATTCTCTTCCTTTTATCACATTACTCTCCATTCAACTGAGTCAATTCATCAATACAGACACGCAGGGGCAGCAGATACATCAACCAGCCAGGAGAAGCAACTAAGATAATAATGTTCACATTTGTTCTTTCACGTCTCAGTCTATAAAACATCAAATGTGCATTCTTCTTGAAAATGCACACAGTTCATAATCAGATTTCTGTATATCTTTGGGACGGAATACTGTGTTATGTGTGTTAATGTGATAAAATGCAACAAATGTGCAAACTGTATGCAACTCTGACCTGAGCAGTAGGGTGCTCTATCCAGGTTAGTTGATAACTCTTAAAACTGCCTGGAGCCAAACCTTAAAGTTTTAACTGAACTACAACTGGAGAGGACAAAAAATGTCTACAAAATCTTCCCCAGCTTCTACCAGCCAGTTTGTAAGTAATCTCAAGAATGATTGAGTGAAACATTGGGTTGAGACACAGCAGATAAATCAGTGAAACGCTTCCTAGAAAGAGCTCTGCATGCTAATGTTACATGGTGTTTTTTTTTAAAGTTATTTCTGCAAACCTTGATATTAAGTGATATGTCTAAATTTATATTGTATTGACATCTACACAAAAGCACTCCCAGGGAGCATTAGTTAGTGATGTTGCTATCAAAGCAACACTTTCCACTGAGTTACTTTTTTTTGAATGTTTATTGAAATATTCAACTTCCAGCTGAAAGAATGTCAAGTTAATGAATAGAAATTCCACTGCTGGGTTCTTCTGTGAACTAAATCTTATGTAGAAATTCAAATTTAACACTCCACATGCTTTTAATTTTGTTGAAGTGAACCACAATATTCCCCAGATCAAGCGCAGCCTATCATACCATATTCATCTTTTATGCAGCTTCTGTGATTCCAGCTTGGAGTAGCCATGTCTCTCAGGGAATCTCTGTCTGTCTTAGTTCATGCCACTCCTGGCAGCTTCCTCTAGGACATGCAAGGGGCCAGGATGAATAACGTAGAAAGACTTCAGCAGTGACTGTGTGCAGCGATCTTAGATTGTGAATGATCTCTTCTTCCTTCATGTTCCCACAGGTGAGGAATGATCTGACCTATGAACTGGAGAAAGCAAACATTCACATTGCAGATACAGAAAGTTTTTCCAATGATCCCTGTGTCAATGTCAAAAAGCTGAAGGTAAGCAAGACCTTTTGTGTTAAAGACACACTAAAGATAAAGACTTAAGTTAGTAAATTTTTTTTATGTTGTAAAACTTGTCATATTATATTGAGATAATGTTCGCTCATGTTCACTTTCACATTCAAACTTGCAATATCATTAGATGTTTTAGTACATTTTTGATTAAGAAGATTTCACTTTCACAGTTCTTACACAATTTATATGCAGTATTGAACCCTGAACTGGTTAATTAGCGATTGTTTTAGCCAAAAAGAAATAAAATGGATATCCCTCACGTTCCCTTGTTTTGTTTCATGTATGTAAGAAAGTAAATTCAGCTGCAAATGGCATTTAATGATACAGAGTAAAATAACAAAAGTTTGGATTTATATATATTTATATATATATATGTCACCATTGCATAAGAATAACCTATTATTTTGAAAATTATGTTTGATTTTGGCAATAGTCATAGTTAATTTTGTATAAATTAATCTAAATTTTGTCCAAGATCAGCTAACTTTAGCATGAGAGCAATGGGTTTGTGGGGATGAAAGATTCAAAGTAATGGTTAGTTCAGGCTACATGACTCTATAATAAAAAAAAGGCTTGGATACAAATCAGCCTCTTACTCCATGCTTTTTGTAAGAGTAAAATATCGCGTATTCACTGTTGCTTTCGTGATGCTGCAGATGTAAATTGAAACACATCGGTTTTTTTCTTGTCATGTCAAAAAATTGAAAGCAGTGAGAAAACTACAAGCTAAATGAGAAAAGTAATTAGTAGGAAACATATTTTCTCTTTTCATACTGTACCTTGGTAGATAGCATGTCACACAAGTTAAAAGACATGTGAAGAAGCAATGAGTAATCCATGAGGCAGAGAAGAAACAGAATGATGAGCTGTCCCCTAAAATAAAAATGTAATCTGCATGTTAAGGTACGACATTCTAAGCTGACATCAACAGATTTGAGCTAACTGGAGATATGCAAATCATGGTATTGCCTCAGAATCTTTGCAGAACATTTGTAAGGAGTGGGCGTGCTCCTCTGACACTTTAAAAAGTCGGATTCCCACTCAACATGTAACAGTGTTTTACTGTCTCCATCACAGCAACATAATATGATAAGGGTTTTTTGTTTTGTTTCGTGTGTTAGGATGGATAGGAGGCTCTCAGCATCACAGAGAGATCCACAAATAGAGCACTCTCACTCCGTAATGTTTCAGCTGAAATATTCAAAATGCAGACAAGGAAAGCTCTGGCAGGAAATTGTATCTTCCCACCATGTTTATTTTTGTTCAGTTTGTGTGTTTTTAATTTTTTTTCCCTCTTGTTTCCTGTCTTACATTTTGAAGAAGGATTAAAACACAAAACGCTGGTAGAACAAAAAAGGCCTTCATTTGAGACCTGAATCGTCTATTAGTTTGTTATTCATAAATTTGACTGTAAAATATCTGTGCTGAGTTGCTCATGTTTTTTATTGTGACTGCACACTACTTTTTCCAGTTTGCCTTTACCTACATGTGGAAAAAATATAATTAAATATAAAGCAAGGTTGTTTTTTTTTACACCTTAGTTATTTATATTATTAGTAAAAATCAGATACTGCCATCTATTGCAACTGCAGACCAAGAAGGTTTCAAATTTCAACTGTTCAGGAATCTCTCTAGGGTTGAATGTTCTCCCTTTGCCTGTTTGGGTTTTCCCCAGACATTCTGGTTTCTGTCTGTTGATTATGAAGTATAGAAAGGAATATGTGTGAGTGCAGGGTTGCTTATCTCCTGGATCTTTGCTAGGATGGCTAATTCCTATTGGCCTACATCGCTCTAAGAAAGATATGCCTAATTTTGGCTTCTGTGCTACATTGTATTTGCGACTGGCCCATTTTTTTCGGTTTTGTGATCCGTTCCGTCCCCTTCATTTCTCTCCAATGGGAGCAATGACTGTCATCTTGGGTCACAGTTTTGTTTTAGTTTTTTTTCTTAAACAAATTATAGTCTGGTTGCAAAAAAGCACAATGTGAAAACAAATAAAAACAAATAAAAAAAAATAAATAATGTCCACTTTTGTTCCGGACCACACAGGCAAACGAAAGCACTTTCCTTTTGTAAATAGATCTACAAGATCTACATATTTTAATTTCACGAGTAAATTTTCATCACACAATTTTATAGAAAGACATCAATCATTCCCTTAGTGTATGTGTAAGTGCATAAATTGTGTAAAGGGAACCATTCAGTTTATGAGACTGCATTGTGTTGTAGTCAACACAGTACAGTGCAATATTTGTTGGAGGTCCGGTGGATGTATAGCTGCCTAGAATCAGCTCAGGATGAATACCTTACACTCTTGCACAATCATTATAGGTTTAACCATTTTATAAAGTATTTTATTGATACCAATAAAAATTCTAAAGCACTTCTGCTACTTCAAATCCCCAAATAGAGTGAGACTCTTGCTCTGGCTTTGTGCTGAGAGCACTGAACAGCTTGAAGGACCAATCGACTCTGTGTTCTAGTTTCATACGCCTCTACAGGTTTGAGCTGACGCTAATATTTTAGCTGAGATTTGCCTGTAGGAGCAACTGCTCAAATAGTTTGTCATAATTGTATATTACCCTTTAACAGTTAATGTACGTGTAAGTCCATCCTCAGAGAGTAAGTGTTTGACAGTTTCTGCTCATCATGTCATAGTTATCATGCTGATGGGGTTCATGTTGTTTGTAGAAACAACAAAGCCTAAATGGACTTTTCCCCAAGCTCACAAGAAACCATCAATATCACATTTATGCGTTTGTGCTTAATAAGCCGTAAATATACTTGATTGTGTACGAGAGGTAAAATATCGCTCAACTCACTGAAATATATTAATCACAATTATAAAGATACAAACAACCCCTGTCAAGGATAAAGCAGCCAAAGTTGCCCTTAACTCCACCCTCTCTGAGAACAGTAATTGTTACAGTTACATAAAAGCTTGAGCAATGGGGCTAATTTGGGCCTCCTCATTGCCTGAGTCTCTCTATGTTATGCTCAAGCACAACACACTCACTCTTGCCCTTGCCTACAACCATACAGCCTTTTCTATGTGTTACCGGACATGCTTGGGTTTTCACTCAGACTGTGGCTCCTGGCTGTCATTGGAGTCATTTGGGTTAAGTGCCTTTCCTTGAGGGAAGAGCAGCACTGTCGAGTTGCCACCGGCATATGTCTTCACCACACATTTACAAACATGTGCAAAGTAGCACAAAAGCACAACTTGGTGATTTATAGAGTTGCTGCCTGGTCTTCTCCAATTGTATAAATATGTAAAGTGTTGTGAAAGATTGGAGCCTGGAAGACTTTTTTTGGCTCCAATGAGTAACCACTAGAGATGTGTTGGAATTAAGATGACAGTGATTAGTTGCCCCCTCTGATCTCAGGATGCTCAACATATGGTGGACCGCAGCCTACGGGATAACTTAATGAACTGTATTTGTAATTGTTTCCCTTTATCCAGACTAACAGGAGGATGTCATAGGTTCACTGAGTTTGCAGCCTTCATGTCCCCTGTTTTTCTTTTAAAGCTACATCTGCATCATTTTTCAAACTTCCATTTTTCTTTTTGTATTTGATGAAGTCAAAAAGATTATTTTAACATTTTTTAAAATAATGTTTGTGTTCTTCTTTTATTAGAATAGGTAACTTACAATATCTCCAAATGGGGGTGCTGTGGTGGCGCAGGGGCAAAACACAACCCATGTATTGAGGCCCCAGTCCCCATGCCAGTGGTCACAGGCTCAATTCCCAGCCTGGTGACATTTGCCACATGTCTTCCCCCTCTCCCATAACTCTCCTTCCTGTCAAACTACCTTCAAATAAAGGCCACTGGAGCCAACAAAACCTTTAAAAGAAATTGGTCAAACAGTATTATAGGAATGTCATTAATTTGAAATATTTTCTAATATAAATGATTAATTTCAGCCGTCTGAGTTCAGTCACTTAATGAAACCCTAAGCTTTGTCTCTATCTGCAGGGATAGGATTGAATATGACTCTGTAATGGCACATCTCATCCATCCTTGTACAGATTTACATACATCAAATCTACATCAGAATCATTTAATTCAGTGTTTTGCAATTCTGGATTACACGCTGGCATTTTGATTGCATCCGATCAAGATTTTGTGAGCATATTTATGTGCTGTACATGAACATGTGATCACTGAAATCTTTTTTTTACCAACCTGGAACAAGCTGAATTTCCACCTGGGAATCTAAATCATTTACAGTCATTCGCAAAGCCATGTTGTGCTCTGAATCCTCTGAATCCCTGAGCAACTTTTCGTTCTGAAGCCTGGCTTGAGCAAGTCAATGCACAGCGACCATCTCTTTTATCAATCAAGTGTGCAAGTTGATATGGACTTATTTTCTCAGCTAATAAACTCATTCAGATCAATCACACTTTAAATCCCCTGACGAGGTTGACGTAGTGGAAAAAAAAAAAAAAAACACATGAGATGTTCTATTTAGAACATTTTAGTGCAGTGTTTCTCAATTTTGGTCCCTAGGGACCACTGCCCTGCATGTTTTAGACGTGTCCCTGTTCCAGAACACCTGCGTCAAATGATGATCTCCTCTGCGTGCCATTAAGTGCTGCAGAAGCTTCTTAATCACCCACTTATCCAAGACAGGTGTGTGGTCAAAAGGAAACGCCTAAAACATCACAAGTGTTGAACCCTGAGAACTGAAGTTGAGAAAAGCTGCTAAAATCTGACATTGACCTCTTAAAATAAATACTGATCTGAAAGTGGAGCCGTGTCAACTTGCCTTTTCAGCAATTGTACCCATATGTTGTGCCCATTTTTTAAATCATGGAATATCGTGTTATTTTTCAGTGTATTTTCTATGAATTATGAAGATAAATGGTCATAAAATTTCAATATCCAATGTGCCAAACATTTGGTTATGATTCATACACAACTTGTCTTGCTTATTTTCAAACGGAGTAGCTTGCATGTGCTAGGCTAACTTCAACAAACTTACCTACTGTTTTGATGTAATTATCTGGTAATCCAGCTAATAACATATTTTGCTGCTTTTCCCTTTATTCCCATGTGTTCTTCTTTTTGATCAATGCTGTTTCTATACTTATCTCAGCAATTGACTTTCAAATAACAGAAGAATAGTAATGGGTGCTTAACTCATATTCCATGACTGAAACCAATTTGTGTAACTAAAATAATAATTGTGTTTTTCAAAATATGTTTTGTTTTTTGTTTTTCTTCAGGACAATGACGTGAGAATTATCATTGGGCAGTTTGATGAGCATTTGGCCTCTAAAGTCTTCTGCTGTGTAAGTCATCTATGCACACTTAGCTACCCATAAACATATTTATTATATACATACAATATATGGGTTTTTTGTATTGAGGTAACATTTTTTCATCAAAACATGCTACTTATAAAGATACTGGGTAAAATATGGGGGTGGAGGGTACAGTTTAATTTATGGAAAGGCTGCAAACATACAAAATAATTTAATATGACATTGGTCAGAATGAGGAATTTTGAGTCTTTAACCATCTCCTGTCAGTAACCTTTAGAAATTACTTATGAGTTAAATGCTGTTTATCTCTGGCAAATTTTCTCTTTTCCAGCTTATACTTAAAAATCACAGCAAGATTTAACAGGAAATGTTCTGTTGAATTAATCACTATTAACGGAAAACATGAAGGCAGCTTGCTAAACATAAATTTGACGTTTTGTTTTTTTTTCTTCATTTTTGTTCGTTTTTCCAGGCATATAACTTGAACATGTACGGCAGTAAATACCAGTGGATCATCCCAGGCTGGTATCAACGAAACTGGTGGGAGCAGGCGAACAACACCAACTGCACTTCCAGGAAGCTCCTAACAGCCATGGAGGGATACATCAGTGTGGACTTTGAACCGCTCAGTTCTCGGCCAGTGAAGGGCATCTCCGGCAGGGTGAGTTACACCAGCTGATGCAATCTAAATGCTTTCGTTGAAATTCAGAGTCGGTGAAGAAGGCGGTAAATGCCTGAAACAAGGGAGCGGTTATTTTTGGAATCTGGAAGAAAATTATAGGCTAAAAATAGGTTGGTAATTAAAGTGTTAGCACTCCGAAGCAAAGAAAACCCCTGTCCAGCTCCTGACTTACGGATGTTTTATTGTCAGTTTACTTAATCTAAAAAAAAACGTTTCCTAAATCAATTTTACCATCTGTTGTCTAAGACAAGGTTTCAAGGGTAATGTCTTTACCAAAGATTCCCAGACCTCCCCCTTCCCTCAGCTGCTTATGCTTGTCTAGGGAGATATTCCCAAGCGAACCATAAAATATAATCTCTGTCTGTCCTCAGACCTCCTTCCAGAGAGAAATGTCCAAAGATACCTCCCTTGGAAGGCTTGTTGATTGCCTACTTCCCAAATACCCAAATCATCTTAATTAACTGCTTCACATTCTTCATCACACTAACCCACCATAGACTGGTCAGTTCATTAGTTAGTTTATTTTAGCTGCTTGTATTCCAGATCTCATCCTCTCAATTATTACCTACACCTCGTGGCCACAGTTGAGGGTTGGAACATAGATCGACAGGGAAATTAACTTGGCTCTCTATTAACAGCAACAGACTGGTACAACGTCTGCTTCGCTGAATATGCAGCCCCAATCTGCCTATTGATCTCCTGCTCCATCTGCCTTAGTGAACACGACCCTGAGATACTTAAAGTCTCCTAACCTGGGTATTGACTCATTTTCAAAGTTGAAAATGAGTCAACGGCAACCCTTAACTGGACCACATTGTTGCACCTAAACATAATTGGTGACAAGGGAGGAAGTTCTAGTGAAGTACACTCATTGGGACTGAATCTCCAAACTAGATGAGTTTTAATTTCTAAATCGAAATGTCAGTTTGTTTATACCTTAGAGCTCTGTCCCTACTACTTGCTTTTTCATATTTTAGCATTTTAATTGTGTTCCCTTGTAAATGCAGTCTGACATTTTCTTCTTCTTTTTTTTTAAATGAGTGAATCTGATCCTTTTGAAAATGCTGTAGATACATTTTCTAATTCCCCCCCCAACAACTCTGCATATGTGTGAAAAGTGTTTTTGTTTTCAATTTTCATTCGGCTAAATGTGTCTGTTTTTCTTAAACTAAAAGTACAACAGAACAAATCTAAAAAAAAAAAAAAAAGAAAAAATCCATCCTCTTGCAGCTAAAATACCTTTGAAACACCACTGTAATGGTTCCAGCTGCTGAGATGATAAAAAGTAAGAAGATGAATCAACATATTCTCAGCTTTATGTCGCCTCTTCTACTTGCCTTTCAGACCCCAAAGGAGTATGAGAAGGAGTATTACAGGGAGCTCCAGCAAAAAGGTGTGGAGGCAAGCAAGTTTCATGGCTTTGCCTATGATGGGATCTGGGTAATTGCAAAGACCTTGAACCGAGTAAGGGAACTGCTGCGGACAAAAGAAAGGCAAAATATGTATCACAACTTCACTGTGGACGATCGGGAAGTGGGGAAAATGGTGCTTGACGTCATGAATGAAACAAACTTCTATGGAGTCACAGTAAGTCAATAAGATTATTCTTTTTAAGTGATTATTTAATGCATCATCTTTTAAAGTTAAACACCAGTTTCCACAACATGTGAAGCAATTGGAGCAGCTGCTGTTGTTACAGAATAACCCATTGAATTCATCCAGCATGTGCATATTCAGGTAACTTAAGATAACTCAAGCGATTTATTACCAATGAAGAAAACCTGTTGTGTTATATGGAGTGGGCGAATGCTATAACAGTAAATAGAGGTATGGATCACTGCTCCGCAAAACGGGAATCTTGTTTGCAGATTCCAAGCCATCCTTGCATCTGAATGAAGCCTAAAGTGATATCATTCGGATCTGCACACTCTCTTCCCTCTATTTAAGATTGATCCTCACTGTCACGGTAAAAGCTTTTTTGTGCCCTGAGTGTATGTGTGTTTGAGAATACCTCCCGATTCCCTGTACTAGCCACACGAGGCTGAGATGCTTCCAGCCTCGGCAGCCGCAAGGAATGCAGGGTTTCAACTCTACTTTAGGAAGTCACTTTAACCAGCAGTGGAAAATTGAAAAACATTAGCTGATTACGGTGGGTGAGAGCAAAAAAGCACCTGATTGTTATAAATGGATAGCAGGTGATACCTTTAAATTGAACCGTTAGTGTTTATTCCAGTATTTGTGCTAAAACACTGGGTCATCTTAGAGTCCAGAACTTCACCATCTGAATGTTTTTGAAGGTTTCTAGTAAGACATTGAAGAGTGGCTGATTTGGTTATTTTTATTTTGTCTTCAGTTGAGCTTAGACTTACTTAGAAATATTAAAATTATTTGGAGCAACATTGGCGATGGCGGGAGGCTTTCGCCTTGCGATCGGTAGTTTGCCGGTTTGATTTCTGGTCCACCTGCCCTTATCGTTTGTTCCCTTGGCAAGACACTTCACCTGCCTTGCTTGCTGGTGTTGGTCAGAAGGGCCGATGGTGCAAAATTGCAGCCTTGCTTCAGTCAAAATGCCCCACAGCGGCTGAAGCTACAAACCGGCAGCTTGCCATCATCAGTGTGTGAACGTGCCCTTTGATATTTTAATTTGATATACAAAGAGGAATATTAATGTATTGATTATTATTATTATTAAGATCCAGTCTTGCTATTTTTTAATCAGTTGACATTATGCATAATGCAAATGTTGTACTCTACTTTCAGATATCTTTGTGATACTTCTGCTCTAATATTTTCTCAAGCATTAAACGTTTCCTAATGGGTGGTATTATGTATTTTCCATGCACGTAGTGCCATTGAATAGCAAAATGAAGTAACTATCTTACGTATAGTTTTCATAAAATTGCTGTAAATATCAAATGCATCTGAAAAGAAATTTGACTTTGCAATTGGATGCCTCAAAATTGGCTTCTGTCTCTTTAAGAAGCTCCTGCTCTTTCCACCTTCATCACATCATCACAATATTTTTCTTCCATTGTGGCTTTTACAACCATTAGGAGCAGTGAGCAGTATTTTGTATGATGGGTTCAGTAGATGCGCACTTCCACCAGGTGTTTGATATTTTCTGCTGCCGTTAGTTTGGAGGTACTCTGTTGGGCAGAATCTCCAAAGATGCATAAAAGAATCAAAGCAAAACTCCAAGTATGTTTTGATGAGGGAAAAACATTAAAACATGACGTAAAGCTAAAAAAAAATTATTTTGCATAATACCCCCCATCTTTAACCGTTTTGACATTCAACGTTACAAATTATCTTATGTAATCATACATTTTGTCCGTGTTGCACTTAGTTTTAAAAATCTACTTAGTGTGCCACTACAAGTAAGTGATGAAAACTATTTAGTACTAATTAGTTAATTAGTGGTTTTAGTGTGTACCATTATACCGTTATTTTGCTGAGAATAATGGAGCAACAACTGCAAGCTTCAGACTATTACTACAGGAGTACAACTGCCTCAGACTCGGTCTGTCTCTTATTCAAAATCCCATAAATCAACTTATCCTTCCAAGCCATTTTTTTTTTTGCATGAAAGATTTCTGCCTGCTCTACTTTGCTCCTGTCCACCACTTCAGCATCTCCTTCTAGACTCCAATAGCAGTTCTCAAATCGTAGTTATTATTGGTATCATGCAGTAGAAATTTGTCTTTCTGAAATTAGTTACAGGAAATTCATAGTTGCAGGTTACATTGTCAGAAAAGACGCTTTAAATGTGACATATATTTTATATTCAGAGTGTTGTGTAAGCAGCTAAATGTATATCGTGATTGGACAACAGCAATATTAAATTTAGCAAGAATAGTGCCCAAAAGTGATAAAGCAGAGAAAATGCAAAAGTAATTAAATACATCTTTGTTGTGAAAGGTTTAAGATCTCCCAGCTATTATAGCTGCTCTTTTAAAGGATTACATGGAATACGACTTAGCACATAGAAACTTCCACCCACTCACGACAAAGACTGGGGGAGGCAATTTCCCTTCCAGCCACACTCCATACATCTTTTATGCTATTTTGAAATTCTGATTTCAAAAGCAACTATTACACAACCCCCTTGCTTTGCTTGTGAATTAAGAGACTTTCAGTCGGTTGACAACATTAATCCATGCATAGGCACATGTGTGAAGACTGTGCTGATCCTGGCGTCTCTGTAGCCGGGGTACAGTTGCAGCAGCAGGAGAGTGATGATCGAGGGCTCCGTCGTATCGACCGAGCTGGTGTCAGGGCTACCGAGAAGAAGACAGACATTAGCAGGAACGCTCTTAGGATAGAGAGAGAGGATCTAGCCACCAGAAGCACAGAATGAGGCAAATGGCATATGTAGAGACCCGGCAGCCTGTAATTTGAGGATGGCAGATGTAATGTTTTTTTTTTTTTTTACGTTTGCTTTGCTGTTCATGACTAATCAGAAGTCATTTTGTTGGCACCAGTGTCTCTCTGTTTAATGGTGAGTGCCACTCTCTGAGACATCTGTTTTTTTTTCTTTAAGTATGCATACTTTCATAAGTGTGCGTGTGTTCATGCGTGTGCGCATATATCAAAGTTACTCTCCCATTAGCAGCGTTGCAACCTGAAAACCTCAGAAACCCTGCGGATGTCACACCTGCAGCCCACAGACTCTCATCTCATTTGACCCAAGTGTTGCTGTCGCTTGCAGTATTCTCACCCTCACTAACAAAGTGATACCTGACCGCCTCCTCAATCTCAGCTCAGACACCTCACACACACACACACACACACGCACGCACGCACGCACGCACGCACGCACGCACGCACGCACGCACGCACGCACGCACGCACGCACACACACACACACACATAGATGCACACATGCTTAAACACTGCGATTTCTCCATAAAACACATACCACCTGCTCGAGTCCCAAGTTGTCTTGCATATTCATTAAGAAAAAAAAAAAAGGGTTTCAATTAGGAATTGTTTGACAACATTAAACCATTGATCTAAGACTTGTAAAGTAATTAAGGTGTTTTAAAATCATTATGTCCGATCACCATTTCATCCGCTTATGGTTTTTGCTGGTTTTTTTAACCAGTTTTCTCAGTCATGACATGGAATCATATCTTTAGGACATTCAACCTACAAAATGCATCATTTCCAATAATCAAAGGGGGAATGTTGTATGATTTTCAATCATTTTCAATACCCTCGTTACGTATTTATATAAGAAATTCATTTACTTTTATGATTCATGAAAATACTTAACTCCAGGAAAATAATAAACTGGCACACAATACTTTTAGTACATAGGAATGAAGCAGATTATTTACAGAGAAAAGGGACTAAGGAAGGGGCAAATTGGTACAAAACAGTAATTTAAAAAGGGGTGAACTGACCCTGAGCAGTCCTGTCGGATATTTAAATTAGACACCCCTCTGTGTTGTGCATAGTGTACAGAAAAATGCCCATAAACCATTGCTGTGTGCAAACTTAGTATAAGACTTAAGGTTCCTCTTTTGTGCCAAGATGTATTGCGCTTCTTTTAAAGAATCTTGATTTATTTTTTAAATAAATTTTAGTACAAAGTGAAAAATCGTTTAACTGGTCTAATCTGAGTAAAACTATTCTACACAGAACACCGTTTAAAAAAAAAAAAAAAAAAAAAGAATATTGAAAGCTTTATTATATTTGTAAAAACACAAACAAGTGATTTTACAAAAGGATATGATCAGATGGAGGCGGGCACGAAGGCATTGTTGCATAAACTGGAACATGAACACAATTATATCAGATTACCGTATTTTTTTCCACATTTTGAACCATGCGGCTTATAGCCTTTTCTGTGGATTTTTCTTCAACCGCCAGGGGGCTCTGTAGAAGAGTGTGAATAATTGGAAGTCAAAATTGAAAATCAAAGAAAGTGCTGATTTTTATTTAGAACAAGCACATGCTAGCAGCAGGCATGACGGAGAAATGTTTTCAAACTCATACACCCCCTCATCATGGAAACAACATGAAGAAGAACGAATGCATGGTTCGGCGTTGGAGACGGAAGGCTGGTCCTTAACAGCAGATTTATGTCCTTGTGAAAAACCGAGAGCGGCAGAGATACCCACGGCTTATAGCCCAGTTTGGCATATGTGTACGTTTCCAGTTTTGTTTTGTTTTTTTTTCTTTGTGGGTGCGGCTTATAGTGAGGTGCGCTCTATAGTCCAGAAAGTATGGTAAATAGTTTATTTAAAACACAGCTTTATGCTTTGTGAAACCTGTTTATCTAGGATGCAGAAGGAGGAGCCCAACCAGGGTGACATCTATGTAAGTCCAGCCTCAGCTGATCTGACCATTAGAGCGAGCACGTGTGGCATGCAGCTACTCTTGCGACCAATATGAACGCAGAACTTTAATAGCTTCAAGTCGAGTTTCTGCTCTTGTTTTCAACCTACATGTTCTGACCCCTATTACACACCCCAGTGTAATCCAAAAGCAGCTGCTCAGGAGTACATACACTGCAACACACGTTCAGGCGCAGCATGTTGTGCATCACAAATCTAAAAAGACATAGAGAGGCTGAGTGCTAGAAGAGGCTATCTGTGTGACACACGCAAGTACTGACCTGATGTAGTAGCACACCAAGTACATGCACACAGAAACACAAGCATTCACACTCGGGTTAACATCAAAGTTGCCACACAAAGAATGGGATTCAAAGAGAGGGGTGGGATCCTTCTTTGCCACTTCAAAGCTTCTCGGTTTTTAAGAGAAAATCATCTCCGGCCACCCCACCATGTCCCTTTAGCTATGATTTAATCAGTAGTTGCAAACTATCCGTCTGTCTGTCTGTCTGTCTGTCTGTCTGTCTGTCTGTCTGTCTGTCTCTGTGTGTCTCTGTGTGTGTGTGTGTGTGTGTGTGTGTGTGTGTGTGTGTGTGTGTGTGCGCGCGTGTGTGTGTGCGTGTGCGTGTGTGTGTGTGTGTGTGTTTGTCTCTCACCTATTTTGTTAGCCAACAGCTAATATGTAAACCCAGTTAAATGCGTAATTAAGGAGCTCTGTGAGCAGATGGTGGGCTGAATTAATTGAACACTCCTGGTAGATGAAGCAGGAGAGAGAGATAAAGGGAAGATGGAGTGAGAAGGAGAGTACAGAACAAGGGAGATTGGAATGTATGAATAATGGGAAAAGATGAAAGTGAAATAAGCACAACCAGTCTGAAAGTGTTTGACAAGATCTCCAAACGTGTATTCTCATTTTGACCGGCGGGTTTGTGACAGACACCACCTGGCTGAAAATTGATTGAACCGCCGACTTTCTAATGTCGTATTTAGTCAAACTGGGATAGATGTTTGACTAGATATATATTTCCATCAGGAATCATTTACTCTGGCTGTCAGTTTTTTTTTTTTCTTTTCTCCGGCCAAGTGCGGGACACACAAACGGACTGAAATGAACGTTAACTCCAAGAGTTAAATCACTCCGCCTTATTATTCTGAGACTGCTCCAAGAGTCTTAGCGCCTGAATTGGCCGAAGGATAATTTTGTTTACCTCTATAAACAGATCAATTTTGACCAGTTCTAATCAAACGAAATTAAGTATGTCAGAACCGAGCCTCTGCCCTTTCCCTGCCAGCACAGACAAGAAAGCATTGTGAATAATTTTTGTTGAAATCAGCTCCTTGCTTAATTCATTGAATAGTTTAGCACACGTCTTCTTCAGCGCGACCTAATGTCTTAATAATCTAAATTAATATGTATTTCATTGTGGTTTGCTTTGCTTATTTTCAGGGTCAAGTCATGTTTCGCAATGGAGAGAGGATGGGCACAATAAAATTCAACCAGTTTCAAGGTACTTTTCTTAATGACCTGCCTTTATTTTCTGACCTATATGTCTTCATTTCTAAGTGCAAAATGTTCACTTTTCATGTTGCAACCAGACTGTCGTCTATTTTATTACAATTTTGTGTGGTTGCCCAACGCACAGAACATGATTGTGAAGTTGAAGGGAAGGCATGTTTGTTTTTGTTTTGTTTTGTAGATTTTTATACGGACAATCATATTTAGAATTTAGTTACTGACATAAATAAACTCTGATAATAATTGGATTTATTAAGTTGGTCTGTGCAAGTGTAAAAAAAAAAAAGTTTTTCGCAAAATGGTTCCAGTTATAGCTTAGTTAGATTGTCTCTGAACTTAAACTTTAAGTTGTAACACAGATTCTCAGTTGCACTTAGGTATAAAACACTGACATTCTTACACTATATGCCATTTTATCAAGAATACACTTTGATGAAGTAGCATATAGAAAACTAAAGCACTTTTAATTATTTTACTTCCATGTAGTATTTACAGGGTCCATACAAAACATTCACCACCGTAGATATTTTACCCTTTTTATTGACTTTAAAAATCAGTCATGATCAGCAGAATTTGGCTTTATGTGCTTTTAAATAGATATAAAAATACATATATTTTTATCTCTGTGGTTCTGATGGAACTAAACATGAAACAATAAAACGTGGAAACATTTGCATGGCAATTTGTTACAGAACAAAACTTTTACCAAAAGTATAAACAATTACATTCTCTTTTGGGCTAACTCAGAAAATATTACTTCTTCTTTTATTTGCTCTTTTTTTTTTTTGAAGCATTTTGCTATAATGCGCTAATTCCCAGCTGATGGTATCCTTGTCATGCTTGATGTGCATAGACTGGATCCTTTAAAATGTTTGAAGTTGTGGCTGAAATGTATCAGTGAAATGTTATGTTGTGCCCTCACGTTCGCCTTTAAAGTTGCTGTGAATTATTCACATGACTTTTGTATTTCTTTGCCAGTAAAACAATCAATATTTGTTGAGACTGTTTTCTCCTGGGAAAAAAACAAAACAAAACAAAAACATCTCCCCAAAACTTTCTCTATGGAGCTGTACCATGCTTCAGGTTTGGCAGAACTTGAATTGATGTGTCCCCTCCTGTGGTTATTAAATGCATTTGCGGAGGTTCTGAGTCAGAAAAAAAAATCTTCTGTTGTCTTCCGATAGTGATGCACCCAGTGGTTATTTTTGAGCTGACAGGATTTCCTTAGAGTAACCCAAAAGATCGGATCTTAAAGCAGGGGATTCCCACCTCCCAGGCATCTTAGGCTGTATGAAGCACAGCAGCATGCTGCTGTTCAGTCCTCTCTCTCTCAGCCTAACCATCTTATCTTTCTGACTGCAGAGAGGCTTGATCCCTCTGGCTGGTTACAACTCACAGTCGTACACACTGCGTATGTATTTTCTCTGTGAAACCAGAAGAAGTATTTGGAACAGAGCTAAATGTGCAGAGTCAGGCTTTCTTAATAAAATCTGCATCTATCCAGTCTGCTAGATTGGGGTCTACTCTGTCGAGGGGTTTCAGTGTGCAGCATTCTCTAATGATTACTGACCCTTCTCGATTTCTGCTTCACCACTTCATCAAGTCACCCCAGTGTTTACTTCGACGCCTTGCCTTTCTTTAGGCTGGAACAGGGTTTTTCACGATAAATAAAAATAAACTGTTTTTGCGAGGCACTGGAACTTGACAGAGATTGAAATTTCCTCAGTTTTAAACTTAGTTTTGTGAAAAGATCTTTAAAGTTGCAATCTGTTGAATTGTTTTCTTAGAAATAGTTTACAAAAAGGTTTTTTCTCTCTCAAAAATTGCAACAGAAGGCTCTCTTCTATCATATTTTTATGCTATCTCCATCTCTTCTTTACTATCTTTGCCTCTGATCAACCTTTGCTTTACATTTTATGTCTCACATATACATAGAAAGTGATTTTGTCACCCCTTTTTGACACACTGCACCAAAGCTCTTGCTGGTTGGAGAGGTAGTGAGGGGTTGCCCCATTTTAAATATTTTAAAAGGTAGTGATCCTCCTCATGTCACTGTCATCTGTCTGGGGCCTGTGATTCTCAATTTCTCCCTGTCGGTACGTTTTTAGTCAGCGGTTTCTGACTCCTGTTTTTCTTCCAATGGAGATGAAATGAGCGATAGTTCTGTATCAGAGGTTCTGATTGCTAACACTGTCCTTGTGATTTAAAATATACATGCACAAAACATAAACAATAGAAAACCATTACTCCAAGGTTTATGGTGCTGTACGAATTTTCTCTTATTACTGTAATATTTGCAAAATATTATATATTTGTATTGTTTTCTCTACGTTAGAGCTGAATTCTGAAAAATGGTCACAATTAGGTTTTTACTGTCAGAAAATGTCATAAAAATGTCTATTTATATATAAAGTATCAAGTATTTGTGAATTGATTTTCTGTTTATTTATATAGCACAGATTTTAAATAAATGTCATTGGTGAAAATAAATTGAAATAATTTTAACACAAATCAAATTCAGATCAGTCCAATTCATTGTGTTAAAATCTTGTCGTGTTGGTGTTTTTCCAAATGCATTTGAAAATAATTACAACTTTTTTTCTAAAGTGCTGAACAGTTAAGAGAAAATAACAACCATAATAAAACAATACACATTGAAATAGATAAAACAAGAAGGGAAAACCAAGAAAATGAAATGAAAGCATGGGAATATTTTTACAATGCATAAGACAGAGCGAGACAAGAGGGTCTTTAAATTTATAAACCTTCACAGAGCATGTCTGCCTAGTGTCTGGAGGGAGAATGCTCCATTAAGGAGGGGCACAAAAAGAAAAAGCAGCAGTTTTTCTATTGACTTTAGGAATTTTTAGCTTGAGGCCAGTACCCTGAGATTAAAGAACATGAGGTGAAACATACATGTGCAGAAGGTCAGAGAGATAGGAAGGTACCAGAACATTTAGAGCCTTCTAGGTGGCCAGCAAGACCTTAAAACCATCAAAGATCTCCAACTCTGTCTTATCAGGGTTAAGAACCAGGACGTTATTAGATAACAAACCCATAATTGCAGAGAGACTAGCTTCTTGTTTTGACAAGTGAGTATAGTTTCCTATGATAGAAAGCATTCAGATGAGAAATGATAATAGAACAAAAAAGAAGACCAAAAGACACATGATTGAGAGAAAATAGCGATAGACCAAGAACAGTGTGCCTCATAACTGCTTAAAAGAAAACAGGTGTGGAGTGAAAGTAAGAAATGAGTACAACAGCTTGAGAGGAAATTATGGATAAAACAGAATAGAGGTCACATCACCAGTTTGACAACATTTCAGATATTTAAAACGAATCAATAATTATCAAGACCAACTGATACAAATCCCTTTCATGTATTAAACTGTTTTCTATTGCTGAGCCCTATGCTCAACTCTATCCAATAAAACAGAGCGATCCACAGTGTCAAACGCAGCACTTTGATTTAGGAGTTTTTAAAGATGAAGTGCGATCAATATCTGTGTTTACCAGCAAATCATTTAGCACTTTGGTGAAAGCTGTTTCTGATGATTTCCTTCATATCCTACCATATTATGCACACACAGTGCAGGATTTCAAATATACTGTGCAGTCCACTGACATACATCTAGGCCAACATTTCCTGTGGTAAAAAGAGTTTTCCACTGGTTCTATGTGGAAATGCAACATGACAATTTTTGGAAGAAATTGAATTTGAGTTTTGATTTAATATACTCATAAAAATAAACATAATCATCAAAACTAACAGAAGCAAACACTTGAAATAAACCACTCGGTGCCCAATGAAAGTCGTACACGAGCTTCACTTTTTGAATTAAGCCACTGATGATATTACAACTTGCTGAGAGATATCTGTATTGTCAGAAAAAAGGCATCTCTGTGTTTAACTATCACTGATTATTGCAGGTTGTTAATTTTAACTCTGAACATTTGGCAACAATTTGACAACAATGGATAGAAAGCATTGAAACACTGGGCAAGGGTTACTTTTTCTTCTCTAGATATGAAAACAAGAGAAAACGGGGTTAATTAATGACAGCGAAAACTTTTTCAAGGGCTTCATCGAGGAAAGAAACAGCCAAACAAGCTGGGGGCAATTTCTTTGATCTGGTTAGAGTTCCTTTGCCACAACACTAAATAAAAAACGTTGAACCTCCTCTTTAATTGACAGAAAACTGCGGCTTTCTGTAATAACTAAGAGACACTTCTACCTGTCATACCTCTACCCACAGGTGCATATCTGGATGAGTACAGCTGCTGGTGGCAGGCTTGCGTTTAGTATAGCAAGAAGCTGAGAAACTCAGCATATGTCTGATATCATTTGAGAAAATAAAGTAAACCCATATGTATTTAACTATTAAGTGAAGGTATAGCTGTCATGCATGGATTAGATATATAATAAATGTAAGATTATGCAGGTGGCTAAGGAGTGGGGATTTTTATCAGTTTATACTTCTTCCGCCTGCTCCCTTGAATACGTACAAAAAAAATTTGATTATGCTTCATGGTGTATTTTTTTGTACATATTCAAAAAATAAACTAACTAATAAATAAAGTAACTTGGAAACGGTAGAATGAGATCAGTTGTCCTTTGACAGTCCACATTTATTTTGATTTGTTCCTTTGGAAACTTTTCTTTCATACTAAATTTGTTTGGAGACAGAAGAGTTCAATCAAAGCTGATGTAAAAGTGAGGCACTCCGAGTTCATTTCATTTGTACAAACGACAGAAAATGTGGTTTTATTTCCTCCAGAAGCATCTTGTGAGTCTGTGCCTGGAGCAGGTTTTTCTGTTCTTTTTCTTCTTTTTTTCATCTACAACTTGTCTGATATGTATTTTAGTTTGCATAAAATGTTTGATTTGTAATGGTGAATTTACTCATTCGCCTGATTGTAAAGAGGGATCTTGTTTGCAGCTAAAAAAAAAAATTACATTTGAATTTAAACGAACCCCGGTACAGTTCTTTCTTAATTAATTTGGAAATCACATGATCACCTGTAAAAGGCAACTTACCAGGTTGAAAATCCCTAGGTAGAAAGAATCGCCTTGTTGTGACATTTTCAGCTGCCGCTGACTTTCTGATGAGGACTGAAGATAAGATAAAGTGATTCACCAAGAGGAAAGCAGAGTGGAGCAGAGTGGCCCACTGGTAGATGATGTTGTCTGTCATTTTTCTTGTCAAGGACACTTCTGCCTAAAAGTTCAATTGGTCTTAGAGAGTGAAAACGGGGGGTAAAAAAAGCTGGTAAGGCTTGCACATGCACACCTGAACAAACTGCAGATGGTGTATGTTTCCTTCAAAGAAAATTAATAGCCTGTCTCCTTTTTTCCCCCTCCCATTTGCTTTCTCCTTCCTCCAAGTTGTAAAATCTAACCAAGTAATAGAAGGTGAATGGCCATGTTTGCCTGACAGGGCCATTCCTTCTCCAATATTACACTGGAGAGGCTGTTCATGGATGTGCTTGAGAAACATTTCTGGGTAGAGAATGGTGATAACTACAAGCATTTAGATTCTAGTTTAGATACTATAAACCCACATGTCTCTCCTTTCACATCAGTTAGCAAATCTTCCAGTTACTGTTTATCTGCAGGGCTTTATTGTGTTTTTTATTACCTTTTAAGTTTGATCAAGATAGGTATTAAGTTATTTATTAATTGGTTCTATACTTAGGACAGCATTTCTAAGAGATTTTAAATAGCTTGCTATTGAAGAGAAGCTGCTTGAGTAAGTGCTGAGGAAGACGCCATGTGGCACTTGGCTGACCAAACGAGGAGGCACAGAATGTGGCGTGCTTGTAAACACAGGCCGGGCAGTAGAGCAGGTTGCTGGGTCAGGCTTACAGCTGCAGGAAACAACTGCACTACTGCTACTGCCTACTGAAGATTGTTCATTTGATACCAGGATGGACCGGTTACACCGGGAGGCTCACATGCAGAATGAGACTGCTGCAGTCTTTTGCTTTTCAGCTATTTCCTTGGCAACACAGCTGAATGTAGCTGTATGTGAAAACAGTGCAGGAAGCTAACACTCCACTATGCATATTAACAAAGCAGCGGGTCTGTCGTGAAACCAGTCTGGATGCTTTAGTGCACATTTGAGTTAAATATTGATATTTGCAGAGTTACTTTGCTGTTTTAGTTTTCTACTTTATATCTGTGAACCCATTGTATGAAAAATATTGTAAATACATATTTATGTTTGTGGGGATTTTTTTTTATTATTATTTTTTACAGATGGTCAGGAAGTAAAAGTGGGAGAATACAATTCCATCGCCGACATCCTGGATCTCCAGAACAACTCCATCAGGTTCCAAGGTATGACAGCTTTACTTGTGGAAACTACTGGGGTAAGGGTGTCAAGCTTTCCTTGCAGGAAAAAACTCCCTCACTAAGATCCTTTCCTTAAACCCTAGAGAGGTTTAGTACCTCACACAGGACAGGACCAGGTATTTCACTATAAGTTGCCAAAGCAGGCTAACTGAAAAAGACAATGAAACCAGTTAAATAATTGTCCTAATATGCTTTTTGATTGTTAGAGTAGCAGCTTCTAGCATTCATTCACATTCGAGGGCTGCCATTTTGGTCATCCACAAGTGTGAAATTATGTTATGCGAACAAATGAACAGGCTGTTGCCATTTGATTTCAAGATCTCTTATGTTTGTTTGAAACGCCATTTGTTTTGGGTGCTGGTGATAATTATAAAGCGGGACTTTCAGAAGCCATATTTACATGACATTAGAATTGAATTTAGGTTTAAATAACTTAGGCATTCTATATGATAATCATGCTGAGTGTAATGCTGGAGTACGTCAGGAAAAGCACCAATTTATTGCCCCACAATGTTAAGAATCAGTGGTCACAAATATGACCAGCTGTTATTGATTGTCCATTTTATTATTCAACATTCATAGCCTGTATGTAAAAATGTATTTGAGTGCTTAGTATTCAGAACCCAACTCACGGGCAGTGATTCAGGTGCTGCACAACATCTACACTCAGTCCAAACTGGTTAAAATTGTTCATAATTTATGATGTAGTTATTCAGAAATAAAGTCTGCATATTACATTTAAACATAATTTGCCAGAAAATTTTTTTTAAATGAAATTGTTGCATTTTAATGTAATAATTTAGGCCTTACACATAAGCAGTGCAGTTTTGAAACCCTGCAGCAATGCAGGGTTAAAGGTGACCTAGATGTCAGGAATTTGATTGAAGAAATGTTTATTTGAGTAGCTGAAGCTCAACTCTGAATTGGGGCGAGAGAAAAAAAAATTACTTGAGAACATCTCTGATTTAAACTTGGCCTATGTAGTCTGCCTGTTTAAACAAATTTTAATGTTCTCTTTTCTCATAGTAACTGTATTTTGGGTCTCTAATGTCTGTAAAACTAAAACAAAGGAATTTGCACTATACGAGTTTGCACTATACGAGTTATATGTATGGCACATACATATAACTCGTATAGTGCAAAATATATATATTCTTTTGTGTCAGCATCTGAATATTTTTGAGCCTGAACCAGGATCACAAATTGTTTACCAGTCCATTTTTCCTCTCTTTCGGGTTTTGCAAGTGTTGACATACTTTGGAATTTGTTTGATCCTTCTGGCTATTCTCCCCCCACGGCGCTCTTTCGCTCCATCTTCCCTTCTCTGCCCCACATAAAGAAGCTCCTGCAATGAAAGCTTCCTGCTACATCCCTCACCACAGTAAACGCAAAGCGGAAGCCCATGCGATTAATTCTAAATACTAGAAAATGCAGCGTTTGCTCACAATAACCTGAATGTGGCGCCGGTAGAAAGATTTACATGAACATTTGGAAGCTGAGCTTGAGTAAGTTAATATTTGCAGCAGTAGCATTTTTTTTTTAGAAACCGAATGAATCTAAAGGAGGAAAGTTCAAATAAATAGATTTCTTTATTTTTATTTTTATTTTTTTGGAAAAAGTTTAGCAGAGAAAATGGTTGAAACTTTAAGAAGTATGGAAATAACCTTCTCTCCTCCTTTGTGTCTTAGGTGTGGAGCCTCCCAAAGATCGCACGTTTGTTCGTCTACAACGACGCCACATCAATGTGCCACTGTACAGCATCTTGTCTACTATAACCATCCTGGGCATGCTAATGGCCGGGGCTTTTCTGTTCTTTAACATCAAGAACCGAAATCACAGGTCAGCATCTGGAAGCAGACCAGTGCAACCATGGCAAAAAAAAATGCTAGCCAGTGTACTGCGGGGGAAAAAAATAACTTAGCAGATTTTGTAAAGGGAGAAAAAGTAGAAAGATGAATGAAGGCTGGACAAGCTTATGTGGAGTGAATAGTAATAGTAATAAAAATGAATCTAGTCAGATAATACAACTGTTTAATATACTTGTGGTTTTTAAGACTTTTTTTGTTTATTTTGCAGAAGTGTGTTGCCAGTTCTAAAGCTCCGCTGATCAGTTTTATCGTTTTCATTTCATGTTTTGTTCTCCTTCAGACTAATCAAGATGTCCAGTCCATACATGAACAACCTGATCATCCTAGGAGGCATGCTGTCCTACGCTTCGATTTTCCTCTTTGGTCTTGACGGAGGTTTTGTTTCGGACAAAGAGTTTGAGACGCTCTGCACTGTGAGTCTCCTTCAAACTTTTATTAACCTATTAAATATTAAACGCAAGCTTGAGTTTTGATTCAATGTCCTACAACCGCAAATTCCAATTTGATTTTGGAAGATTTGAGCGGATAGCCCAAAAAGTCCTGCACAATTTATAAGTGGATGAAAAATAGTGTGGTTTTCAAACATTTATGGAAATAAATATCTGAAGGATGTTGCATAGATTTCTATTCAGCTTGCTTCACTCTGACAGCCTCTGCTAAAAGTGCGACCGATTGCCTTGAGAAGTCGCCTTATTAGTACCCAGTCTTGGTGTGCAGCTGCTCTGTGAAGGCCTCAGAAGTTTGTTAAAGAGAAAAATCATAAAAAAATGTGAGCCTGCAAACCTACTGAAACATCACCGTCCATGTAAACTGACTGAAAAGCATCAATCACACAGACTGCCATGAGCATGAGCCCCTTCATAATGGAGGAGCCGCATAAGTCATTAGCACGTTGAAATGCCTTGGTGCTGAAATGTGCTACACAAATAAAATCTGATTGATTGATTGAACAGGTCGGGTGGATCACCGTGTCAACTGGCCAAATGTCGGTCACACAAAAAGCAAATCCAGCTTTTCTGGAAGAGCTACAAGAAAGTCATTTTTGAAAAAGACAAAATTATAAGAAGTAATATTCAATTTGCCACAAGCACAGAAAACATGTGAAGGAAAGTTCTGTGGTCAAAAGAGACCAAAGCAGAGAACCTTTTCATTTTTGCGGAAAATGTCGTGTGGTGAAAAGATGTGCAAAGCAGATAGCGACATACGCAAAAGACTTGCAGCTGTAACTGCAGTCAAAGATCGTTATGCAGGGGATGGGGGAGACATGCAGTATTTTCTTTCTACTTATGCAATACGTTGGTTTGGCCTATCGTATGAAGGCCTAAAAAAAATGAAATAAATTTTAAGGGGTATAAATGCTGTCACAGTGTATTGCCTATTTTAAAATGTCCATGCGGTTTTCCTATTCTTTTTTATTTTTTCTTTATATATTATATGCCAAAGCAAAAGTAGCTAACAAGCCTCTCACACGCACCATGTGATCAAGGGAAAACTGATTGAATCTCACTGCAGGTTCTGCAGCTAGCACAGAGCACATTAAGCGTCTCCCCTCAGGTAGCAGTACCGTGTGACTATGTAGATACTGGATTAATTAAGGAGTTTTGATTACAGTGATAACTAGTTTCCACCGCGATAACACCACAGCCGACACACACACATCACAGACACAAGTAATGACAGGCAGGGCACGTCTCGAGCCGCCGTCACCTGGATGAAGCGGCGCTGCGGAGCCAAAACAGAGCCTGTCACTTCCAATGAAGTTCTACAGCAGAGGAGCGCAGAGGTTGATAGATGTACTACTGATTAATGAGCTGGTCTCCCAGTGAATAGATGGTCTAATTTTTCTTGTCATTCGTAGCCATAGCTCTGCCAGAGCGTCACTCAAAAGAGCGCACGTTCCAGTTAAAATGCTAGGTTTTTGTGATGTAAAAAAAAAACAATTAAACTATGATTACAGCATGATCACTGTTTCCAAATACTGTATAGTATGACCTTTATGGTGTATAACTGGTAGATGGTAAAAAAATAAAGTAAAAGAATATATAATGTCAGTTTAGAAGGTTGTTTTTTTTTGTCAGGTGACTGTACAGATTTTCTGTCAGACTTAGTTCTGGATATTCCAAAATGATGTTGTTGTTGTTGCTGATTTGGTTGTGTACTTGGATTTATGGTTTTAAAAAAAATGTCTTTCTATGTCAACTTTCTGGGCTTGAACTAAACAACCAGGACTTGTTGGAGGAAAAATAACTTCAGGAATGCCGTTAGCTTCTTAGGAGCCTCCCTGACTGGTTTCAATCTGTTTTCATCCAGATTGAAACCAGGATTTTGTAAAATCCTGTTGTTCCATTTGTTCTCCAGTTATTTATGATGGCCTTGTGCATGTGTAATTTTTGAAAGTTTCTCCTTTCTGATACCTTTGTGCATTGAGATAATTTTGATCATTTGTAATCTTTCTGCAAAATATGACTTTGTGTCAAGTATACAAATGTGGAAAAGTAAAAGAAATAAAAATAAAATAAATAAAAAAGGAGAACTTCAGCAGGTTCACTGTAAATGAAGCCAAATATGAACGTGAGAACAAAGAAAGCTCAAAACAAATCAAAAGTGATTTTAACCGGGTATTAGTTTACAGGCGTGCATATGGAACTGTCATGATCCGTGTTTCTATGTGTTTATTTTCTAGTTTCTGTGTGATTCTGTTCCCTGTTAGTCCTGTCTCTGCGTCTTTCCCCGTTGATTGTCTCCCAGGTGTGTCTCGTTCCCGTGATTGCCCCGTGTGTATTTAGTCTCCCCTGTTGTCTGTATTCTTCGTCGGGTCCTTGTCAATTGATACGTCTATTGATGTCACCTGTCTCCGTGCTACCAGTTTTCCTCGTGCTGCTTCCCTGTTGTTCCTTGTGAGAGTTCTTTGTCATTAAATTCATCATTTTCGCTACATCCTGGTTCCTGCCTGCGTTCTTCCCTCACCGGAAACCACCGCCTCATGACAGAAGGACCCGACCAAACTATGGTGAGGAGCGCAGCCTACTCCGCCATGGACCCAGCAGACCGTCGTTCCCTGTTAAGGGAAATCAGGAAGTATGACGTCGAAATGGCAAATCCGAGTTCCCTGTTCAGCCGTCTCAACGCCACCACACGTATGGCGCTCCACCTGGACAGATGGATCCCATTTCTTCCTCTGCTGGGCTTGGAGGACTTCTACAAAGAGGTAGAGCAGGAACGGCAGGCAGTGGTGGCGGCGCTGGCTGCGAGACCTAAGCCAGCTCCATCTATTGCCACAGCCTGCCAGTCTCCAGCCGCCACAGCCTGGTCGCCCGATCCTGCGCCCGCTGCCGGTGAGCAGCTCCCCGAGCTTCCTGCGCCCGCTGCCGGTGAGCAGCTCCCCGAGCTTCCTGCGCCCGCTGCCGGTGAGCAGCTCCCCGAGCCGGTGAGCAGCTCCCCGAGCTTCCTGCGCCCGCTGCCGGTGAGCAGCTCCCCGAGCTTCCTGCGCCCGCTGCCGGTGAGCAGCTCCCCGAGCTTCCTGCGCCCGCTGCCGGTGAGCAGCTCCCCGAGCCGGTGAGCAGCTCCCCGAGCTTCCTGCGCCCGCTGCCGGTGAGCAGCTCCCCGAGCTTCCTGCGCCCGCTGCCGGTGAGCAGCTCCCCGAGCTTCCTGCGCCCGCTGCCGGTGAGCAGCTCCCCGAGCTTCCTGCGCCCGCTGCCGGTGAGCAGCTCCCCGAGCTTCCTAGTGTCCCTCCAGAGTCTCCTAGTGTCCCTCCAGAGTCTCCTAGTGTCCCTCCAGAGTCTCCTAGTGTCCCTCCAGAGTCTCCTAGTGTCCCTCCAGAGTCTCCTAGTGTCCCTCCAGAGTCTCCTAGTGTCCCTCCAGAGTCTCCTAGTGTCCCTCCAGAGTCTCCTAGTGTCCCTCCAGAGTCTCCTAGTGTCCCTCCAGAGTCTCCTAGTGTCCCTCCAGAGTCTCCTAGTGTCCCTCCAGAGTCTCCTAGTGTCCCTCCAGAGTCTCCTAGTGTCCCTCCAGAGTCCCCTAGTGTCCCTCCAGAGTCCCCTAGTGTCCCTCCAGAGTCCCCAGCTCCCGCAGCAGCCGGCGCTCCGCCCGAGCTCCCAGCTCCCGCAGCAGCCGGCGCTCCGCCCGAGACTCCGCCCGGCCGTCCTGCCGGTCCCCCGGCCTCTGCTCCGCCCGAGCCCCAGTCTCCAGCGCCCGCAGCAGCCGGCGCTCGTTCCGAGCTCCCAGCGCCCGCAGCAGCCGGCGCTCGTTCCGAGCTCCCAGCGCCCGCAGCAGCCGGCGCTCGTTCCGAGCTCCCAGCGCCCGCAGCAGCCGGCGCTCGTTCCGAGCTCCCAGCGCCCGCAGCAGCCGGCGCTCGTTCCGAGCTCCCAGCGCCCGCAGCAGCCGGCGCTCGTTCCGAGCTCCCAGCGCCCGCAGCAGCCGGCGCTCGTTCCGAGCTCCCAGCGCCCGCAGCAGCCGGCGCTCCGCCAGAGCTCCCCGAGTCCGCTGCCGGTGCGCAGCTCCCCGGTGCTCCTCCCGAGACTCCAGCCGGCCGTCCTGCCGGTTCCCCGGCCTCTGCTCCGCCCGAGCCCCGGTCTCCAGCACCCGCAGCAGCCGGCGCTCCGCCAGAGCTCGCAGCGCCCGCAGCAGCCGGCGCTCCGCCAGAGCTCTCCGAGTCCGCTGCCGGTGCGCAGCTCCCCGGTGCTACTCCCGAGACTCCAGCCGGCCGTCCTGCCGGTTCCCCGGCCTCTGCTCGGTCCGAGCCCCAGTCTCCAGCGCCTGCAGCAGCCGGCGCTCCGACCGGCCCGCCGCGGCTCAAGCTCCGCCTCCAGCGTCGCCGCCCACCGCGGCTCAAGCTCCGCCTCCAGCGTCGCCGCCCACCGCGGCTCAAGCTCCGCCTCCAGCGTCGCCGCCCACCGCGGCTCAAGCTCCGCCTCCTGCGTCGCCGCCCACCGCGGCTCAAGCTCCGCCTCCTGCGTCGCCGCCCACCGCGGCTCAAGCTCCGCCTCCTGCGTCGCCGCCCACCGCGGCTCAAGCTCCGCCTCCTGCGTCGCCGCCCGCCGCGGCTCAAGCTCCGCCTCCTGCGTCGCCGCCCGCCAAGCTCCGCCTCCTGCGTCTCCGCCCGCCGCGGCTCAAGCTCCGCCTCCTGCGTCTCCGCCCGCCGCGGCTCAAGCTCCGCCTCCTGCGTCGCCGCCCGCCAAGCTCCGCCTCCTGCGTCGCCGCCCGCCGCGGCTCAAGCTCCGCCTCCTGCGTCTCCGCCCGCCGCGGCTCAAGCTCCGCCTCCTGCGTCGCCGCCCGCCGGACCTCCCACGAGAGGTCTACCTCCTGTGCCGTGGTCGGCCCCCGGAGGGTTTTGCGGTGTTAATTTCGTTTTGGATTTGTTTTTTGTTTTCTGGACTCTGGCCCTCCTACCGTCGCCCCTCCGCCCACCCTGTTGGGATCTGGTTTTTGTTTTCTGGACTCTGGCCCTCCTACCGTCGCCCCTCCGCCCACCCTGTTGGGTTGTTTTTTGTTTGTTGGACTTTTTCTTGTTGGGCGCCTGGTAGTCGCCCCTTGAGGAGGGGGTACTGTCATGATCCGTGTTTCTATGTGTTTATTTTCTAGTTTCTGTGTGATTCTGTTCCCTGTTAGTCCTGTCTCTGCGTCTTTCCCCGTTGATTGTCTCCCAGGTGTGTCTCGTTCCCGTGATTGCCCCGTGTGTATTTAGTCTCCCCTGTTGTCTGTATTCTTCGTCGGGTCCTTGTCAATTGATACGTCTATTGATGTCACCTGTCTCCGTGCTACCAGTTTTCCTCGTGCTGCTTCCCTGTTGTTCCTTGTGAGAGTTCTTTGTCATTAAATTCATCATTTTCGCTACATCCTGGTTCCTGCCTGCGTTCTTCCCTCACCGGAAACCACCGCCTCATGACAGGAACCAGACTGTTTTGCAATTTGTTTTAAATTGTTTTGCCTCTTCCTTGTCAGGTTTCCACATCAATTGCACAAGCTGTATGTCACTAGGTGGGAACAGGTCTAAAACGTTTTCAAAGAACTGACCTCAGTTTTTTGTCTTTTTTTTAATTTTTTATCACAAAAACGGGCACATTTAAAAAATAAACAAAAAAAAACAATTAAACTCACTAAGGTGTGTTACCACCTGATCTGTACACAACTGTCTACTCATTTATTTTAAGGTTCTAGATTATATTGAATTCTCAAGCGTCTTTAACTCATCGGCTTTGTGTTTTGTGCTAAAACGAAACAGGCCCACATTTTGTTTTTGCTTTTACTAAAATAAAATGTTCTCAGAAGTCTGACAGCCCCGTTGCTAAGGATGATCTACCAGAGCTCTTGGAAGTAAAAAATAAATCTGACAGCATTTTATTTTTAGGATGCCTCGCAACACTATTTTGAACAAATTTATCTTTAGATGCTTGTCAGATCAGATGCTGGTTTTGAGCTTTGATTACCCCGTCATGACAAGTCGCGACTGTGTGCTAATGTACCGACAGGTTCGGACATGGATCCTCATTGTTGGATACACAACTGCTTTTGGTGCCATGTTTGCCAAGACGTGGAGGGTACATGCCATCTTCAAAAATGTGAAGATGAAGAAAAAGGTAAGAAAAACTGTCATTATTCAGTAAAACACACATGTTTCCAGATCGTTGCATACAATTTATTAAAGGACACAGATAATGTTGACATGCTTTTGAGGCACAGTTGGGAATAGATCTATCCAAACAAGATCCTTGCAACTTTATTTAGCAATAAGCATCGTCATTCGGCACATGTCATTTCTATGTTACATACATGTGAGCATTGATATTTAGCTGATCGTGCCCGGACTTGAATCGGATAGAAATATCCGATTCAAGTCCGGGCACTGCTGGCTGCAGCACCTTCTTTGAACAATGTCTCTTTGAAGAAAGAAAAACAAAAATAGAAATATAAATATCTTTTTAAACAACTGACCCGATCTGTTTCACTGGCCCAGTTATATAAAGTACTGCTCTTTCTGTGCTGCAAGTCTTCATGGCCTTTTGTATTAATAGCTGTTCCCCTCTCCCACTCTATTTCTCTTCTCAAAATTTTCTATATTATTGGAAGGGTGGGTGGCCTTGCAGTGAATATGACAAGACAGAGAAAGAAGGAAGGAAAGAAAGAAAGAGGGGTGGATGACTGAACTGGTAGAAGAGGTAAGGAGGGTGTAGAAAAATAGCGGCAGAAGGGATGGCGGAGTGACAGAAGGAGGAAACCAAAGCAGGACAGAGTAAAGAACGAGACAAACAATCTGGCCTCAATGGCAAAGAAAGTAGGCTGAGGAGGAAACAAAAATCTGGAGACGGGGGACAGATGATGAATCAAAAGAGGTTAAAAGACACGAACCTCTAACGTTTTATTAAAGATAGCTATTCAAAGATATTTTATAACTCTGAACTCTTGAGTTGTTTTGTTTTTTTAAAATCATTTCAGGAAACAGAGCTGTTTTGCCTCTTTGAACTTGGTATTGCTTTGACATTTCATAGGCAATTATTTCAACTCACTTCCCCTCCTCTCACCTTCTCTCCCTTGCTAACAAAGACGAAACAAATGTTTCCTTTGAGGCAGTATTCACCCCTGCTGCATAGTTTAGCTCTTAACACTCAAGATGTATGCTCTATTGGCTCAGGCCCTGGGTTTGTGTGCAGGACACACACACACACACACACACACACACACACACACATGCACACGCGTGCGCATGCACACGTTCCACTTCATCCACATTGATTGAGTGCAGGTGCTTTGGCTTCAGCAGACTGATAGTTGCTGTTGGTGCCCTGAAACGTCTGCCAACTGCTGTCAGGGGAGGGACAGACACAAGTGTTAGCCATCTTTTCTTCAAACTGCGGATCCGAAGCAGCAACACTATTCACCCCTTTCTTCCTAGTTTTCCTTCGTCAGTTTTTTTTTTCTCCATAAAATGGAAGAGTATGTAATTCAAGAGTGAGTTCGATAAAGTTTCTGCTAGGTGGACTCCAATGAATTGTTTTTCTGAAAAAGAAAACTAAACAGAAAAAAAAACAATTAAATCTGTACAGACAGACATAAGAAGGTTCCCAGAATCCCTCTGTCATGGACTGCCATGAGGGTGTGACAACCTGAAGTAAAAACCGCATCGCTTTTCAGGTATTAACACACACATTAAAAATATGTTTTGTTGAAACAGAAACACAGCTGTCATTTCTGCTACTGCTTAAGTATATTAGAATTTGATACAAGCCTTAAGCAAAAACATTTTTCATAACATCTAAATGCTCACCATCTCTGGACAAGACTGGTACAATTGGTCTTCTATTCTGAAAACATATGCATTGTTTCACCTTAAAACTCTTGAAATTGTACATTAAAATTGAGACAATCCACATAATTGCTGTCATCTATTTCAAATAATCGTTTCTCGCTCCTCTCAAAACGATTGAGCTTATAAAGTATTGTTAAAACTTCTAGCATATTTGAATGGTTCCCAAGCTAAGGGATCTGGGATAAAGATATCTTTAACTTTTCCTGGAAAGTAATTAAATTTCCTTCCTCTTATTTCTTTACTAGAATTAGCCTGCGTAATTCTGATAGCCTATATAGTCAAGATATTTAATCTTGCACCTGAAAGGATCTATTAAAAAGAAGAAAAAAAAACACTGTTACTACTAATTAGTTTATTCAAAACTCAAACCACAGAGTCAGAAGATAATAATTCCTTTCTTTTGAAAGTAAAAAGGAAAAAAATTGCACTCTCTTTATCCAGCCTCATTAAGGCTTTATACATATTCCTTTTTTATTTCTTTGAGTTTTTCTAAAATCAAGTTGGATACTTGAGACAAAAATATGTGCAACACCAATGGTATGTCTGAATGCCAATATTACTAGTGGAAAGAAAACGGGTAACACTTCAGTTAATTTACAGTAATTACATGTACAATTTGTCTGAAGGAGTCACTTGACAATATAACACGTCATAGTTTAGCAGACGGAAGTGTAAAGCTTTTTTTTTCCCAATAGTTTTGAAAAAATACCCTTCCCAGGTATTTCCCCATTAGAGTATTTTGGAACAGTTAATTTGACATTTAAAGGTGTTTAGATATCGTGGTGTTAAATGAGAATTTTAAACCTTTTCTCTAAAATCTTTACATATTTACAGGCACCCATGTTAAAAAAAAAACATGTTTTGTTTTGTTTTTGTTTTTTCACTTGTAATCTGATTGAGTGTTCCTTTTTTTTATTGTTTCAATCTGAGATTACGCTGGGGCAATGAAACATGAATAAATATAAACGTTCTCTGCTCTCAGCGCTTTACTGCATGCACATCTATTTTGTTTTTTCTTTGTTTCGCGCACTTCCACGTTGCCAGTGGCTGGTTATAAGTGTACGTCTTTCTGCAACAAATCGGACATGCCTAACGGAGGGGCTGTGGATCCCACCCATCAGTATTCTTTGTCTTCCCGTGGCCACATTTGCTCAGTCTTTGCATCATCAAAAGACTGAGCAGATCAAAAGACAATCCCCTCATGTCCCTTCGTTCTGAGCCCACCGGGGGAAATGGACACCTGTGCGAGCTGCATCCAGACTGTGATACTTTCCAAACAGAACGTGACCCTGTCTTCTCCTGACCTTTCTTTTGATTCATGGTTTCAGTCAGTCAAACGCTGTTATAAATGAAGATCACAAACAGGTCGTGGCTTTCATCCTTCCAAAGTTCAGAGTACAAAAGACGAGTTTTTAGCCGCGAGCAGCGCTGGCTCAGCATTGGTTCCTTTTTAGGCAACAGGATTTGGCTCGAGCTGGCAGAACTTCTCACCGATTATAGGTGAGATAGGTCTTCTGAAAGTATCAGATTTTATTGTGTTACAGTAGTAAAAATGGACTATAACTCCTTAACAATTTTAAAAGAAAGTCGTGAATAAGCTAAGATTAAAGTCAGTTAACTCATTAAATAAGGTATGTAAAAAGTCCTGCTTAACAAACCTTTTTGAGATAGATGCTAGTCCATTAAAGGCCCGCACGTTGAACTGCTTTACAAAAATATAAGCATGTCATCTTCTTCCACAGATCATTAAGGACCAGAAACTGTTGATTATCGTCGGTGGGATGCTGCTTATCGACTTATGCATTCTAATTTGCTGGCAAATCGTGGACCCTCTCAGGAGAACCGTGGAGGAATACAGCTTGGAGGTCAGAAACGCCTTTTTTTTTCTTCTTCCTGGTCAAATATGTGCTCTGTTCCAATATTGTTGTGTCAATCTGACGGGGCTTTGCTCAGCAAGGAGGGTCCGATTGAGTAACGGCGAGTTATATCGAGCAAGGGAAATGTCTTCATTATACTGTAGAGAGAGCATATTATTTCCTTGTGGTTGTTGTTATTTTTGGGTCAGGATGTGAGCCATCGCTGCCTTCTGTGCTCATTCTATTCCCGGTTGCCAGTTTCAATGGGAGACATTGGCAAGGGCCAGCGGAAAACAGGCACTTAGCATCACATTCATTCTGCCGGAGAGGTTGTTGGGTGTTAAAGAGATTTTAACGCCGCTTTACTCTGAGAAGTCAAGAGATCTTCCATTGGAAAAACGCAGCAGTATCGATTTTTGGAAACTGATGCCATGTGATGTCTATTGAAATATTAAGAAACGATTGTGTGATCAGTTATTTTTATGAGGATTAGACAGAAGGGTGCTTTTTTAACACTGGATGAAACTGAATACGTTCAGTCGAATTGTGCTTAAGAAACATTGAGTGGAGTGTTTTTTTTTGTATGGAATTATCATTTTACTACTAGAGGCAAAAGGGCACAATTTATAGATATTGCTGTACCCATCAGTTTCTTAGTTGCTACTGGAAAAGAAAGGCCTTAATCTAAAAGAGAGTCATACGGGCAGTAAATGAATTAAACTCACATTAAAAACATTAGCTATATGTACTTTGGTGTAATGAAATACTGCTTAGGTCAGTAAAGTTTTACTTTGACGTTTACATGAAATCCTGTGGATTCCTCTGAAGGTTTTAAAAGAGATGGACCATGACCCATTTTAAAAGTGGATCGTGTTGATTACGTTTTGGGGTAAGAAATGTTTCTGTTCAGCCTCGGTGAGGAATTAAAAGTTTACATACCCTGGATTCCAAAGAGCTCTAGTCCAGATATGTTTTGTGTGTGTTTGGATGTGATTAAAGAAAAATTAAACAAGTTGATTAAAAGCTTTTTAAATTAGTGTTGTGATTATTATTTTTACCAAATAGCAATATTTGGCAAATTAAACAAAGTTTGTCAATTCCAATAAATTTTCTTAATGACTGACTCAATATAGAGATGTACAATTTGTATTTTAATTATGCAAAACTTTTTTCTCGATTTAGTAAAAATGTGGTTTTGCTTTCATTCTCGTTGTTAACCATGCAGATCAAGGAGCAGTTAAGTCTAAAATAAGAAAACCAACAACTTTACACATCAAACACCTATAAATCCTGCAGTTATTTTGGGGAAAAACTTCAATACTTTGAGTTTACAGAACCGGGTTTCTGTCATTTAGTTTCTATGATCTGTGTCACTCTTTAAAGTCACTGCATTCTGGTGGAAATGCGATTTATAAATTCTCTACTTGAAATGTATTTTTTGATAACGCAACAAAGCAAAAACAGAGAAACTTTTGGGATTCAGAGTATGCTGTCAATAAAACACCGACATATTCATATGTTTTCCTTCCTCTTACCTCATCAGGATGTCTCCACCGGTTTTACATTTATTGGGGCTTTGTAGTTGTAATGGTCTTTGAAGGTGACTTAAAAGCAGCATTCAATTTAGTTTGACTCCCGTTATTGAGCACCGTTTCATCACATCACTATGTCATTAAACAGTGATGCCATCGGCTCTTGCTGCTCCCTGCCACCAACCGAGCACACGAGTGGAGGGGGAGCACGTAGTTCAAAGATCAAAATGCTCTGCATTCACTTTCAGTTGAGTTACTGATATTTATTCCTTTAAACACCAGTTCAGACGGTCATTATGCCTTTTCATTCCACAGTGCAGTTAAATGTTTGCAATTGCTTTGGTTATTTTTTCTTTCTTTTTTTTGCTGTTATTGATAATCTTAATAAATTGAAGCAATAATTTTTAAAATTCTCATAATATGAGTAATATCATTACCCCCACAATATGTGCATGCTATAGCTTTTGCTCATATTGATTAGACCTGGACTCACTGTGGGCTTCTTTTATGCGTCCCACTTGGGTTGACTAAATATTCTATATTGCAAAAACCTATTAAGCTTCTTTTTTTAGGTAACTGAATCTTGCTAAGAAAATGACTGTGAATTGCACAACACATTCAGGGCCCATTTGATTTCTCATTTTATCTAGAGTTCAGCCACATTAAGTAGTTAACGTGGGGCTATTGCATAATGCACATACAATTTCAGCCCAATTTATCAGCCATTTCCTGTCTATATACTGTGTATGATGTGGTCTATTTATATTATTTTGAGTGAGATAGAAGTTCTGTAGTCTGGGATGCTGTGGTGGCGCAGGGGTTAAGCACCACCCACATAAGGAGGCCTTAGTCTTCAGCGTGGCTGTCACAGGTTCAAATCCCAACCTGGTGACCTTTGCCGCATGTCTCCTCTTTACCCTTCCTTTTTGCCCTAGCACTTTCAAATAAGGGCCACTAGAGCCAAAAAAATGTAAAAAAAAAAAAAAAAAAAAAAAGGGGGTCTGTAGCCTTGGAGATTCAAAATGATAAATTATGCTTTTGTCATGTTTGAAACGCCAAGTCATGTTGACAAGCTTAACGTCTATACAGTCAGATTCAGTAGATTAAAATATTGTTGAAAAGTTTATTTATTTCACTAATTTCACTTGGTGAAAAACATTTGTAGATTAATTACACTGACGTTTTCAAGCCTTTATTTCTATTAACTTCGATGACTTTCTGCTTACAGTTGATGAAAACATGAAATTTGAGACTAGAATATTACATTAGACCAATAGAAAAACGTTATTAAATCATCTTTCTTCAAAGGCCCCCAGCCTTTAATTCTACTAAACGGGACTTTTTTTTTCTTGGTGAGTCACTCCTCAAGTCTTTCAGACATTAGTATGTAGTTCAGAAGATGTCTGACTGCCTCCCAAGAGGCCAGAGACCTCGAGAATATATAGCATCGGTTGATTCTAATTGACCTTCGGGGCAAACAGCAGGAATCGAAAGGTCAGAAAGAGAGGTAGGTTCTTTTGTGGATTTTAATGAAAACTCCTTTTGATCATTTTTATATGGATTTTTTTGCTTTTTTTTCTGCTTGTCACAAGGGTCCTGTGGGGGAAGAATTTGTGTCTCATACTGCGCACCAGGTTCAGAAATCGCATCCTCAGTTTTAAAATAAATTGTGTGGAGGTACAAAATCACAAGGTCACTTTTTTTTTCTTAGTCTGTCTTCATGGCATCTTAAAGAACAGACTAATTGAAACTCTCTGGCTTCTTATGTTCAATTTGAATGTGCGTCTATACCACAACTCTTTAGCTCTTGAAAAAGCCCCAATTTTATTTTGCTGATTGGCCTTTGTGCTTTTGAGCCCTCCTAAGAGGGAAAAGAAAGCCGTGCTTGACTTATTCTTTTGTGAATGTTGTCAGTGTGTGCAGTAGGGCCCTCATGGAGTATTCTCTGACTGTAAGCCCTCGGCCAAGGGAGTGTTTTGAATCTATAAACCACTGAGTGCAGGAATCTGCGTTTCCCCTGAGGTTGTGGATCTGCATGCCTGTGCTGAGGCACATCCTTAACATGCCTGCCCGGTGTGCCAGACTCCCAGCAGTAAAGGACCCTTGGGGCTGAGCTGGAGGAAAAGCAGCCTGCAGCTCTTCTGCACTAAGGGCCTTCAGGCCTGTGGGAGGAAAGGGGGGTGGGGGGGTACCACAAAGCAGATGGGAACCGCAATACCTGGAGAGTGGATAATGAGAAAAAAGGGGATGAGGAAAATAATAAGGAAGTAAAATGTTTAACCATTAAGTCCAATTTTAAAGGGATGACAATAAAGTCAACAGCTGTATAGCACACTGTTTCTTGATAAAACTATGCTGACCTAAATCAGATCTACCACATTCAGTATAATTTTATTATCATCGGTGACATCTGATAATCCATGCATAGTGGTGATTGAAACCAGTTCTCAGACATTGACCCACAAACCTGAGGGTTTGTAGTATTTTTTATTTTATTTTTTTTCAATTATATGTGTAAGTGTCACTGTCATGTCTTATGTTTGGGATGTTTTTGCTGTACACGAACACAACATTTCTCATTTTGGGAGTGACAGATTGATTTTAAAAATGTGTATACTTTTTACACTATTACAGGACACTAACATATATGCATTACTTTAAAACTGTTCCACCATTGTCTATCTAAGCACTTATATGCTTCCTCCTCCACTGATAAATTGAAAGGAGGGGGATTCCCTGGCTCAGGGACCAGAAACTCTTTCTTTGACTAACAGTAATTGCAGAAAAAGAAAGGACCAGTAGTTTCCCGGTTTTTTTTTTTGTTTGTTTGTTTTTTTGTGAGCCTTCATATCGTACTTGGCCAGCATCCTCCTGTGACTTTTCTCTTGTCTGCGGCCTTTTTTTGCCTTTTTATTTTCTTATTGTCTCCCTCTCTCTGTCTTTGTCAGAATCTGCCCTGCTCTCCACTCACATTTTCCCACTGTAGTGAATTGGGAATTGACCATGGGTTCACAGAGCTGCACGTACTCGCTTCACCCGAGGGTCTGCGGTATATCAATGCGTACTTTATGAAGCGCCACAGTGGGATAGTGCTGCACATTTGTTACTTGAGTCATTCCAAGCACAGATTTCCTCACTGACTCAGACGAAACAAGGGCAAGCATTGTTTACTGAAGAGCTTGTTGAATGTTTGAGGAGTTCTCATTGTTTCGAATAGATCTGCAGACAATTTAATCTTCACAGCATTGTTTCTCAAATTAAGCCAAATTGAAGAAAAAAAACAACTTGATCGCCAATAATTGTTCTGAAACATCAGAGAAAAGCTCCAGAACAATCACTTACAATCAAGCTCTTATTTTCAACTTGGCTTAATTTTTTGTAGGTAAAGAAGTGAAGTTTATTTATAAAGCGTTTTTTATAGATTTAAAATTACAAAGCGCTGTACAACAAACAAACCAAGCATCCATCCATTCATTTTCTATACACCCTTGTCCCTCAGTGGGGTCGGGAGGGTTGCTGGTGCCCATCTCCAGCTAACGTTCCAGGCGAGAGGCGGGGTCACCCTGGACAGGTCGCCAGTCTGTCGCAGGGCAACACAGAGACAGACAGGATGCACAGGGAGAACATGCAAACTCCATGCAGAAAGTCATAAAATCATGACATGAAAGTCTGGGAAAATAGGAGTCTTCAGTTAGTTTGTAAAAACGTCCACAGTGTCAGGAAAACAAAGCTGCAGCACTTTAATGGAGCTGGCGTTTCTTTCACCATCACTCTGAGTACAAATCTTTGGTTACCTTGCCGATCTAAATGTGGATTAGTTGCCCCGATAATACTCCCAACGACGCGCAGTTTTCTGAGCAAACACGTCATTTTCCCCACCAACAACAACTTCCAAGGGAGCCAAAGCAGAAGGACAGTCAAGTAGGTTTACAATGAATAAACCTACTTCACAGTCTTGCAAAGCAGGCATTTTGCCAGCCAGATGTTTAAGCTACCCTTGTTTCTTAGTGACCTCAAGGTGTTCTAACTTCTAACGGTAAAGCATAAGACACTTTATCTTATTTTGGATCCGTCTCAAATAAGATGCCATTATTTACATGCAAGAATAAGCAAATTGGGTAAGAGTTACAGAGAGTAATCCACTAATACAATGTAATACATAACAGTAGTGTGAGTATCTATACTGTTTGACCTGCCTGTGCCAACACACTTATGAAAATTGTTATATTTTTGTCCTAACTCAAGTTTACTTCTTGTTTCATTTAAGCTTCATGATTTTTATGTGTCACAAAGTGAACACATTATTTAGCTTATTAAACAGTATCTAATTTTGTGCCTAATGCTTGGTATAAAACCAGCCCCTTGTTCTACGCTTTACTTGATGCAGAGGGTCTGAAGCCTGGGCTATTGAGAAACGATTGTTTTCTGGACGCATGGGCTCTGTTGAAGTTTTAAATGATTGGATGTCATTTTTACCCAATCGCTCATGTTTGGCCGTCGGAAAGTCACCCAGTGGAAACATGGAGAAAAGTCCTGCAGAAGCAACGCCCTCTGCTCAGAACCCGTCAGCAGACACAGGTCATTCCCCTTTGCAAGTTTCATGATAATTAACAGGAAGATGAAACTGAAGAGGGTGAAAATAGATAGCAGAGGAATGCTTATAAAACTCGACTGTTCTAACACGCTCGCAAATAAAAAATAAAGAAAGGACAGAGATCAGGGGGATAGTGCAGTGTTTAAGATGACAGTGACCTCTGAGTTTTATTGTGTACTACAATTGAAGCCTGCAGCTTCGATTACAGTTTCAGATCGTATGGCCTCACCAGACATGATTTGTGACCTTGACATTGTCCTCAGCAAGCCGCCTTTGATGGGTTTTTCCTCTGAAACACAACTCCATCATACTGAATTCAGTAAAACACATTCATTTGACTTGCCTTGAATCACATAACATGATGAATGTTCATCTCCATCTTTACTGACTGACCTCTGTGTAAACCGTATACATGCATGAGGGTTGTTCCTCATATTTGTATCATTCTTCATCAAACAGCTTTGTTAAACGTAGGAATTATTCCTGCAGCATCCCGAGAATGCTGATGGAATGGTTTGGCTGCAGCGAGCTTGTAGATCAGCATTGTGGCTCTTTAATAATTAAGCATTTGTTAATGGGGCTGCCGCCTGCCACCAGATTAAATCTTGCAGTACAGACACATGTTGTGTTTTTAATGTACACACGTGCTTTAATTGTGCGAGCTGGGGTTTACTTTTGTCCCCGTGGGCAAGATCACCTTGACACGAGATGTGAATAAAATGTGCCAATTCGTATTATGTACACATTTGTGTTTAAGGTTAAATTATTGTTTTCCGTTGAAGTCCTGGACATTGACTCCTGCAGGAAGGGCAAACTGTCATGAAAGCCTGGTTCGCATTCTGCTGGATTCTGCTGCAGCCCCCCACAACTCTAGTCTCTCCTCATGTCTCCTTCCACCCCTCCCTCCCTTTTTTGTCGTTTTTTTTTTCTGTCTTTTCCCCCAGCTTGGGAGCTGCAGCGAGCATCGGTGGGCGAACGAGCTGCAACAGAATATTGCAGTGTGGCATCACCATGGCAACGGCCATGGTTCTTGACACCTATAATGCGTAGAGCAGGACTGTTGATTCATGGGACAAAAATAATGGGTCGGGGGACCTACTTTATGATTTTGATATATGCAGAGAAAGTTTTAAGCATCTGTGTAGGATTAAGTGCACTGGGACGTAGAAACCTCTGTAGTGTGTGTGTGTGTGTGTGTGTGTGTGTGCGTGCGTGCGTGTGTGTGTGTGCACATAGATGGTTACGCTGCTTTTTTTAAACCAAACTCACAGATTTTGTCTTAACTTCACTGCCTCTGCTGCCCCCACCTGTATGCACTTAGAGGAGGAAAGCGAGGGAGGGGAAGGTCGAGTGCTCACAAGAATGCACTCACCTGTTCCTGATGTCGTATCTCTGTAGTCGCATGCCAAAGTTTGCCTCTCTATTCATATTTACTGTAGCAGTTTTCTTCCTTTGTGTCGAGGAGATTATAGTGCTATTACTTGTTTATAGCAGCCAAGATTTGGGCTTTTATTAGGAAAATCATTCATACCTCTTACTTATTTACTTTAATATAATCTCAAATTGTTATATTTTGTGTGATTGGTCTAAGAGTGGTTTGGGGGAGACAGCTATGAAACAAAATACACAAATAATTTTTGGCAAGACATTTTAAAAACGGTTTGCGTGACATTATCCTTGGTTCTTTGATAACAGAGTGAGGTGCTTCTGCTACGTACCGGTTGAGCTCTGTCTGTGGCTCCACCCATCGTCCAGCATCACAGCTGGCCAGGCCCTCTCATTCAACTTATTCTAGGCAGGTTTCTTTCTGTGCACATGCAAGAAGGGAAGTGATGGTGAAACACCTCACTCCTTTATCAAAGAACCAGGGATTACGTTAACTAACCTAATGTTCTTTTTCTAACGCTGGATGCAGCACAAATGTCGTGAACCGATACGCCACGGGTCAGTCAGCGATGCCCGAGTATGTTTAGTGCCCTTGGGAAAAATTGAACTCAAATGCGGATGATTGCCAACTGCATATTTTTGTAAACATATCCGACTCCATATCAGACATCTGATGACATGAAATGATCAAATGTTTCTTCTTCAAACATGGCAGCCACTGTCTTTTACCTGCCTGCCCTGTCCAACAGTAACCTTTTCTCACTTACATTTATCTGAGTGCTCTTTCAGCCTTGCCGTGGGACTCTCTTGGTTTTCCCCACAGGTTTCAGGTTTTCTCACATTCAATTCTTTCTTTTATTTAATATTTTTGTTTTTTTTCCTCTCCTCAGTTTACTTTTTTGGAGAACTGAATCTCACTCCTTTCACCACTCTTTTCTCTATCAGACTTTTTAGTTTTTTTTGCTGCCTCCTCTTAAGCCAAACCTCCATCTTTATTTGTTTTTACTCTACCGCTCTATTCAGTTGATGCTCAACCAGCGTGCCGTAAAAACAGGAGGGGGAAGGTGGGACAAAAGTGACATTAGATGAGATTATTTCTCCCTCTCTGTGCTTTTTGTTTTGGCTGTACCTTATCAAATGAAGTGAACAAATTCAAAATTAAATCTAGTTAACCAAAGTGATGAATTGAACAAAGAAGTATCAAAGCAGAGATGAAACATTCTACTGATGTTTGATGAAGAATAAACATGGATGGACTAAGCTTGTAACAAAATACTGCATTTATTTGCTTTCCGCTTTTCAAAACACTCAAAGAAGCTGTGCGGTAATAAAGATTAAAAATAATCGGGGAAACATAAAGTAGCTTGTGGCATCATATAAAAAAAAAACCTTGAGATTGCAGTTGCTGCCAAAGATGGTTCAGCAAAGAATTAAGCAAAGTCTGTGAATACGTATGTAAATTTGAAATTTCTATTATTTTTAGTATTATTTTAAATTCCATATAATTTTTGAGTACCTTAAAACAAATAAAGTGTGAAAAAATAATGGCTATGGTGATTTCAATTTCAATTTCGCTGGACTCTTATAGGCCCCCGAGTGCATGCCCACTTAGCCCTTACATTAATCCTTCATGCTTTTAAACCCCCCCAGACTATTACATCACTACATTTGCCATTGTGCTTCATTGGGCCTGAAAGACGATTGTTCATCACCCAAGGCTCCTGGATCATTGGGCAAAGATTCCCTTGGAGGATGTTTTGATACCATTTTTACTCATGTCAAGGGTTGAAGGCAAAAATGTAAGAGGCAATTCCACACACGAATGATCTCAAGAAGATTTGCCGTTGGCATCACACAAGACGTGTGGTAAAATTCACCATGTATTCTCTGTTTTCCATATGGTTCAGACCTTGTGAAGGGGGCTTCACCGGATAAAATAGCTTTTACTCTTGTGCCCTGAATTCCGATGCTGGTTTTTCCTGCGGAAAGTCAAGTCACTATTTAATGATTTTTCTGTGAGAGAAAGGAGCCTGTTGCTTCCCTTTTTGACACCAGAAGCAAATCCATATGTTTAAGGCTACCTGTTTATGCAGACTGAATCCTGGCACTTGTTGGACTTTCTTGGATAGCTATATGTCAGAAGTGTAGCTGCATAGGTGGTATTTGTACTTGTAAAATGTGTTTCTTTTAATAGCCAGCTGGAATATTAGAAGTTTTGTTTGTTTTATAAGTAGGTATTTTTTCCCCGCAATTTTGTAATTAACTTTTATCTATTTGCTAATATTCTGTTGACTTGCGACTTCAACTAAAACTAATACAACAAATTTGCTATCACTTCAACTGAAACAGCAGTTTTTCTCTTGGGTTATTTTGTTTCAATGACTGGATAATCTTATTACTGGCATCACAGTTAATTGGTTGTGCTGACTTCCTTGGTTTTTTATGTTAATGGGACTGAATGGTGAAATGTTGAAAACTCCGAGCAATCACTGATTATACATACATGGGAAAGCTAATAATGTGCAGCTTATTTGAACAATCTGCGCTATATGAAGATTATCATGAAAAAAGTCAATATGACTGATAACTCCATGTCTTTATCTCTTTACATTAAACATTCCACTTTGCAAATTCGTTACAAAGCGATATTTGTAATAAGCAAAACGTAAATAAAAATATTAAATATTTTGTTTTCAACAATAATTTAGTATAATTTGTCACTCATGTTTTAACTGTTCTGCACACTTGCACACGCTCCCCACTGTAGCCTTAGTCAAGAGTTAGTGGTGTGAAGGTCATCAGGCTCTTATCTGTCACCATCTGTCAAAGAACCTCTGTATACATCATATTCAATTCAGTTGGTCTTTAATCAGTTTTTTGAAAAAAATGTGGCTGGTGTCTCTCAAGAAATGCGCATGAAGATTCAGCTCAGTCCACTCCAACTCCTTCACAACGTGCAAAGGTTTACTCAAGAGTAATTGTATTCACAGTAAAAGACAAGAATGTGTTATGACGAACTCATGAATTATTTATTTGGTGGAATGAGGAACGTCTCTGCAGCATCACTCATGCAGCTCCAACAGTATTAAGGTGGTGCTAAAATGGGCTTTGAGCCTTCTTTGTTAGAGTTAAGCAAATCACTGACTGAGATCAATGCCTTTTCAAAGTAAACTGGGTCATTAAGGGATAACCACCACCCACCTAGGGCTCATCCTATCGACCACCTCTGGAGGAAGAAACGATCGGAAGAAGAGAACAAAGGCATTGAGTACATAGACCTCACACATTCTTGGTGGTTTGTATGGCTGTGTGAACATCTGAGTGTTGGTCCCTGCAGGGATTCCTCTGTATTATTTCATCTATAGTAGGGATGTTGTGACTCCATATGTGGTTGTATTCGAATTCAGTAAGCATGGTCAAAATGCATAATTCTCAATGATCTTGGTTGTTGTGGCTTCATTTTATAGTTATAAAATTCCAAACCCTTCTCAATTTCCCCAAGCTCATCAGAAACAAAATTCCCAGCAGTTTTCCGTATGCCGCTTGAAGAATAATGAGCCAAACTTTGGTAGCTTTAGTCCCAATCCTGCTACTTATGTTAATGTATTTGACTTCAGCACAAATCTTCAGAAATCTCTAGACATTCTTGCTCGTTGAGTAGATATTGATATTTGAAAAATGTTTGCATTTGTTACCATTTAAGGATTCTTAAATTCTGCTTTGCTGGTTATGGTACAAGAGAAGACAAAAAGAAAAAGGAATCACCGGTAGCAACACTCCCACCACGTCAATTAATTCTCTCTAACTTTAAATAGGCGGCATCTTCATAAGAGATATCTCAACAGATCCAAATGTATATGTGGTTTAATCAGAATCTCCTTAATTTAGTTGGAACTGTTAAAAATGAGCTAAATTGTTTTTGGTCCCTGATCTACTTGAAATAATAGCCTGTCTTATTCACCAATGCACACCAGATTGGGTCTCTCTATTCTCTAAACTAAATCAGACAAACAACAATTACAGTGTAATGCTGTAGAGGCTGGATGTCAGAAAATTAGCTGTGATTACAATCTCCTTATTAAAGCCAAATGTGATCTCTGTTAGCATAAAATAAGCTGAATATGTTGACCTCAAATCTCTTTTCTATGTAAGACTTCTGGATATCCAGCCAAGTTGACAGATTTTAATTTTCTGAGGACTTCATAAGAATTTCGAAAGTTATATTGAGAATATTTGAAAGCTTACAGTGTCTAGCTTTGTTACAACGCTTCCATTTGTCTTGCAAAACACAAGACGTTACGTTATGTGCTTAGCTGACAGCGTTATCAGCGAATCACAGGGGAAAACACTCTAAGGACTCCTTTGGCGGTTCGGTATTTGTTGACACCATAGCTGGTAAATTGGTCGTGTGGTTGTGCATGACTGAGTCTGTTCAATTGAATCTGTCGAAAATGGATTTCGGTGGCAGCTTTTGCCTCGTCTTACCTTCTCTCCACCACGGCTGCCAGCAACCATGATGTGCAGCGTTGTTTCTCTCACTCTCTCCTTCACTCCGTCTCTCTTGACTCCCTGCATAATCGAACATCAAACAAAATTTGCACAAGCAGAGAAAAATTCTCCTGACTCTCTTCTCCATCATCATTCACACCTTTATTTTGCCACTTTTTGCTTTGCACCCATTTTTCCTTGCTGTTTACATCAGTCAGCAGTGGCAAGACAATAGCTGATTGAGCTTGAAGCTGTTTAGGTAGCTTTCAGCTGTAAAGTGGGTAGCAGTGTGAATCATTTATGTGTATGCTCTACAAAACATGTCAAATATAAAGGTTTATTTAATTTGAATTTTTTTTTGTCTCCAAACAAAACCCGTTTGTCCACTGATATACAGTTTCTCTAAACCCCTCGGTCAATTCCTGCTCCAACAATCCCCCCCAGCTCACATATAGTCACAGATAGCGTGCAAAACATGCACAGATGCTCCAGGTAGTCAAATATACAGTAAGAAACAATGAGACCTGCTAGATTGCTTGAAAAGTGCACTTTACTACTGCTTGCACAAAGTAGCAGCGCTGCCTCAGCAGGATGAGCCTCGGAATACAAATGCATTCACTTAAGTAGAAGACCTTGAGCCTTGGCTGTACTGCAGACTTCACACTCACAGTACAGGACGCCCAAAATGGCAGGGACTGGGGAGGAGTGACAGGAGACTCAAAGAGACTCGAGGGAGACCACGAGAGGAGGGGAGAGTGGGAGTAATAGGATGGGGTAAAGGAAAGAAGAATACTGTACTGCACTAACGACTAGAAAGAGTAATACCGAAGGGGCGAACAGCTACAAGGAGACCGAATAGGCTAAAATGGGAGCAAATCAGATATCACCATGAGATAGAGATGGACACATTAGGGAAGATGAAGTTGACAGTATAGTGTTTGATGAGAGACAGTGTAAGAGGGAGAAAAGGGGCTGTTATAGTTACTTATTACACTGCCAAGGGTGACATTGATTAGCGCTTGCCTGGGAGCCTATGAGCTAGCAGTCGACAAGAAGGTCAGATAATTAAATCCAATGCTGCTGCTGCAGCAGCCAGGCGCTCCATCTGGCCTGGCTTGGAAAACTGGGAAAATATATGCAGATGTTGGGTACATTTTAGCACATGGACAGAGAGAAAAATAATGTCCAAGCTGGTGGTTGTGCATGAAAGCAAAGGAATCAGTTTCAGCGAAAGCCACTCTGTGGTTTGGAAAGCCTGGTAGTAGAGACATGCAGGACAAGCAACCATACGTGCGCACACCAGCACAGGGATGTGTGTTTTTAGACTGTGGGAGGAAACTGGCGTATTCGGCGTGAGACTGCAGACAGAATTTCAAACTCAGGACCATCTAGCTGCAAGGCAACAATGTTGACATCTTCACCACGGTGCAACCGCTGATAAAGACTGGATCTTTCAAGTTAACTAAGTGTTGAAAACAGGTGGAGACCTGCCTTAAAACTATTAACATTGAATGAAAACATTCCAAGGTACTCGTCTAACTGAGCAACGGTGACATTTTAAAGAAACTGATGGTTAATAGTCAAGACAAGACATTTCAACCAGGAGAATCCAAAGCATTTATGAATCTAAGGGAGTATAAGTGGAATCCCATTAATTTTTTCCCTTTTAACAGAGCGCACATCTGTTCCTGGATTTTTTATTTCTTCTTTTCAGGCATTGAAGTATTTGTTTTTGCTTTATATTTCGTTTTAAAGTTAAGAGCCTCTATTTTGGTTCATTTATATTGCACTGAAACTTCTTAAATTATTTCTTTTTTTTGTAAAGTGTTTATATAATGAATGAGAAAACCGCACAGATATAATTTTGTTATTTTAAGCCATTGTCCAGCGTGTTCTGTGGTTTGGAGATTTTTTATTTTTTTTTTACCTAGAAATCATTAAGCTTGATTTTAAGAAAATCTGCAATATTTTGAACAGCAAAGCTCCTGGGTCTAAGCCATTTGCCTCAAGCTGGATTTAGTTGTTGCAGCTGTTGTAGCACCAGTGGCAGCATACATCTGTCTTAGAGAGAGGAGAGCACATGCATTGTAAGACAAGCTAAAAAGCATTCAAACAAATAACCAAATGACTAAACAGGTTTTACAGTCCTCCTTATTTTACTATTATTGTATATTGTATTATTTGTCCAGTCTCTTGAGTCATACCTGATGGGTAACGAAGTCTTAAAGGGACACATGCCTCTGTGCAGGGTTTCATTTTCTCTTGTCAGTTTCCATCTGATATATGTTGTGAATATTCTGCAAGTGTCTCATCAGTTTGGGACATGACATTGTGACAGATGTGTTGCAGCCTATCTGAGTGATATAGCCGGTGTTTCTGTGTGTGAAACCGTCATCTCTCTGCTGAAATGCTGTGATTTTGTTGCCTGTCATATTTATAGACAACTCTTCAAAGAGCACAAAGCCTTTTTTCCCACTTTTTTTCCCCTTCTTTTCCCTCATTCTGAGTGAATCGAAGTGAGATTGAATTTGACCCAGTTGAGTTTCTTTGATCTTAGCTTGCATTATTATTATTTTTTTTTTTTCACACCAACATCTGCACACTTTTTCCTCAGCATTTAAAACGTCATTATGGTACTGGTTGAAAAAAAGAGCCAATTTTAGATAGAAAAGTGTGGATAATTGTATTGAAAAGAAGGAAGTGGGTCTGAGATGGAATTGTAACCGAAATTTTGTAAATCAAATTACAAATATGAAAAGGTTAGAGTTAAGAAATTTGTACCTTAATTTTAACACCATGGAGTGCTTTCATTGTGTTCATAAACGAGTCAGCATTATAAGTTAACCTGAAGAATATATGCTTGACTTTTACATTGAGTGATCTTTGTCACAAATAACAGAGATAGGAAGATGTATATATATATCGTTCAAAATTTAGAACTATTTGAAAAGTCCAGTAATGTATTATAAGAAAATCAGTGGAAGCTAACATAATTAAAAATTAAATTCATGATGACATAAAATCATTTGAATACTTTTACTAAGTAAAAGATATAAAAAGACACAAATTTGAATAGAAGAGTTAATGCACTAATTTCTCTCTTTTTTTTGGCTTGGATTATGATAAGGAATTCATGGAACAGACGGTCTGTGTGCCCTTGACTAGATTGTAGGGTTAGCTAGATCCAAAGAGATTCCTGAGTTGGTGTTGGAGGAGTAACATGCTTTTAGGTAATTGTTCAAATGCAGAAAATGTACTTTTAAAGCTACAAACATACTCATTCAACAGACTCACATTTAATGAATTCAAAGTCAAAATGTCTAGACAGCTACTCAGATTTTTTCAAAACGTACAAAATTTCTACAATAACAAAAAAAAAAAAAAAACAAGATCCTTCATATATCTGAAATTGCAACAGACGGCCATTCAGGCAAACGTTTTTGAGCATAACGATTGTCAAGTTTATGAAAACATTCAAGAGATTGTACTTTGTTACCTGAAAGGATCAATAAGACGTGTGCTCGGGCAAGGTTATTTTGAAATAAGAAAAGGGTTTCAAATAAATAGAATATAAATCAGAAGTGTTTGCGAGCACTACAACACTCGGTCAAAGACTCAGCTTAAGATTCAGACAATGTTCAACTGTGGGTGTTTTGTTACTGCTAATATGTTTTCATTTCTCATGTTCCAGGGAACTACTCATACTTGTGGTGGTCTTTTTCTCTCATCTGAATGCAATAAGCTGTCCTCATGCCAGGCTTCAGCTTTCTCATGTTTCTCCTTAATGTGTCAGCTGCCAAGTCTGCCTTACTCAAACCTCCGGAAGCACAAAGAGTAGAAGGAGATTATGAGAGCCTTGGATCAATACAATCTGAAAGTGCATGGTGGGAATTAAAGCCGTTAGCCATATATCAGTATTTTAGCTTTGCCAATCCAAGGACAGTAGCTCCTTTCAAGCTTTCTTCCTTTTTGTTTTCTGTTAAGTCCTGTTATTATTTTTTTGGTGATAAAGATATTTCTTACTTTGAAGAAAACGGCTGCATTAGAACCATCATTGTCTTGCACGTACCTTTTCTGAGTTTATGTGGACACAAAGGCGTGTTGGCAAGCTTGTTGCACAGGTTCAGAACTTAAAATAATACTTTGGAAATTCCAGTCATTGATGATAAATTACCTGTCATGTGCGAACGGCCAGTTTCTTTCTGTGTTGAATCATCTGATTTCTTCTCTGTGGTGCATTGCACATCATCAGCTGCGGCGAGGCAGGCGTTCTCTGTGTGAGATCTGAATGGGGAAATGTGTCACTGTGGATTAGTGAGGGCGCAGCGACGCAGAAGAGGTGTTAGGAGTGCATAAAGGAGAGAAAAAGCAAGAGGGTGAGGGAGGGAGGTGATGGAGAGAAGGGTTGTAGATGAGGAGATAGCAGGGATTAGATCTTTGAATGCTGTAAACAGAATCCACTGATTACCAGACAGTGCGTCGCATGTTTTCATAAATGCATTGCATTTGCATTTTTACAGTAGAGGTGTTGCCATCCTGCAAGCATCACACCCCCTATTCTTCACATACCCACCCAGTCTGCCTCACTGCCAGCCATCTGTCTGGTAATTAACCTGACTGATACACTCTGCCTGTCCTGAAAGCCTTACCACATCTTTGTGTGTGTTTGTGCATTTGTCCGCTTGTGTTTTACTCTGCCTGCCTGTGCACTCACATATATACACTCTGATCCTAACGGGTGTGTGCTCGGTGTGTACTTATCAGACAATATCCTGAGCTCTCAACATCTCACGGCGCGCTGCCCAGTCCATCATGTGAAAGGGAAATGAGTGTGGCAGAAAGGCAGAACCATGAAAAGACTTGGCTGGTCATCTGAACTTAAAGGCTGGTCAAGGAGAGCAAGAGCCTGTAGGCCCATGGTTTCTGTGGAGGAGATTTGCAGTGCAGGTGGGAGAAACTGTTGATCAGACCTTACCAAAAGCGTGAGAATAAGAAAACTGTAAGGATTTTGGTTTGCGGATTTTTACAAGTGTAGGTTAAAATGTTGGGAAAATTGCCACCACTGTCACCAAATTTGAACTTTTTGGGCTACACACAAAATGATGTATGTGGCGGTGAATATCACCCAAGACACACTATTCCCACAGCGAGGCACGATGGTGGGGATGCTTTTCATCATTAGACATATGAATGCTGATCAGAGTTGAAGGGAAGACGGGTGGATATAAAGATGAAACTAAATGCGAGAAGCAGGTAGAGACATACCCAGAAAGTGAATTGCTTATTTTCAAATTATTTTAAAAGCCATTCATCATGTTTCTTCCTATTCACAAATATGCTCTCTCTATCACTTTAAAATCCAAAAGATATACATTGAAGTTTGTTGTTGTCATGCGGAAAATGCAAAAAGGTTCAAAGGTAAGAAGAGATATTTTGTCGTCCAGTAAATGCACATGAAATACGAATTTGTCTTCTGCATCGCACCAGAAAAGAAGATATTAATAATCCAAAGATGCACATAGCTAAAACAAACAAGTACATACATAACTCCCTAAACGTTCGCGTAATATATACATTCATGAATGAGAGAGAACAAAGCTGTTTCAGACTAGCTTTAGCAGCTGCTGTTTTTATACGTCTGTACAAAGAGAGAGAGAGACAGAGAGACGGAGAGACAGAGAGACGGAAAGGTGCTTCTGCAGTGAGGAGTCAAGTTACAAAAAGCCATTCATGAGTTGCATTACCTCGTTCATTTTTACCTTATGCTTTTTCATGTTTCCCCCATTATTTTTGAAATTGTATATTGTCATTTACATGAACAGTGCTATGATCATCATAAACCACACAAAAAAAATTGCTTTATATATATTTCAGATAAAAATGTGTTTCGAAAGGCAATGGGTTTTTGAGAATCTATTCCAGCACTCTCTCTTTCTACGCATGTGGGCACGATGTTTTTCAACATAAAAACCAAAAAAAAAAAAAAAACACGGACAGTTTGCATGCCTTTGAAAGACGCACGCTTATCGATTTGTGTTCCGATTAAACGTTACTGCCATGTCCTCAGAATGAGATTCACGTAGCCGCAAGAGCCTGATTGGACTGGAGGATCAATAAGGTGGCAGAGAAATGGAGAGATGGGAGTGTACGTAAGAGACAGACAGACAGAGGGAGAGCGTGTGAGGTATATTTGCTGATCTTCATTACACCTATAAAAGAAAAGAAATGAGAAGTGGCAGCGAGGGAGTGGTAATATTTTGTTGCAGCTACGGCCCCAGCTCAGCCCTTGAGTACTTTGCATTATGCCCTTTTCAATTTCGGCTATAATGCTACAAAAATAAAACAGAATGTGTTGACCTCATCTGTTTCACTTGCGAAGCACAACCTTTCAGCGGTAAGACAACAATATGCATAACGTAGGACAAACGGATGCGATAACTCCCATATGCTGTGGGAATTCATACTTCACATGTTTACATGTCTTAGGAAGATCTGGAAATGAAGTGGGCCAATGTCAGAAGATTAGAAATGTGAGTATTGCTGCAGGGGAGAGACAACCCATAAGAGGACCCATCTGCTCAAAGAAGCTGGGTATAATTAACAAGGCTTTAGGTTTTAATTAATCTATTTCAATCAGATGAGAAAGTCTACCTTTCGTTATGGGATTATTTCATCCAAGGTCACATTTTGTCATTACATTAAGCGTTGATTCTGTGCTCTTACTTCCTTATTCTTATGACGCCTTTTTGATGAACCTCGCAAAACACCCCTTGAACTTTTATGTACTTTTTGGGGTTGTACTGTACATGCACTGAGTCGTGCAGGTCTTCTTTTAGGATTGAATTATCAACAACGACCTTTCCATCAGCTGTAGCTAGTTTTCTTGTTTGTTTTGTACTCACCTCACGATACTGTCACCCCGTTGTGTTACCATAGGGATGGTAGGTTGGACCCCATCCCCACCCCGCATCAACATGCATCGTTTGGAAACAATTCAGTTTTGGCCTCATCTGATAGCATCAGCTCAAATCACTTATGCCACATACAGAGAAATGTGGAAAAAGTTCATGGGGTGTGAATACATTTAGGAATTATTGTGTTTCTTTTCACCATCGTGATCTGCGTCTGGCGCACCAGTCCTGAGAAGAGAATAGGAATAACAGACCCTCTGCTTTCCACATCACTCCAATCACAATCGTGCCTGTAAAGGAGTGCGTCAGCCCTGCAGTGCCCTCCAATGGTGGGTCTATGTCCAGGGAGGAAGTAGCAGCACCTGGTGATAGTCCCTGCGGCCAAACTCCACCAGCTGAGCCCCGAAAACAAGCACCATCTGACCATCTGATGATAATAATAATATCTCTGTCACACTGCCAGCTCCATGTGGCAGGAGTATCAGAGAGAGGCTATTACTCTGCTTTGCCAGAGTTCCCTTATCTTCTCTCCCCTATTCGAGGGGTTGATGTCGCATTTTGTGGGGGAAAAAAAAAAAAAGAAAGATTTCTCTGTGGATGCATAGGTGTGGGAAAACCACAGTGCAGAATACACAGAGGTGAAAAAAAAGCTGGACTTCTACCAGGTTTGGGGTTCATGTACCTTTTTTTATAGAAAATATATAATGAATGTAGTATTTACTTTCATGTAAATAAGACATAGATGAAGACATGATGCTTTACTTCACAAAAACATCATGTCTAAGGCTGAGATGCTGCAGATTTTGGAACAATGCTGTTGTCGCTCCATGCCCCGTCATTATTGACTAAAAAATTAATTCAGGGAGAAAATGACTCAACTCAAGCAGTTCTCTGATAAGATGCTCCAGACTGCTTCAGTTGTGCAGATTCTTACCCTCAAATCTCTCTTAGGCACTTGCTAGAGGTTATTGCTGCAAAGTTGCCTCAAGTCTGAGGGCAAATTGGGTTAAATGATCATGAATCATTCTTATCATCGCAAACCACACGACAGATTTCCTAAGGTGTGAAATTAAGACATGGGTGCATATCATAAATGTCCTTCTAGAATATCCAGACCTGGATAGATCTTCCAAAACTGCAGTGGTCAACAAACACAGGCACATCTGACTCATTTTAACCCAAAGCTATTCTGTTTGTTTGTTTTTTAAAGTGGGTCAGATATTGTGTGACTTCTTGTAATCTTGGTAAATTCCCAATCAAAAGAATCAACAGATGTTTATCGATTCTTTTGAGATCTCAACTTTAACCGACTGGTGAACCTACATAAGTTATTATGGTGCAGTAGACAATTAAGTGCATGGTGCAAAGCTCGGCATGTGTAAGCACGGGTCTATTTAAATGCTATCTCTGATAAGAGAGTCCCATGAGAACATTTGAATGCCAGATAAAAATTAGTTCCATGCCTCTGAGGCACCGACGACTCCACGCTCCTAAACACATTATGAAAAGTCAGTTTTTTGCCAACTCAGGGTTGTTTTCATGCATTAGGGTTAAATCTAAGGCCATTGCGTGGTGTCAGCAAGTCTGCAGTATTCTTAGAAAACGGCTAATCTAACAGTGTAATGCATTATACAGCACACATTGCAGCTTTTTATGTTGCCTCCAAAAGTGTTTGTCCCCTTACTGTAAAAACCAAGCACTACTCTTAAAATGAGGGAGGGAAAAAAACAAAACAAAAAAAACACTTCAACACAAGATGCAGTTTCTCTACAAAGTATTTGTCGTGAGCTTTCATTTGCTCCTCCTTCACTAGGAACACCCTGTCTGCTCTGCCCTTAACTGGAACAGAACAAAACCTCACACCTGTGAAGGAGAGCCAATGGCTTTCTTTAGAGTTCAAGCAAAAACGTGCTTCTGTCTATCTGCCTGTCTGTCTGTCTTCCTTTCCTCTTCAGGCTTTCCTGTTAACTTGTCAGTTACCTATATTACTTGCGTATCTTGGTGCCAAGGACGCACATTCCACACACAGCGATCAATACCTGGCTTCTCTATCCTATCTGAGACCATACTTCACCATACTCCATCTCCACATCATTCAGCCCTGATTGGAGCAGTTTCAGCAGTATTGGCAGTGACTTTTTAGAGTCCTTGGGGAGGCAGGCAGTGGTGGGGCAATGAGGGCCGAAGTAATTGATGATTTCTTTTTCTTTCTTTTTTTTACTTTTAATAGAGTTTTCACCTTGATGCAGCTATAGCAAAATGATGACAAAGCGGTAGACTGTAAACACTGCTTTATCTCACATACATGCATGTTAGGCATTGTGGGAAAAAAAAAACTCTATTTAGCTTAAGCTTACCCGATTTCAGTGAACTGTACTGACGGGTAAATATAAAGAGCGTTAGTATTGTTGCACCTAGTATCATATTGTGACGAGGCATCACAGGTCTGGAGTGAGCATGGCCTGAGTTGTTGTTTCTCACTGGACACTGGTTGCCAACCATAAGGTATTGTGTTTGTCAGAGCCAAACTTTAGCTAGGCGAAGAGACGCCCCTGGGAATATCTTACTCACCCAAGCCGGATATGTGTGCGCACACGCGAGCGGTTGCGAGGAACTGACAGGGCTGTCATTTTAGGCCAATGGTGTTGAACTCACTGTGTCAGCTCCTGCAGGCAGCTATTGGTCCTCCTATCATTTTACTCTCCCCTACTTACCCTCAGTGTGGTGAACTGGTCACGTTCTTGTCACCACTCTCTCCTGACGTGTGTGCATTGAGAAGTTGGGCAGTGGAAGGTGTTTGTCGTAGCTGCGCCCGAGTGAAAATTGGAGGTAGGCAGGCATTTGTAAAATTCATTCGAGTGTATGCTTCCTTTGTGTATTACGTAGCGCTGGCACTTCACTTTTGCATTCCTGCATCATTACATCTCTCCCCAAGGTTGGGCCTAAAGCTGGACCCCACAGGATACAGATTGAGAGCCGAGGCGAGAGAGTGGAGAAAGGATAGGAGTAAGGGGCAGGAAAAGGTAGTGCATGCACGGAAAGAACACAAGACAGTTCAATAAGTTAAAACGCAAATGGACTGAGTAAAATGGAAAATTAAATGAAGGGAACAATGAGAAAATTATACCAAGAGAATCTTTTGAGAAGAAACATAAAATACTCTTTATGAGCACCAGCTGTTCACATAGCACTATACTGCAAATGCAGTGGAGCTGTATAGATAATAGTGAGAAAGCATCCCTTCTTACAAGCACAGTTTACTACATCTAAGCTGTTTTAGATAACCACGATGTGCATAAATTAGCCATTTGTACTGCATTTTTACTCCAAAAACACAAGGATACAGTAACCAGGGTAAGTCAACAAAATGTCATGTTCACAAGTTGTTAAAGCAATAATTAGATAGTTTTACAAATTATAGATAGTAATATGTTTTACATAGTAATTGCTATGATTCACAGAGTATCACTGTTTTTAAATCTCATACCCATAGACTTCAGTGTACATGCAAGTATTTTTAATTTTGGATATCTTTAATTATTTTGCAAGTCTCGATTTGACCCCCCTCCCTCTTCTGACTAGGTTGCTTGGAAATATACAGACTTCTCATAATGCGTTGGTAGGTACCCCACTAGAAAAACAAGACGTCAATTAAAATGACAGAAAGCTGATTTTAAAAAGTCAATAAAAGATTAAATGTGGAAGAGATGAAAATAGAAGAAATCAAGTCGGAGGGAAAATCTGGTGTGCTTTTGTACTGTACAATGAAAACGTCACTGAGATTTTTAATTTATATATATATATTATTATTTATTTTTTTTTTAATTGCTGATTGTCATGTAATTTTATTTCAGTAGTTTGTGATTTTTTTTGACCTGACCTGTTAATCTAAGTTATAAATGTGACACGACATGGAGGTCAAATTTTCTTCAACTATTCAAATTAGGAAAGACAAGAGAACAACTAATTCAAAAGGAGGCAGATGTGTGTTGCTCTTCCTAAGACATGAGTCTCTAACGTTGCTTGCATATCCAGTCAGAGCAATAATTTAAAGAGCTGAAATAATTGAAACTGGTAAACAAGGCTGGATGGGGGAGTACAGCTCAGCAAAGAAATGTAAGCATCTGGAAAAGTATTGCAATTTACTTTCCTGAAAAATCAAACACCACTCCTAACACTCTGTCGCTAACTCCGTGATGGATGCTGTGGTTCACTTGTGAATAGCACCACCAATTACATAGCGACAACACAGAGCTAACAGCAATTCTAAGCCTCAAAGGACTCAATTACTGCTGTTGGCTTGCTTGGACGGGGTGGGGGGCGAAATAGACAGAAAAAGATATCTAATGTCAGATTCCTAAAATGATGGTTTCCCATTTGTTATCCCATATGCAACACGGGTCTTCCCAGACAATTTGCACTGTGTGCGATTTCAGACGCTAACAGTTTGAACGGTTTTCTAAGAGCATGTTTCTTCGTTTGAAAGAAAAAAAAAAAACCTGAAAAGCTTGTGGTTTTATTGCTTGTTGTTTTGGCTTCCCTTTGTACTGTGACTGAAAGTGCAAGCAAATGAAGCGACTCTGTGAACATGTCCTTGCACATGGCAGGTTCAAGTGCAGTAAGTCTAGCTGTGCAATTAGTGTTTAATATGTCAGGTTCTTTCTTCCAGCCTCCTGAGAAGGACTGCATGATATACTGGCTTATTCTTCTCTCCGACAGCATAAACAGGCGTTGGAGTGAGAAAGGGCGGAAATTATTTCCTGACACTCAAGTCAGTTTCTGGCATGCATTTGTTTGACAAAGGATGATGGGAAATGTAGTGGAGCAGGTAAAATGGAAAGAGGTTATTACTGACATAATGATGCTGGGCTTTTATGTCGGTATATTGTGCTCCGTAATTACTATGGCGGGTTTTACAATAAAGGGGAGCAGCACCAAAGGTCGTTTTAGTATTAAACCACATCAAAAATTATCGCCTTGAGGGGTGGGGGGGGGAGAAAAGATGGAAGGAATGAAAATGAGCTGAGAAGAAGAGAAGTGAGCGCAATAATGAAGGAACTGGATTGAAAAGGTCATCAAGGAATGTCAAATATGGCATTAGAGAGCTATAGTAAAGCTGTACATATGAAACATGCAGAGCGAAATGAGATGTTATGTCATTTATCTTTCCATATGCAGCATTGAATTCTATTCAGTTTGTTTGCAGTGCCCCAGTTGGCAACAAAAGTCCCCTCAAGGCACTTTACAAGACAAATAGGTCTAATTTATATCCAAAACACAATCCATTTCATGATTGCACTGATAAAAGTTGGAGGAAATAAAAATAGCTTATGATCTTCTTATATTGAATTTCTCCAACTAGTGATGTAAAAGAACATTGCTGATTATTTTCTTCTTGGAATCATCCTCACACACTGACTTTACTACAACTACCGAAGCAGTTTCTTTGTTCCTTGCCTTGGTACACCAGAAAAAGTCTGCTGCTAAAATGAGATGCGTTGCTATAAAAAAAGTACTTGTCTTCTTGCTGATTTATTCTGTTTTTGCGTGGGGGGGGGGTTGTTTTTTTTTTGTCACACTTGAGTGTTTTTTAGTTCATTGGAGTAATTACAAAATCTGAGTTTTCAAATGATTTTATTTAGGAAGGGGAACTAATTCTCCAAACTAACCTGGCCGTGTGTAGAAAAAAAATAAATTGCATATGAAGCATCTGAGATGTGAGATGGCTGGAAATGAGTCTTTCACATTGCTATAGAAGGACTTTGGCCTTCTGTTCTTTACGGAATTGTTTTCAATTCAGTCGCACTGTTTTTAAGCATTTACGACGAGTTGATGTCGTAAATGCTTACGTCATTTATAGAGACAGATTCGCTGATTTACTTTGGATCATTGTCTTGTTTGGTAAGTCAGGTGCACCTGAGCTTAAGGTCAGGTATTGATTCTGGACATCCTCCTCTCTCAGCAGCGCTTCTTTTTTTTGCCTTGAAGTCTTCTATGAAAGGAGGACTGTAACAACACTTGAGGTACAGACGAATCATCTTCATTAACAAAGCAATGGATTTGAACTTGTGTTCTTTATCAGGGCTTGTTACTAAAGTTGCTGTTTCAGTACCTGCAGTCTGAGATCCATGAGCTTGCCTTTTAAATACAAGAAAAACGTATATTTTGGTAACCAGCTGCACCGATATATTAAATGAACTAGAAATACACCAATAAAAAATGGGCAGAATCACACCACCATCTTAATGAGTTTAATTTAGCTCAATAAGACCCAAAAACCTTAATTGTATGTCTTTGACGTGACTCAAATTAACCAATAAAGTGGTTTTATAACATTAAAGGGATGGCAGTTTCCATGTTTTATGTCTCTTTAGTTCAGACAAGAGAGGCAAATTCTATTAATAAATATAGTTTCCATAGCAACAGAGCATGTTTGAATCTCTGTTACAGCGGCTCATAATTTTACAAAGTATCTAATACCAAAAACGTCACACAGTAATAACGAAGCCACTGAAAAGTTTACAAATCTTTTTAGATAAGAGCAAATTGTTTTTCGGCCATCTTCATAATTCTGATCCTACTGTAGACACAAAGGCAAGTCTGCTACGGCAAATTGCTCATCTCCCACACGAGGTATTATGCATACATTTAAATGAAAAGTCTGCCTATATTTATATAATTTAATGTAAATTGCAGCCAGGGCATCTTCATTCAATGCTTTCTAGCCCTGATTGAATTAGTTAAAGAAATGCAGCACTTCGCTGTCTTTGACAATCCACTGCATTACCCGTTGTTCTAGAAAATCCGCGAATCAGATGTTGTTTTTAAAGTTTTGAGGAAATGTCTAGTCAACACCACAATATGAATAATATGAAAGTAAAACTGTCATTATTTTTTTTCTGCTTTTATTTACTTTACAGCGTCTGATGTGTTTGTGCCTTAATGGCCTGCAACCTGAAGCAAAAAGCTGTGCAAACTGCTTCCGTCCACTAGACTGCATGAGCAAGTTTGCTTCTGCATGCAATGAGTGCAGTTTGCCATGTGATCCAGGGCAGAAATAAAGCAAATAGAACGTACAGCACAGTTGCCAAAAATTGAGGAATCCGCTGCTTTGTGAATTCCCCCCTGCAGCATTACAAGTACGAGGTGATTGTTATTGGGAAAGTAAATATTACAAAGAAAATTGCAAGAACTCATACATTTAATAACACGGTGTGAAGTGATTACATCAGTTTGTATGAGGCGCTGCATTGTAGAAAAACTTTAAGTTATTGGCCTCAGCTCTGAAATACTTATCAGCAAACCAAAGAGACCAAAGTCAGCGTCTCATAGGAACTTTTAACAGTTCACGTATTTGTATGGAACATGTCTGGTACAGCCCTGTCAGCTCAGTGCACACATCTACGGACAAATGCGCTGTCGTTTGATGCCTATACATATGCAGAATGTTGACGTGTAGAACTCTGTGCGTCGTGCATTTTTCTGTACCAACTTTAAAAAGTGGCACCAAAACCATACAAATGTGACTCCCAGCTATCGCCAAGCTCTACTCTTCAGAAAGAAGGAGAAAGAAAGGCGGATATCTCTCCTGCACTTAATTTAATTTCTCACCTGAAATAATGTAAAGCATAATATAATCAATAAACTCACATCTAAAATGGCACCTGAAGCACCCAACCAGCCCAAATCTCTACATCCCATAAGATCCAAATTAGAGGACTCACCCTTAATTAGGGGGTATTTTCCCAACAGCTGCACAAGCTGCATTCAAGTACAGCTGGGGACACTATGTTGTTAAAATATGAAAACAACTCCAGAGAGATTTAAAGATGTTTTTTTCTTAAATGAGGTAATAGCCTTGTTTAACATTGACTATTTTCAGCTGGTTATGTTGTTGTATGATTTATTCCTAAAGCCAGGCAATGGCTACAGGCACTGGATGGCTAGGGCTGCTTATGCTACTTTATTCAATCCAGTCAAATGTCCAGTCATTTCTGTGCTTTCCACCTTTTACGTTTCAGGCAAGCCAAATTTCAGAAACGTAAAATATTCTTTATTTACTGCTGAGAGAAGTAAAAAAACTACAATCCTTTGTTTATTTCTCTTAATTAAAGTGCACCAAAACATGACTTTAAAACCTGTATATGTACTGAATCATGATTTCCTGTACATATTACCCACAGCTTATCAGTATTATCTCATGAAATGAGAAAGATTTAAAAATCAATCAACTCAAGAATGTCTGTCAATGTTTGTTTTTTTTTTTAAATTACTTTTATGTTGCCCACAAATGAATATTGCTGATGCAGACTCACATCTGCAAGGCTAAAGCAACAATCTAGGTTCCCTAAATTATCTGACCCTGACTCTGACCAAAGTGCTTGTGCATGCAGGTTTCACAGCGGGGGAGCTTCTCAGGCTGGAGAGTAACAAGGTATTTATGCATTACAATATCAACTGCTGGGTAAAGTCCAGAGCTTGGCTTTATTTCCTCTGAGAAATATAACCCTTGTGGAGATGAAAACATCAGCTCACGCTCTCATGCCTCCCCATTGATAAATGGACAAAAATCAATAGGTGAAGACCGCCTGTTTGGAGTTTCTTAAAGATGGAAGTCGGCACAAGTAAGCGCCTGTTTCCTTCAAGGTTCATTGATTTTCTGTGACTTATGTTCAAAGACCTCAACCACCTCTAAGATGATACATTCAGAAAGAAAAAAAAAACAATCTTTATAAAAAACTTAAGGAGAAAATTCTTATGCCAACTCTTAAGCAATGCAAGTTATACCTCAAACTAATATGCCCTTCTGGTCAAATTCAGAGCATATTTAAGTATTTCCCATGTTACTTGTGCTGTAGCTCATGCAAAGAAAGTTATGTAGGTACCAAATGTGCACATTTAAATTTTACTAAACATGCTTCATTGACAACTGTGACAATAAGGACAGAAGGCAGTCAGAGTGATCGCTAACGCAGAGCCTTAAGTACCCCAACGCGCAGATGGGAGCCTTCATGGAACCTCGTGTTATGACACAGAGCTCTTAATGTTTGAGAAAAGGAAAGTATGAGAGGAGTCAGAGGATAACAAAAGCTTTAGTGCACAATCAAACAGACTGCTGGGCTATATCACACCATTTGCATATTGTAATGAGCCCACTGTTTAGGGTTAGCAGCTTATTCTAATGATGCATTTAGCTTTTAATAAATCATTTAGGGCAGTTTTCTGCTGGAGCACAAGGAGATCTGCGTGTGTGTGTGTGTGCGTGCGTGTGTGTGTGTGCGCGTGGGTTTGGAGGGGGTGGGGTTTGTATTATAATGTAGCATTATAATGTATTTGTGTCTGCCATTGGGCTGGGGTTGAATGGGAATCCACAACTTGGTAAGAAATATTTTTTGGAGCACCAGATTCAGTTATCTTTATTCAAATGTGTCCTTGTGTGTTTATGTATGCTTGCTATATCTTCTTCCAAGATATTTTGAAGAATCCTCTTGCAAAGCCTCCGCTTGTAGAAATACAGATTCGTTACTTTAAGACCCTTAGCCTGGTTTCGGTTTGTCTTTTCCATTTACAGTCATATCTCTGTCTGAGCAATTTTCGAATATATGTTACCTTGGAAAAGTTTTCATATGTACAGAACTTTGCCTCATTTTGTTACTTTGCAACACAGGTGCCATATAAAAAAACCTTACCCATATAAAAACTCATGGCAGGCCAGATTTGGACCTAGGGCCTTGAGTTTGACACATGTGCTTTGTAACCAAACTTCAATATACTTTATTAGAATTTTATGTGATAGCACAACCCAAAATGGTGCATAATTGAGAAGTACCAATGTGACATTAGAAATGTGACTGGATTTAGGCCTCAGCTTTGACAGAGCCATTCAGATGGATGAATATGCTTTGACACAAACCATTCCATTGTAGCTGTGTTTTGTTTTTGTTTTTTAGTTGATGTCTCCTTCAGGATTTTCTTGTATTTAGCTCTTTCTGCTTATCAACTGTCCAGCAAATTCTGGTTGACTTGTTTGCCTCATCTCCTACATGGTTTGTGGCAATTTTAAAACTGGAATTCATGTCTTTCTTCCAATGTCAGTTTTCTGTTTGCCATTCTTTCATAAAGGCTACATATGTTGCAGTGCACCGCTTATAGTTCGGTCAGCAAATTCCTCCACCTCAGCCGTACATTTCTGCTGCTCCTATAGTGTCACTACCGTCTATTTGCTGCTTCTCTGAATAATGCATACCTTACCCATCCTGTCATTTCGAGTGGCCAAGCAATTTGTTGGTCAATTTGCAGTTGTGTTGTGCTCTTTTTAGTTATGGATGCTTGATTGAAGTTCAAGTTTGAATTTCCTCAATGCTGAATATAACTGGCATTTTGGCAACAAACTAATGGACACTAATAGTAATGTGGCTGCTGTCTGAAATAACAGCTGTTAAACAAAAATCTACTTTTATTCAGTGATGTGATGTCATGTTTTTCCCACTTTCAAAACAACTATCACTCTATTGGTTTAGAGAAAAGTTAGAGAGAGCAATGTTAAAACATGACAAAAAAAAAAAAGGGTGGAAAACCTTAAGTTCTGATTCTCTCCAGGCAGTGTTGGGGCTACCACAAATCAAGACAACATGGAAGTAGCTCTTAGTCAAAATATTACATTGTTGCGTCTACCTTTGAAAGAGGTGAAGCAAAGAGGCAATCCAGTCACCAACTTTTTTCACACTGCTGCTAATTTGGGGCATTTGTGATTAGAGGGATTTGCAATGGTTGTTTAAGAGAGATTAGTCTTCATATGGGATTTCAGGCATGTACAATGTTTAAATGCAAACAGACACATTCAGATAAACAGATCGGTTTAGTTTCATTGGTGGGGAAACAGTGATATGATGTTTAAAACTGAACAATAGAGGACATTGGAATTACCTTTTTTTGTACTCATTCCCACTGTTTTCTTTTTCCCTTTGTCATTCAAACACATTTTTTTTCTTTCTCAGCTGAGCCAGAATAAAATTTGTGAAGATCCACCAAAGTGGAACATGCTGGTCGCCTATCTGCCGCGGTTGAGACTCTACAGTAAAACAGACACTTGCTTCTTTACTCTGGAACACACACACACACACATACACTCACATGTACAGTTAGATGGTGTTCACACTCGCTGTGAGTAGGGATGGCGGAGACCCAAATGGCTTGGATTGCCAACGGCGTCTTGCTGCCCTGCCACTGTGGCCCGCTGCATGTAGGTCAGCCCAGACTGGAGGCATGCTTCACCTCCCCTACCATCCTCATCACTGTCCCTCGGATTCAACTCTCGCCGTCTCCTCCATTGCTTAATTCAATGCTTCAGTCACAACAGTGACTTTTTACCCAAACACTCATTCACTAAATAGGAGCAACAGTAGAAACCAGACATTTTTAGATGCACTTTACCGAAAAACAGTTGTTTTTTTTCTTACGGTCTGGCTTTAAAATCAGACAAAGCTTTTCCTATTTAAGGTCATTTAGGATTACCGATATCCACTTGCTAAATGGTAGAAGTACGAGTTATACATTTGAACAATTTGGGAAAACTCGGATGATGAAATCATGGCTTTTTTTAGTTTGTCAACAACATTTGAGCTAAATGGAGGCTGACTTGCAAATAAATTTTATGGAAATACCACAAACATGACTACGTACTGCATTTTAGTCAGTAATTACTATGAAGCTTGCTCCAAATAGATGAATTATAGAAGGGGATTATTGTATTAAATTGTGAATATATTCCAGAAACATTTAATCTTTTAAGTAGAGAAGATATTTCAACTTCTGGTATTATATGGTTAATGGTTCAAGAGACATCCATGCAAGCTGTAGACAGATGTGAATTTACACAAGTTTGATCTGGAAATTCAAAACCTACTGTAATTTAAAGAAATCTCTATTTCTCTGGGATGCGTGCAAGGTTTAGTAACCGCTAAATCTTTTGTTGCAGAATAATATTTCCAGATTGAATTATTCAGTTAATATTTGCATCTTGGCACATATTCAAGAGGAATTCTTTTAGATATAATTTTATGCATTAGCTAAAATGTGTTTAAGCTCTGCTGTGTACCTTTTTTTTAACATCAATGTGAGGCTGAAATTTATTTTCAAAACTCAATATATACATATATATATATACAAATATATATATATATATTTTTTATGTGTCTAAACTTCATTACTTTAGCCGGAAGAGTAATAGCACTGTCCAACACATGTTGGGGAAATAGACTACTTTTCAGCTGCAGGTAAAACATCCAAACAGAAAGAAATGAATTTTGAAGGGGAAATTGTGTGCAGACTTACGATAAGGACAATGCAATTACAGATACAAGAGTTCCAGGCAGCAGTGTGCATAATTTAGGATGGAAACTTGAAGATTCTGAAAGTGAATGATCAAAAGGTTGCTCCTGATAGGATGAGGAAATCAGAGCTGCTGTGATTTCAATTCTGCTCACTAAAAAAAAAAAAAAGAAAAAAAGTGCGTTTTTAGTTAGCGGTGCTCGTCTCTTGTGTTTGAATGTCACTGCATGCAATTATGCACCTATGTTGAAATGAATGATGTTGCTTTTCTATTCACCTTTTCATTTTCTGATGTTACTGAAGCATTTAAATACTGACATCTATCCATCCATCCATCCTACAGGTAGGTCACTATAGAAATAGAGGCACAATGTGATATTGTTTTAGACCAAAATGCTTTCCGATGACTCTGGTATTGCCAGTCTGGATAAGTATGGAAATTTGACATTTAGAATTTCAAGGAACCCTATCTACACTATTATGTAGATACAAGTCAAAGGTTGGCATAAAGACTGTGAATGGTCATGTGATTCATGATGTTTTGATTTTTTACGTACAAGGAACCTAAGCAGACAGATGGCAGATATTTCCCCCTATATCTATTGTCTTCTTCCCTGTCCAGCTGCCTGCGTATGTTGAGTTGATCACTCAACGTTCACTTCTATCTTCCTCGTCTAAAGGCCATTACTGCTGTTAAAAATTTAAGACGCTTCGTGAAAACTGTGCTGACTGCTTTTCAAGTGATTTTCTACAAATTATTGAGATGCCAGGATGACTTTTATCCTCACATCTGTTTGCCCTCTGCCGCCTTGATGTGTTTGCTTTTCACCAAATGTCACCCTTCATATCTCTCATCCTGAGCTTTCCACATCTCTATTTATTCTTTTAGTAGCTCTGTCCTTTCAAGCCATTCTCAGTATGCCAAACACTCCTTCCCTCGTTTTTCTTGAACTTAATGCTCCAAAGAAATTGCATTTAATGAAGCATATGGGCTGAAAGGTTGCTCCTTTTTTTTGTGGAGGTCTTCTTTATGCATGTTTCAAAAGACTGACATTTGACAAATGCAAATGAAAAAAATCTATAATATATATATTTATTTTTTAATTTAAATTCATCTGTTCTGTGAAACAGATTTTTTTTTTGGAGAACATGACAGAAAACGCAGCACTTTTCGGACAAGGAACTGCAGGAGTGCGATAAAAGTGCAGAAGATTAGAGGTTATGTTTCAGGTTAGAAAACAATATCTAAACTTTGAATATCACACAGAGTATTGTTCAGTCAATATAGTCAACAATAAGCTATATTGTTGAAAGAAAAGCTAGATGAAGTCTGCCACAAGCTATGTAGAGGATACAGCAAACTCAGGTCAGACAGATGAGGTCAAATCGGAAGAATTTCAGCCTTTAAACAAACTGGTGTCTGAGATAAAGCTATTTTGCAAAGAATAGGCAAAAATGGTGGAATGTGCTTGCAGAGGCATACCTCAAAAAATATGCAGCAGACAAATTTGGTTTTACAAAGTACTGACCATAAGGGGTCGAATTCAAATGCCATGCAGAGTCTTGTTAGTTGTATTACAATATGGGAAATCTGAATCAATTCACTGCTGCTAAAAATCCACATTTGTGTAAAATGTTGTTTGATCCCAACATTTTACATAAATGTAAAATGTTGTTTGATCCCTGAAGTCGTTGTGAAAGAATAATGCAACAGAGTGTTTCATGAAAACTTTATTTTTTATTTTTTTACAAACACCCCTAAGGAAAAACAAAACAAACAAAAAAAAAGTCGATTGTAGGCTGTTTTCGTTCAGTGATTCCCATTTTCACCCGCTTTGCACTTTTTTCTGTGGTTTTTTTTTTTTTTTTGCCCTGTCATTTTTCATCACAGTTATTTTCTCCTCGGCTTCAGGAAAGCACACCAACACAAATTGTTGACAGAGTCAAAATGTCCACCTGTTTTTGTTGGGGGGGTTTTTTCCACCACAGTGGAACTGACTGACATTATGACTGATGTTTTCAGAAGTTGTTTTCCTGATAGCTCAACTGTGCAGAGATACGTTATTGTGAGGAAGATTTTTTTTCCCCCCGTACAGATTTGCTTTTTTGTCACTCTTCAAGTGTTTCAAACCACTGAAGAAATTTTCATATCAGACAAAGATAACCATAGTATTTACAATAAGTGGTTTTCAAATTCTTCTTGGTAATGGAAAAGGTATCCAGAATCATCTTCTGAAAAATAAATTGTTCCTCCTTATTAAAGTATGAATTTACTCTGTTTTGCACAGCTTCTTTTGGCATGTTCCCTAACCATAGACAGACTATACTGTCACTTTAAGGAGGATAGTCAGCACACACAACTCCAAAGCCAGAGCAGAAAGACGTGTGTGCAATTCAGAGGAACATCCAAAATTAATGACCCTTCACTCACTGTATGTATTTTTTCGTTTTGATGTGAGCAAGGTGAAGAGGTTTCAGTTAAATGCCACGGCCAGCACACTGCGCTTGCCTACTTTAAATTGAAGAATGATATACCGTGCGTGTTGCTTATCAGCTTCTAATACACCCAGACCTATTTAATTAGAAACCGGGTTAAATAGAACCTGTCACACAGCTTGAAGTAAGGTAAAAGATCTCAAACAGCATCCCATCATTCCACAGTTTAAAGAAATTAAACTTTGAGAAACAAAGTCACCCCTTCCCCCAACCCCCAAAAAAACCAAGTCTATCAATTCAGAAAGAGTTACACAGCCATTTCTGAGGCGTTGGGACTCCAGTGAATGAAGAGTGGATAGCCTATGAAAGTTACTCCGGCAACACATCGATGACTCACCCAGGAAGTCCCAAAAGAACCCAGCTCATCATCTAAAGCACTGAAACCCCCTCTTAACTCAGTTAAGGCCTATAAGAAAAAATTTATCCACGGGAGAAAATAGCTGCTGACAAAAAAAAAAAAAAGAACAAAGGCCAATATACATTGGCTAAAAAGCTATGTTGATAACCCAGAAGAATCATGTGAAAATATTTTCACATAATGCACCCAATTTTATCTGCATTGCAAAATACTTTTTTTTTTTTTTTTTACTGCATTGTTTTCATTGACAATAGTTTAGTCGCTGATCTTCAGGAACCTGTAATCGCATATGCTCACAGAAGTACACACAACTCCGCTTTGACGGTGAGCAAACTCTCAATTTCCTGCCTTATTTGTACTCCATCTTTTTGCTCCCCTGTAGGCAGAGGCTGAGATGCACACCTAAAACAGCCCCTAGTGCAGCTGTAACGATGAAGCCTGGAAAAAATCAAAGAGACTGGCTTCTTTGTGTGGGTGTCACTTTTGGTTTCATGTTTTTTAAGCTTTTAGATTACTTGAAAGGAACATCCCAACATTTAATGGGGGATTAGTAAGTTATCTGCCTGTGAAGTCTGGTTTTTTTTCCCCCCCTTACACATCATAGCATTTGAAAGTGTTTGTGGTCCTTTCAACTACTGTTTTTAATTCATTCAGTTCAGTCAGAACAAGTTGAAAAGACTCCAGGCTGCCTGGAGATAGATAATTCATACCATACCTGCTTTTATTTTCTTTAAAAAAAAAAAAGGAAAAACAGTTCAACATTACTGCAGAACAAAAGGGAACCTTATTTTTTTTATGTGCCGATTAAGCTTTGAATAAATTTTGTGTTTTCTTCCAGGATCGAACGATATTTTCAGGAAAAGAATTGTCATTCTGTCGTGCCAAATTTTTCTGACAAGCCCATTTTAAATAAGCTGCTCATATCTGCTAATTTGTTGTCTTTTCACATCACTTAGCATCCATTGGCTGCAGTTGGAAAACATTCATTCAACACATATTGATTTTTAAAGATGGGCTCGAGTAAAAACCAAGGATAAACAATCCTTTAGAAGTTCTATTTAAGTTCTTAATTCACGGAATATTATTCCGTCTTGCCATTCTGCTCTTTATGGTCGCATCACAAGCTGATATCAGCTGGATAATTAGCCGGGTTATATTATCAACATGTTCTGAAGGATTAGCCTGTGCTACTCCATGCCTCACACAGGATGATATACCACTCTGTCCCTTTGGCCTTTTGTTATTTGGACAATACCCTGTTTCCTTGCTTCTCCACCTGCACCTAGTTTCTCCCCATCATTGCATCATCTGTGTTCGTCTCTCCATTGATGCACTGTGCATGCTTGCAGCCCTCGCAGAGTGATCCCGTTAGAGGGCTAATGCTGTGAAAAATGACAGTAAACTGGCACTTTCGCTGCCATCGCCACCAGTTTGGGGCCGCCTGCCGCCTCCAGACCTGTTGCCTGGCAACTCCCCAGACAGCATTTCTCCAAAAGGCGAGAACTTCTGTCTGCTGTGCTGCGATACAAGCCCAAGCTTAATAAGCATTACATCTCGTTTTCTCTTATCGTTTAGTTGTTGGTGACACAAGTTAGCTGGGAGCTAAAGCTACGCAAAGAGCACCGATGCAGAATGTGTCTCAGTTTGGTAAATTAATAAAAGGATCCGCAAAGAGTGAAACATAAGAGAACATTATTGGGACAGAATGTTGTTGTTCAGCCAGAAGGATGACCGTAGATGATAATTATGTATTTTATTTTGAAGATTTTTGTCTCTACTTGTCAAACAGAAGGTGGGAATGGTTATGTAATGTAACCTTACATGTAAATTGATAAACTGTATGACTGAAACCAGCAAAACTTTTTTTGTTTGTTTTTATGGGTATAATTTGGCCAGCATAAAAAAGGAAGAGTCAGGCTTAAGAGCAAAAGGAGAGGTTTGCCAAGGAGGAAATATATTTAAATAAAAAAATAATAATAATTGGCTAATATTTCACATCAGCCAAGAAATGTTTTTAGTAATGTTTTAAAATAAATAAAATGTTTTTAAAATATTACATTATAAAATATTTTAAAAACATTTTACTCAAATTAATTTGTTTAAAAATAGAGTCTACATTAAAAAAAAAATCATTTCTAATATGTCGTACCCCACACAAACATTTCTGTAGTGTGCAAGTGTTTGCCTCGAAACTGTGTAAATGTACTTGTGCCTCTTCACTACCATCTAAAAAACAAGTTTGATCTACAAAAATTAACATAAAGGATAATAATTTGTAATTTATTACTTCAAATTTTTACTTATTTGGATTTCATGGACAAAAATCACCAAATAGGAACATGAGCTGAAGAGACAGCTTCTTATAATTACTTACTGCATCACATTTTGTTTTCCATTTCTGTGCTCGGCTCCTTTCCAAGCCGGTTGTCTAGCAGGAGTTGAGAAGAAGCTACTTGAAGCGCCATGATGAAAATATAATTCTTGACGTTTCAGATCCCCTTCTCAGCACTATGCCAACTAATTGTCGTTCCTTGTAAGGAAATAAAAAATAGCCCGTCTGTGCGTCATCTCCTGCCCCAGTTTTCGATGTCTCCACCAACGTGATGGCTTTTCAAGCGGTAACCCATTTTTATCCCAAGCTTCACCTAAAGCTAACAAGAAACCCAAACTCCAGTCGCAGCATATTCACGGGCATGAGTGACACAAACCAAGCAAGGTTGCTGGGGAACTCTCAGAGGGGGTTACAAGAGAGCTTTGACAGAGCCTGTGATCTCACTGCCAGCGATGCAATCCTCGGTCTTTAATGTGTTTCTGTTTTGAGACATCGGGGCTTCTTAAGAGGCTGGAAAGAAAAAAAGTATATTATACGTATATCCGAGTTGGGATTTGGAAATTAAAGTAAGAAAACGGCATCGTCATATGATATTGTGAATAAATAAAAAGGGGAAAAAAAGACTTTACATTGTAGGACCGTCTTATAGAGAATTTAGCCATGCTCACTTGTTCATGCATGCTTGCATTGTAATGTTTTATAAACATTGAATCAGTCAGTTAAATCTTATTAATGGAATATTATTCACAGAGTCAGGTGCAACACAAAGTGATGTTTACCCGGTACAGACGCACAGTGAAATGCCCTAAATGGTCAAATCATAGAGCAAAAAATGCTTTAAAAAAAAAAAGATGTTTATAGAACAATATTCTCAAAATATAACTACAGCTAGTGTTTTATCTATTAACACTAAATAAAAAGTTGCAGAAGTTATCAAGAGCATTCATAGGGTGGCGGTAACGTGGAGACACATCAATGTAGAGGTGGGTATTTATCGTAGTCGCATAAATGAATGCCATGAAACCACTGAATGGCATTCATTCAGTGGCATTCATTCATGTAACGAATAAACTAAACATTCAAACAGCATGCTATTAATATGGATTGAGAATTAAAATACAGGGTACTGCAATGTTCCCTCTTTCTTCTGCTCATTTTTTTATAAGTTGAATTTTAGGAAGCACACTGCTGTACTATAAGTATTCACACACTTGCATGCAGCAACCATCTGCTGAGGTAGTGTACATACGTAAGTCTGAGATGATTTGAAAGAGCAGCATGGGATTATTCTGAGTATCATCACATGTGGCTTCCAATTATCATACAGTACTATGCAAATGAATTTAGGCCATCTTTATATTTCCTTATTTTGCTGCCTCAAATGTTATTGGAAATTTTATGACCAATAGAAAGTAGCTCATAGTTCAGAAGTCCTATTTATAATTTACCAAAAGCCTACTAGCAGGTCATGTCCGTAAGCGCACAGCTGGCGCTACAATGGAATAGTCAACACCAAAGCATGTTCAAATGTTAGGACGGCCCAGTCAAAGTCTAAAGCTAAGTCCAGTGGAAAATCTATTCCAAGACTTGAAAATTTATGCTCGAAAAGGCTCTCTATCCAGTCCAACTGAACTTGAGTGTTGGCAAAGAATGGGACGAATGTCGGCGTCTAGATTTGTGACTCTGGTACATGGAAGATTTGAGCTGAATTTATTGTGAAAGATCGTTCTAAAAAAAAAAAAAAAAAGATTTCCTCAGGCGTGCCTAAGCTCACCACTAACCGGTCAACATTTTCATCAGTAAAGAAACGTTGATAATTATGAATGATTGGCCAGTCGCTCTAAAGAATCCCAGTCAAATACATTAAAGTTTGTGGTTGCAATATTTCTATTTTGCTAAAAAAAAAAAAAAGCAAAGTATAAACTGTCTTATCATTTTGCATCTAACTTACCCCTCCATTCATTTTCACTAACCTTTGGAGAGGGCTGTAATGGGAGCGAGTTTCGTCGGGTTCCTCGCAGCAGCAGTCGGCCTGTGTTGCCTATGCTCCTGCGTCAGAAGGTGTCTGCAACAGGAACTTAAAAATGAAACCGAGTGACTAAGTATTTCCTGTGTGTATCTTTAAAGTTTTCACTTAGTCATCTGGCAAACTTTTTTTTTTTTGTTCCACAGAGCAAGACACGACTGTGTGTGCTGTACTCATTTCTTTCCCCCTCCTCTCGTGTTGCCAACAGGCGGACCCACAAGGCCGGGACATTGCCATCCGTCCCTTCTTGGAGCACTGTGAGAACACCCACATGACCATTTGGCTTGGCATCGTGTATGCCTACAAGGGACTGCTAATGGTGAGAGAACAAAAAAATCTGACAGCATAATCACAGTCTGGACACGCATGGACACCCGCTTACTCTTTGTGCTATCTTAATTTGCAGATTATTAAAAAAAAAAAAATACATATATTATTAAAATAATTTAAAAAATGTTAAACTGTAATATACACCTTCTTTGTGTCAAGAATGTGAAGTTAGAAAAAAAATTGCATCTTCACTAAATAATTATTGGGAGAATTCTAACTTTAAGGATGTTTTTCATAATCTGCGTTTATGAAAAATTACAGATTTTTTCACAGAAAAATTACAAATTTATGAAAAATTACAGATTTTTCATAACACGACGCTAATATTGGTTCAAAGTGGACTCGCACTCTGCGAAAGCAAATTGCATTTTAAAATGATCCGTAAACATATCTGTTCCCTTCCAGCAGATAAATGAAACGGTACAATAGTATGATAATATCGTGTTTCTAAGAGACTTATTCAACTTAGAAGAGCGGTCTGTCACTGTTGCTGAAAACTTTGAAAACCTTTTATCTAGACTCAGTTCAGACATCAGAAAAGGTTCAACAGAGTTCAGTGTTTCTACTTGAGAGTGAAGTGGAAAGAAAATGAATATAATGGACGTGTAAAATATCTTGGGAGAATTAAAGAAAGAGGAGTTTCAGGAGTAAAACATGCCCTTCAAAACAACAGGATGGAAGGAGGGACACAATGGTTGATGAACAGATGATGGGTGTTTATGTATTGAGGTTCTGATGACCATTTCTAAATGGCCACCAGTCTGATTACACCAACATGCATCAATGGAAGCGCATTGTAATTTGTGTAGCAATCCTCTGCTGCAGCTCCCCTGTCCCTCCAAACAAAGACTTTGCACTCACAACTATCTCTGCTCTTGTCTTCTGAGACATCTCATTCAACAAAGTTAGTTTTTGATTCCTCTTTTCTGGGTTTTGGCCGTCTTCAGTCATCCGTTTAAACTGCAATTTGTCATTTTTTCTTTTTCCTTTTTCTTTACAGCTGTTTGGCTGCTTTCTGGCGTGGGAGACCAGGAACGTGAGCATCCCTGCCCTCAACGACAGCAAGTACATCGGAATGAGCGTGTACAACGTTGGCATCATGTGCATCATCGGCGCGGCCGTGTCGTTTCTGACCAGGGATCAGCCCAATGTCCAGTTCTGCATCGTAGCTCTCGTCATCATCTTTTGTAGCACCATCACCCTCTGTCTTGTCTTTGTTCCTAAGGTTGGTTTTTAAACAAAACCGAGAATTATCAATAGGCATGGGCTATGAGATTATTTGGTTCATTTCATTTTTATTTTTAATCAATTCTATCTAATCAAAAAGAGATTTCAAGTCAGTTAACCTACATTTGAAATTGAGCCTGGTTATCAAGCTCACATAATTATTCAGATTGTTTTTTTTTTTATTCTGTCTAAGAAAACCAGCAGATTGCATTGCAGCAAAGGGTCAGTCGCTTGTGGTTGTTTCGTGAACTTTGCAGCAATGCCTTTACTGGGCAAGAATATTTATCACGGTAGTAGAATTTTGAGTAAAAAATATGGCAAACAAAAATAAAACAACATTTCCAACATCTAATTTGTTTTAATAAATGGTAACTATTATTCCTACAGCTGCTAAAAATGTGAAACTATTTATTATTACAGGACGTCTCAAACGGCAGACCACTTTCAAAGATGTTTATGCATTTTAACATTCGCTGAATTTAGCAGCAGTGGGTTTCACAGAAATCGTTTTTGTGTAAAATATCATCACACTTCATCATTCTCCTCTTTATAGAGTAAAAAGTAGGTGTATTAGAAGCTGGCATTCACTGGCTTATTCAGGGAAGCTGCTTGAGTAGCCAGCTGGCTGTCTGCTGCCTCACATTAATGCCGCTCTTATTTTCCCAACTGCAATTTCATAAGGGCCTTATCTTAAAGTGATGAGTAGGACTTTTTCCAAGCAGCGACTTCTCGAGCAGCCAACATTGTGTTTCTCGTAAGCAAGAAAAAATGTGTGGAGATGACAGTCATGGGCATTGTTGCACAATCGGGGGAGGGGAGAGGCACAGATTGACTCTGCTTCACACAGATAAAGAAAACTTAGTTCCAGAGCATTCTCTGGCTTCTTATAAAATCTACTTTGACGCTACCATGTGAGTGTCGTACCATGAGTACCATTAGAAGAGGGAGGGAGGTACTTTGACGCCACTGACCGGTCAATGACTGCTTATCTCCAAATTCCGTAACTCACTTCCCATATTCCTGGCTCCTAAAATACTCCGTAAACAGTCGTGTTGTGTAACGTCAGCCTGAGTACAACAGTGACTAACATCCCATGACCCTTCCGACAGCTGATCACCATGAGAACAAACCCAGACGCAGCCACGCAGAACCGGCGGTTAAAGTTCACCCAAAATCAGAAGAAGGAAGATTCCAAGACCTCCACCTCGGTCACCAGCGTGAACCAGACCAACACCTCCCGACTGGACGGGCTGCAAACCGACAACCACCGCCTCCGCATGAGGATAACTGAGGTCTGAGCAAAAAAATGGCTTCCTGTTTAAAGCTCCTCTTAACAAATAATAAAAGGTATGAGACATATCAGTGGGCATAGTTGGAGAGGCTTTTAATGCCCTAATGGAAAAAAAAAAGAAAAAAGAAAGACATCTTAAAGGTAATGCAATTACAGGTACAATCATTTCACTTGAAGTTTGAAAAGATAAGAAAGAAACAGCCAAGCATTTATCTCCAGTAAATCTGAAACATAATAGCTCTCCCACATTTAGTTAATTTTCAGATATATTTTTTTTAATCCACTTTGTTACCTTTTAGATGGATAATTGTTAATACCTGCTCCGGTCACTGGTCAAGAGATGGTCACAATTTTCTATGCGCCCTCATTTTATATAACATGAGGATATATGTTCTTTCAGTAATTTAGGGGTGAATTTCAGCTCCTTCCCCCTTTTTTTATGTTCGATTTGAAATAACGACACAATCTAAGACACGGATGTTTACAACGGCTTGAGCTACCGGGAGCTGCAGTCTTTATTATGGACTCAGCGCCGGTCCAAAAACGCAGAACCTTCAGGCAAGTCGGCTCAGATGTCAGAGTTTACTGACAGACAGGGTAATTTAGAGTGAGAGCGCAGGAGCTGAAACAGGAGGTGAGAGCTCCAAGCAGAGAGCACGATCTGTGGTAGACGGAGAAGCACCAGGAATCTGTTGCACGGAGTTGGTTTTGTGCCTAGAGGCGGGTGGAATATTAATTCTTTCACATATTTTTACATTAACACCAACTCGACGTGTCTTAAATGGATTTTATGTGGTAGTCCAACTGGACACCTTGTTCTCAGAATGCTTTCCAAATGAACATCTGAAAAGTGTGGTGTGCATATACACCTTTTGAGACTGGGGAAAAAAAATAAATAAATACAATTTCAGTTGAAATGGATCAAATACAGTTTTGGTCTCATCTGTGCCAAAACACCTTCTCTCACATTGCTGCGTTTACAGCCTCACTGGTTGCAGACTGCAACAGCGAGTTATTATTCTGGCTTTCGTTCAGCAATGCTTTTGTTCCTCTGTTCCATAAAGTCCATATTTTTGGAGCGCACAATGTCTGCAGCTCCTCCATAGTTACTTTATCCCCGACTTGTCTGCTGTGTTCACCTGTTTTCATAATGCTGCTAATGTTTTCTGCAGCTGTATTTATATTTCAGCGGAATTACACACAGGTGTCAAGTAGTTGGGGGACTTTTGAATGAAATGGCTTAGGTGTATTAGAGTAAAAGGGGGTGAATATCTTTGCAGACCACAGTTTTCAGACCTCTATTTGTAAATAAATGTTGGCAACTTTATTAAGTTTCCTCCCCGTTTAAACTTAAAAGGGGAGCTCTGTTTCATAAAATCCGTATAACATACAGTTAGAGCCAGAAATATTTGGACAGTGACACAATTTTCGCAAGTTGGGCTCTGCATGCCACCGCATTAGATTTGAAATGAAACCTCTACAACAGAATTCAAGTGCAGATTGTAACGTTTAATTTAAAGGGTTGAACAAAAATATCTGATAGAAAATGTAGGAATTGTACACATTTCTTTACAAACACTCCACATTTTAGGAGCTCAAAAGTAATTGGACAAATAAACATAACCCAAACAAAAAAAATTTTTTTTCAATATTTTGTTGCGAATCCTTTGGAGGCAATCACTGCCTTAAGTCTGGAACCCATGGACATCACCAAACGCTGGGTTTCCTCCTTTTTAATGCCTTGCCAGGCCTTTACAGCCGCAGCCTTCAGGTCTTGCTTGTTTGTGGGTCTTTCCGTCTGAAGTCTTGATTTGAGCAAGTGAAATGCATGCTCAATTGGGTTAAGATCTGGTGATTGACTTGGCCATTGCAGAATGTTCCACTTTTTTGCACTCATGAACTCCTGGGTAGCTTTGGCTGTATGCTTGGGGTCATTGTCCATCTGTACTGTGAAGCGCCGTCCGATCAACTTTGCAGCATTTGGCTGAATCTGGGCTGAAAGTATATCCCGGTACACTTCAGAATTCATCCGGCTACTCTTGTCTGCTGTTATGTCATCAATAAACACAAGTGACCCAGTGCCATTGAAAGCCATGCATGCCCATGCCATCACGTTGCCTCCACCATGTTTTACAGAGGATGTGGTGTGCCTTGGATCATGTGCCGTTCCCTTTCTTCTCCAAACTTTTTTCTTCCCATCATTCTGGTACAGGTTGATCTTTGTCTCATCTGTCCATAGAATACTTTTCCAGAACTGGTCTGGCTTCTTGAGGTGTTTTTCGGCAAATTTAACTCTGGCCTGTCTATTTTTGGAATTGATGAATGGTTTGCATCTAGATGTGAACCCTTTGTATTTACTTTCATGGAGTCTTCTCTTTACTGTTGACTTAGAGACAGATACACCTACTTCCCTGAGAGTGTTCTGGACTTCAGTTGATGTTGTGAACGGGTTCTTCTTCACCAAAGAAAGTATGCGGCGATCATCCACCACCGTTGTCTTCCGTGGACGCCCAGGTCTTTTTGAGTTCCCAAGCTCACCAGTGAATTCCTTTTTTCTCAGAATGTACCCGACTGTTGATTTTGCTACTCCAAGCATGTCTGCTATCTCTCTGATGGATTTTTTTCTTTTTTTCAGCCTCAGGATGTTCTGCTTCATCTCAATTGAGAGTTCCTTTGACCGCATGTTGTCTGGTCACAGCAACAGCTTCCAAATGCAAAACCACACACCTGGAATCAACCCCAGACCTTTAAACTACTTAATTGATTACAGGTTAACGAGGGAGACGCCTTCTGAGTTAATTGCAGCCCTTAGAGTCCATTGTTCAATTACTTTTGGTCCCTTGAAAAAGAGGAGGCTATGCATTACAGAGCTATAATTCCTAAACCCTTTCTCCGATTTGGATGTGGAAACTCTCATACTGCAGCTGGGAGCGTGCACTTTCAGCCCATATTATATATATAATTGTATTTCTGAACATGTTTTTGTAAACAGCTAAAATAACAAAACTTGTGTCACTGTCCAAATATTTCTGGCTCTAACTGTACATACATGACATACTACTACATTTTGTAGTATCACAAAATGTAACAAAAAAAGAAAAATCCATAGATGTATGATTAACTTCGCAAAGCCCTACAACACCTATGAGCAAGAACTGAGCTGGCTGATGCAACTTTTGCAACGCAGCAGTGAGTTGAGACTGGAGGGCAGTACAGATAGCCAGGTCGATTAGGGTGAGCAGGTGAGGCCGGGGTCCGGGTCACAGGGACAGCATCTCTAATCAGATGGGACAGGGATGGGGGGGAAAGAAAGAACTCTGGCTGCAGGCCGTGAGTGGGTTTTAAAATTCTGCCTGAAATCACAGAGCAGCAACTGCAGCACTTTCACTCATATAACATTGCCTACTCGAGCTACATTGTCTGTGAATGTTTTTTTTTTTTGTCCCTACAAGTGTGTGTGTGTGTGTGTGTGTGTGTGTGTGTGTTCATCCATATAACAACAAGGTACAGCAGGACCTAATGCTGTATAAATGTCTTTTCTGTGTGAAAAGTTGGATAAGGAGCTGGAGGAAGTGACCATGCAGCTGCAGGACACCCCAGAGAAAACTCCTTACATTAAACAGAACCATTACCCAGACGCCAACAACATCCTCAGCATACGCAACTTTACAGACGGCAAAGGTGAGAAGCCCACTATGTGTTTCATTTTATGTGTTGTTTTTTTTCTGAAGTGAATCTTTAATCTAGTTCTGAAAATGTACTTATAAATGCCTTACTTCGCTGTTGAAAAGTTGTACTTCAGAAACACGCGTTTATAAACGGATTAAAGCTTGAAAATATAGTTTTAAAAAATTTGTTCTTGGTCATTTGATAGTTATGAAATTTCTAATCAAACTGAGATGAGATGCAGTTCAAAATTGTATTTTTAGGAACTAGTTTAGGCAGGGGTGAGAAATGATCTGGTTGCCCCAGTAGCTCAGCTGCGTAACCTCCATGGGCAGCCAGTCCACTCAAAGTTTTTTTGTTCATTTCAGTTTTGTTTTAAAAAGTGGGTTTTCCTCAGGGTAAAACTGTTCAGTTTTGCTGACAGTGGTTTTCTCTTCACACACCAACAGCTGTCCTCTCTGTAGTCTCCTTAATTCTCTGCCCTTGTTTTAAGTTCATTCGATCTAAGGTGCCCTGGAAAAAAAAGTGGAGCAATGCCGCTACTATTAAAATGTTTTCGGAAGTAATTTGGGTTTAGAGTTTATAATGGTAAGGAGGTATTTACCTGTTTTTATTTTAGTCTTTGGCAAATGACTAAAATTGCCAAAGACTATTGGCAATTTTAGTCTTTGGCAATTTTGACTGCCTATGCAGTCAGTCAAAATGGTTCCTCCATGACAGGTAAAGGACAAATGGGGGCAACTGTCTGGAATCACCTTGTTAGGCGCTCTCACAACCTGACAAGCACGACAGCTGTGACGGTACGAAACTGCGTCTTCAATTTAATTTCTTCCCGTCAGACTATGTTCCGACAATAAAAGATGAACACATCTTTATCTGTGATACAAACAAAAGTGGGTGACTGTTTTTGGCTGACAAAATTCCAGCAAACAGAGAAATACAGGTTAGGAAAACATAAGAGGTTAGGGCGCGGTTTGAGACACCAATCAGTACTTGTTGAATCAGTCTTTTTTTTTATGTCTCCTTCTTCTTCTTCTCCACTGCACAGGTTGTTTAAATAGCTGTATCTTAGACATTATAAAATCTGCTGCCTTAAATTGAACCAGTGAATCATCGGTTCAGCAGCTTCGCCTTGCATTAGGCACCGATTTAACAGACGCAGAATGATGGAGATGGCGATGTAGCACAGCCAGATTCTGCCTGCCTGATGCGCACACCAGCGCAAAGTTGCTCTCGGGGGCATTTAATGAATCTGTCTGAGTTGGGTGAGGCAAAGAGCGAGACAGCTGTGCTCGCTCTGTGGACGGGGGAGCTGAGAGTGTTGAAATTCTGTGAGATTCTGCATCTGCGAAGGCGGCGCCTTCACACGTTAACAAAGCTGATCCCTATGTGTCACATGACATGGTTGTTATTCGTTTCTTCATTGTTTTTGAGCTGAGAAAATATTGGATTTGAATGAAGTCTGTTTGTGGCGTCGCGCTGTGGCGGTGAAGCAATGTTTCTCGTGCACACAGGGTGGGAAAGACGCACCAGGGTTGTCCTAATTAGTAGGTAATTAATGCACGAGCTACCATCTGGGACAATTTTGACCTCCAGTTTGTTTTGCATAAAAAATAAAAATAAAAAAAATAATAATACACAACTACCAAAACACTGCAGCTAAATTTGGTTTGCTATTAGGTGAGTTTTGTTTTCTCTCTGTGGTTTATTATTGAAACGAGATATTCTGCAATGGCATCGTTGCATAATCTGATTTATTTTGTCTAACAATTATGATTAACACAAACCTTCAAACATAATTCCACAAATTATTATTTGTGTTGTAATTGCATGTGCCCATTAAGATGGATGGTTCTATCTAATGTCAGAATTTTCACAAGAAGCCTGTTTTGATGCACTGATGGATTTGTTTATTTATTTATTTATTTCTGCATACATATTCATTTAAAAATGTTTTTTACTTTAAAAAGCACAAATGGTAAAGATTCTAAGCATCTCTGAACAAAGTTATGATAAATGTGTTTTTTTTTATGTTTGTACTGGGAGAAAAAAAATCGTCTGAATACTTTTTTTATTAAGGAAAAACTTAGTGGGGAAAATAGATTTAATTGCCGCCACAATATTGGCAACCCTTATTGTAAATTACAAAGCGGTAATTTTAATGAGTTGTATGTAATTACCAACATGCGGCGTAAACACACTTTGAACCCGTTCTACATAAGCTCGGCTCAATTTTTAGCCAAAATCGACTTTTCCACGATTTCCTTTAAAGCAGAGACGCTCGCAAGTCTCGATCGTGATCTTGTAAGAAACGAGGCCATAATGAGATGCAGAGGAAAGCTGAATGTGAGGTGCTGCTCACAGTCACTCTGACACACAATCTGGATGCATAATCCCAGTTCATGTAGCTCTTTTTAAAAAGATCTCCAGCATAGCGGCTTTTCCCCTGCCTTGGTTGGCTTCTGCATCGTCGCTGCCTCCAAGCTGTTGTCTTCAGGATTCATAATAGATCTGCTCTAAATATATTGGGGACCAGTGATTGAATTTAAGAGAAGGATGCCGCGTCAACATTCATTACACTCATTCGCAGAAGGTTAGAGGCAAAGCTACACTTCCCTGCCTCCATCTGACTGCCTTATTGAACACATTCAAGCAAACGACAGAGCTGGTTTGGTCTAGGTGATGTGGTCTGAATAATAGCCTAGTTAATTGTTTGGAAATCTTTAAATCATCACCATGATTAAGAATTTGGCTACTTTTAAAATCCAAGTGCATATGAAAGTTGACAAAGTAGCTTATTTTTGGCATGCAAAATTCATGAAGCTTGCAAAGATATTAGTGGTCAAGTCCCAGACAAAAGACACAGAAGCTACAAATGCAACAAATGTAAATTATGGCATGTTATTTTAAAACCTTTAGCATATTGTTTAAGCACAACAATCTGCTTGAAAGGTACATTTTATTCTTGTCATAATGTAAAACTGTCAGCACTGCGATGCTGGTTATAGGAGTCCTGCAGCTTTAAAACTACTTTTGATGAGATATTTGGAAAAATAACTAAACTGCTTACCTGTATAAAATTAATTTGAACACTGTTTTATAAGATTCTTTATGTTCTGTCTGTCTGTGAGGTATGCTAGGAGCCCATCATGACTCATAGAACAATCAAAACAGTCTGTGGCAGGTTTGAAGCCTTTTACAGGCTGAAATAGACCTTAACTGTATAATTATGTTTAAATGTAATAGTTTCTATGTGCAGGTTGCTGTTGCACTAAGATGTCTATATAAACTCATCATGGCCATGAATGTCATATTATTTGTAGGCAAACATTTGTTGCATCTAAAAAAAATTTTTTTAAATCACACAGAAATGTGGAAATATACAGGTCAGCACTTTTTCCCCCACAACTTACATTTTCAAGGTTATATCTTTTCATAAACTGCTCTAAAACAGTTCAGTAAGCCCAGATGACCAATGGGGGGAGGAGGGTGCTGACATAAGTGAATCAGGTCAACAAGTTCTGAAAAGGAATCTGGGGCGATATGTGTGGGGGCAAAAAGGAGCACTCCAGTTCTAGCTTGGTGTTGACGATTAGAAATTTGGGGTTTTGACGCTGAACTTTGCCTGCGATTACGATGCATAAAATGTTGAAGGCTCACTTCAAAAACTCTGGAAGTCTAAAAGTATATGTGAGAAATACTCCACATTAGCAAGAAGCGCAATAACAACATGCAGCGATATAAAAGAAAACGCAACATTATGGGAAAAAGTGTACGGGGGTCACAGTGGACGATGTCAAACAAAAAGGATTTCCATTATGAAAATCAGAGGCATGCTTAGCGTCATGGCGGTGCATATAAAGACTGAGATGCGTCCCATTTGACAGATTAACAATTTCTCCCAAAATGTCTACACATGTTTCAATGCAGATGGAGAGAAATCGATACTGAAAAACCACCTGGAGCAAAAACCGCAGGCGCAGTGGGGCTCCATGGATCCTTCCAGAATAAGCAGAGGTCCCCTGGAGGATATCAACTCACCTGAACAGTGAGATCTCATACTTCCATAGCACATCCATGCCTGTGCTCCTCCCCTGCCTCCCCTTCCTTCCCACTGTGTAGCGAGCTCTCTCAGCAGATGACACATCACATGTAGCGCAACCACTAGAAACTCTCAGGCAGTTGCTCTGGCAACCCGAGCCCATTGAACACACGGACCAGCCCTGCGCTTTTCCCTCCCACTTCCATTAAAAGACATGTGAACATGTGTGCTCTCCTAGTGCGCAAAACACACCATAACTCTCATATGAAACCCCCCCTCCTCTCCCCCTTCCCCGAGACGTGCACATGATTGATTTTGTTGCCCCGACTTGAAAACAGCTGATGTCTCGGACATTTAAGACGCTCGTGAAACCAGCGCACATCAGTGTTCACCTATAATTCATAAGGCAGCAAAGCCGAGGCATGACGACTTCATCAGTGAGGAGGGTACAGCATTTCATGCATCATTGAGAATTCTGCCTCCCACGCAGGTTTTAACAAGAACACGAGAAGAACGCCAGATTGATGGCGAGAAAGAAGACGGGCAGACAAAAAAAAAAGGGCATAAAATTAAGAGGAGCCCAGAAGAGGGAGAAGACAAACTTAAAGAAGAAAGCTGTTTAGACAGACGAGAGGAGGCAGAGACTCGCACGGGCTTATATAACAACTGATTTACAGTTTGCATTGGAAGCAGCTCTGAAAATAGACAGGGAGGAGAACAGAAGTAAAGGAACACTCGGAGCTATTCCCATGCCACATAAATGTTTGATCACACCGAGGGAAGAGAGATGAAGAGGTAGCAAGAGAGAAGGTGAAGAGGAAGAGAAGACAAATACACAGAAGTTTGAAAAGAGTTATAAATAGACAATCTAGCACAGACCGAATACTTTGTGACATAATAAATGCAAAAAAAAAAAAAAAAAAGAAAATCACAAAGAATTTAACGCACCATCTTTAAAGATGTTTATGACTAAGCACAATTACAAAAATCGGTCATGATCAGGCATAGCTCTACAAATTAGTGACTTTAAATTTCCACTAATTGTGACATTTTTCTAGGTCTTCTGCTGAACTAGCTTGAATTTCATTACCCCCCCCTCTGCTAATTTTTTTTACTTTACATAACAAGTCTTTGGTTATATAATATCTTTGCCAACGACTGGAAGAGATTCTGGTGAGGTGGGGTGGCGAAGTGTCACACTGGGTTGAAGCATGAAATGTTCTTTTAGTCAGATGATCCCGAAAGCTGGAGGAATGGGGTCTTATGGGCTTAGTAAGAATGGAAGTAAAGCTGGGGAAAATGGCTGCTCGCTGCTCTGCGGTAAACAAACAGAGGAGTAGTGAGAACCTGTAGTAATCTAACTCACTTACTCAGGCTACGCCGGTCTGATCTCATTCAGATTTTTCATTGTTTGACGTAGCAGCTAGGACCAAATATATAATACACTCTTAACTGTAATATTGCAGGAGAATTGGGCATCATAAAATTTTACAGGATCATCAAAGCGCATATTTAATTTTCATTTCTGTAGAAATAAAATACAAAATCAGAAGGCGGTTTGTCCAGTTAACAATTGACCAATGTTTAAAACCTCACACTTCCCAAGACCTGTTACATAGCTTTTGTTATCCTTCTTTATTGGGGTAACAACTCTATTTACCCACTATTACAAATATTAACTATATTTAACATATTGTGATTTATAATGTCATTATTACAGGTATTTTGAATTCTACAATCCGATTGTTACAGGTAATTTTAGACCATTCTTTAAAGTAATTTCAGATAGTTGGCATAGTCACATGTTGTTTTTTTTTTGTTGTTGTTTTTTTTTAGATTATTTAGTGAATCCCCATCATCTGAAATGTCACCTATAGTTAGTATGGAAAGTCTTACCTGAAAAGGTGTTTTTTGAACAGGGAGGAGTAAATTGTAGACATCTGCTTGTCATGTCTCGTCCAGCCTTTATTGTAAAACCGCAATGTTTCAATTTTTAAGAATCTTGACAAACATTAAGGCTTGCTTTTCCAAACACTTTGGGGAGTTTGAAATGTGTAATTTTTCGGGATATTTGCATTTCAATGACACGACATGTGGCTGACATGTTTACCGAGAAAAATGCGGTTTTTGACATCTTAAAAAGTTACTAAACAAGCTGTAGGAGTTTGGTTTTAATAAATGTTTCTTACAGTGGCTTTCCAGACATCTAATCGCTTTTCTTTTTGCTTTCGTGACGCGATGCAGCTAATCGGTTGTCGTTTCGGCATAAACTCAAATTAAATAGACAATTTAATAATCCTTGCTGAGTTTTTCAGTGTTTCATATGAGATAGAAGCCAATTCAGAGTGCAGTTACAAACAGCAAGAGATCTAGTTCTAATTTCAAAATTAATTTGTTTGATGATTAATTGTCTTGGTTGACATAATTACTAAGGGAGAGTGTAAAGTATTCTTATGAACACAGGTGCACCCACCTTGTGTTGCTCTTCTAAAATCAGTGATGCAATATCAAATCTACGCTCAGCAATCGTGTGAGGGGCCAAATATGTGAAAGCAGCCCATGAAGCTTGATGAACCAAAACCTAAATGATCCAAACGGATGTCAAGATCAATTAGACTTTACAAGCGCAAATCAAAGCAGCACCACTGACCAAGGCAACGGTACCTGCTCAACTAGGCGATCCCGTCATTATACATCTGGCAGCAGTATAAGTATTCGTCACTTATTGCCCGCCCCATCTGCCCATTTTCAAAAGCTGGTCGCAAAATGTAAAGATAATACAAAATTGGAAGATCAGGAAAAGATATGATAAATATTTTTTGCCATTTCCTGCTTTATTTGACATATGTTGAGTCTACATAAAAGATTTGCTTGGTTTCTGTGAGAATATATATTTACCTTACATTTACCAAAAAAAAAAAGAAAAAAACATAAATCAGAATATACTAAAATTGAGTATGCAGGTCTTAAGGCAGCTAAAAGCTTAAAAAAATAATCTAGTAATTCAGATTAATGGTACAGGCACAGACAAAGTGCACACGTAAAATGATGTTTAACATGTATACTGCATGTTACTAGTCACTGTGCTATATTTTCTGACACTATCCCTCTCGCCTTCTTTGCAGCATACAGCGTCGACTGTCGTTGCAGTTGCCTATCCTCCACCACGCATACTTACCTTCCATAGGAGGGGTTGACGCCAGTTGCACCAGTCCAAATGGAAGCCCGGGCTCCAGTCCGAGGCACAGACACATGCCCCCTTCCTACAGGGTAATGGTCTCTGGGCTGTGAGCCTCATCTACTCCCCCACTTCGCTCTTTGTCGAGGAGACACAAATGGTTCTTTTTTTTATACGACAAACAGACTGATATCGTCAGCGTACGTGCGTTATTCCGTCTTGGACTGAAAAAGAAGATGGGGTCGAACAAAGAGAGAGGGGAGGGATAAAGTTTTACTCGTCATACCTCTGCACTCGGGTCTCTTGAGGACTGATGCCGTCAGTCAAAAAAAAAAACTGTGTGTGTGGGGGTGAGGGAGGACGGTTGATGCTTAAACTACTACTACTTCCTCCCTGCTTAGGTCTGCTCACACATATATGCACAGTCAGACACAGATATCTACAACAAAGATACACACCCATATCCAAGCACAGTGACACCCCAGCAGCAGCGGTGGACCAGCCCTAATCTGACGTGTAGCCTTATCTGCTTCAAAAGGGATTGTTTCTGTTTCTTATCTGTTTTTATGTACTATATGTGCTTGCAGCAACATGTGAGCCACACCGACTTTTAACATTTCACTGCTTCGGTGACCGGATGCGAGTTCGGGAGCAACGAGGGGAATTTTTCGAGATCTGACTAGAAGAGAGCGTTAAAGGAAGCGTCCCCTGTCCGCTTCTCGACGTCGTGCAGAAATGTAAATATCATCGCTTTTGACACCAATGTACTGTAAGCTTTGTAAATGCTGTGAATGGACAAATTTGTAGGATTTAAGTGTGGTGCTTGTAACAAAAGGCAGGGTGACGGCTTACGAAATATAACATCCTACAAATCAGATATATGACAGAGGCATAGATCTGTTAGCATAGCTGTTAATATATTAGCTAACGAACAGCATAGATGCATCAAAATTTGCCCAGGTCCCTTGCCTCTTAACTCGGAGTGAGATGCACGTTGCTTTTTTTTTTGTTCCACTTTGCTATTTTTTCTAGACTCGTTTATGTCAAACACCTCCTGTCTGACTTTGTAAAGGCTTTCATGCTTTACAATTTAATCAGTCCGTCTTCAGACAGCATGTTTTATAGAAACAATAATGCTATGCCTTTTTCACAGGTCTCTGAGAAAATAGAGCAAAAAGAGACCAAGGGAGTGTTTCACAGCTTTCTTTTTCTTTCTTTTTTTTTAACATGCCAAGAAATTCAAATACACAGATGTGCACGTAAAAAAAACAAAAAAAACAAGAGAGCATCCGGTGAATTCAGGTACCGTTGGCGCTTAGTCATGGCTGGCGGGGAGGGAGGGGTCACACTGAAGCTTGCAGACTGGTTTTCATAGACCTTTAAGTCGTCTATCTCAACTTGTTCTCATGTCTTACCAGCACAGTTTAGAGCGACGGGGTGCAGCAATAGCACAAAATTACAAGACTTTGATATTAAAACTTTGCGATGAGGGATAAAAGCGAAAAAAGGTGACGTTGGATGGAAAAAATGTAGGTCTACCAGTTCCGCGGCTTGATCGGACTAAACGGTTAACCTGAATTTCCACGAGCAGCGCAGCAATGACGGTCGACGTGTCGAAGTCTCGAGTAACAAGCCCCGAACCTGTCTGCGGCTCTGGTTTCAAAGACGGCGATGCCACCACTGCTGGTCACGGTGATTTAGCACAGACACAGGGCTCTTTCTCTCACAGATAATACAGAGTATCATGAAAGATCAATCCATACTTAGCAACAGTGAACATACCTCGGTTGCTACGGTAATGTATATCAGTGCCGCTGTGCTTCATCCAAGACCGTCATCAAGAGTATCGCTTGTTCTTCGTTAAAAATTTTTTTTTCCTAATGCAGGAGAAAAAGCAAAAGTGGGGGGGAGGGGGGGGACTCTGCAGGAAAAATACTTTTTTTTTTTAACTCAGAGCGGCAAAGTTCGTTCTCAGCATATTGTTTCACCATTGGTGTCTTGGTTTTTAATTTTTTTAAGGCGTTTCTTGAGCGCCGTGCCTGTTGTCTTATATTGTAGCCTGCGAGACCCACACTACATACGAAAGGGTCGAAACTGCGCTTACCCAGCAAAGTACATCGGCCACATCATCTGTAAATCGAACAATGTGTCACAGACTGACCTAAAGTCCATGTGTCCGTGACCGAGGACAGCTTTGGGAGCACACGGCGAAAAGCTCCGCTCCAGCCGGAGGATATTTCTCCACAAATACAGTCGAACACTTCTCAGAAAAAGTTGGGAGGATTCAGAACTGAAGTTTGGGGGGGAGACAAGGATCTGCCGTCAGACATATCGGGGGATTTGAGCTCCTCCCATTTCGAGGCCCCTGCTATGATGCACAGGAGCAGGAGGGGGCGGGGGCGGGGGAGGACAACCCAAGCACAGACCTCAAAAAGGAGTCATGACTTCTCCTGCACCTTTGCCAACCAGAGAATCACAAATCACAGAACATGTGAGTGGGAGACGTTACCGGAGGGTTGGATCTTCCTTCAGGAGAAGCAAAAACAAAAACCAACCGCACATTTTATATATTACATTATACGTGATTGTGTACAACTTTGCTGATACCCTGATGATGGTGTCCATGTATGGAGTATTTGGTATTTGGCTTTCTCAAGACGGCATGAAATAAAATGTATAATTCACAGAGTTACCTCTGTTTTTTTTTTGTTTGTTTTGTTTTTGTTTTTTGCAACTGTTGTGACAAAGCTACGCTGTTGTTTCATCATCATATCACCTGTAATTTGATTTTTATCATGAAAGGGTCCACACCCCTGTTCAAAAGTCACATATTTCTGATCTAAAACAGACCAAAGGTCTTTACCACCTTTAACCTGACATATAACTTGTACCAATCTGTTATGGGTGGAACAAGCACAATAACGTGTTTAGATCATAAAACATGCTGCATTTAGGTGTAACCACATTTACTCTCTCTACCTTGTGGGTAGAAGTGAAAAAAATCTATATTGAAGTCGCTCTACTGTTGATATAAATGTATGATTGGACTCAGTGCGATGTTGGGAAATTGCAACCTTTCTTTATCTTCAGCTTCCCAGAAGACATTTGAAATGCTTGGGTCAGAATGGGACTGGAGTTCTTGAAAAACAGCGCAGCTTAATAGTCTGAAGAGAAGAAACCCCCAGAGCATCATGCAGCCACCACTATGTTTCAGTGTGGGTGTTGTTTTGGTGACACGCTGTACTGTTTTTGTGCCAAATCACCTTTTAGTTCTTGTTTAGTTTTATTTCTTAAAAAAAATAAATGCATACATAAATAAATTGTCCCTCCAGGTTTTGTAATATTTAATCCAGACCTGGATGTTTTTTTTTTTTGTTTTTGTATTTTTTTTGTATTTTTAGGAGAAAATACTTCTGACTAGTAATCTTACTTATCCAGACATTTTGGGGGAATACAGGAGATTGTCACACGTATAACTCAACCAGTACTTCTCTACTGGAGTCACATATAGGTCCGTCTTTTATATATATTTTTACCATTTGCCCAGAAATGTTATTATATAATAAGTTAACGTACAGAACTTATGCCAAATTAAAGGTGGAATTTTATTTTTATTTTTGAAGAGTATCATGAAATAATCTTTTATGTCCCTAAAATCAGAGTTTTCAACAGGGGTGTTCACACTTTTTAAATCCACTGTAGTTCCTTACAAGCGTTCGTTTGTTTTTATTTTTTTTTATTACCTCTTGATCAGTTCACACATGTCAAAGCCAAGATGCTCAGTGGACTAACTAAATATCATCTCATCTAACATGCTACTGATTTAGCACCTGTTCACTGAGGGCAATAAAATACGAAGGGTAGCAGCTATCGAACAAACCTACTATAATCTACTCATGTGATTTCAAACGATTACGAAATCATTTTATCTGATCAGTCCAAAAATATCAAATGCAGATCATCAGGTGGTGTTTTTTTTTTGTTGTTTTTTTTTATGTGCCCTACTTTTTTATTTTTTTTTTATTCCGATTTATTTCAGTTGTTCTCATAAATGAATAAATTTTACAAATGCAATTGCGGTGGGTCAAGGGCTCATAAATAACCTGTAATAAATAGCATCATGCTGATGGTTTGTATTTGCCACAGGTCTTTCTACCTTCTCAGTTTGAAGATCAAAGTGACGTATCTGAGGACATCTTTGTATGTTTCATTGTCGGGTTCTCTGGAGAAAAACGACACAAATCAAGATATGTTACACTAAAACAAAAACAAAAATATATATATATATATATATATATATTACGTGGAGACACAAAAGGTCCATGCTGTTACTGTTTTGTCAGTTTTGATATGTGGTACCACATGGCATTCTGTTCAATTAAAAACTTTACAATGGTGAACAAAAACCTATGTTAAATGCAACATGTTTAAGAGGGGCAATAACTTGTTTTCTTATTACAGAAAGAATAGAGAACTATATATAAATATATATATATGTATATGTAAAGATCTTTACGTACATTCTCATTTTTACATAGGAAACATTTCACAAATCTGAAGTCTTCTTTTTATTTACAGTATCTGTAACTATGTTATGTACAGATGAGGTCTAGATATGAAAATCTTGTATAAAATGAGTATCACACTTGGAACACCTGAACATTTCTTTTTGAGCCATTGGTTGTTATTTAGGGGGATGAGGAGGGCAGGGTGTTGGGGATATTTGGGAAAAACATTCTTCTTTTGTTGTCTGAATGTTATGGACAGCCTTTACTTTTCACATCATCGTTAAATAAAGTGTGACTGAAAATAACGCGGCGTTTCTTTTGATCTTCCTGCGCTGTGTCTAGAAATCTACGACGTTTTTAGGCTGTGTTTATTAAATCAACATTATTACAAGAGCGCGTGATCATCAACATGCAAACATAAAGATGGTAATGGTCACATGAATAGTGTAAACTTGCCTGTTGAAATATATTTTTATTACAAGAAATTAGATGCATGAAGTGGTATGGCCTAGTTCTGGTCCGCATGGCAAATTCATCCCTCAAGATAACTTTTTTTATACAGTATTTTCCGCACTATAAGGCGCACCTAAAAACCTTCAATTTCCTCAAAAACCAACAGTACGCCTTACAATCCGGTGCGCCTTATATATGGACCAATATTGAGCCACAACAGGTCTAGCAACTACGGTAAGCAACCGCCGACTTCATTTTCGCCCGTAGAAGAAGCGCGCGGTGCATACTGGGATAGTTGTCACAGCGCTGGTTTGTTAATAAAGTTTGACTGACCTATCTACCTACCGACCTGATAATCAGGTCGTCTGCAGGTCATTTAGCACCATGTTCTCCACGAACATGCTGTGCACAAACTGAGAAGGGTGACCATCGTCCGGCCACGCCCCGGCCCAGTCGCTGAAGGCTCTCCTCGCCGACCGGAGTCAGACTGTTTTGTTGACATTCCCTTTAGTTCATCTCCATCTAGTGGATGCATAACGTAACTCCAGCCTCTACTGTAGCATCTATTCTATGCACCTTATATATGAAAAAAGTTTTAAAATAGGCCATTCATTGAAGGTGCTCCTTATAGTCCGGTGCGCCTTATAGTGCAGAAAATACGGTGTGTGTGTGTGTGTATATATATATATATATATATATATATATATATACAGTGGGGAAAATAAGTATTTAGTCAGTCACCAATTGTGCAAGTTCTCCCACTTAAAAAGATGAGAGAGGCCTGTAATTGACATCATAGGTAGACCTCAACTATGAGAGACAAAATGTGAAAAAAAAATTGAGAAAATCATTTTGTCTGAATTTTAAAGAATTTACAGAAAACGTTTGACCTCTGTCATTGCCAACAAAGGATATACAACAAAGTATTGAGATGAACTTTTGTTAATGACCAAATACTTATTTTCCACCATTATTTGCAAATAAATTCTTTAGATTTAATTCGCTAGAGTTTTTTGTTGTCCTTCAAAAAAAAAACATTTTAAGACCTCAAACGTTTATTATTTCTCTGCAAGAACGTTTTTGAAATCAGGTAAAAATTCACGAAATGACGTGATTAGAAGACGGCAGAACTCTGATCGTTTCCTGATCCCTCAGCGGGAGAAAAACCAGCAGAAGCGGATCAGCTGCGCTAGGCGCTCCAAAGCCTCTGGTCCGTTAAAGCGATCAGATCAGAGATGATACTGTGACAGCGTGCGTTTTTGCCAGGATTTATTTATTTATATATAGGTATATATATTTTTTTGCATGGTTTTGCTCCTCCAAAACGGACAGATGTTTCGTCTGCCGCGCTCCTTATGAGCATCGCTCTCCTTGTGGGTGCGGAGGGTAACATCTTCACCTCCATTTGTTAAAACTGCGGGTCGAGTTGCGTCTAATTCTTAGGGGCGGAGCCTCGTCCGCATTGGTTGTGCAGCGCACTGCGCATGGATCTAATTAACTTCTGTACCTTAATTTATTTCCTCAAAGTAAACTGCCGGCTCCTCTGTTTAGACTGTAAATGCATTAAAACAACATTGCATTCTCTTTAGTTTTCTCTGTTCTGTACTGGAGACTGGAGTTAAAGGCGCCGTTTCAACTAAAGGTTTGCAATGAGCTTCCTAACCAAGGTGTCCATAACTCTTCAACACGCTGTCAGCTCCCGGTCAGAAAGAGCATTTAGTTCAGAGTCCATGAGATGATATTCAGAAAGGATTTTTTTATTGATTGATTTTAGTTTCCTCTGTGATAAACTCTATGCGTAAAGTCTCCATGTGCACCAGTCAAAAGGTGTTAATTATAACCTGTCAAATGACAGAGGGGCTTAAAAAAATAACCACATATTCAGTTTGGCTATTTTTTAAAACTTATATATATATATATATATATATATGCGCACACACATTTAAAATTTTGCCCTCCCAGAGGTAGTCCTGGCACCCCCTTGGCCCCCCCAACTTTAAAAGTCTGGCTCCGCCACTGAACACAGACCTAAACTTTACAGGGAGGACAGGGCCAAACGCTGGGCAGCGTGTTGAGATGTAAACGCCGCATAGTGTCTTGTTCATAAATATACATCATTCTCACCGCTCCTCAAAGCACCTCTGAAAGCGCGACTACAAGTTATTCCTGCGGTTCAGGTAGAGCTGCGCAACCAGAGCTAACTGCGGTGGGTTTAAACTCTTACCTTAATCAATAACTCCTCATAACTAATCATAATTCCTCACAGGGGGTTGATGTAAATATCCATAGCGGTCAGTCTGTGTCCAGTTCGAGTGAAAGGAGGAGTGTGGGATCAGCGCTGAGGTTAACTTTAGACATCCAGCTGCTGCAGCGCGCGAGGCAACGCGCAGAGGCCCAGCGGTGTGATTGGTCCGGCTTTAAATGCATAAACTATAAACATATATTTTAGGAATAAATCTGCTCTGATAGTGAAACGCTCGGAACAACAGAAACACTTGCAATCCGGCTTAAAAAAGGCGATTATTTTATTTTCCTTAAAAGATAAATAACAAGAAAGGCTTAGCCTGGCGGTGGCGCTAGTAAAGCATGGCGGGCCGCCAGACCTATAATACACTGGGGGAAACCCTGTATATGTATATATACATGTTTCATTGGTGATACCAAGATGCACTGTTCAGCAAAAACACAACAATGAGCTTCTGTACCACAACACATATTTTCTGTGCCGATTGCCAAAATCAAAATCTTCAAATTTGACATATTTTAAATTTATTTTGCAAAGATTAAAAATTGGATCTGAAATAAATATTTCCTAAAAGCAAATACAACATTTTAATGGGGGTGTAATCCCACCCCTCCCCCCTCAGGACTTCATATTATCTGTCAACACACGATTGTTGTTCCCTCAGATTTATGACTGCTAAATATTAAAATATGATAAATATTAAAAGGCAGCAAATAAAAACGCAGGTAATTGAGGTGATGCGATGAGACGCCCATTCAACGTTAAAAGCTCTTAATCTGCACAACAAACAAAAGACACAGCGAGAGGGACGCCTGCTGACGTCAGAAAGAAAGACGGGAGAGAGGGAATAATACATGGGGAATGAAAGTCGAACATTAAGCTTGATGAATTATTGAAGTGCATGAGGGGAGCCAGTCGCTGCACAGGATGGACGGCAGCAACTTTGTCTACGTTTTGATTGCACTAGTTAGTCAGCGCTGCTGGCAGAATGAAGAGACGGTATCGATAAATAATCGACGTGGTGATTTTAAAAACAGCCATAAAATAGATCAGAAGGTGGAGTTTTAATTGTTGCATTAAATGATGAAGTAAAGATGTACATGCTGAAAGCATTTCAAGTTTGTAGCATGACGAAAATGTGAAAAAAAAGCTCAAGAGGTATTCATAGTTTTGCAAGGCTGTGTAACTTTGCGCATGGATCTCCCCTCTCTGCTACTAAACGTAAGATTAGGGCTGTTTTCTTCCAAACCCAAAACCAGCTAAACGGGAGCGCGCGCACACACACACACACACACACACACACACACACACACACACACACACACACACCCCACACACACACACACACACACACACACACACACACACACACACACACACACACACACACACACACACACACACACACACACACACACGTGCAGATTAGACAAACTAACAATAAAAGGCAAACTGCTTCCTCTTTAAAACATCTTCCTGCCATGCTGGCTTTGGTTGTCTAATAAAAGCATGAAATGTCATTTCAATAGCGTAAAAAAAAAAAACAGTGCTCTTATTTCCCATTATAATCTCAGACTATAACCCTGAGAGAGCTATGGCTGACTCAGAGGTATAACAACATAATCATCTTCAAATATTTTCTCATTTACTTCTTTTCTAAAGCAGGACTCGAGAGGCCTGAGCAACCTTCATCAGTGGCTTTATTTGCTGTGCCACTAGTCCCCGTTTTTATGATCAATCTCTAACATTTAAGGGCTTCTGCAAGTGACATCCTCTGCACCAAGTCATGGCAAAATATTTTCACCCAAAAGGTGGTCAAGTGCTTGTTCCACAAGCCTGCAAAAAAAAGTGCATAACGTCAGCCATTCTATAATTTTAAAAACTGAGAACTACTCCAAGAGCAGTAGTTCTCTGCTTTTGTGATAAATGAATCTGTCTGAATTTATTAATCTGGATTTATGAATGGACAGATTCATATCTGTGAATGGACAGACATAAGGCTACAGGCCACCACTGCCCCCAGATAAATTCATGGCTGGCACACGAGGGAGAGACTGCTCTTGGGTTTGAATCCCAGCCTGCGGTCTTTCTGTATGTTCTCCCTGCGTGTATCTGGGTTCTCTCCAGGTACTCTGGCTTCCATCCACGGCCCCAAAAACATTGCATGTTACATCCTTTGGTGAGAGTGTTACCATGTTACCCTTTTATGGGCTGTTCAGGGTGTACCCCTCCTCTGGTCCAATGGCTGCTGGAGACAGGTGACCCTTCACACAAACCAACGGGTACAGATGATGGATTGATAATGGTGACGGCACACCTAGCTGGTTCTAGAGTAAATTTCCTGACATGGATTGTCCTTGAAAAGCATATTTTCACCAAACTCAAAGAGCAAACTGGACATGTTCCATGTGACTGAACAGAATATTTGGTAATACATATTTAATAAAACTCAATTAGTTAAATTACAGCTGATGAGGTCAGACTGTTTGGTTTTCAAAATAATGTCTTACGACATTGGCACTACCGTTTCTGTCTCCGTCGCGTCCTTACAAGTTTCAAATTGACTAATATTTTTAAATAGTGTTATTCTCTTCCTGCATTGAGGCTCCAGTTCCATGTTGTGTACAAAATGTCGTCACTTGTTGCATTCGCTAAATTATTTCTTTTATGTTGTGCTGCATGACAACAGAAGCCGTCCGTTTGGTTCCACTTCATATTTCATATGGAACCCAGATTGAACCTAGTCAATTTGTTCCAATAAAATCCAATCACATAGCATCACCCTGGTCCTGATATCAACTCATCTGTTGTCTATACCAACCTACCTGCAGGGTTGAGGGGGCACCCACTAGTGCATCACAGGATTCAAGCAAAGTCAGTTTAAATTGATCCCAATTATTGTGCAGTGCAATTGAAAATCAGTTGATCACATTGCCAATTAATATTAGCAATGTGGTAGGAAGGCAGTGACTATGGAAATCTCGCCTCCTAAATGTCTGGCAGAACTTTTGCAACTCTAGGCTATTTACATGCCTTTTGCTTTCTTTTCTTTTGTTTTTTTTTTTTACATAATTCTTGATTTCAGACTTACAAAGGAGGGCTACAGGTCTGAACACAATTCAGAAGGAAAATGTAAAAAATAAATAAATAATAATAATAAAATAATCACAAAACGTATCCAATAAACATTTCTTATTTCTCTTAATTTAGTGAAAACCTAATTATGACAATACAAAAAAAGATATTCACAAGCAACAACAAAAGCTCTTTTTTTTTTTTTTTTACAAAGTTGTCGTCTTAAAGAATTCAGTCCAACACAAATATTTCCATAGGCCTGCAACTAGATAGAGAGCAAAGGTTTCTCCTCTGTAAAGTATCCAAACCAAATGCCACCCTGCGGTGCTCTGGTGTTTTTACCCTCCCGCTTCCACCCATCAAACCCGTTTGGCTCTGTGCAGACAGACTTCGGGGCTTTTGTGCAGCAGGTTCTGTCCTTTGACTGACCCGTGGCCTAACTCGCTGTCACAGGGACTGAATGGTTTGGGAGAGAGCAGCTGTGGTCTCTGTGGCCCACACAGGCCTCTGGCCCTCAGTCCAAGCCTCTCTCTCTCTCTCTCTCCTTGCAACAGACATAATAGAGTCAGTGGTTGGCGGTGCTAAAGAGCCCGTTTGTTGACGCTGAAGATTTTGACAGAGTGGTCGGCGCCGGCACTGGCAAGCTGGACCCAGGAGCTCTTCTCTTCGAGTTTTCTCTCCGTGTCACTCGGCCCATCCATCTCGCCGTTCTCCAGACCGGCCCGACCGGCGCGCGGCCTCCAGCGTAGCCGCTTCACCGCCAGCGTGTGGCTTTGTCTTTGAAAGGACGTTTGATGAAGGGAAACAACAGACAAAAACGTAGACAAATATCCAGCACGCATCCTGTACAGACGGCTCCCATCTGTCATCATCAGCAGGAGGGGGAAAAAAATAAAAGTAATAAAAAGTTCACCTGAATGTTTCACCTGGGACGTAAAAACCTGATATCGTTTCATACAGAAAATTGCCAAACTGAGAAAAATACGGGGCGGTTGTAAAACAGCAGGGGAGGTTAGCCGAGGAGACCGGGTCGTCTAATATAAAGTCACAAGAAAAATACTGTCTGGATAAAAACAGAGGGCAACTAGGCAGCACACCGAAGCACAATGAAGTACTGGTTTGTATCTGCTGCCTTGTTTCTTCGCAATGAAATTTTTACTTTTAATAACTAGAAATTACTGTTTGCAAATGTGACGCGAGAGGAACATTTATTTTGTTCAGAAACAACGAGAAGGGCTTGAGGCGTATTACCCAGCATTAACAGATGGTTATAAGCAATTAATCAGTGAACAAACTCTATAAATGTACAAAGCTAAAAAAAACAAAACAAAAAGAAACAAAAAAAACTCACCTTATGATCCTGATCACCTGTAAAGAGTTGTGGTCTGTGACTTACATACAGACTTAATTTCACTCCACACCAAAACAGATAAAGACAGAGACCCAGAGTCTAAGTCGAGTCTTGAGTCTATAAAACAGAATCGTATCGGAGCTCGGAGTCGATCCGAAGCCCGTCTGCTTCCATTTAGGACCTGCACACCTGTTGGAAGGATACAAGGTGTCCGTCCCACCACCGCTAATCCAGTCACTCCCTGAAACCCCCTCTTGACCGGGTCTCCACCTGTAGAGCAGGATCTGTCCGCACTCCAGACCAACTGCGAGTAAGTAGCTGTGAAATGCAGAAGAGAACAAATTGCAGGTCTATTAACTGTAGAGCAGAATCTTCTTATTACCTTTTTAACCTCATACTTACATTTCGTTTATTTTTTTTTTAGATAATGCCATTTTGCAGAATCACAAGGTGGTTGTTTTTAGAAAACATGAATTAGGAGTAAACATCTTTAACCCTTTCATGCGTGAATTATGATCCTTTGTGTCAGAATCTTTGTTTTTTCCCATTTTTTTTTTCTTAAGGCATAAAAAAAAAGTAATTCCAATTGTAATTCCTTAAATATTGTTTCAAAAATGTACAGGAAGAACACATCAGTTTGTTCACATGTGGGAGGGAATTAAATAAACAGATGAAACGGAAGGTTCTGGTTGTTTTTACAAAGTTTCTGCACGGATGAATAAATTAGGTTTCACCGGGAAAAAAAAGAGAACAGCTGATGGATTCAAAGCAGAAAATAACTGAATAAATAGTAACCTGGCAATAAAGTAGTAGCTTTGTTTACATTTTTATTTTGTGTTAAAACATTTTTGTCTTGTTGCAACAGGAAATTTAAGGTAAACCGTAAGCTAAAGCTTCTTATGGCTTTCGATCAGAAAAGGCCAGGTTTGCAATTTACAAATCATTTTCAATTATGTGCATGGAATTTTATTCATTGGTATCAGAGAAAAGGGATTCAACAAAAAAAAAACGCATTTCAAACCTTTTAGGTTTTTATTTGCAAAATATATATATATACTATTGAATGTGTTGTTTTCTTTCCAAATCCCAATAACTGTGTTTCTCTCCAATAAATCTCCAATAAGATACACTCAAGTTGGTAGCAATACTGTGACAAAATGTTTTCAAAAAAACAAAAAAAACATGCAGAGGTGTGAAAATATTTACAAGAAAGTATTAATAGCACTGAATCAGCATGTACCTGCAGTCAGAGCAGAGGGACGGACAAAAGGCTACGGCCGTAGCAGAATCCCCGACATCCAAGATGGAGGAACACGGCTTGATCTCCGGAGGAAAGGCCGGCTCCTCAGAGTTCTCCGGCACGCACGGCCCCCACACGATCACCTAAACAACACGTTAACACACGGAAACCCTGCCTGAGCGTCGAGGAGTGCTCCCCTCTCGCTTGCAGCCATCTGGTTTCCTTACTTCATTACCTTCAAAGCAAATTACATTCAGAGGTTTTGGAACTGGATCAAGACTTGATGTTTACCTTCTTGTCCCGACTGGATGTCACAAAGTATTTGCTGTCGGGGCTCCAGTCGCACGACCAGATGATCCTGCTGTGCGTGGCTGTGTCCTTGGCTGTGTGCGCGTACAACGAGAACGGGGGCTCTGCGTGGGGGGGAACAAACGGGAAGGCTGACGACAAGGGAACATTTTATTCATCTCCAAGACAAAAAAGGCGTCATAGGCCAAGTAACGTGTTTCATTTATCTCCCTTTCAGCAGAGAGGATGAGTTGATGGCCAAACTCTGTTATGATTATTACAACATCACATCAGCATGTCTGCATCCCTGCTCGGCGGTCACCAAAGCCTCTCCTGGGTGACAAATAAACAACCCCCACAAGACGGAGGACCTCATTCCAGCTCCTCCGTTTCAGTGAGTTTTGGTTTATGAGCCATTGCTGTTCATTTCCTAGGCCTAAACCATTTTAGAGCCTAGATTGGTTTCCCCCAGAGAGCTTGTTTGTATGCTGCCGGCAGCTGCCTGTCTGTCTGTGAGTCTGCAGTCGTCACGCTCTGCACCGGCGCCCGTACGCGCGCGCGCGCACGCACGCACGCAAAACTAATCGGGCAGGTACACGCAGCTGTAAAATCTCGGAGTTAACACAAAAGACCGAGCTGAGCATTTTGTGATGCTTTTAAAAACACTCTCCTCCAGCAAAACAAGCGCACATTCACGGGTTTGCTGTTAGGGGGCAAACGTGTGCAGCAGCTTTGTCCATTAGCGGGGCTCTGAAGGACGGGACGGCTCTTTATTCAACGAGACTTATTTACTCGCAAAGAGAGAAAAGAAAAAGAAGGGCACCGGGAGTCCAGAGTGAAGCAATACGGAGCTGAACGTAATTACACCAAAAACATAGAAAAGGGCACAAATAAGTTGAATAATATGATACGGTGGGGTGGGGGGAAGGTGCTCAACCCACGCGGGAAAACAAAGGCGTCAGACAAAAACGCGCAGACGGGAGGCACGCGAATAGAAGGAAGTCAGTTTGTGTGATGTGCGGTGACTTCGTTTAACCTTCCCCCGTCTAGCCGGCGAGGCTGTGTTTGCATTCTCCACAATCACCTTGAGTGATTCAGCAGTCAAGCAGAGCAGACGGGAGTCCCGACCTTCCCCTCGCTCAGCCTCCTCTGTTTAAACCACACGCACGCGCCGCTGCGCCTCCATGCAGCGCCGCTGCACAGGCGAAACAGAAAACGCGGGCCTGGTTATCCCCTCTGTCAACGCACATTAAGGCCAAGGCAGGGCAGCCAGCAGAAACGCTGAGACCCAGGAAAGGTGGGAGGTAATCCTCTGGGCTTAAATGTCCTGCTTCGCTCAGCGTCAATGCAGGATTGAGTTATTTGTCTGAATTAGAGAGCAGAGATTTTCCTCATACGAGTTAGCTCATCAATGACGCATTTCGGTTTACGACTGGGACCCTAAAACGCCGAGAAGGCCAACAGAAATACAGGTTCGGTAGAGCTTGCTTTTCCGTTTACTTCAGACTGTAAGCATATTGTTCTTCGTTCTGTTAATAACAGAGACTGCTTAACGAAAACAAGCACTGATAACACGGGGTTACAATGTAAGGTAAAGTTGCAAGGTAGGTTATATCTACAGGAAACGCATTGGTGGGGGTTCAAAGTTCAGGTACGTCCATCCAACAGTGTGGTGATGGCTACGTTATTTCTCAAGTTGGCAATGATTCTCATCCCTCAGAAGAGAACTTTTCTTCAAGAAATGGACAAACTGTGGCAATTCTGAGCACAAAGACCAAACAATAATCACAGTCTGCCATCACCAGCAAACTAATCCTGTGACTGCCAGAAGCACAGAGCCTCGAAATATAACAAGTCTATAAAAACACTTCAGAACTTCACTTTGTTGATAGATGGATAAAAAAAAGATAATGATTTTAGGAAATATATTTAGAAAGATAGGCATGAATTTCAACCTACATCTAGTTTTTCTGGGTCTTCGTGACGTAGTTCGTCGTCTGACAATCCTGACGGAGAAGCGACTGTTAATGAATTACACCCAGGTGGATGATTTCTAAATAGATCACTTCTAAAGGCTAAACTGGCTGCACTGAATTTAATTAAGGTTGTAGAAGAGTTTGGAGTTGTGCCATGGCAAGAACTAAGAAATTCCAATGGGTATGAATAACTCTTGAAGCAGATTTGGCTTTATATGGTGTGGGAATAGTTGGGAGAAAAATGTGTCTTATCGTAAAAGTTATCTTTAAAAATAGTCATTCTTGAGTTAGTTCCTTTTTGGCCGAGTTTCAATCAACACATCGTTTGCGTGGCTCTTCACAGTATTAAATTAGTGGAGTCCTTCCAAATTAAATTAAATAAAATTTAATTTGGCACAAATGTAATTAATTTGAGTTGAAATGGCTCGTGTCTGACAAAAGGACTCCGATGTTGTCTTATTATGTTGAAATTCCATCAAACGGATTTTTAATTACCTTTATTTACATAGCGCCGTGAAGAACTGCTATCTCATCCCGAGTTGCACTGCATTTAATAGCTACAATTATCGCCTAACGGTTAATGGTAACAGTTTAACTTCACATCTGCCCAAATTTCTGAAATAAAAAAAGAAAACCTCAGTGGATTTTTTTTTTTTTGGAGGTTTATTAACAACTTTTGACAGTGTTGTGAAAAAGTATTTTCTGCTTTTAGGACTCATCGCTGAAAGACTCCTCAGTTATCATCGCGCTTTCCTCCAAAGTTGACATTTTTTTAAAAGGCCATGCTAGTTCGGATCCCTATTTTTTGAATTTGAAAACAGCTTCCAGGGCCAAGTTTAGTTTTTTTAATTGTTTTTTGTTTTCATAGTCAAATTTGAAGAATGATCTCAAATATTTAACTATGAAGAAGAAATAAATAGTAAAACAGTTTTAAAGAAAAAAAGGATTATGAAAATATTCATCTTGATGCCATCGTGTGACAAAACACTTGAAATATGGATGGCAGAAATAATACAAGATGTTCTTTACTTTACACGTCACACCAACCTGGCACTAGAAAATAACTAAAAGCATCACTACGGTTTGGATCTGAGTAACTAAAAATCACACAACTGTGCTTCAGAACAGATGGTCACAATCTTCCTTCCTGTTCCATTGCTATGTAGGTAATTAGTGGGACATTTGTGTTGCTGTGAAATTTTTATCCCCCCTTAGGGAAGTTGATCTTTGACCATGTGAATAAAAAAACAAACAAAAAAAACATTTTCAACACTTTGTTTAACCATGAGACAGTGATGGCTAAATTTAGCCACGTTTTTCCTTTTCTCACCTGGATTTTCTGGTGTTGGCAGCTTCCGTCTCCATAACGACCAGGTGCGATCTCTGGAAACAGCCAACAGGAACTTTGCGTCAGGCGAAAAGGCCATCTGGGTGACTGTGAGGGTGTGATACGGCAACGTCTGCAGCTGCCGCCACGTGGCTGTGCTCCACAGCAGCACAGCTGCATGTTCAGCTTTAGATGCCTAAGCAAGAGTAGAGGATGTTATTTTGTATTCAGCACATCAGTACGCATAATTCACAATATAGTCAGATGTAGTAATGTCTGCTTTGGAGAGGTTTTCCAAATCCAGGACGCTAAAAAAAAAAAAAAATAAAAATAGACAAAAGTTGAGAACTTAGAAGTATATAACAGAGAAACTCTGTAATCTGCAGAAAGTCTTGCAGCAATTATAAGCCAAACCAAATTGAAAGTTATTTTAATCACTCAAAAACAGAATTCAGCCTAAAAAGTGCAACCTGCTAATGTTTAGATATGGTGCTCATTGATCTGATTTCTCTTAGCAGTTTCCTGCTTTATAGAAAGTTTTTGAAAATTGATGTGAAAAGTATTTGAAATTTTACATGTTCAATTTAACATCATTAGTAGTGTTCTCTTGCTTTTTTTTTTTTTTTTTTTAAAAATCCCCATTTCTTTTCTAAACTGTGTAGAATTATCCAGAAAAAAAAGAAAAGAGCTGTAATTTTCGTCGCTATATACTCTCTTGTGGGTCGTACAATTCTCTCTCCTACTTTTCCTGTAAGTACTTTCTTTAATGCTGTTTTTAATTACAATTTCGCTCTCTACATGGCCTGCCAAGTAATGACGGATTTTAACTTACATTTTAATATTTGTAATTGGTAGTAATTTAAAACAAACTAACATATAGAGATTCAGAGATTTAAAAAGAAAAAAGACTGAGCATAGAAACAAACAACATAAATCAGAAAATGTCTGAAACTGAATAAGAGCGATTTATGCCAGTGGAAGGCAGAAAACGTTATTATTGATTGCTGCCACCTTTGTGGGACTGTGCTTGATAGGTTTCACACCCTGAAGTGAAGCATGTGTACCATAAAAGAACATTTCCTCTCTGACCTAATGCTGTAACGCACAGGAGATTCGTGTAATCCAAACTACGAGCCAGTCTGTTTCTGCAACACTGACCTTGCATGCTGATGCAACCAACGTCTTGGCACTGTCAGAGGCGAGGCAGAACATCTCAAATCCATGACCATACCTGGAGATAAAGAAGGGCAATCATTCTCAGATTAATCTTTAACAGCCCTGAAAGATATGGGAGGACAGGCAGATGATAAGACAAAGGGCAAAAAAGAGAGAGAGACAGAGAGAGAGAGAGAGAGAAAAAGCGATCATCCGACTTGTTCTAAACACCAGGTTTAAAACTCTGAGCACCATAATTTGAAAACTGGTAAATAATTATGGTGTGAAATTATTAATAATTTGAAAAAAAAAGACAAATGGAGCAGCCAGTCAGTCAAAACCTAATCGTTTTTAGCTCACCATCACCCCGGTCATTTTAAAATGTCAACAAACTAAAATCACAGTCTGCAGTTCGATAGGGGGAAGAAAAAAAAGAAAGAAAAAAACCCTCCCATCTTTCTCTACCAGGAAGCTTTTAAAAACGACAGTAATTTGGCCAGGATGGCGAGAGCATTATTTATGCCACAAAAATAATGTGGCCACTTACTCATTTTAATGTTTCTATTATGCACTAAATGATTCAAGAGGTGCAGCCAAATGGAGGCAGAAAAAAAAAAAAAAAACTGCTTTCCAACACAGATGATGTCCACACCTCGAATAAAAGGCTGAGCCATACGTCATGTTTATGGAAGATTGACTAGTAAATGGATTTAGCATTGGCAACAAATGGAGACAATATATCCATCCTGGAGAGGAGGCTCACGGGACGGCTCAAAGGTGGATTCTGACTGGCTGACAAGAAAAGAGGGCGAACAGTATTGAGGAGCCTCTAGAAATCACTCACTCAGTTACAATAAATGCTTTTGGCAAAACAAAGGGAAAAGTCCCTCAGCTTGCTTAAGAGTAACATTAGGCCACACTAGGCTCCCATGTCTGATTTTGAATTTTTTTTTTTTTTTTTTTTTAAACACTAATGCATATTTTCTTAAATGTTTCTGGATACAACAAAATGAACATCCTCAAGACAAACTATCACATACAGATTCAATCTCAAGATGTTTTTCACATTTTCCATGTATTTTTGTATTTCCAGGGAAGCTTTGGACCAACTCCATGCAGATGATGTACGAAACAAAACAGCAGCAAAGCAAATTCCCACTGCATGTGTAAGTGGAGACGGATGACACAGTCATGATTCCGATACGTATAAAAAATCAGCCATACCACAGTCATAACAATAAGCTCTGACTGACAATGTTTTCAAACACAAACATCAGATCGTATAGTTGGGATTAGGAGTTTTGCTGTTTGAACTGTTTTGTTTTTTTTCATAATGTAAAGAAATTACATTTATACGTTTCAAAATATAATCTGTTAGCATATTTCTTAGATTAGCCACATAGTTGCAGTACTGTAAGCACTCGCAGTGGTAAAACAGTTCAACTGATAACATGAGGCAAAATACAGCTACTGGATGGCAGAGCAGTCAGCCAAGGCTTCAAGACCAGACGCAGCAACCTCTGTACTGCTAAGACTAACTACATGGATCCTGAGGAGCGTGAAGATCTATAAGAATCGACAGCACGCCTGCATCCTTCACAAGAGCTGGTCGTAGTTAAAAAGCTAGCCGTGAGAAGCATGGTATAATACAGCAAACCTAACAGAATCTAAGACACATGAGTGTTAGTTTTCCTCCACGCACGACGTATCGCATGCAAGTCGATTTTGTTCTCATCTGACCTAGGCAATTTCTTCCTTTAAAAATTGAAAACCATTGATATTTTTCCTTCAAATTAATATTTATGTACTATTCGATGTTTGTCTATTACAGGAAATTCTAATATTAAAATTGAAAACATGAAAATCATCAAAAGAGTACCATTACTTCTGCAAGGTCTTGCAACTCTAGAGTTATGGATTCTAATTTGAAATGACAGCAGCATTACTTTAAATTAAAGTGAAGGTCGGTGTAAACAACGGACAAATAATTTGTGAGAAACGACATTAAAAATCGAAGACAAAAAAGTTTCGAAATCGTTTAACAGCAGGTACCAAACAGAAAAGAAATAAAGTTGATACTTACAGTTTCTGGACTTCGGGCCACAGTGTATTCTGGAGGAGATGATCCTCTGGGGGCGGCTCTGTTAAGTCCACACAACCACAGACGCACACAAACATGAGAACAACATAGTTTAAAATCCTTAAAAATATCACTTGCGAGGCTCTAAAAACTGGGTTGTTCTGGTTTTTAAATGGAGTTAAAAAAATGTTTGGAATGTACTCAAATGAATACATTTCCATTGCATAAATCCCTGTACTGTTAAAGACTGATAAATAGACCCCGAATGTAACAGGAGGATCATTTAAAAGGGAAAAGAAACGGCACGAGCACCATTAAGGAAATTGAATTAAAAGCTACATGCTGCAGTGAGAGAAAGACAAAAGTTTCTTTGCGTTCACAGTTTTCATTTGGTTTGAAATTTCTTCAGTCCTTAATGAGTTTTCCAGGCGATGGACTCAAGGCAAGACCCAAATGTTGCCCTCAGTAACAGATCCTGTACAATGATGTCTTGCCGTGGAGTTTAATGGAATAGAAAAGTACGCTCCTTGTCCTATTAGTTATTGGTCATCAGCTCGTCATATAGACCTAATTATTCACTCTTCCTGCCCGCAGAAGCCAATCTAACAAGAGAAAATACATTGTTAACAGCAGTTGCCACACTTTGTAGATCCCCCACCACCCCGGGGTTATCGATACTTAAGCTTTGCAGTCCCATAAGCTTGCTTTCTAATTAGCATTGCAGATTAAGTAGCGGCTTCACTCATGCTGATGACAGCCCTCAACACCCTCCAGTCCAGGGGGAATAAAATGCTTCGTTGTTTGGCTCTTGTACATTTTGAATTTTGGCCTCTCAAGGCAATCTTATCCAAATCATAAAACGTGTTTCCCTACCAAAAGATTTCTGTTACTTAGAGGTGCACAACCAGTGATTTCATTAACATGTTTTTTTTCCCTCCAAATTCTTCATTTTAGCTGCCATCACTGCCTCTTGTCGTACAAAAAGATAAGACCCCCGTCCTCCCCCTTTTAAATCTGGAGGGTTTATCGCATTTGAAGATAAATATGAGCTTTACAGTACCAGTCAGGCTGAGCGGGTGGAAATACGACTCCTGGTATTGGTCAGATATACTGCTGAACCGTTCCCCTTCTTCGGCGGTCTTCAGGACAAGGTCGCCTGTAAATTCACATCAATGGAATGAAAACAGCGAGCAAACCTTTCTAAACCAGATTGGGCACAGCTGTTTCCAACTACGCAGTTAAAGTGAAATTGATTTTTGAATGAAAAGCGATTATAAGATAAAACGGAGCCCCCAGAAGGAGCAGTGAAACACTTAACTGCTGTGCTGGGAAAGTATTTTACCTTGAAATACGGCCTTGTTGGAAAGACCCAAGGCAGGTGTGCTAGCTCCTTCTGGAAGGCTGGCTGAGCCCTGGGAAAACGCAGACAGATGGAGGAGGAGACACATTTACAGAACAACTAGGTCTCCGTCTCTCTGGCTCTATCAGAAGTATTTATACCTCTAACTTTTTCACATTTATAACATGCTACGATTATCGTCAACTCCAATGAATTTTGTGTGGCTTTTAGGTGATAAACAAAAACAAAGCAGTGCCCAATTATGAAGTGGAAGGGTTTTTACAAAGTATTTACAAACAAAAATCTGAAAGGTGCGGTGTTTTATTCGTTTTCAGCTTGTCAACAAGACACCACAAAATAAAAACACGAGGCAATGATTTCAGTTGGAAGGCAGCTAATTGGTAAACGACAATACATCCAACATGTGTAACTAATTCTCACTACCTAGTCTAGTTTTTAGTCGTTAGTCAGAGAACAACGGTGAACAAACGGCATCAAAAAGACCATCAGACGCAGCAGCAGGTGTGTTGAACTAGGGAAGGAATTAAAGCATTCAATATACTCTGGACAACACTGCATTAGAGGTTGTGAGATATTTATGACTTTGTACAACGCTTCACCTTGACAACAAACCCTAAACATACAGCCAGGGCTATAATGACAAGGTTGGATCAAAGCATGTTCATGTGGTCAAAAGTCCAATTGAGAATCTGGGCCAAGACTTTTTAAATTAATGTTCACAGATGTTCTCCATTAACCTGACTCAGTCTGAGTTATTTTGCAATAAAGAATGCAAATGGCTTTCAATATCTGGGTCTGCGAAGCTGTTGGTGAACTCAAATAGACTTGCAGATGTAGGAGCAACAGAAAGTGTTTCAACAAAACACTAAGTAAAGGGGTGAATACATAAGCATGAAACCATGTTCCCCTTTCCTGCCACTTCACAACTATGTACTACTTTATGCTAACCTATGAAGTAAAATCCCAGCGAAACACACAGAAGTCTGTGGCTCCAGCTCAACAAAATGCGGAAATGTTCAAGAGATGTCACGGCATCGCAACCACAGAACAGAGGACGCTTACGCTGGACTGAAGAAGCTTTTCTTTCGAAATCCCAGAGATGCTAGCAAAGTTCTCCACAAAATTTCGAGGCGCTTGAAACACTCTGAGGACCTTCTCGTCAGCTCCTGACACGAACTGAAACCGCCCAACCATGGCCAGACACTGCATGTCGTAACCGTGGATCTGAGGCCGAGAGATTTCATGCCAGGTTGCCTGCAGGGTTGAAATCCACAAAAAAAACATAAATAAGAATAAAGAAATAATAAAAATCTAGATATGATTATGTGGCTAAAATAGGAAAAGCAGAATTGGGATTTGGTTATTTATTGTATAAAGCTGCACAGACCTAAATATTTTCTGTTTAGGAGAAGAAGCTCGCTACAGTCTTTATTAGCTTTGTCCTTGCATTAAGTAGTACTTAATGAAAAAGTATGTTTTTTTTCAGTCAAAAGTCCTCTATCAAATGAAACGTTCTACATTTAGATCACAATTCTTTTCCGTTTCATCATTTATAATCCAGTTCTGCATCCGCCTTTACCCGTTTGCTGTCCTGCTTCCTCCATGGAGTGAACAGTCTGGTGGTCTGGTCTGAGCCCACGCTGAGGACAAACTCCCCCTCGGGATCCCAGCTCAGGTCTTGGACAGCATTAAAGTGACCCGATATCACAACTCCCGGTCTCCACCCTCCCTGCATGGAGAGCGTCACGAATTATAGGTTTAATTTACTCTTTAAATTGACATAATAATATTGAATATTGACCTTGTATTTCAGTGAGGTACAAATTTGTGCGATTTTAAGGAAATGATATCTCGGCTCATTCTTCAGTACTGTGGCTCATGTCATGTGACCTCAAACTAAATCGGCCCGTAAAATATTTTTGAGGAGATGTAAAAAAAAAAAATTTATTCCATAAGAAATGTCCATAAGAAATTAAAGATGCAATGAAAACCACAAATGGTTTTCATTGCCATTTGTGGCAACCATACAACCATAATAATAATTATTCTTCCCGTCATCCGATGCAGATGCTCTGTCTGCACTGATGAAGATTCACTCACCTCGACATTCTAAATGCACCAACAAGTTGGTATTCTGGCCTTTTATTATTATTATTTCAGCTAAGATTTCTTTGACCGCTTAGGGGATGTAACATACTGTTTGCAGAGTATTAGTCTTTCCTTTCAGCCTGTCATGGATCAGCAATCAAGAATTATGGGAAATTCAAAAAGTGCCATTATGATAAAACTAACTTCATCCATCCAGGCGTAATAGAAGTTAAGCTATCATGTCAAAGTGTACAAACTCTGGCTGTTCATAAGTGAAACACAAAGACATGATTGGACTTAATGTACCTCAGTATAGGTAAGTAATAATTCCGCTATCAAGATGTCGCCACCACATGTATCAGGTAAATATATCAACCACATGTCAAACTGTATACATGGGAATTGAAATTCAATATTATACCAATATCCATCCATTTTCTTTACACCCTTGTCCCTTAGTGGGGTTGGGAGGGTTGCTGGTGCCCATCTCCAGCTAACGTTCCGAGCGAGGGATCACCCTGGACAGATCGCTACTGTGTCGCAGGGTAACACAGGACAAACAACCATGCACACACACACTCACACCTAGGGACAATTTAGAGAGGCCAATTAACCTGACAGTCTTGTTTTTGGACTGTGGGAGGAAACCGGAGTACCTGGAGAGAACCCACGCATGCACAGGGAGAACATGCAAACTCCATGCAGAAAGACCGGGGCTGGGAATTGAACCCAGAACCTTCTTGCTGCAAGGCAACAGCTTTACCAACTGCGCCACTGTGCAGCCCATACCAATACCAATAATTAAATCCAAACAGACCTTTGTGACTGTGATATTGAACCGATTAGGATTACAATGATCCTCGCAAATTAACAAACTGTGCTACTCTACATCTAAACTTCTCATAAATGTAGTTTTTTTTTTTTGCTTTCCAAGATCACATTTTACAAAAACGGCGATAGAGTAACTTTAAAAGATTTAATTTTAAAGGACATGTATTGAAACAGCTGTGATTGTCACCTCTTTATCCTGATCCTTGCACCAAAGGTGTAGAGCTCCGTGGAAAGCATGAGCCAGAATCATCGAGCCGTCCGGACTCATCTGGCAGCCATAGAAGCCCAGAGTGTTTCCACCTACCTCCCCGACGCGCACCTGGTTTTGAAGAGAAAAAAAAATGTGCATCAAACCACTGAGTCATCTGCTTTTTTTCCAACACATTTACAAAACAAAGCATTAGGTAGTGGAGAACATTTAGTTACTGGGTCACTCATCAAGTGAATGTGCCTTGCAAAAATAAATAAATAAATAAATAAAATCATATACGTGTCAAAGTGGAAAAAAGGTGACCCATTTAATTATATCAGCATTTTCTAAACAGTTATTGATGAAGGATTTAGCATCTGCTCTTTAGTCCTATGTACACCGTTTGTTTTTCCCCAACCTTCTGAACAATGACATTTAAAGAAAACAAAAGATAAAGATGAAGTAAAGCCTCTCAAATGTGGTTTCAGTCTCTCTTAAAGTCTCATTAACTAACAGACTTCATGATGGTGGGCAGAAAGCGAGGAGGGGAATTAAAAAGAGGGCAAATGAGATTAAGCTGACAACTCAGATGAGAAATTATACAAAATGGGACTCATTAGACTTGAATAAACCCCACGTTTTCCTCCAAACAAAAATAGATTTGTCTGGTAAATAATGAAAGCAATTTCACCACAGCATATTACACGAAACAACTAATCATGAAAAATGTCACAGCTTGAGAACCCTGACGGTTTTACACAAACTGGATTTGGATGAGAGTGTCTGACCGCAGTGTCGTCCTCAGTTGCACAATGCAAACTCTCCATCTGGGCTGAATTTTTACTGAAAAACTAGTTCACTTTGAAAACACAAGTTAATCAGTGAGGTTACGGTGAGAACAATACCGGAACATTTAAAAAAAAAACAAAAAAAAACGACTATTTTAGGATCTTCACCACCTCTCCAATTATAGGCACGGTGCTTTTGTTCATACAGACAGTTATGTAACCGGCTTTGTGGATTCAAATGACGACCAGGGGCAGAGAGCACTTTTTGATTTAAGTAAAAACAACAGCTACACTGACAAATGAATATTTTCCAAGCCTGACGTCATCAGAGGTCATTAGCTGAGGTTATTCTAAACGTCCTGGAGCTCCTTTAAAAAGAAAATAAGGCAAATTAGGAACGATATAAGCAAGATGCTAAGGAAGATGAAATAAAAAAGTTATTTTAAGGCTATTTGTTAAGAGAACTGCAGCAAAGAGTTTCATCTTGGTGTCAACAAGGCTGAATCCCATTTCCTAGGCTTAGCCTCCGAACCCTCATCACTTAACTCAGGTAGTGAGTTAAGTGATAGTGACTGAAACTGAGAAATTATCAGTACTTTCCAACCTTGTTCACATCTGGCACCGAGATCCTGGCAGCGTGAATGAGCGGATTGTGTCTGGATATTGCCAAATACAGACGTGAAAGTGAGCAAGTGAGGAGAGATTTCCTTTGACCGCTTTCAGAGGTAGGTAATAAAGTGTATCTCCATTAGTTTGACAGTGTTAATGCAATCTATCCACATCAACAGACCATTCCCCAGCCCAATGCGACGACCCCTTCAAGAAGCAGAGTTAGCCGGATGGCTCTCAGTTAAATTACCTTCCCCTCCGAACAAAACAAGCAGCGTTACAAAAGCTGCCACTGCTGTCGCAGGAAGAAAGCAGAGCAACTGGACTTTTTACACAGATCATCTGTCTAATATCATGCTGACATGACATAGTAACAATTTTAACAAATTATGTAAAAAAAATAAAAAATAAAAAAAAAAGAAGAAAAAAACCTTTTAATAAAAATTAAATAACAAAAAGACAAAAGCAGCAGTTTTGCTTTTTCTGGATTAAAAAAGATAAATACTAGGCTAGTTTTAAAATTTTCTGGATTCGTTGAGAGAAACTGGAAAATTGAATCACACTGAATACTGAAAATCATAAACAATATTGTATCACTGCTGTTGTGATACAATATTTCCAATAAAAAGATTTCCTCTCGTTGTTGTTTTTACTGAGACACTTTAAACTCGGCGCTGCAGTGGTTGATGAGGCATTGAAGACAAACTAGAACTGAAATAATATTTACAGTACAGTTTGTTTCTCTTTCAAAAGGTAGCTGGAACCTTCTTAAAAGGACTCACATTTTAAAATGCGTGTTCAAATCAATAAAAAATAGTTTCACCCCACAAAAATATCCAAGTGATTTTTTGTTTTTTTTTTCAGATGCAAGAATGTGACTCGCTGTGTTTCTAGGCTAAAGAAACTCATAGCAGCATAATGAGGTCAGTTCCTCAATTTTATTTTCTAATTAAAGTAATCAAATTAAATTCCTCACCACAAGAAAGAACTAATACAAAATCATAAAATAAATGTTGAATTTACCAAATTGGAATATGAACTCCATTATTTTCTTTATTTTTTTCCAATGTTATATGGAATACAATTTTGATTCAATTTGGGAATATGAAATTAGATTAAATAAACACAAAACACTGAAATTTATTGAAATATTTCCAATAAAATAAAGTTTTGTTGAGGCCACAAGGAACTGATTTGCCCTCTACTCACTTCAAAAGAGGAGACGTCTCATGGAAGACACTTAGTTGCAATGGTGAAGGGCTAGGTCTGTGACACCGCTAAGCTTAATACACTGAACCATTAGAAATAAAACCAATAAAACCCTTTTCTGACCCTTAAGCCCTGACAGGTGTATCGAAGCAAAAGGAAAGACTGATGGGAACTGGATCACTTGCAGCACTCTGAACCCAAATCAAAATGCTTAATATCAACTCAATCTTTAATTAACTTGTGCCTCACAACATTAACGTTTTCCTGGAGGAAATACTTGACTGACCCCAAGCAGAAACACACAAATTAGATGCAGAAAGGTGAGCCTCGTCCATCGTGCGGGCTTCTCCATGGTCATCAGTGACCTTCTAAATAATGTCTGTAAGAATGCTGGACCGCAGCAGAACAAATGGCAGCAATGAAGGCATGTCTTTAGGTTGAATGGCCTATTCCTCTGCTGAGGGAGACAAAAGACTACAGTGGGGGAGGAGAAGTAGCCTGGGAGGGACATAAATGGTGAGATTGAGAGGAAGAGATGCAACATTAAGCAGATTGATTTTAAAATTCGGCACACAACAGCAGGCTATAAATCATGAAAAAGAAAACGCGCACACACACACAGAGGCAAATTGCTGTCATCTGTCGTGTTTATGAAGAGGAACAATATGGATACATGCTTGGACAGTGGCGTTGCTGAAGAGGAGCACAAGGACGGCAGGGATAGGACTGTATATATGGCTCCTGGAGAGAGATCTGAGATGAACATGAAGCAGGCCTAACCAAGCAGAAAAAGCCCCACAAAGTGCCCTCGAATCTACCCTTCAGGTTATTGCATAGCCAAGCACAAAGGGTGACTTCTTTCTTGGACAAATTCAAAAGCACTTGCTTTAGGCCACATTCTCTAGTTCCAGCAACAACAAAAAAAAGAGGGCAACGACAATACCCACAAATATAATTTTGGGTCAGTGGTCCAGAAAAAAAATGCATTGATGACATACAAGACTTATAAGTGACTAATGAAGTAAAAGGTTATGCTTTGGAAGGCGTGGTTCAGAAAAATAAATAAATTAAAAAAAACACACTAATAGTTACACATGGTGGCGATGATATGATGCTGAGGCTGCTTGCTAGTAAAAACATCATCTGTTGGTGACCTTCAGTTCAAACATCTCAAGCAGCAGGACACTGAACAGCCAGCTCACCTCTGACTGACCCAAAAAAGGTGTAAGTTTTGGAGTGGCTTAGACAAAGTCTAGTATTACATCCCATTTAAGATGTTATGGCTCGATATTACTAAATATATATCAATAATATGGCATTTTAGAATTCAAATAAAACTTATAATGTAGAAAACTTTTCCCATTAAATCAGTTGCATGTGGTTGCAAATCGCTTTTAATCTGAATTTTATTTATTTGGTCCTTCACATTTTGTCAGTCTGAAGTAAGGCTTAGAAAAGGTTACCGCTTAAACACAAACTAAAAGTCCCTTCGGTGGCTCTCTGTGGTCAGTCGCAGATGTTAATTACCAGTGCGTTTATGTGGCGAGATGTTTTTTTTTTTCCCCCCACAGCGGTAAGCTCTGACCGCCCCACTGCTAATCCTGCTGTCCTTTAGATCCCACCAATTACTCTAATCAGAGTGAAGATGTGAAGCTCTTCTCTGCAAAAAAAAAATAAATATATCGACTAATTAAAGACAAACAAGGCTGGCCATTTAGCGCCGCAGAAACTACTACGCCCAAAAACCTCGGTCTCGGTGCGGCTGAGGATCTTTCGGCTACATTAACGAGAGCGCCTTCAAGGCTAATTTCTAGAATCGCGTGTAGAAATGTTTTCTTCGAAAGGTTTTGCTGTTGTTGTATGTGGAGGTTTGTGTCTGTGTGTCACACAGCTTCAGAGGTTAATCTCCCTTTGTAGACAGGGATTCTGTCACTTCAAAGGGTTTGCTCCTCAAACAGAAAAAAGAGGGACTGAAAGAGGACTCATATGCCATGCACTTTCACACAAACAACACAAAGGTTACGCCAGGTCTGAGGTTTATTTATTTATTTGGAAGAATAAAGGCTCCCGGTGCGCAAAATATCTTCCTACATCCCCTTTTCTACAGTTTTTTCCCCCCTCCCTTCACATACCAACCTTTTTTTTTTTTTTTTTTAAGAGAAGAATATGCAAAATTCTCAGTGGCTTTAGGCCCTAATCATCCCGCATTTCAGAGGAAGAAAACTAAACTTTGTTGCTAATCGCCGTGGAAATAAAACCAAGGGATCAAAGGTCCCAAAAAGTAATAGATCAAGCAGCAAATCTTCATCAGCCTGGAGTGCAATCACACACTGGGTCTCTGTTCACTCAGTCGTGCGTGTTCATTTGAAAGGACACACTTCCAGGATATGTGCATATGCGAACACGTCTTTGATTTTATTTTTGGATTTTGGACCAATATTTGAGCAAGAGGCCGTGTGCTGTCCTGAACCACCTGAGAATATGATGCGTTTTGGAACAACAACAAAAAAAAAAAAAAGGTGTGGAGCAGATGGGGCGAGAACTGCTCTTTTTTCCTCCCAATCCACACTTGTGTTAAATTGAGCTTCCACTCTGGCACAGCCTCAGCTGCTGGGAGCACAAAGAGAGGAAGTTTCCATTGAAATGAGAGAAAACAGGAGAGCTAGAGAAAGGGAGAAAGGAGGGGCAGAGGAGGAGACAAAAGTTTTAACAGCTTAGTTTGGGGAATAAAAGAAAAAGATGATTCTGGGGAAAAAAAAAAAAAAAAAAAACAATCAGCTTGGAAATTTCACGACAAACACTCCTGACTTTTCTATACTCGCCTTTCCAGAGTTTTTAGTCCTTTGTGGGGTTTTTTAAACTATCAAAAACGTTAAAGCTCACTGTGAATTTATTGCATAAACGTGTACAGTGAACAGAAAGCTACAAAAGCTGGGAACGAAGGAAGAAAGGAAGGAAGGACACCATGTAGAAAGAAAGGACACAAGGGCCGCATTCAGATAATGGGATAAACAATGAGTTTGAAAATGTAAGCATTTTTCCACACTTTCTTTCCCCACTTATTCAAACTCAGAAAACACTAAAATCAGCTTCTTTATCTGTACATTTTCACATTATGTAAAACCCTGTGCAATTGTTTGGTTCTGCTCTACAGTTCAGCTGCTTTGGTTAGATTTCATGAGAAAACTGCATGATACGAATCCAAAGCGTCCTCCTACTTCTCGTTCTGAGGGCGCAGAACAACTCAGACATTACTGTCCTCTGTTACAATTGCATTAATTCGGGGCCGAGAAAACAATATCACTCAACTGCAACGAGAAAACAAAACAATCAATAAATCAATGGCTTAATCTTTTAACAGACTGTTGAACATTTAAAAAAAGCTCTAAACAACCCTCTGAGATCGTTTAATCCAGTTCGATAAAGTCTAGTCTCCTTTCCTGCAATTCACCGGGAGCCGATTCCTCTCATTCCAGCTTTGTTCTTTTCAACCCAATTATTGTAAACAAGCAGTTAATCCACGGCCTTTTTGTCCAGAACTGCCTGCCGTGACCAAAACCTCTTACCTTCTATGTTTTATTTCTAAGCACATGTAAATGTTGGATTGCTTTTCCTCACACGTTTTGTCATTCATTAAATGAATAAAAACCAAAAAAATGAGCTAGAACAGAAGCTTCTCATCACCCTCTACTTTTATGCATTGGGAAATGTGCTGCAATAGAAGGGGGCGGGCGGGTGAAAGAGTTAAACATCCGAGGGGACGATATCAGCTTGTCTGAGCTCAGTAGTGCACAAGTCTCAGCTTCTCCTCATCACTGTCTGTCAATGCTATTTCTGACACCTCAACGTCAGAAGGAATGGGAACTGAGATAGTGGAGACAAAGCAGGAGAGGTGGACTATGGCCAGAGAAGAGACTGAAAAGAAGGTTGGCTCTATAGCTGGGTTGTGAAAGAACCGTATTGGCAGCAGAGAATGATGATTGGTGGTGTGTGTGTGTGTGTGTGTGTGTGTGTGTGTGTGTGTGTGTGTGTGTGTGTGTGTGTGTGTGTATGCGTGTGTGCGTGTATGCGTGTGTGTGTATGCGTGTGTGTGTGTGTGTCTGCATAAACTGTCATACTACTAAAGTCAACACCTACCTGCTCTACCCAGACACCAGATCCTTCCTCAGGAGCCCAGATGATCATGGTTTTGTCCATGGAGGCTGAGAGTAGAATAAGAGGCTGTTGCAGCTCACCACCTGCAGGGGGAGACAAAGACACTCAGATGCTTACAAGATGAACGTTCACAGCTAATCTTGTTCGTAGTAGACTATCGAGACAGGGGCTCTCACAGGTATTCACAAGTCATTTTTTCGCAGATCCAGTTTCAAGTTGTTTGTTCCAAGTTCAAATTCAAAGGAGTGAATGTTTTCTTGCTCATGCAACCATGTCATTTCAGTCTGCCCATAAAACTATTTTTGCTAAATGTTAGAAAATCTAAAAACATAACATGTTGAGCGAGTCACAGGAGTAACAGATTATGCAAAGCAGGAATTGTATAAATTATAAAGACCAACCAACCATAATTTCATACCATCCTAAAAAATGTGCGTTGTTAGAGACCAACATGGTTTCTACAACTTTATTTGTCAAGATGTTTATTACATGTTGAAAAGTTGAGAACAAAACCACTACCTAATTGGATTTTATTCGTTTACATGTTTAACAAATCGAGAAGGAGCACAATGATACAGACTCTATCCGATTCAGCAGTGTCGTGAAGGGATGAACCACTTTCATCCCTTTAGCATCTGGAAACTCTTTGATCAGTTCTATTTCAGAACCTAAAACACTCAAACATAAAATAAATACAGATTATTTGAATCTCGACTTCTGATATGTGACATTTTAACACAGTTTAAATAATAATTGAAATAAATAAAATTAAAAATGTGATCTTATTTGTTGTGATTGCCATCTAAGCTGGACTCAGTTTGGCAGCCATAGTTTAAAGAACTGCAAACAAACATAACCACTGAAAAAGACATCTCCATTTTGCATGTTGGACAAAAACTTCTGATGCGGAAAATTAAATAAGGACATCAAAATATAAATTAATTCAAGTATTCCTTTTTCTTCAGAAATTTCTATTTCATCTCTTATATCATGGAATAAGAAACGATTAACATTTTTTCATACCACGTTATCTTCTTTTTTTTCATAACTGCATAATGACAAATTCAAATATTACTCAACACTGTGCAGGAGTCCTAGGAAAAAGCCTTAATGCCTTTTTAATTTAAACTACCTTCATAGACAGGAGGCTGCCAGCTGACTCCATAAACCCAGTTCTCATGTCCTGCCAAGACAGTTTCCAGGGACACTGCAAACCTCGAGACCATTCCTGTGAAAAGAACAAAAACGGCCAAATGACAACAACAAACACGTCAGTAATATCAGGTAAACATGCCCTGATATGAAATCAAATGCAAACATATGTTGTACTGATTATAGGGAACATGGAAGTCTTTCTCTATATAAACATAATAATAATCATAATAATAATAATAATAATAATAATAATAATAATAATCTCTCCTCATTTGCTTAATTAACACATTTTTTCTGTAATCAAGTCTGGCTGGCCCACTCACCTCTGTCCTTCACTTCAAAAACGTCCTCTTTCATTTTGATGACGGTGTGATCATCTTCTGTGTGCGTGTCTGTGCCAGATTTGGCACAGAGCCTCCACACTCTGATGAGAGAGTCCTGTGAACAGCTGGCTAATAACAGCTCGTCCCCTGAATGAGACACGGAGAGAGGAAACCTGAAAATCTGCTCTCTAAGAAGCCTCAAAGTTACAAAGGTCCAATACTGAATATGTTGTTGTGAACTACACACAACATCTACTTTATATTACGCGTATAATAGATGAGGGGAAGACCGACATGACATTGTCATAAACATAACGCCTGTAATAAACATGAAGGAGTCTTCATAAATGTTTGACTGTTGTCATAAAATGCCATTCGGTAAATGACATTTTTTAATGCAGGGCCTGTTAAGAGTGAGTTCAGCTGAGTTTTATTAATCACACACAAAAAAAAGGGGGTGAAATGGAAATGTTCTGTATCGTAAAGTAACAAATAGACCAATGAAATAGACCGATGAAAACAATAAATTGCTGTGAATTAGATTGACCAAACTAGTCAATGTGTTTTAAAGCTTATGTTGTCCTTATATAATTAAGCATTGAAAGTTTTAGATCAAGAGCCAATGAAGTGGCATCATTGTAAAATCCAGAAAGGTTATCATCTTTTAAGATTTTTTAAATACATTTTCTTAATACATCTGTCTCACTTAAAGGACCCCAGTTTCAAAAGTGTTGCCACCAGTAAACAATTGGCTAGCTTCAGACGTTTTACATCTCATGTGAAAAAAAATTGGCCCAGACACATATGTGAACACTGAAACTTGTACAGTTGACATTTAATGGACTGCACCCCCTCTCTTCATTAAAGTATTATTTTACGGTTTTAAATATATTTTTTTTTATAATAGCAGTTTTACATGTCAACTTCTTAATTGTATTGAAGCTTTTATTTAAATATGTTTCTTTGTATACTTTTTTTTTTTACAAGCATTGAGAAATCTTTGCAAATATTTTGTTTAGTTTTAATTTGCAAGCCATGGGCATAAGGTTGGGGTATTAAGCAAAGGAGCAAAGGACAAAAATGGTCAAATTAAACAGATGAGATGAGCTCAGGCTGTATTAGAATTCAGCTTAAATTAAAGATGATCACGATTACGCTGTTAAATGTTGGACAAAGAGGGACCTAAGCCTTAATGTTCTGGTTATAATTATCATCATACCCCAAGGTATCATGTCCAGAGAATTTAACAGCTGCTCCATCAGGGATCAATGAGAGGTTAGCATCTAACTGTGATGTAGCCAATAAGACAGCAGGACCACAAGCCAACACACAGACAGGTGGCAGACAAAGCCCATGCTGGTTTTCTGCTGAATGTCCCTGTCTTTATACATAATGCATGTCAGCTTTTTTTTCCTGTGGTGACTAGTCCGGTTTCATCTGTGCCAAAAAAGACAGACATATTATCATAATGCTATACATTCCTCATTTGAGAAAGATGCCAAGCTATTAAGTCAATCAAAGCACTGACACTTGATAACACAAACTATAATTTGTTTTGGTTTCCGACTGAAAGTCTGCCAAAACCGCATGCAATTGTGACAGGAGAGCTTATGTTTGTTCTTAAATGGCTTACAGACAGTTGAGAAAGCACCTTCGTCGTTCTAGAAACTATATTTTTGTGACACTGACATACTGAATCCTAAACATAAAGTAGGGATTCTCTTTTTCTGCCACTGCTGCTGCTGACCAGCCCAGTGCATCAGGTTGTAACCTTCACCTAAGGCCTGTAGAGCCACCAATTATCTGATGACCAAGCTACATGGGGAAAGAAACAAAACAAAACAAAACAAAAAAAAAACATATAAAGAATGATCCTGTTTCAATGTATTATTTTTGGAACTACACCATTAATCCAAATATAAATACATTCTCTCAAGTCTGTTTTTTTTTTTTTGGTTCATTCAATGCTTTAATAGATAAGGTAACACTTGAAAATAATAAATCTGATTATTACAATTCTTTATCAAGGATTGCAACTAACAAAGGTTACATTACAAGTGCAAAACCAGAAGTTCCTGATATCTTAAGCTTGTTGGTCAAAAGCAACAGCTGTTTTTCATGCATTTTGCCAGTCATAATGAATACTTCAAAAGCATATAAACACATGCAATTCTTCTTTCCTTGAATCTGCCAATGAGGCAACAGAAACAGGCTTTTGAGTTTACAGTGCGCTGGTTGCACCTTAACAGACAAACTCACCAGTACATGCCCATTTCACGCCACGGACCCAGTCTTCGTGCCCTTGCAGCGACATGGCTTTCTGCAGCTGCAAGGGAGCCATTTCACAGAGTCAGTAGTTGCCTTCAAGCATCAGAAGCTCAGATTAAACAATTAGGATTCATGAACAACCTACCCCTGGGGGAGTAGTGAGGCTAGCTTACCTGACTGCTCTCCTGCACATACAGATGCACCCTGGAGTCATCACCCCCGCAGGCCAGTATGGGAACTAGAAACGCACATAAAGACAAAACACACAAACCATGGGCTTAATATCAGAAAATCAGTTTTAATATGCAAGAGGCGGGTGGAAGAGCACGGCAACACACCAAAACGAGAAGAATGATGTAAAAGGAAAAATGTGTGTGCAACTTAAAGGGTGTTGAAAGAGCAGCTTGTGCTTACCTCCAGTGCCTGGCAACAGAGCTAGAGAGACATCCATCATGAAACTGCTCCCAAATGATACATTATGGAGGCACTCAACTGAGGAGACATCCACATGGAAACATTTTCAGACACCGTCACACAGTTGTAAACAAATGGATTGCGGGACTCAAAAAGACTTCTAATGTCTATTTTAAGCATGTTTTCGCCTTATGCATAAAAAGAGCCAAATTAGATAGTGTAATATTTACATTGGAGAAAGAAATTCGAGCTAAACTTATTTCCGGTTTTCAGAGATACTTCTAAAGACAGTAAAGCTTCACTTGTGTCCTTTTGCAGTGACAGGCAGACAAAAAAAAAACACTCAGGAAAAGGAAACTCAAATCCCAGACAAGTTAAAAAGAGGAAAAGCAGATGAAGGCGATAACTGGAAGCTCCACTGACACCCAGGTGTCAAAACAGATTTCTGTCAAAACCACATAGGAATCACTGGGATTGTATTTTTCAGTTTGGCCCCCTAACATCAACTGACCACTGAAATAAAATGTAGCATAAAATATTTGTTCAATATTTTATAAAGAAGGAAAAACATTTAAATGTACATAAGCTTAATAATAGATTGAATCAGCCAAGACAAGAAGAATATTTTGCACATAGTGAAACTGATATCTACTTTAGTCGTAAGATACAGAGAGAATAATGAACTGCAAACCAAACACAAAATATCATTAATAGCATCTTACAGTGTTGCAATTCAAATAAACCATAAATAAACTCTCCATGGTCTGCTTAATATTATCAAGGCAGAGAAAAAAAAAAAGTTACAGTTCAAACTGATGAAAATTTTCCATCACAACATTTCTATGGTTTAACGTCACCCTCCTCCACCTGTTGCTGCTCAGGCCGGGTTATTTCCCTTTTGTACAACAAAGAAAAATGTGGTTGCTTGGAATCATATCGCCCCTGATCCCACTGAACCTGCAGGATTTAAGGTTTAGAAAATGGATGCCTATTAAACATTTTCCAGTTTTTCAAAGCCTATGTAACAAATTAATAAACAAATGTTTTTACAACATTATTATAATTTCAAATATTCAGTTTTATGTAATTTCTGCAGTAGTAATAACTGCTTTTCTGGTTTAAATAAAAATCAACTAGATCTCTTTTTTCATATCACTGCTTTTTTTGTTTGTTTGTTTTGGTTTATACCATAAAAAATAGCATGAAGTGAGAATTTTATACTGGCTCAAGCCTAATATAAACCATGTTGAAGATATGGGTAAAAAGGAGAAGAGTACATAAACTCAGAAATTAGACCACAACAAACAGAGAAAGTGTTGCAACAACTGACCCACTGCCTGTAGAAATACTAACATTTTTGGTGGAGTTTTGAATCCGAAAACGGTACTGAATTTAAAGCAGGGAACATTGTCCAAAGATAGTGGGCATCAAATAAATATCACTTATGCTTCCCCATTCAAAGATGAATTTACTTCAAGTCCTGATAGACACTTCCCCCCTAGAGTAACAATAATTCTATCAGCCACTGTAAACCTATGAGAGTTCAGATAAATTTCTGCAGTAACACCAACAGGGTTTAGGTAACATGGCTCAGAGTAACAGTAACAAGGAATGACCCAAATTCAAATCTTAGCTTTATCCTTCTGCAGACTACAAACTACCAGCTGAAACATGGAAACTCTTATCCAAGGTGTAATAAAAAGCAGTTAAAAACTTAACCTGTTAAATCTGTTGAAGTATGCAGCCATCAAATTAGAAAGTGTCGAATGCAGCAATAAGATCAAACGGGACCGAAATAGGAACTAGGAGCTCTTTATGAGTCACTGCTGACTCTGTGGTGTTTGACGGTTTTAACTGGAGCCATTTCTCTTCGATGATTCTGCTTGGAGAAAAAACTGGCTTGTAATTCAATACTGTAAAGTGAATTATCATTTGAAACAATTCAAGCCTTTTCACCAAGAAAAGTGGAAGTTAAAAAATGTTCTATAAACATTGATTACCAATGGATCCGAGTTGCTTTCCTCAGCAGAGGTTTCATAATAGCACACTTGAGAAAAATAACAGATAATGCCCCCTGACGAGAAACAGACATTTCTCCACTTTCTGTTAAGCAGTGAAATAAAGATGTGAACAACTTAGAGGGAGTGTATTAAAAGAATAAAAAGCAGTGAGGCTCACATCAAAATGCACACATCACTGATAACTTCTGGGTTTCTGAGATGGTGATAAATAATTTCCAAATGCCTTTCATGTCCGTTTTACTTGTTTATTACCTTCTTTATTGTCACTGCAGAGCCATAATCTCACTGTGGAGTCAGACGAAGAAGAGGAAATGAGGATCTTAGAGTCCTCCAGGTAGACGGCATCCACAGCATTGACAGGACCAGTGTGGCCCTTACACTCCACTGACTGGACAAACTGTGGCATTACACAAAACATTTGTATTCAAGGCTTCTATTTTTCATCTCTGAAATTACATAAAATATCACCTGCACAACACAACACTCGGACAAACACAGATTTTATTTTTTTTTCTAATCTAAGCACTGGCAGCTGAAGCCACCCGAGACCCAGGAAAGCTGAAATGTAGGCAGTTTACCTTCCCATGTTGAGCTTCCCAGAGGATGATCCGATTGTCTGAACCTCCTGAGACGACATGACGCTCTGATGCTGCGACAATAAAATCAACGCAACGGAATTAACTTACAACTCGTTATCGACGAATTGGTTAAATTAAGAGAAAACACAGGGTCACCTTACTAAAAAAACAACAAATAATTGAATAAATAAATAAATAAATTCATACATGACATTATGGCAGCAAAGAGGACTACTTAAATCTAAATGCAAATGTTAGGTCAGGTCAGTGAGACGACCTAAATTGTAGAAACAACACATTAATACAAAAATAATTAAATGTTCCACCAGAAAGTATTGAAGTGGGTCTAATATTCTGAATTATGGTGAAAAGAAAATGAACCTTTTTTAAAATGTAAAATAAAAAAAGATTTGTAGAAAAACAAAAAACAACCTCTAAAGTGAATAAAACCTAAATGTAAACCATCTGAAACTGCCATAATCTACTGAACCAAAACTGTTTCATGACACAAAAGCAGGAAGTGAAAGAGTGATTTACTATCTTTGCAACTTAAATGTAATGCTATTGAATTAAAAACAACTCCAACGTGTGATCAAGTTATTGCTTTCAAGATAAAACTGCTGAACTCGCTGTAAAATGTGGTGTATTGTGTTTTGCAGTCACGTTAGCCAGGGAATGCAGTTTTGCTTCTGCCTATTTTCAACTGTAGCTAAAATTACCAAAAAAAGCAAAAAAAACAATAAGAAAAAACGTCAACAAGTAAGTGGTTCCCTAATACACTCAATAGCAATTTAACAAATATAATAGCTAAACAAATGTATTGATTAAGTGATCACCAGTAAGTGTGAGTAGAGTATCCACATAAAGAAGATGCTCTGGCAGTTTGTTGGTATTCATGTGTGCTCTGGCACAACATCAACACAGAAAGACATCACCAATGACCTTATGGACACAGCTGTCCATCAATCAAGGAATGGCCAAGGGACTCAAACAACTTTGAGTCAGTCCCTCATGGTATACCAACACAGATTTAAAAAAAAAAACATTCTTTGTACAGGCCATTCTTTGCTAAACTTTTCTATTTTGCAAAAATACCCCAAGTCACATTGAAGACTTTATATGCCTTAAAAAGTGTGTTAAATGTCAATATAATTTGAAATAAAACGACTAAGGTGTGCCTGAATGGATTGCAATAATTAACATTTTTGCAGCCTCAGTGGTTGACTTTCTAGTAGTCATTACACCACATCACACAGAAGACCATCTGATATGCAAGAAATTAATCAAGAGAAGCGCACATCTGAAAAGCGTCACTTTTAGAAACATCGTCTCAGAACTATGTGGAGATGTGGCCACATGCCGTTATCCATTTGTAACAGCAGGTGGCGTAGCCTACCAAAAGAATCAAATATATTGCTTGCTACACCAAAATGAATTTGCTGTAACAGGAAATGTTGATTTGGTTTTCTTGTTAGTAAAACTATAGTTATAGGTTTTTATTTATTTATTTATTGTGCAATAGTGTGAACCTGATGTTATTACCCACGGTTATCACTACCTAGGAATTCGACACAAAGCTGGACCTTAGAGAGCTTTCCTAGAAATAGATTTTCACACAAACCAGTAAATTTAACTTAGATAATGAAGTGGTAAAGATAAAGAATTATTAACTGTCAATTATTGTGGATGCACTGAAGATTATTCTGGCCATGAAATCATGACTAACAAGTATTGACACATTGCTGTCATACTTGGTTACATTTTTCCAACTAATGTTTCTGTATTGAGTTTGCATGCTAACTTTACTTCCCCGCACTCTATACACCTCATGGTTTTGTACAAATGTTCAATATGCTTAACAATAATAATAATAAAGAATAAAAAATCACTTCTCCACACTCACCATTATCTTTCTTGTGAACCCACTTGACTGCATTTACTCTCCCTTTGTGTCCATTCAGCAAAGCGACAACTCTTCTTTCCTGAAATTCAAACTATTCATGTTAACCCAAATGTTTTTGGGGGGGTTCGGCGTTTTAAACAAACACTCTACACGAATAACGTTAGCATCAGCACTCAGCAGCGAGAAAACAACTAAACTACCGACATGTTTTACAGATTTTATCACCTGGGGGTCGTACAAGGCCACTGAATTGCATGTCCCGAAAGCCACTGTCCCTCCCCGACCCCAAGAAACAACATTCGGAGTCCTATTTGCGCTGCATGCTACATGGCATGTCTCAATTATGGAAGCCGCCATCTTTGCTAGAGAAGTTGTGGAGTTACTGTAAAAGACTCCGCTGGTAAACAGTTTCTGGGCATCAATGGTTCCATAGCCAAGTTACGTAAATATCATATTAGTTAAAACAAATGCGCCACGAAAACTGTAAAACTGGTTGATCTACAAATACAAACTAGAACTGGACTGAACAGGGGTTAAGACACATACTACATTAATTTTAATTGTGATATGGATCACAAAACTGTTTTGATTAAATTTAAATCATTTGAATTCAATTCCTTTTAACTCTACAACTTTTCAGAATTACAGCAAAGGCAGTGACTATAGCAGATGTGCATCAACAAACCTCAAAAATATGCATTTAGCTGCCTCCTTCAGAAATCTTTAATCCATAGTTGAAATTTGTTTTCTTTGGAGAAATGTTAAGCCAACAGTCATCCCTCTGATTGCGCACACCATAAATTAGGCATATCAAAAGATTTAAATTAACACTTGACTGATATTCTAAGTTACTAAGATGCACTTATGTACTGGCAACGATGGTGACTGTGAGATGCAGCAACCAGTAAAAGCCACTAGGTGACGCAAGATAATCATAGAAGAAAAACAAACTCCGTGCAGTCTATGATTTGGGCCGCTTTAAATTGTAATTATTCAAAGTCTAAAAATGAGAATTGTGTTCCTTAAATCATAAAAGTACATTATAATTTGAATCTCATCATGAGGTGAGTGTTACATAGTTTGCTGAACAAGAAATGGGTTTTTTCCCTTCTCATGAACAAGATAACAAAAGGGCTGATTTTTATTTGTAGCTTGGTTTGGAAAATGTCAACTGCATTTTCTCTATAGAATGCACCCTGAAAGCATAAAACCATTTCACTGTATCATTTTTGCCCTTTAATTATTGAAAAATAGAGCTGACTTCACAATAACAAGATTCCTCTGAGGCTGTCAGAGAATCAGACTAAAGCTACTCAAGGTGAATTACAATTAAAGAGAATATTGCTGAAACAAAATACACTGTTGTGTCAGAGTGTGTTACTCCCTCTCTGAGATTTGATTGAGGTTGACTGGTCACAGCTGAGCTAGCTGCCAGCCAGACATTCTGTCTTATTAAGCTTAAAAATAAACAAATAAACAATTAATAAGAGAAAATTTTACCGTCAAAGAGAAGAAATCATATAATTTCTGAATTTTAACGGCGCACACATTTCATAAAAATTTTGTACATTGCGTATTACTGTAAATACAAGTTTCCCACTTGACAAACACACACAGAGAGAGAGAAAAACAATATGAAGAGGAGAAAACTGGGGGAACAGAGGATGGGTGGCTGAGCCTCTTCTGGCTCCATTCTGACCGTGATGACTTGCAGTCTATATCTGCGTGACAAAGACAAAACAGGCTCGCTGTCACCAGCTCTCCGGGTAGAAAATAGCCACTGTTTGCCTTGCCGTTGTCCCTCTTCCCTCAGTCTCGGGGAAACAAGATTTGGACGGACTTGGCAGAGTGAGACGACCCGTGCATCTACAGAGTGTAGTTCTTATGTCAGGAGCAGCAGGAAAGCAATAGCTGAGAAGTTTCTGTTTTATTTTGGTCCTGTGTTCATTATCTATAGCTGCTTATGTAACATAGGATTAATACGATCAAATGTATCAAGTCACTGCAGGAGAAGAGGGTGTTTTGTGGAAAATCCTGTCTTTGTTTTTAGTGCCAGGGGAAAAAAAAAAAGAGTAGTAGGATATGCTTTTGTCTGTGATGTTTAGTCAACATATTCTTGCTCCATGGTGATAGAGTCACTTTAAATATCCAGCACAACATATTATAATAACAGCACTTGGCAGGGTTGTACAAGTCGCTTTATATTTGTGCATGCCTGTCAAGTAAGGTTCAGAGGTTCTACTTTAAAATGAGCCTATGAGAAAATTAGTTTATGGTCTACCATTATTCCTTAAAAATACGCTCGTAAGTTCCAAAAAAAAAAAAAACGTTTACGTATCCTGTCATGTTTACATCGGCTGCTGTTTCAAACTGAGAACAGCTGTCATAAAAATGAAATCCAAATTCTAACGAGCCTATGCGAGATGTGTGTGCGTGTGTGCGTGTGTGTGTGTGTGTGTGTGTGTGTGCGTGTGTGTGTGTGTGTGTGTGTGTGTGTGATTATATAACAAGAGAAACGCAGATTAAGTGAATTCTAGGCCCTCCATGCTGGGTGTCTGCATTTCACGTTGCAACTGTCAGTTTTGTTTACGTGTAATTAAATTTATCTTGTTCCTGTGAGAGCCTTCTTGACAAGACAACAGCCGAAAAGGACTGAGAGATGGCCTATCCTTGACAGCACTGCTGCTTCAAGTTTGCTTTTCATTTGAATGCAATTCATCTCAGCGCTTTTAGATCCCAGTGCTGCTTTTGAGATAATAGACCATAGCATTTCTTTCATAGAGCATAATGTTGAGATTAAAGGATCAGCACTGCAATGGTTTAAATCTTAATTATACAGTGCAGTTGTTACAGTCAGTGTGGCTGACACTTTACCTTCAAAAAACTCATCTGTCATGTGGTGTTCTTTGGGGGAGTCTATTCTTAAAACATTTGATAAATAGGTTAAGAAGTATGGATCACACAGCCATGTGGTTGACACATGCTTACTGAAAAGTGTACTTTTATTATTATTATTATTATTATTATTATTATTATTATTATTATTATTATTATTATTATTATTATTATTATTATTATTATTACATTATTATTATTATTTTACCGAAGATATCAAAAAACCTACAATTATGGAACATTTTGAGATCAGTACATAAAAGCACTGTTGGGGCCACATACTTGTGACGCCTTACCTCCGTTTGAACTCCTCTCTTCCACGGGGGTCTTTTCTGGTCACTGTATCGTGCTAAGAGAGTGAGTTCAGCTGGAGGTCTCAGACAAGGGCAAAGCAGTCTAACACACAGAAGTATTCTGAGTGATTGTGCAAGCAAATTAAACTAACCAGCACTTTCTGGTTATGTTTTTTGTTTTTTGTTGTTTTTTTTCTCCCCAGAGGTTAATGTGTGCGCTGAGATGGACGGCACTGAAATAATAACTACAAAGCTTAATCTTGTATAAATATGTATGAAGAAACTCTTTTAATGTGCAGCTTTGGTGAGACGGTTTCATCCATTCATCAGGGTTGTGAATGTCAAGTTAATTTTTTACTTTTAATGATTTATCATAACCATTCTCCTTCCAGGGTAGAATAATAATATAGCATACAAATATAGCTTCTTTTTGTTTTTTCATACTGGTACAAGTACATCCTTACCCAAGATTAGCCAGAATTTATTGTTACCTGATGCATACTTGGCAACACAGTTTTGAAAATGTAAATAGGGTCACTGCTCTGTTGGAACACCCAACTGTGTCCAAGTTTCCACCATCAACTTATGTGATTTGAAAAGTTGTATAATTTTGAGGCATATTAAATAAAAGTTTGTCTTTAAATTTATATTCATTTTTTCTAACTATACACTAATGCCTCTGGCCCATCAGCATGACATCCCCACCACCATGCTTAAAGGTTGATACAGTTTGTACTTTGACATCTAATCAGTTTTTGACTTGTTTGAAGTTTTAACCATCTATTCAACCATAATTCTCAAATGAAAGAAAAATGTTCCAAGATAAAAAAAAATTGGAACTAAGATGGCCCAAGTTTACGACAAAGTGGAAAATACTGGAGTGCCTGTCTTACTGTCCTCAATTAGGCAACGGTGTACAGTATGTAACCATAGGCCAAGGGAAAAAAACTGCTCCAAATGCAACACTTGAAGTTACACTGAAATTTGTTGTGGAGTGTGTGGATAGGCCAAATGACTTACAGAGAAAAGTGTTATGGTAAGACAAAATGCAGATTTGGCTGTTTGGACACAATGATAATAGAGATACTATATTTAGAGAAGTCAAAGTTAAGTTTTTTGTTTTTATTTAGGAAGATTGTACATACTCTCAAACACAGATGTGGCAGCATCATCATGCTGCAAATGTTACTGATTATTAAACCCACAGGAAGGATAGAAAATAAAGTCTCTGAATCATCTTTGAATTCTTCAAATGTACCACAAATCAACAATCTGACATTTGAAACTTGGTCACATTAAGGGTTTCCTCAAACAAATTCAACCTTGTTCACCCAATTCTTACTTTTCTAATTATGGGAAGTTGGTTAATGTATGATCCCTTTCTCCAGATAGTCAATTAAATACACCATTTTGTGACGTTCACGCCAATAATTAGACTGCAAATGCAAACCATGTTTGCATTTCCATTTAGCAGACAGTTTATGTCTGCTAAATCAACTTTAGCAGACATAAACTGTTTGTGTCATTTTGTATTCCTAATTTTAATCTTCTTATCCAATATAGAACTGAGGGCACTCATTTCACATATTCCGATATGCAAAACATCTATCTCTTTAGGCTCAGCGTCCCAGGAGTGGCACAACAAAAAAAAGGGATGATCAAGAGAAGGGGAAGTCAGCACTTCTAAAGCACACACAGAGAGGGAAAGAGACTGTAGCAGCTGTTAGCAACACAGTCACACTGAGCATAAGCAGCTCTTTTTTAATGAGTAATACCCTTGGACCGTGTGGATAAGAATACACAAAAGGGACTCGCTCCCTTGAGTTTGAGGTAGACATTCAAAATGCTGAGTGCCAACACAAGAGTACAAACTGAGGAGCAAATCTCAAAAACCGTAGAACAAATTAGACGCAGTTAAAAAAAACAAGTCTGGTTCACCCCGTGACACATTGCGTTTGAGGGTACATGCAGAACTCCAACCAGCTCCCCAACTAAGCTATTTTCTGCAGCAGTACAGGACAATCACATTTCTTATCTCAGTGTACCACTTTGACTTATCTACTCTGACCACAGTGACTCATGCCAGCACAAGTTAATGCAGTCGGTGCAAGTAGCTAAAGTTGGATTTGCTATCAGCTTATCATTTGGTTGAGAGCCCGAGTGCAGATAAAAACAAAAAACAAAAAAACAACACACACCCAGATATCATCTAGAAGTGGTAGTAGAGCCATTCATCACAGCTGAGCACATCCTTGTTCGCTCAACAGCTCGCATACCTTTTTAATGATGCACTGTGTGTGTGTACACGTCTGTGGCGTTGCGGAGAGACCAGTGAAGACATGGCTAAACTAGCTTCAGGGTAAGCTTTTACTTAAATACTAGGCTGGCACACCCACTCATGGTGAAACCCACCTCTGACTCAGAGTCCAAGTCCACCTATACACACTGGGCAGCAAAATAAGCCATGACTCTCAGTGCCACAGAGCTTCCAAACCACATGTGCTCTTTGTCATCTAACTGTGTTCACACTATGAAATATTACACGAGGTGTCACCCAAGGACTCTGCTTGTAAAGTAATATATAGCTCAAGGACCGACAAGAGTTTGGAAACAGGTTACCTGAATTGAAATACAGATGCACGTGAAATAATTTGACATTGTGGTCATATGTCACAGGGTCACCAAAGAAAAGAAGTAGCACACCATTTGGAGAAATGCTTTGTTCTATATCTGGGCTGCCTAAACACAACTAAAATAGAGTCAGATGGTGATGTCCATATGATAAGGCCAGAGACAAAGTGTTCCTTGGCCCCCACCCTGGCATCCAGCTTACATGGCAACCAGCGTCACAAGTGTGACGGACATGTGAGGTGATTCCCGATAACTGTCCAAAGTTGCCTACGATTGCAAGGTTTTCTTATTAGTGTGCTTTCCCACATTTTCAAATATTTTATCACTGGGTCCAAGCAGGGGACTTCAAGAGATCTCTAATTCACGATGAGTCAAGCTAGCTTGAAATTGACTCTTTATTAGCATTTTTGGCCTTGTCTACAGCAATGTGAGCACTCATAGTGTCCGTTGAAGTAAATAAAGCTAAGACAAAAAGCAAAGATCTTGATTCATTCTTTTCTCTTTGCCCTGATCTGGGGGAAGTCCCCCTCGGAGAGGATCTGCAATGCAGATCCAGAACCAACTAAAAAGAATGCATGCATGGATTTATGGACGGACGGACGGACGGACGGACGGACGGACGGACAGACGCCCCTGTGGGACATACTCGAGAAACCTCCCAGGAAGTTTCACATTCATTTCCAGCTTTTGACACTTTGATGTCTGTTTCACAATTTAAAGAAAGCGCTGAGGAGTCAAGCAGAAGATGTAATACTTGCATCAAATACAACAAACGGGGGATTCATTAAAACCCTAGAGATTACAACAAGCTAAGTGCCATGTTTTAGTCAAGTCTCAGACACCCAGGCTCTGTTGTTCTGCTTGTGAACAAATTGTGTCTTAAGTCATGATCTAATAACTTTCTAAAAGATTTCTGCTGACTTGGATCTTCTCTGAAGTCACAGAGCTCCAATCTGGGAATGACAACACATCAGAGTAGAGTGAGCTCCAGTTGCAAGCTGGAAAAACAGTGTAATTTGGCAAATGTTGTGATTATAACTATAGTATAAATACAAGGCAAAAACAAACTATTTCCTTTTCATACAGTCAAACATTAAAATAACTTATTCATAAATAACATTTGTACAGCACTATCTGTGCCGCTGGTTTACTGAGAAACAGTGAGACGTGTTAGTCAATAATTTATGTCTTAAACTTTTGTTATGTTCAGTGGATACTAAACTCATTTTTTAGATCTATTTTCAAGTGGAGGCTTGAAATCAAATTCCAGAGTTAAATAAATAATGCAGCACAAATCATAGGTTTGAAAAAGCCTTCCTTTTTTTTTTTCTAACCCGTTTTGGGTTAGGTAAAGCAATTCTGTTTTTCAGCGCTTTATTTCCTCCAGAACTGGTATAAGTGAATTTACCTGAAAATCTTCATATCAAAGTGACAAACCATAACGTAAGCGAAGGAAAGAACTGCAAGTGGACATATCTGGGGTATGATTCTGAGCAATTTATCAAAAACAAATAAAGGAATGACAAAAATGGAAACGATAGATTAAAACTTTTTACAATGTTATGGAAGAGGTTTATGGCATTAGATCACTTAATATGCTAAAATACTTCATAGTTTTCTGTTTGGTAGAGTGTCTGGCTTTGTTTCTAAAAAGATAATAAAAAGCGCCAAGCTCTTTGTTCAACTACTCAACTATCTATCACTCTTGACCTGAAATTATGTTTATGGGCTTATGGGGAAAAAACTGTAAATAGATTCAGAAAGCTATTTAAAATGTCGGTGGGGGACATGTTTCTATTAGCAAAAGCACAAACAATTCAGACATTTTTTGTGTTGTCAGTGTTGGAGTTTTAAAACGTCATTAATTAGAACCAGTATAATGAAACTCCGGCCTGTCAGCTTCAGAACCTTGCTGCTTTCGCTGGGCAAACAAAAGTAAAAGGCTTTTGGCCGTTGGGCAATGTGTTTCAGTCAATCTGCTACTATTCAGGAGAGATCTTTCGCAATGGGGTCTAATTGTGCGCCGTTTGATTGGTAGCCTCTCTCTGTATTTGGAAAAGGAAAAGGATACTTCACACTTCAGGGATGATATTGTGAAAGTCCACCAAAATGTAAAAATAATACATTAATTCACCTGAAATTAGTTGAAAGTATCAACATAATCCACAGTTAATGCACATTTTTTAGGTAAAAAATCCACTGAGCCTACTCAGATTTTCAGAGTTTCCAGACTTTTTAGTTAATGTTTAACACATAAAAACTAAAGGTCACTATGGCAGATGTACCCACATTGGCCAGGCTTTAAATATGGATAGTCTATTCAATCAGAAATGAGACAGGAAGGAAGTTTTAGACAACAAATTAGGAAATAAAGACTAGAAATACCTCCAAACCCCATAGTTACTTCCTTATTTATACACTCTCTACACATGGAAATGACCAATTGTGTGCCTTTCCTGGCTAAGTGGGAGAGCCGATAAGAAAAGCATTTAAATACAGTTTTCCATGTTATAGTTAAAAGTGAGCCATTAATGATATTATAGCAAATCCCTTAAATCACAAGTAGAAAAAGGATCGGTCTTTAATTATGTGAGAACAGAAACCGAAACCCCGATGTTTATGGTGCACAATCTGAAGTGGCATGGCATAAATGAAAACAGCCAATAGTGGGAACCTGCAAGTGTGTTCATGCTGTGCGTGCGTGCCTGTGTGTGAATGTGGTTGCCCACAGTGGTGTGCTGCAGTCCGCTCCCTGCTGTAGCTGAGTAAACTACATGGACATTAGCGGGCGCAGCGGCGCAACCACCGACCCGGAGGGGGATTAAAGCAGCGTGCGTGTGTGGAGAACTGCTCGATTACTGTCTGTGTGACGAAGTGTGAAGAAGAAGAAGAAGAAGAAAAACTCGGTGTTTTAAATCTCGAGTCCGCAGCCAGTTTTGCAGCTGCTAAAGCAGCGGAGATAAGGGAGCGAACTCAGTAAGTGTTCGTACGTGCGTCGTGATTGAGTGTTAGCGAGCCAGAGAGACGGGGGGAGAAAGAAAAAGCTCGGCGGGAATGGCTTCATCTCCGTGCGGCAACAGCAACTTTGATTCCGGCCTGGAGATCAAAACTCGCTCCGTGGAGCAGACGCTTATTCCCTTGGTGTCGCAGGTGAGTATTTTCGGAAGCTTTGTAACTTTTCCCACTGCTGTTCTGAGGGGCTGGGGGGGCTCAAATGAGGCCAACTCTTGTGTTTACCTGTTTGTGTGTCCAGACTGCGTGCTTCGCTTCTGGTGCGGCGTTTAAACGCAGCTCAGACACTTTAGAAAATCTCAGTTATGTCACCGTAAATGGCCAATTCACCGTTGGCGTGACACCTAATCTTATACGTTCCCCACTTGAACTTGTTGGTTACAACTTTTACAAAGTATTGAATGTTTTAAAACTTTTCTATGAAACACAAGAGGACCCACGTATTGATTTAAAAAGAATCTAAATAAAGAAGTAAAATGATAACCATTAACAAAGCAATTCAATGAATTTACAGATAGCATAAAGGATTAGGGTCATAATTCCCTCTTTGCAAAAGTTTTTTTTTGTTTTTTTTTTCTGAGCCCCGAAGTCAGTTTGGGAATAACGTGTCAAAGTCCAGAAGAGTTTCCTAGAGTTTCCTGGTCTGGGGGTGAGCTGTGATTCCCACTTCTCGGAGCACGTGCTGTGTTCGACAATAAACAGACGAAATGAAAAACCCACTTGAAGACTCGCTTAGCAACTCTTTTGTAGTTCCGATGGAACTTGGGTCAATTAGTTTCATAATAATGCACACAGACAGTTACATTTGTACAGTTTGCACCTGCAAGATTATTCATTTGGTTTCATTTAAGAAAAAAAAAATCAACTATTATTTTGTGTGGTTATTTTCACTTTTATAAGCATAATGCACTTGTTTGCCATCACGCTGGCCTGAGAGATGCCAATTTGAATGTAAAGTTCTACGATCTTATAAAGTCCTGTCTCAAAATGCTATTTTCTGAACCTTTAATCTGTCATACTGTTAAACGGGAGCTGTCAATTATTTAAACGAGTAGAATACAATTCAACCAGGCAACTATAAAACATTTGGACTTTAGCTTTATAGCAGATACTCCAACAAGACATGCTTCAAATGTCCCATTTTCTTGGTTTTTGTATAAATAACAGAGCACTGCCAGCAGATTGATTATTTAAAGTTTTATATGGTATTTACATAAACTGCAGTGAGGTATTTGAGATGGGAGTTTTTTGTTATTAATTAGTGCCATGTTAAAAACTGAATTGGTTTTTAAGATCTTTGTTCTTGGTGCATCTTGGACTAGCTGTAAGCTTCAGTCTTTGCAACCAACCAAGTGATCTGAATTTTTCTGATGAATTCAAAACTATTTCTTCAGAAAGAGCGATAGATAGATGATTCCTCATTGATTTAAAGTCACTTTTTGTCGCAACAGGTGGGAGAGGGGCATCATTGTGTGACTCTTCCTCCAAATTGGTTCCAGTCTTTAAACTAGTCCTAAATACTAAGAGGCAGGTTTTTGTGTTTCTGCTGAGGCTGGTTCTAGTCTGGCGCTTGTTTTCAGCCGGGCCAGAGGAAAGCCCCTCTTCTTTTCGTAGGTAGAGGGAAGCTAATAAGAGAAATGCAGTGAATTAAAAAGAGGGAATTGTTTAAAACTCCAGAGTGGCTTGATTGGTGAATTTAAAACACTTAAAACACGTCAATGATGATAAAATGTTGGATCAGAATAACATAATCTGACTGTCTCTGATCGTCTCAGTTTATTTTGAAATTACTCATAATGGAGGTTAAGTAGGTCAGTGCGCCACTTACAACTCAATTTTCTCCTGAATTTATTAACTCCATTTCCAATTGCGTTCTTTAGCGCTTTCAGTTTTTTTAGTTATTTATTTTTTTTAAGATCTCCAGGTGGTGTCAACAAATCGTAATCTAAAAGCTCTGTCCAACTCCTAATCAGCTGGTGGGAGATGAGGAGTGTTCACAAAGCACATTTAGTAGTTTAAAACGGCATTAGCTGGTGATATTAATGCATCTACTCCAGGGATGCTTGGATAAGTAAAATAATTTGTGGTCTTAATTGTCTTAAAAACGTAGGATAAAACACAGGAAAGATTAAATATTAACTGGATGAGGGCTCTGACTCAGCCCTGGATGGTGGAAGAGCAAACCAGCACTTTTACAGAACAGTATAGAACTGACTATAGCACCAACACTGATTGGAAACTGAAATCTCTTTGGTGGACAAAAAAAAAAGAAAAGACTCTGGTCACACTTGCACCTTCTTGTACATCTCATTGAAAGGACTTTAAAGTGTAGGAATGGTATGATAAAACATTTTCTAAACTATTCCAATAACTTTTAGAACTTTTGAAAACCTTGATTCAAGTAACGGGCACAAATCGAGAACAACTGTGTTTCACAAAGTCGGGGGGCGGGCAGAGAGAAACACTAATCCTTTTAATGTTAAAGACTTTTATTCTGTGTAGGAGGCTAAAGGGACAAAGACGTGTAAAAGCCCTGTTGTTCTCGGTGAAAGACAGTGGCAGAGAAAGAGAGGCACCTCACTGTTGGGCATACAGAGTGGGTGGAAGAACGGTGGGCATGCAAGAGGTGTCCATGAGACTGTCATCCCCTCACCACCTCCCATCTCTCGTCTGCTTTCCCAAATAGCTTCCTCCCTCTCATTGCTCTGGCTCATTTGAGAGATAAGGTCATCTAGTGCTGAATGGATGTGTTGGTTATCAGAAAAGCACATCTGTTAAGGGTGTGCTTTCAATTTAGGATGTTCCTTTAGACTTTCGGTCATTTATAAAAAAAAAAAAAAAAAAAAAAGCTAAAAGGAAATTAAGGGCATATCCTGGTGAAGTTATAGGTAGAGTTGCAGTTTATAAAGAAGCCCGCCGTGATGTTATATAGACGTGTAAACTCCTTCCTGCGGAGATGGAATGGCTCGGCTTTGGCGAGCAGCAAAGAGAAATGTGCTGCACGCTGCAGTGGCATTCAGCATATCGCTGTCCTGTTGAATAGCGGGCCTCAAGGACAATCTTCGTAATTTTCCTTTTCTGTTCGCATTGTGAGACGTGTCCCCATAGCAACACAGCTTTCAAATGCTCAAAGAAATTACCTTCTCAAAGAATTATCAACTTAAAATTTGTTAACTATTGTTAGAGTGATGGCATCGGTTGCTGTTGTGAGAAAGTTTTCCGTGTGTTGTAAGTTAAGTCAATTTGTACCAAGTAATTAAGAAATAAAACAAAAAAATAAGACTGCCTATCAAGCTGCAAACGTCAGCTGTCAATTAGATACAAAAATTGGTTGAAGAGATAGCCTTGTGAAAACCAGAACCTTGTGCTATGCTCTGCTTTGTGCAGAGGCTCTGGACCCTGAGCCACTGAGAAACGATGACCTGTTGGAGGCTTGGTCTCTGACACGGTCGGTGTCGTAAGGGGTTAAGCAACAGACTGCAGGCTAGCGAGTTAAAGTAAATAACTTGAATGTTGTTGTTTATAAAGTGATTTGGGTTGTTTTATCTTTTTGGTTGGATTTTTGACTTTACACCATTATACAGTAAATTTGTGGGGGGTTTTTTGTTTTTTTTCTCAAGCTCATACTGTGAAAATCTCACTCTGGCTGAAGCAGAGTGTGAATCACATACTGCAAATTGGGCACAACACATGTCCCTACACCCTTAATATTGAAGCTCACACATAAAATGACTAGTTTAAAGGAAATAAAAACATATATTTAGTAGTGAAATCTACACGTACTTTAAGACTATTACCCCCTCACATAGATAACAGGAACTGAAGGATGATTGTTTAGTGGCATTTCTGAGAAACTGTAATACATTTGAGGTGATTTCATTAAATCATTTTAGTGAAGTTGCACAAAATCATTATGTGGGCAACATGTTGCAAACTTCCAAAGCAACACCAAATGTTATTGAGTTTGTCTATTTATGCAACATATATGTTGTGTAGGTCGATGTATAACTAGCGAGAAGGAAAAAAATCCTCTCCCCTCCCTGTCTTGTTGATGTGCCCAGGCTTCAGTTATCAGCTTCACTCCCACCAGGCTGTAATTACAGGCCTGGGAGTGTCCCCGCCTTGCACTTTTCTTACATACACACTCGCAGCTCTCTGTCCCACCCACGTCTTTCTTTTCATGCCTGCGTGTTCACCTGTCATACTGATTCGTGGTTTGCACATTTTAGGGAAGGGTGCAACGTGTCGGCGTCATTTACAAAGTTTTCTTTTAGTCTTAGTTCCTTGATTTTTAATATTTTCAATAGAATTCCTGGGGCCCTTTTCTGTCATTTAGATTCTTTTTTTCTTTCCATAGATTCTTTTCAAGACACAATTTTCTTTTCATGCAGTTTTCAAAGCTGCTTTTCTCAGCAAGAAAGTTTTTTTTTTTCCTCCAGATGTGCTTTCCTTCACTTCCAGCCTCAGATTTGCTTTAAAGGACCCGATGAAGCAAATTAATTGCTCTGTGTGGTGGTCAGAAATGCACCGGGCACCACACAGAGAGAAGGGGAAGGAAACAAGCACGGCTGCAGTCCCGTGCGTGTGTCCCACCTGTGATGTGGTCTATGACAACAGTGGAAAGCAATTAGCAATAATGTGGTTTGTGTTTTCCTCGAGATCTGACCCCTGTTTTCATGTAACGGAACTAGCAGCTTTGTTCTTGGCTTTTTTTATTTTATCGAGTTGTGCTTCTCGAATAAAAGCCCTGCAACCCAGCCTGGGTGCAGACATGGTGGTGTTTCTTGGGCAAATTTTTTTATTTTTGTATTTTTTTTAAAAGTGCGTGGGAACGCATAGTAGCACAGGAGTAATATCTAAGGTTTTGATCAGTTCAGCGCACATTTAAATACGTGTGACAACTAAGCCTTGTGGTTACACAGCCCTCTTGTCTCCATCATTTTCCTTCAGGACTAAGCATGGAGATTTGCTGTTATAATTGGGCCGGGAAAATCCGTTCTCTGTCCAAGTCTGTTAGCATCGACTTTGTTGCGCTTCCGGGGTTTCTGTAGCACATGCAGTATTGTTTTCCAATGTGCTAAAGAAGGCAGTGGGTGAAAAGAAAAGGCAGTTTTTTACATTTCTTTATTTTTTGCTCACAAACAGAAGTTCAGTTGCATATTTTTCACCCAAATAAGAACTCAGTAGGAAGTTTTTCATTAAACGGCCTACTGAAAAAAAAAAGACTTATAACAAAAGTTGTGTATAATCGCGATTTGTAAGTAAAATGATACCGCATCTTGATGGGGGAGGGAAAAAAAAGTAAAGTGTGGCTTGCTATTGTATTCATCGTCCCTCAGTTAAAAACAACAATTATGTAGTTATGTAACACTTTGCATTGATCTAACAAAAAAAAATATCCCATCAAAATACACTGAAGCTGTTGGTTTCAACAAGACAAAGGTTTACCAAGTCATTTGCAGAGCACTGTGCTTCTGTCATAATATCCCTAGCCCTGTGGTACAGTGATATGACAAATTTCCAGGTAGAGCTAAAGTTGATTTTTATACCCAGGCACAGAGGCAGCACTGTAGCCACGAGCTATAACAGATCCTCTTCCTTGAGCCTCATGACGATAATGAAGACAAATGAGGCCCTGGAATGAAAGGATTACAGTGTGTGTGTGTGTGCGTGTGTGTGTGTGTGTGTGCATAAGCACTCACAAACCAAAATGTACTAATCCCATGGTAATATGGGGTACAATAAACCTTCAGTGTATGTATTAGAGCCTATGGGAAAAGGATGAGGGCTTCCATAGTTTTTTTTATCTATGCGTTTGTAGTACTGTGCCAACTACGCCAGTTTTGTTGAACTGAAATTTAAACTCAAATGCTGATAATACTAAAATTCACACCTATACTATACGTCACCTAGTCTGTTTTTTAGGTGCTACTTGAGATCAGACGCATCTTCCTTTTTTTATGCAAACAAATACAATTTATTCATCACTGCTGTTTGCAGGAAACAACTACAAGTCTTGCATGAGTCCAATTTAGCAAAGCAGCATGCTATTACACTAGCATCGCTCTGTTCTCGAAACAAAAATAAAAATCCAGCAGCCCAACTGTGATCACACTGACATGCTTTATTGCTGCTTGCTTAATAGTATTTTATTTTTATTAATGCTAGTAGCTTATGCAACATGGGTGACACATATTAGTTGCTGGTTGCTTGTGGTAAACAAAGCAGTTGGAAAAACCTCTCCTAATGTGTGCTCAAGATAACTAGCGTAGCTGTTTTTAACTGGTTGTTTTGTCAGACTTTCAGCCTGCGAGCTACTTATAACACGACCAAGTCAAAATGATCTACTACAAAAATGCAATAATATTAATTAATCATAAATGATTCCAATCTAAAATGGCTGAAAAAATGCTTGAGTTAGTAATTTTGACATAGAATGTGTTAGGAGCCTTGTCACCAGGTAAACCTGATCATATCTACAGTTGGATCAAAACTGAAAACAACTTAAAATGTGACAAACAAAGTCAGACAAGGATCCAAGTTTATCTTGCACAGTTGATTAGGATGGTAAGTGGGCATTTTAGCAATCTGTTGAGTTTTAGATTGGGCTTCTGCAATAAAAACACACCTTTACCAGGGTTGCCAATAAATATGGAGGGAGTTGTGCATCTTTTGGCTATTAAAGTGTCAACAGTGCTTTTCACATCCATCCTCTATCTTGAGAGAGTCTATCGTGGTTTCCTCTTTCCTACTCTTAAGTTTAAACATTAATTACCAATAGCCAAGAACTTAACTTATATAATTGCTGAATAACCTGAGATTTTTGAAAACAGGATTGGGATTAAAGTCCATTTACCTGCTGCTGTTTGGTAAAGTTGGACCATTCACCATCTAATGAAAACTCAGATTTGTTTTCTATCTTGATTTTTATTTTTTTTTATTTACCCTTAGCTGCCCACGTTCCTTCTCTCTCTCTCTCTCTCTCTCTCTCTCTCTCTCTCTCTCTCCCCCCCCCCATGCAGGGGGAAGCTTGAATGAGTAGGGTTAACCTTTGTCGCCTGTCTTGAAAGCTTCTCACTATTGGTATCATGGGAGTCATTACAAAGCTCTGTTTTCTTTAAGTGCCTATAACAGGGTCTGCCTCAGATGTTGGAGCAATCACCTTTCATCAGACGATTTACTTCCAGTTAAAAAAAAAAACAGTATTTTTTTTAACGCACTTGATTGAATGACTGCACATGGCCCCTAAATAACCCCGTAAAAGGAAATCGATCTTTAAGAGACACAAGAGAGTTAGCTAGATTGCTAAAAAAAAAAAAAAAAAAAGCTCTTGCACATTCTGCTATTTAGGTTACTCAAAAGCTTGAACTAGGAGAGATAGTAGTTTTTTTTAAATTGTTTCAGTGAAAAAAACTCTTCACAAAGGTGTATACTTATACACTAAAGGCTGATTAAGTATTGATTAAACAACTGGAATGACCTGTACTCACTGGCTTGGTGGGTGTTAGTTCTTTGTTTAATGGAAATGCTTGTGTTTTGGCCCATAGTCGTATTGACGCTTTGTCTGAATTTGTACAGCTTCTTTTAGGCACTGAAATCCACCCTGTTATTATCTCTGTAGAGAGATCCGGCCCATTACCAGCTTGTATTTACAGTATATTGTTGTTTTATGATGATGAGATATCTCATAAGTGGGAGAGCGCAGATGGAGAGCTCAACTAGCAGTAATATGGTGCTTAACGTAGCATGATGCTTAGCATCTGAGCGGGAGTTCCAGGAGCAGTTTTACTTCTGAACTGTGTGTTCAGAAGTAAAACGAGGTTAAATTTCACTCCGGCCAGTTTATTTGGTCCACGTTTTTAATTTCTTGTTTAAAACGAAAGCAGGTCAGAAAGTCTCTTGGCAGCAACTCCATTAAATTCAGTGTTTTAATTGAGAGGAAGATGACTTGCCGAAGGTGTTGCTTCTGGAAGGGACGGACATACAACCATCTCAAATGTTTTGCAGAGAATGGTCCCCCAAAAAGAGGAGAAAATCAAATTTGCAGAGTGTGGACTAAAATGTCTTGATGTAAAAAAAAATCAGGCAAGATTGGGCAGATTGGTTTGAGATGACAAAAGGGCAACAAATTCTCAAAATGTAAAGTATGAATAACACCAAATCTAAATTCACAATAGTTATATTCATGCTGGTTAACAGTTTGCAACTGAGCAGCTCTCTGATGGCACACGTCACGTCTGCTGCTTGAGGCGCTGCTGTTTGGAGTTTGCTCAGGTAGTTATGTAAATCCACAAAAGCACTGTTCTACAGCAGTCTCCACAGCCACCAGTTCTCAATTCAATAGGGAACGTTTGGGATGTGGAAAGGTATAGAGCTGCATCATGGATATTTTTCCGACACCTTGTTGCTACGGAAAATCATGCAGGTTTGAAGGCACGATGGGGATCAGCTTTATGGGTTCAAGATGGGTTTTAATGGCTCATAAATTTATCTCAAATGAGTTCATGTTTCGTCTTGGTGCACAGCAAAAAAAATAAAATAAAAATTACACATTGTTTTCTGAGCAGAAATTTTGATTTTTGAACTGTTGAGTAGAATATCAACTGGGCCTGATTCTCAAGGTATTGTTGCCATGTGTTAAAGTCTAATGCTTTCATGACATTTACACAAAAACTGTAAATATAAAAAGGTATAAGGCATATATAACTGAACTGAACTCGGCTTCAAAAATAATAGAATAAAATAAACGAATTATTGTTTACTTTGCAAACGATCTCTTTTTCTCTGCTGTTTATAGAGAAAGATACCAAGCCGATATTGACTGATTCAGTAGTCAGGCTGTCTGTTCAAAAGGGCAATCTGCAGTCGACTAGCAGACACGCTGCACGTAGCTTCCCCACTGTAGGGTACGTTTCCAAATGGTTGAATCTCTTTGTTGTAAACAAGAGGAAAGGTGTTGCAAACTTTTTTTTTTCTGGCATACTCCATAACATACTCCACTAAATTATGATATAGAAAATAAAACATTTTGTGGCCAAGTAGACAAGTAAGGAAGAAAAGGCCACTCACTGAAATTGGAGGAGACTGTGCATGGCGTATTCTTGCCCTCTGCTGCCTGGACAACCCCAGGTAAACACATTTCTCTTTGGCAGGCAGCTGTTCGTCTCCCACTGCTTTCCTGTTCACGCTCTCTTTGCTCGGCACAATGATGATTCTGGTGTCGGGGACATGAAATGGACCAGCACATGCTGGGAATTGGTGGATAAATGCTTCGCGAAACTGTATTACCTACATCTATGATATTAGTAAAAGACTTATGTTTGCTTTAATAATAAATGTTACATCAATTTAAAAAATAAAAATAAAACGGGTCTTTTAGGATCACACAAAGCAGAAATATTTAAATTCACCCCAAGGCTACCCCATGAGTCCTCTCTGTCTCCTGCAGGAACATGGCGAACGTCGCCACCGGGGGAATTTTCTGTGTGTTAATTGCTTTCTTCAAGTATCTTTGAACTTCTCCCCTCTTAATAATAGATTTTTTTTTTAAGAAATGAAGTTTGACATGCCAGAACAAAGACGGTGTGAAGGACACAGAGCTGAGAGTACCAAATATTTTCTTCTCTAGCTTAGATATTTGGAAATTGCAAAGTTACATTTTTCAGTTGAGTCAAGCTTTACTTTTTATTTTGTAACATATCTCTGCTGCCATTGCAAATGGTTCCCTGCCTATTCAGATGTTTTGCTTTTATGTTTGCTTTTTTTTAGTGATGCACTTGTTGATCAGGCTGTGATACAAATTGGCTAATTTGTCTCTTTAATTGTCTCTTGATTTGACCAGAGTGGCAAGTCAAATATGATTTTTATTTAGTTTATTATTGGAAAAAAACATAATTAAAAAACTCATGTCTTAAATAAATAGACAAAGGAAAAAATAGCATGTTCACTATATGAAAATTGACAGATCTTTGAGTGTATAGATTCCAGTAATCCCTTAATTTTCTTTATCAAGAATGCTCAAGCACATTTTTATTTTATTTTTTATTTTATGGTTTGTCACCTGATGCCGAGATCGACTCAAAACCTTCCGCGAACGACGTTTTGCACCACTGCTCTAGCAAAGCACGAACGGTTCAGAAACAATACGAAATGGGAAAAAAGTTATTTATTAACTGACTAAGTCGTGTTTTAGATTGTTCTTGAAAAACTAATCAGTCACGGCTGATTAGTGGGTGAACTCACAGCTGCACAGTGAACCTATTGATTTTTATTTTATTTTATTTTTTTACAGCAGACAGCCGCTCCTCTCTCTTGCAGGTACTACGTACCCCCGCTAAATCTTTTAGGGGTACGCAGGACCCGACCATACCCGCCTACTTTCACCCCTTTAGCACGCATTTAAGTTCTCTTTTGCTGTAATATGTTCGTTGACACTTATTTAATGCGGCTTGGAAAAAAAGTAAAGAGGTGGTATGATGATTATGGGGCAACTACAGGAAAGTTCCTTCATTTCAATGTCACCTTCCTGTTAAAGTGGAAACAAAGCTTTTTTTTTCTTTCAGTTAGCTGGTTGGGATACTCATTGTCTAGAATCTGTGTTTGCTATGATCCCAAAGCAACAAAATACATTTTAGCTACTGTATTTGTTTATTCATCACAAGTCATATCCTTATCCCAACATCCACCAGCATTATCTCAGTCGTAAACACCTGCTCCCTTCTCTTGAGAGGCATAATAATAATACCTGCTTAGACATCAAACACTTAGTGTTTCACCTGACAGACTGCAATTTGATGAGAAATGTTGTGGCCACAAGATCTCATTGCCCTCCTAATAATACAGTAGCCTTGTCGTTTTTTAATGTGCAGGTTTTCATTTGTCGTTGAAGGAAAAAATTGCACCACACGTTTGATTATCAGGGGCCCTCTTCTGACCTCGCGTAATACAATCACTTTCACTGAGAGCAACGTTAAGCAGCTGTAGAGGAATCTTTCAGTTCGTGAGGTGACTTTAGGGAGAAGCTGGTAGGACGTATCGACACGTAAGATGCTGCAGTACCTCTTTTGTATGCCTTCTGTCCCTCCTGTGTTCCTCTGCTCAATTTCCTGAGTTTGTTTTCTTGTCACACACATCTTACAATCTTGCTCTTTGGTTTTGTCTTCAGCCTGAGTTTCTCTCCTTCACAACCCCCCAACCCCCCGCCACAGCCTCCCCCTGCTTTTAATCTCAACTTCTCCAGAGTCCCCTGTCCCCGTATCCCATGATTAATTATGCGTCCCGGCGAAACCTTGGCCAGGGGCTACAGGTTTGCTCAGTGCTCAGAAGCTCAGCTTTACATTTTCTCTTTGAATCAGTTCCCTTTTCTACATCACTGTAAACTGAGACACAATCCTCAGCACTGCACTTATTCTTCAGCAGGAAGAACATGAATTATGTGGAGAAAAAAAGGGGGTCGGGGGGGATATTTAAAGCAGATTTACATGTCCCCTCTTTGACAGAGAGCACCCGAAAGTGATCACAATGGTGGTATTCTTAAGATGTTTTTGTATGATCGGCACACATCTTCAGGGGGAATCGTGTTTTAAAGCCGACACAGTGCTCAGAGCACACTCATAAGGGAAGAGGATCTCAAACAATGTGAAAAGACTTCACACCAAAAATGAAACGGTGATTTCCAACATGGCACTGCAAAGATTACAGAGCTGTGGGAGTCTGAACAAATCTGGTTTTGCACTGAAAGACTTTGCAGAAGGAGCGGGATTTAAAGTTTCATTATTTTCTCAGGCTGCTTTGAAGATTGAGACAGAGTGCCTACTCATAGCCATTGATGTTTTTTTTGTTTTTTTTTAACACAATTGTCTTATTACAACCACAAATATAACTCGTTTTTTTTATTGGGACTTTATGCGATAGACCCATGCTTGGCACAGAATAACAGTAAAACGGAGGAAAAACAATACATAGTTTCAACATTTTGTACAGATAAAAATCCGAAAAGCGTGACCTGCAGAGCAATCCCTTTGTTTTGATACTGCAAGCAGTATTATTCTCTGGGGATGCAGAGTTAAAACATAGACTGGTGTCATAACTTCAAGCATGCATAAAATACTTTTTTTTATTTTATTTTGACAACTACATATATTTCCATCCATCCATCCATTTTCTTCCGCTTATCCGGGGTCGGGTCGCAGGGGCAGCAGCTTCAGAAGGGAGGCCCAGACTTCACTCTCCACAGCCACTTCTTCCAGCTCCTCTGGGGGAACCCCAAGGCGTTCCCAGGCCAGCCGAGAGACATAGTCCCTCTAGCGTGTCCTGGGTCTTCCCCAAGGCCTCCTCCCGGTGGGACGTGCCCGGAACACCTCACCAGGGAGGCGTCCAGGAGGCATCTTTACCAGATGCCCGAGCCACCTCAACTGGCTCCTCTCGACGTGGAGGAGCAGCGGCTCTACTCTGATTCCCTCCCAGATGACCGAGCTTCTCACCCCATCTCTAAGGGAGAGCCCAGCTAATTTTATTTGCGTAGAATAATTCGTATCGTAAACTAGTGGGGCAGATGCATCTTCACAGCAACTTCTACAATTTAAATGAAAGTTTATAAACCTCAGATTGAGCACGTCATAAGATTGCATCCGTTCGTTCGCCTCCTGTCTCATCGACAGTCTGGAAACGCTTCACACCTCGCCTTTTCAGTGTGATGTAGGTTTCCTCAACTTGCCGTTGTGTGCAGATGACTGGAGCCACTGGGTGACAGCTGGGGCCAGTCATCCAGGAAACACAGCCCAGTGTGTTCTCAATGACACACAGTCGGTGCCAAATCCTATAAATAAGTTAAAGTTGCCTAACTCCTATAAATAAAGTTGTGGTTATTCAGGATATTTTCACTGGATCTGTTGTCTGGACCACTGGAAGAAGTTATTGAAGATAAAAACTTCATCTTGTCTAATTGAGAGGATATATGTAGACATTTGCAGGTGTGTTATTTTTTTTTTTTTTAGAGGTCACTTCTTGCATATTTTGTACCACCATGTCCAGGCTACAAAAAAAAAACATTGCCTTTATTGAAATTCAGGCCAGTAAAAATATGGCATGCGCCATTAAGTGAAAGTGTGTTCCTTAAGCCATAAATGTGTTTAAAAGTCTGTGTGTGCCACAACACAAGCTATTATGCTGTCAGAAGTCTGGGGGTCTGCATTCCTTCCAGGGTTCGTGTTTCAAGCTCCTACAATGTGCATCAGCGTGTGTGTGCGCGCGTGTGTATGTGTGTGTGCAGAATCTAAAAACATGTCTCTCTATTCTTTATGGCGGTATTAAGTCCAGGGTTAAAAGTCAAAGTCCCACAGAGTGAGACTCTCAGGCATGCTGAACCCTTCGGCTTTGACTCTTTTTAGTTTGCTTACCACTTTCACCGACTCTTCCTGGTTTGCTCTAATAGCATTCAAAGTTCTGATGTTTGTTTTTTTCCCCATCTTTTACAAGCTGAACACAGTTCTTTCATTTTATAGTATCTTTTTTTTTGCCTCACATGCCAGTTTTTTCACCTTATGTAGCTAATTGGTGAATGTTTATGCCAATGTTGACTTTTTTCAACACGTGACTTTTTCTTATTACCTTTTGTCATCTTGATTAAATTTCCAGTCCGTAGAAGGAGAGGAGGATTTCTAAATTAACCTTCTGAAATATATTTAATAAGTGTTTTCCCTCAATAAGTGTGTCGCAAACAAAATTGAATCTCCTGGATCTTTCTGCTTTTTCAATCAACAGGAACAGATAATATTTGTTTGAAGGAAACCCGTTGAGTTGTTTTTTTTTTAAGTGTCACTTTTGTCCCTGCAGACCATTCAGTCCGTGATTGAATCTGTCAGCCTGGTTAGGCTGCGTTCAAAACGCCGTTTCACTGCACACTATTATTTGTCGATTGCTTGTAATTACCCATCATGATGACTGATGGGAGGTTTTTATGGCTGATATCAAGTTTTTGTAGTTGTTCTGCTGATACATTTACAAAATCCGCCAGTTGTTAAGTATGACTCAGTATGGAGGCAACTAGCTAAGGATTTTAAGGGGGTGCCAATGATTTATGCATGTTGTTTGCATAGGAAATCACAGCTACTCTGCTGGTAATCAACACAGCACATTTTTGCTGCATGGTATCCTTTTGTAATATCAGTATATATACATAACTAACATAATCATATTCATATTAAAATGTATGTATATTGCTTCTTGTTTTGTGCATAAACTTGGCCAATAAAGTTGATGCTGATTTTCTCCTTGGCTCTGATGTTAAGATTTAACATGTTGACAGAAGCTGTTGTCACATAGAAGTTGTTATTCCGTGAGAAAGGGTCGATGTTGGCTATTTTCAGAAGCAGTATGATGCCAAGACATGAAGTGTGACTATGCAAAGACACTGAAGGAGTTATTTAAAAGCCAAACATTTTGGGCTATAAGAGAGAGCAAGATTTACAGCAGAAAACAGGAAGGCTAATGAGATTCCAGCAAAGTTATGCTGTTTCATCTTTTTGAGGTTTCAACTTTTGTCTCTGTTGGATTTGGCTAATTTTAGCAGACTTTTATCAAATACGAAACAATTGGAGTGCTGTTTTGGTCAAGCTAAGCAGGTTAGCCACACTTTGAGCTTCTTAAAAATGCCTCTGCTGCAAAAGCTATGACCCAGTTCTTACTGATGTGTGGCATACATTGTATTGGTGCAGCTCTGACTCTTTCTAAATATTTTTCTTCTATCTTTTTAATTAGTCCCCAGGATACTTCTTTGTAACGATTCAGTTGCGAACAAAGCAGATAATGCTTTGAAGTTGCATAGTTAATTGACTTGATTGGGGTTGTGTTTTTCGTGTGTGTGTGTGTGTGTGCGCGTGTGTGCGTGTGTGTGAAGGTCACACAGGTACTCTTCACTCTCAGATGATTGAGAAACTGAGAGGAGAATACAACCACATCTCACCAGAAACCGCACCGTTTCTCACAAAGTTAAATGTAGTGGGGACTACTCAAGGTCTGGAGTGTAATAGGACTGAAAGAACAATGTCAAAATATGCCCAAGGTCACTTTTTGGTTGCAATGTCCAAAGCTTTGGGAGGGATTTGCTGCAACTTGTTTTAATCTTTTCATTTACCTACCTCTCTTCTTTCAATTTTACAAGGTAAAACTGATTGAAATTATTAACTTTTCTTTCTTTTTTTTTTTTACATGTTTGACTTTTTGTGGATTTCCATCTCGTATAAACAGAGTGCCACTAACCATGAGACTTGAGAAGTTTATTATTTATTAGTTCCAAAGTTTCTTGTTATGCAAACCTGGGAAAGGCCCTGTTGAACCCACATTACGAATCAGTTTGATCACAGATTGGAAGTACAGTCTGAAAGGAGCCACTGAGACCTATAACTAGGTGTTTGAGTTATATATGAGCAGCTTAGTAGAAGTGAAAGATTACATTACAGATGTCACATTTAACATCTTTGATGGTGCCTTTTTTTGCTTTTGTTACATTTTCTTGTAAGATTAAACAGCTAAAATGGTAACTGTCTTGCAGAGAAAATGATGAAAGGGGAAATGATTCTTCCATCAAAGAATGAGGTCATTACTTGAAGGATGTGTGACAGCATGGAGTGTACACTTTCAAACGAGTTGCATTTTATCTCCATTGCCCTGCTGACTCAGACAGGGGATGTCTTTAATATTTCTTCTTGGAAGAACAAAATAGCTTACATTCAAAGCTGTCTGTTTAATCTGACTGCTCAGATTTCATTAATAAGCAATAAGGGGGAAAAAAAACAGCCTTTCAGCTTAAATTTTGAACACAGTGCAGGAACTGTGATTTACATTTTAACTGATTTCTGAAAAATTGTTCACACAAGCATATTGTTACTGGTTTTTACCCGGTTCTTTAAGTATTTATATCTAACTCTAATATTTTTAAAAAACACAACAGATTCCATTATGTCTTTATGAGACAGAAAATGCTGCTGGCAATCAGTCTGGGAAGGGTTGTAAGGCTGTTTCTTGCATTTCTTAGAGTTGACATTCCTCTCGTGAGAAAACATCCAAACAAACTGAGCCTAGAGAGGTCATAATTTGTGGTTATTCGTCAGCCACTCAACCAGAGAACGTTGAGATTGTTGAGCCTATCCTTAAACTCAGCTGTGTAGGTGATGTAAAGTCAAATGTAAGGTCATCTGTCATGCTTGGCTGAAACGGCGCCAGGCAGGCAGTGTTGAACGAAAATAAGTCAACCAAAAAATGCTTCAAATTCAAATTGTTGTTGCTAAAGGTGGTGCAAGTTGTTTAATAAGAAATTGTACTTTTTTTTTAATACACCAATTATCCACTTTGGTCTTTCTTGGTGTGTGACTGGCTTCAAACTAAAATGTAGAATGCGATAAATATAGTTGAATATATTTAATCAAGTTCTTTTTACCAAAAGCAATTTGTCTATTGCTCTCTTTGGTATTACTGGTAGGCGTGTTTCTGGATAATTTGTGCCGTGAAGAGACAGCTTATTGTGTGTTTAATTTGTACCAGAGATGCACCAATCAGGTTTCTTCTAACTTGATGAAACGGACAATTTTCCTTGAGGTGAGACTTACCGATTTCCATTTTGACTGATTCATGTAAAAACCTATATGTAGCTTCTTTTTTTTTTAACTTTCCTTGAAATACATAGCATTCACTGCACTCTAGTGTGTTTAACAATTGATTCCAGAAGAAGAAATGAACTGTTAATATGGGTAAACCACAGTCAGATTTTGGAATTTCTAATATTTTAGCCTGAACGGTGGTTAGCAAAGAAACTTTTGATCTTCAGCCGTTTTGTTTGGTTGCTTTTCAGCAAAGACGTAGGAATTTCAGGTCATGTTTATTCTGACGTACGCGTCTCGTCCGTACACGGTACTAATCTTTCATGAAAAATTGTTATATGAATCCAGCTTTCTGATAAAGACTTGCTTTGCTGTGTTTCTTTGTCAGATATGTTTCGCGTTTATTGTCAGCCTCGGATGTCTGCCATCTTTCTTTATTTATTGTGTGTTATTTACTCCTTTTTACCTGCCTATCGCTCTATCGCAGCTGCCCATCTGTTTTTCTCCCAGGTCTATCGTTCTTTCTTATCTGTTTCTGCTTCCTGTAAGCTTCCTGCTCCTCATATCGGCCTGACTGATTACACTGTAGCAGTGCTCTGCTTTCGGTACAGATCATGTGTGATCATCAGTGAGTGCACTACCAGATCACTGTGCTCGGACAACTTCTAGATTTACTTAGCTATGTAGAAATACATTTGCTTGAAAATCAGGTTGGCTTTCCAAACCTGTGAAATATGACGGTGTTTTCAAAGTAAAGATGGTTAAATGCTTTATTCATGTTCAGTCTGATGGATCTCGTCACTGCAGACTGTCACAGACTCAGGTCGGAGTGACTTTGGGCAGTTTTGGAGAGCAGGGTGCCCGCTTAAGACTTGATAGATTCCCCTTATTTTTAGACATCAGTGGTAGAGCGGCAGGTAGCAACAAGGCCTCTCTGCTTTCCTTCTTGAACAGGAATGCTACCAAACTCTGGCAGACAAATGCCAAACCAGTTTTCTTGCACAGATTAAAAACAAAAAGAAAAAGTTTCTTTATTGCAACAATCTCAAATATGTAATCTAAAATCCCTTGGCCACGCTTCCGTCCCATTATTTGAATTCTCGTTCCTGGGAGGTTTCAGGGAAACTCTGGGCTCTCCAACTGATGCCTAGCTTTAAAACCAGACAATAAGTGAGATTTTTAGCTGTTCATTTGACAGCGAATGGCCTTTTGGAAGATTTGAGAGGAGTTTATTGGTTTGTCTTCTCTGTGCCAACCTTGAAATCTATTTTGTTGTTATTTTGTCCCGTCTTATCTGCCTCGGTGCGTGCCGCCAGAACTAATTGACTCTAAAATTGCCGTGTTCCTCTGCTGCTGCACAAGAAGCACCAGAGAAATATTTATCAGACTGAATGAGGGGTTTATTTTCAAACTTGAACTCCAAAAACCCCCAGTACTTTTTGATTTTATTTCTGAATATAATCTGCATCTATAGCACCAACGGTCTTCTTGATTAATGTAATCATGCAAGTACTTTGTCCGCTGAATCCTCTCTGTCTTCTCCATTAAATCCAAAGGACTGTTGTTACTCATCTCAATTTGCCCGAAACCTGAATCTGAACTGACAGGTCAGATGTCACTCCAGATTTAATGAGGAAGCTGATGATGCGACTGGATAATGTTTACCACAATATTAATCCAAAATGTGTTTCAGTTTGTCAGAACTTGGTTAGTTTATAAATCTCTGAGCTGATTCCAGTAGGTTGCACCTCATTCTTTGATTCTTTTATCTGTATTTCAGAAACTATAATGATAATAATAATTAGTAATAAACTATTTAAGATGTTGACACTCTCTTGTTCTAAAGCCATTGCATTATTGCTTAGATCATTTTAATATTTTATTAATTAATTTGAAAAAGATAAACAAATTTTTTCATATTTTGCTCAATAGTGAACAAATCAGGAAATTTAATGAAGAACTATCCAGTTAAGCTAAAAAATGGAAACATACAGCCATTAAAGTGCACACAGGGTAAATGGAGATTTCTAATCAATGTTTTTATTTAATGAAAATAATAAAACACAGGAATTTCAAAGTTTTACCTATCATGTCAGCCGAACCTGATTTACAGATAATTACGTGAAATGACCGGGGCTTTTTTTCATTTCTGACGGAGTGCTTCAATAAGACAAAAAACAACATGAATAATGATCAGCACAAAGTTTGTGATGTGGCTTCTTCTAAATATAAGTACATTTAGAAAACCTGTTCTTCATAAACTCCTCATATCTTTCATATTCTAGAAATGTAGAAAGAATGGAAATCCAAATTCCAGTTTTTATTTGTCCACACGTATCCCGAGTTGGAGAATTACAAAGTCAAAGTACCCAATTAAAGTCCATCAAAGGGCATAAGAACCCATATACAACATGAATCAGCAATAACAGCATAAGTCCTGGCCAACTGCAGCTTGTACTTCCTGGTGTAATTTGACAACAGGGAACTTTGTAAAATGGTAGAGTTCAAGCTTCCCGAAAAGTTTGCTCACCATGGAGACGCTGTTGCCCTCGCAGACCCAGGGTGTGAAGCAGCAGCTTAATGCTGGTGGACTCATAAGCTCCTGTGCTCTTCTCCCTGCTCTGTTTCAGTACATTTTTAACTGTTACCTATAATATATATATATATTAAAAAAAATATATAATATATATATATATATATATATTTTTTTAACAATTTTATCCCAATTGATTTTGTGAAGATCAAGACTCCTTCTATCAAGATGCATTCAGGCTAATTTTATCTGTAGGAGCTGGTGTGTCTCTTTACATGTATGGACACTTAATTTTGAAAAGGACAAACGGATGTTTATCATGATGAAAAGAATTACGTGATCGTTATCTAGCATAATATGGCTCATCTGTAATGGAAAGTCAAGACAGAATAATATCTTGTTTTATTGTGATGTGAAGGTAATTTTGGTTTACTGAAGGCAGACAAACTAAATGGTTAAATATAACATATTGAGAAAATAATAATGATGGGATTTAAGTGATATTCATACAGAACAAACATGGTTATTAGAATTTAAAGAGATAAAACATTAAAATAAAGTCAACCATTTTAGCTCTCCATCTTTCAACTTTTTCACAAACCAGGTTCTCTGTATTTGATATTAACATTTATGCATAAATGTAGGCTCCACTCTCTGGTTAGCTTAAGAAATAGAACCTGAATAGTTAACATAGTGAAAAGTGAGTCTGACCCAGCATTTTTCTTTGTGCTGAAGGTACATCTTACTTCTGCTTGCTGACCCCTTCCTTGACTTCCTCTTTGTCTCTCTCTATCTCACTGTCTCCCTCCCACCTTCTACCCAGAGAATTACGTGAGCAGAGACTCATGAAAAGACATATTGTGTTCTTGTGAATGCGAGCAGTGTGTTTCTGAGGCTTTTCCTTGCAGCTTTTTAGTCGCATGATCATCTTGCCGTTTGGACGCAAGAAGCAAGGACATTTTAAAACTCTTCTTTTTCATTTTTTATGTCCTCTGAATACAGGTCCAGCATCTCATGCGGCCAACATGGAGCTTTTCTCTGGAGCGCTGTAAACAACATGAATAGCTGCTGTGAACTTGTGCCCCTGAAAACAGGCAGAAGAAGTGTCAAAATGCATTCTTATGCTAAATAAATAAATAAATAAATATCCCGTTTGCATATCTGGTTGTTGGAGCTAGGCCAAAAAAATTTCTACTGACCAGGCTGTGTGGCCTTGTAATGAGGACTTTACATAAATTTTTGGGACCTTGCCCGGGCTCCATATGTGTGAGCGTTCACAGCACATTTTTTGTGTCTGAAACTTTTATGTGCTGCACAGAAAATTAAAAGTGAGAATTATAGTCACCGCCGCATGGCAGAATTGTAACTTTAACTATTATCTTGTCATATAAAATCTTTGTCTCTTGCTAAGATCAGCTGAAAACATCCAGAAAGCATTAAAACGTATCGGCACATTGTTCTTTGTTCAAACATTTGTCAGTCGGTGTGTTTTAAAAAAAATAAAAATAAAAAATTATACCAACTGGGTACTTGAGTCACTTTCAACAGACATAGTGGGTTATTTGTGACAAATCTATTTTCACTTTCTGCCACTACTTCTTCTTCAGGTACAGACATCCTGTAATTTTCCCCCTGCATTCCTATTGAGACTTAAATGTGGCCAGATCTCAGACCTGCGCACCGGCATCACGTCATTGTCTCAAAACAAGCCTTCATTGTGTGTTTGCGCCTGCATCTGGGAGAAATCAGCATTTGTTTGTTTTGAACATCGTGTGCTTTTCAAAGGGCAATGCTTAACTACAGATTTGATGATAGTTTTAGTTATAGGTTTCACTCATATTGAAGGTGGTTCTCGTGGCATTTCATTATATTTTCAAAAAGTCTGCTGCGAATCAAAGGTTGGTGTGTAAAATGTCTTGTAGCTCCTGCTTTCTCTTAATTGTCAGAAAATGACTGAAAAGCATGACGCACGCCTATATACATTTACTTAGACACTCGTTTTGGGCGAGAAATTGTGTTTTTTTTTTTTTTGTAGATTGACTTTGTTTGGCTATAAAATTGGGACTTTTAATAACAGTAAGGAAGAATTGGGCCATCATCAGTAAATAACTTAGCAGCAGGAAGTAGTTCTTCTTCCCATTCTTAAGTAAAATGTCACGCACACTCAATGAAGAGAAATGATACTTCTGTGTCTCTTGTCCTTCCCGAGGAGTTGATTCTGCGCCCTGGGAAGCAGCTAGTTATTATTCTCAGTCAACCCTTCTTAGCTCATGTTTGCTGTGGAGTCTGCTCGCCCTTCCACATATTCAAATGTCAGCTGTGATTGCTGAACTCAAGCTGGAAGGCCAAGCACTGCCCTTTTTCTCATGCATATCCAGTGAGGGGTACAGTCTGATAGGAATCCAAAGTCATTCAACTGCTGCCCCTGCATTCTGCTCAGATTGTCTGAGTGTTTTTTCCTTCCCGTTTGCCTGCCTGCGTTTCAGAAAGCCTCATTACACCCCCACCTCGCTCTGTCTGTCTGCATCAGTGTCCACACATGCTTGTCTGTTTCATCGGTTGCATGTCTGTTGGCCTGCATGAGCGTACGTGGGCTAAAGTTCATGTCATGTGCTCGCCGTCTGATTTGTAGCCTTTTTGTCACATGTTCCCCACTTCCTCAATGATTACAATAACATGTCCACTGTCCAGACCCAGACAAAAAGAAGCTGGCTCAGTAAGCCACCGGGCAGACTGACACATGAGATAACATTACAAATATGAAAAGCAAACTGTAGACTCAATGACATAGAAAAACAACGGTCAATGGCGTTTGTAATGTTCTATCGAGTCTTTGCCTTTTCTTTGAGCAGAATTGCTTTAAGGAAATGGAAGCCTGGTGGTCCTGTATTACTTCATTCATAGTAAAGGAATTCAAAATGAATACATTTTTTTAAGACCAATCTGTGAAAATGTGATTGCTTTCTAAAAGCTGAAAGCTACCTATTGACACACCTTTAAAGATTTCTGGCCAAATCTTCTGTTCAGAATTGTTTTATTTAGCAACTTCAGATGGTTAACAAGCAGTTTCTCAAATAAATATGAATCTAGACACCAAAACCATCATTTAGCATTTTATGTAGGATCAGGGGCACCGCCAGAAATCTTGAGTCCCCTGACAAAAAATTTGATTGCCCCCGTGCAGCTGCTGTCAGTTTTTGGAGTCTATTTGACCCACAAAAAGCGTCACAATTTTAAAGGCTTGCAAATGTCTTTGGTCCAATACTGACACCAGGACAATATTTACTGCTCATGAATTTTACATACAACAGTTCACATACAGTAAGCAAGTAGGTTGCTGACATTTTTTTCTGTTGCTGAAATGTCTCTCCCCACAAGCAACAGTCATAGGCAACGTGCAAAATACACATAAAGCAATCCAGTCTTCTAAAAAAAAAAATGCTATGTAGTTGCGTTTTATTCAAGCTACAGTATATAACTGTGATAAAAAAAAATGTTTTCTCCACATTAAAACTGTCACCATTTCATAACACCAATTTGTTATGAGACAGATAATCTGTGAAAACAAATCAATCTATTATTATAATTTCACACTAATCTCAAATTAACTTATTGAGACATTAGATTCACTTCCAGAGTAGCACACGCGCCTCGACATGTGACGCATGGATGTGGTTTTGCTCGGAGCGACAATGAGATGCAGTTTTGTAGCTTAATGTAACCCGGTTCCCTGTAAACTTTTTTTCAGACTCAGCAACTCTTTCCTTTGTTTATGGGCAACTGAAAGAGCATAAAATGAGCACTTCCTTAATTTGAGGACACGACTTATCGCTGCAGAATATTCGTTTTAATTGGCTGCTGGCCTGATAAGTTGTACTAAAGCTTTATTTTAATTTTATTTTTTTTATGATAATTACCAAGTGGACTCCAGAACAGTGGTTTTGCTCATTTGGGCTAATTTCTCAGTTTGTTGTCAGCATCTGCAGTACATTTTGCAGCTAAAATTAGAATGAAAGAGCTTAAAGGCCTGCTATACATTTTTGAAAGATGAGGTAATGTTGGTCTTATATATTTCTACTCTGCTCTACGCAGGGTTATACCCTGCTCCCTGAAGAATGCAGCTTAAATACTGCAAGCTGCTGCTGTATCACACTGTACTGTACTGCAGCAGCTTAGCTCTGTGGGTGAACTTGGACCCTCAACTGCACAGTGAGGAGGAGGAGGAGGGAGAAGTTTCCAGAAAGTAAGAAAATAAGAAAACAATTCAGTGATACAGAAACAAAACAAAGTAGAGAGGCATTCAGTAGAAGCACAGTGTCCTCTTTTTTTTTTTCTTCTAATCCCCTCCTTATTTCACGTTATCTCATCTGCTCTCACTGACAATGTTTTTCCCCCCCTTTTCATCTCCTTATGTTCTAGAGTCTGGCTATCGACCAGCACAAGATTGAACTGCTTTCTCCTCGCAGCCAATTTGCTGGGAATTTACTCCCTTATTAAAGTGCATGTTCAGAGCAGCTTTCCTTGCGCGTTTTGTTTTGCTTCCCACACACATGGCCCCCGGTGAACAGCTCGTCATGTATCTCATTGCATGAATAAAGGCTAAACAGAAACTTGGCTTTTTGTCAAGGATGCCACGGCTCAGATAAAGAGATGCTAATACTGTCTGGGTACCCTTTTTGGACAAACCTACAGGGTTGAGACAAATATTTGCAGCATCTTTTTTTTTCTTTCTTTTTTTTCTTTGTTCATGTTATTTACATCCATTTGTTAAATGCCTTAAATTCAGTTTCACTGTTAATTTTCCAAAGTGTTTTTCTTTGGGGGGGTGCAACAATGAGCCCTTTGTGTTGTGAAAGGCTGAAATAAGATCTGAAAGTATTTTCTGTTCTGTTTAACTAAGTGATTCACTGCTTGTCTACGGTGACAAGAAGGGATTTTTTTTTTGTCTTTTCTCATAAAGCACACACACACACACAAAGATTTTTCTGGAAAAACTTAATTGCAAGTTTGGACTTTTCAACAAGCATGACCAAGGTGTTGCATTTCTCATGTTATTCTCTTGAGCTCAATGATTTATTTCCCAAACCCTTCTCTGCTGCTGCAAAATGTCATCTACAAACGACACCCAAAAAAAATATGCCTCTAGTTTCTGTTAAGCCTTGACTTGCGGATTTTTCTCTAAACTTTAACTAGAACTAGAACTAGAACATACTAGAACATCTCAATAGTCAGAATATTGTGTAAAAGTGCAATTTTTATTGCCAGTCACTTCAGGAAGTAAAATGCTTATTTTGTAGAGATTTTTTAAACATAGAGTAGAAATATTTTAATCTTTTATTTTTTTGGTTTGCATGTAAAGATCCAAAAATGAGTTTCTTGGAAAATTTGAATATCACACGAGACCGATCAACAAACAGAAGTTTTAAGCACAAATTCTAGGCGTCCTCTTGCATGAATTACTGCGTCAATGCCATGACGCCCCGATGGCGTTGACGCACCAGGATCACAGGTGATCAGCCTGCATGTGTGTCCAGATCACTTTGATAGTTGCCTTTGGGTCTGAAAGTAGGTAAATAAGTTTTGTCCTCTCAGTGGAAGCCTCCACTGTCCTTCAGCATAATTAATCAAATTCTTTTGTTGCTGCGAGTCGGGACTGAAAATTGCCAAAAGCGTTTATTTTTCATCAACAGGTGACATCTTGGCATTTTCCTTGTATGGATTCAACGAGTACAAAAAACATTAGTGATCTTGTCAGCTTGGATGGAGTTAATGTTACTTTTCTTGACATTCCCTCATTCTCACATGCAAGGACATCCTTCCATTTTTTTTTAGAGTTTTACTTCAGATTTAGCCTTTCTGCTCTTGGAAAAATGCGGCTCCCAGCGCTTTACTCGTCGAGTCTGTCTGTGAGCCAAGCAGAGCTTAACGGCAATCAGTGAAACAAATGAGACGAGCAAGCAGGCCAACACAGGACTCACCAAACAAGCAATTATTGTAATGAACATCTACAATGTGTGTTTAATAGAAGTCCCAGTGGGCCTCTCGATTCAGCTTGTTCGAACTAACGCAGTTTTTGTTTGTTTTTTTTTCTCTAGCCACCTCTTGTTAGAAGAGGGATTCTTTGCAGTTCTCAATTGACACAACTGCAACAACTATGTCAACGGAGAAGAAAAGTCTACTCAGAAATTATGTTTAGAGGAAAAAAGTTGTTTACACAATCAAATTATCTGCATGTAAAAAAAAATAAAAAATTAAGAATGAGAATGGCGGCAAATAAAACTGGGCCGCGGGACAGGGTGATTCTGATAACGTCAGACTTTCTCTTGGCATGGCCATTCAGTGAAACTGAATCTGTAGCCATGGGAGGCAGCCACAAATGTTTCCACCTTTTGTTACCCTCAGATTTATAGTCAGTCACTGTGTCCTTGAGGTACTGGCCTAAATTTCCTGCTAACCAGTGGGTGGAATTGGTTAGCGTATTGTTATTCACAGTGAGGCGCATTGAGGTTTTTTTTCTTATGGCCTTGTAATTGTCTTCCTTATTATGCACAACAAAGAGATGAGAGCTCAATTGTTTGTTATTGACTGGTTGAATACCAAAGTAGATGGAGAGATTGTGAAGGTTGGTAGAAAAGGGGTTGAAATAAAAGTTTTAAGTCTAAATTTGAAAAGTTACAAACCTTGATAAAACTGCCACGGAAGCATGAGGCAGAAAAGTTTATAGCATGTTTCTTTTTTTTCCTGTACCAACCTTTTAACTTCAGAAGATAAATCATGCATTGCGCTCATCAATTTGCAGTCTTACTGTTGTCCTCAAAATGTAATTGTGTTGCTAATGTCTGGTTGATTTAAAAAAAAAAAAAAAAAAGGTTACTTAGTTCCTAACATGTTCAGTGGGGGGTTGTTAATTTTTTTCAGAACTTAACATTTTAACTGAGGTGATTGTGAAGTTGTTTTGTTTTTGTTCCCCCACCCGCCACTGACATGTAAAAGGAATGTGCACTTTTCACCTTTCCACAAAGTTCCACTGACGAATGCTCAAACACAAAAAGCCCTCCCCGGTGTCATGGCACTGTATCAATATTATGTTTTCTCCACCCGGCTCTGTTCCTGTTTGCCTGGCCCACTAAATGTACCAAACCTAGTAATCCCATAACGGAGGTAATCCCAGAGTGCTTGCTTTCTGCCTGCTGCTCTCCCCTTTGGAAAACTTTCTTTCCTCTCTTTACCACTTTATATGCCCAGCCACTGGTTAGGTTCTGTCTATCGAATCATGACTGTTTTACATAAAAGACATTACAGTATCTGCTGCCCTCGCAGATCACATCCTCATGCAGGCAGTACTGGCATTTTTTGTGGACAGCTACATTTGAGCTCAAGCAGAGACATATCTAAAATCATCTAAAACATGCAGAATAGGGGGCATTGATCTCAGTGGATGAGGACCACTACTGCTCAATAACCTTTCCTTAAAGAGAAGTTGGTACTCTGGTGTCTCTTGGTTTAACTTTTTCATTTTATTGCCTCTTTGCGCCATGTTTTCCTCCCTCTCCTCACTTTATTTTTCCTCATACATCCCAAATTTCACATTCCTTTTCTGCCTTCAGGCGTGCATGCATGGTTGGATAAATGCATCCAGGACTCAATACTTTACAGGTCAATTCAACATCATTCCTTTATTTATATTGGAGGAGAGCCTCCAGGTCTTATTTTTGCTTAAAATGTTAGTGCAATTATGTTTCTTGATGGGGTATTCCATTTTCATGGAATATTCAAACATCCATCCTAGCAGCTAGAATATATGTTAAAGTTGTTAAAAATTTATGGCTTGCAGTAAAAAGCAATTCAGAAACAGAAGATGTGAAAGACGGCGTGACACGCAATATTACTTGATTACAAGAAGAGTCTAATGTGCACTTTAGGATGTGTTGTTATGTTGCCGCAGACTGTAGAACTAAAAGCATAAAAAGCTGTTTGACATGTAACAACTTCTGTTTTTTTAGACAAAAAGATTCAGCAGGTTTTTCAGTCGCTCTCTTTCTCTCTTAAACATAAACCCGTTGGTGCCCTTTGTTCTCTTCCTGGCACCAACAGTCTGTATAAAGATGCTACTGTGGATAGGATGCAGTGATACTTAGAAAGAAAAAGTAGTATCTTAACAAGGAATTGATTTTACGCAAGTCCTTTGCTGACGTGAGATTTGCCCTGAAAATTGTTTTACCAGTTTGTGAAGTGACAGCCTTCTGTCATTCACACAAAGGAAGCCACATTTATGTGAAATCTTTCTTACAGCTTCACCCAGACATGCCAATAGGCTGAGAGAATCAGTGTGTAAGAGACTGTCTGCACACTTCAAATTGACCAGCAGAAGAAATGTGCACTATGACAAATTATCTAAGCAAAAAAGAAAAAAACAAATTATTACTAGCTATATTTATAGGGCTACAGTAAAAGCACTTGTTTTAGTTATTTACTTCCATACTTAATCTTTTTACCAAATATGTTTGGGAGCCTGGTAAGTTGATGTTGACTTATTTGTTCAAGCTGTGCTTTAGTATAAAGTCTGGTAGGTTTAGTTCATGGGAAGATAGGCCTGCATGTTTTGAGAGCTTTGCTGTCAATCGGTCAGTAGGTGGTGCTCTTCTGATAAGTCATGACTGTAACTTTCAATCAATGGTTTTAACTAGATTAAAATTATTTTTCTCCTTTTGACCGTCACACAGTGCTGACTATACATACATACATACATACCTTCAAGAAATCTCTTTTGATTCTCTGAAACTCAGTTTGATCAACATGGAATGTATAACGGTCTTATTGATTTGGTACCTTTTGACTTTTTCAGACCATGACAAATCAAGAAGTTGCTCCAGACACATCGGGGTTCAACAAGGACCGGTCTTTTCAATGTGTTGTTCTGTACGGATAATTTGTTGTCACAGATTCCCCTCGTGGGGCCACCTACAGTCATATGCCAATTAAAAGGACCACCCACCTCCTAAATTACTAAATGATTTATAACATACACACACTCCATTCATACACTCAATAACAGCTAGAAAGAAGGAGACGAGGCCAATAAATATTTAATGACTGCCTTTATCTATTTATAACTGATACGTGTTACCAAGAGGACGTATATCAGTGTGTTTCCACTTACTTGTCCTGGATTAGACTGCACTGAATAGGAAACCCTAAAAATGTCTGTCATTTTAGCTAATTTTTTTTTTTTTGTTGAGATACTATTTGATATAATTGCTTGTGTGCAAATCTCTTTTTCTAAAAGATTAAAATTTAAATCTTTTGAACACTGTATTTACCTAAAGTGTTAAATATGGAGCCAAGAACAGCTGCTTTGAATATTTGTAATTTTTCTTCATAGTTATATTACATATATTCTTGGGTCCTTCAATATTTACTTTGTCTTTTTCATTCCTTGTTTGCTTTTCTTTATGACTTTCCTTCCTTATTTACTGTACAAAATGTACAGCAAATATTGATATCCTGCAAGAGAAAGGGTCGCTAATTTAAGAGTACTATTCCACCGAAATGTCCAAAATCATGTAGCACTGAGCAGCCTTTTCTGTTGAAAATAAACCTCTAACCCTTATTTTAATAGAAAAAAAAAAACAAAATCCTCCTTTCTTTTTTGCCTTTTTCCCAAAATTTCTGCAGATCACAACGCTGATAAACCACAAAGACAGGCCAAAGAAGTCTGAGCGGACGTCGGCAGCGATTCACCGCGTGGGTCAGGCAGTGAGCGTGGCAGTGGGGCGTTTTGTCGCCGTTGGAGAGGCCATTGCCTCAGAAAACCAGGAGCTGAAAGATGAAATGGGTCAGGCGTGCTTTGAAGCACGCAGAGCAGGTAGGAATCCTTTAGCTGTACCTTCGCAGGCGCTTAACATTTTATCTAAATTGTGTGTTTAAAACGGTGGACATTTTTTCTGCTTTGTTTCAAAATGACACTTTGCTCTGCAGAAAAAAACAAAACAATACTAGCAAGAGTGTCTTTTTTAGATAACGCTCTATCTTTTTGTTGTAAGCACAAAAAGGCTTTATGAGATTTCGGGGCTTTTCTGGACAGTTTGTGCTGAGCAGACCATTCGGTAAGCTAAGAGTTGCTCATCAGTGTTTTGCTAAGCCAAAGTGTGACAGTTTCATAAAGCTTTAGACACGTCACCTTCAGGCTTCACAGTGTTATCAAATTTTAGCAAATTTCGATTAGTCTGGACAACCGAGCTGTCACCCAGTATTACACCAGAAGACCTCCAGAGTGCTCTAAAGACATTGTGGTTATTGAGTTGGGGATGAAAGCGAGGGGGGGAGAAAAGCAGCTGCAGCACCCTGGGGTGTTGTGTAGAAGAGGAAATTAATTTGCCTTTACATGGATAATGGGCTATAATTGAAGGTTATTGGACAATGGTTGTTACCTGAAGAAATATCAACCTGTTAGATTTAAATTGAGGGGGGAAAAAACCCCCAAAGCATTTGTATTGGATGTCTCTTTTTAAGTCAAGTTTATACAAAGCAGCTGTTAAGTGCATTTTGTTCCTTTCTCATCAGAAACACGGATGGGAGGCAGAGATTGACAGATTTAGCATCATCCTAAATGAATCGGGCAGATTGTCTAAAGAAAGTTTTTCGGTATTGGGATGACCCAAATATTTATTTTTAAATCTCCTATTGTAAATACTTGTAGAAAGTCATGTTTGGTTAATTTGCTGTATTTGCACCAAAATCATTTTGGCGAAAAACCTTTTGTTAATATTTTGTTTGCCCCTTAGAGTTTGGTCAGAGTCCAGGTTTTAATAATGATTACATTTATAAAACAGTAACTCTAAAAAAATTATGCAAAACTGAAAAAAAAAATGCCATTCAAATCATCAAAACAAGTAAACATTTGATTCCTGCTACACGGAAGTGATGAAAAATGCGAAAAATATCTTTAATTTTTTTAAGTAAAAAAATGTCAAGGTCATGATGTGCACAGTTATGGATGGACTTACAACATCTTGTGTAAATATGTGGGTCCCGTTTCGCTAATGTTCATAAGCTTATGTTTTTATTATCTAGTGCAGTTGTCAGGTTAGGTTTTCATGTAAACTTTGATTTTGAAAAACAAAGAAAAACATCTGTCAGGCTGCACATTGTTCTGCACATTGTTCTGCACATTTTTCCACCTGTTGAAAAGATCTGTGGCTTCCAGGTTTATCTGATGATCAATATGTTCTAAATATGCAGAAAGGTGACGAGGAAGCATTATTTTCTTAGAACGTCATGTCTTTCTGTAAGATGCAAAAAAAAAAGAACTAATGCCCTAGATTACTTTGAGTTTTTCTTTTGTAGTTGTACACACACACACAAGCACAGGGACTCTTGTGTGTACAGGGATGTACATGGATGCCAGCAGGAAGGTGGGGTGGTACAAAAAGGGAAGTTACAAGGACAAAAAGTTTAGCAATCAAGACACTTACCCACTCTATGCATGGTGTCGCCTCTTCCTTTCTTACTATTTTTCTACTTCCTTTGAAAAACATTTGCACTCCAATACAAATGGATCCTGTCCAGAGTATGTTTTTGTTTAGTCCCAGCAAGGGACTAAATAGTCCTAAGTTGACTTTTAAAAATGTGGCTCAGTCTTATGGATGTTGTACTTAGTCTAATAAAGTGGGCAAACATAATGTTACCCCATTTTTGGTAAATATTTATCTTCACATACTCTGAAAAAATTTCCCAAGCTCAATGTCTTTGCAAGTCCTATTTGCACAGTTGTTACACAATGGGATACATTTCAAGGTAAAAATTGAGGGGCCTTTTAAACAAAGCTTTGTTTGCTACGTTATTACATTTCTGGAAAAAATGAGCCACTATTATGGTTAGAAAACACAGGTTAGCATTTGTGCTAACACCTCAGGAAGAAGATTCATGGTTTAGGTTTTGCAAACTTCAAATTTAGATGCAACGTTTCTTAATCTGCCCTTTTAAACTGGAAACGGTGTGAAGTTGCCTCCAGTTGGGGACAAACAGCGTCTCAGTGGCTAAAGATTTTAAACCCAACATTATAACAATAGGTTAACGCTGGGGGAACCAGCCAGTGTAGAAAAAGCGTTTAGTCCTCTCACACCGCTGATTTGTTATGACGGCTAAAACTCTAACAAAGAGGCTGCTGTCGGGAGGAGTTGAGTCGGCTGATGAGGAAATGTTCTCGTGAGTCTGTGTGTGCATAGGTGAAGCTGACTGTTCGTGCATGTGTTAACACACATGCATGTTTTTCCTCCTGCGGTGACTAATTTACTCCAGTTTTCACAATGATCCATTCAGAGTCCTGCCTTTGGGTAGCCCTGAAAAAAACTTTAAACCATTGCTCATTATAACTTCTTTTTTTTCCCTGCCATCTGACATCTAAACGTCTTGCGTGATCAAAAGGAATAAGCTTTGTTCTTTTTTTTTTATCTTTTATACAGTCAGCGGGGGGAGAAGAGGTAGTTAGCAAGGGATTGATGTTTATTTGATCTGTCTATCTGAGCCTTTCTTTGCAATTATCATTATAAGAGTAAAGTTAAACTACAATACAAACTGCATTAGAAAATGAAGAAGAAGAAAAAAGGCCTTTTCCACTTTATAAATCCAGTCAAATATTTGGACTCTTGATTGGTATAACTGGTGAGATTTGGCATCCTGCAGAAAGGGCTTTTCTACCGCACTACTACCACAGCACAGTCAAGGAACTAAGACAGAATCTCCTCTGAGCCCGGCTACAAAGTTTAACTTGTTAACAGAACTGGGTCCAAATAGCAGCCTGTCAGATACAATCATTTTGTCCGGGCTGCTTCCTAAAATGGACCAGCCAGACCTGGAAGAGAATCGAACTGCGTTACGTGATAACGCAGTACGTGATCAAAGAGCCTGTGTCCTCGTCCTCTCGCTATCAGAGCTTTTTTTTTTCCTTTTCAGACTCTACTCTGCAATCTGATTCCAAAGTCTGTTTTCTCTTTAGTGGAAGCATCTAAGGTTTTTTTTTTTTTTAGGATAAAAATAAGAAATGAGAAACAAGAAAAAAAAAAGGGAAACTGTGAATCCCTGGAGAAATTTGATCGGTTGTTTATAAATTTCAGTATCTTTGGCATATTCACAAGCTTTTTCCTTAGCTTTGAAGTGTTTAGCATGAAAAATTGTCTCCACAAAGCATGCAGTTTTGTTTGGGTCAAGTTGGCTCTGTTATTGTAAATTTACTCCCAGAGGTGGGAAGCAGTAGACTGGCATAGCATTACATAAGAATGTTGCCTCACATAACTCCATTGGTTTCCCCCAGAGAATTGATTTAAAACTAAGGGTGGATTCCATTAATCCTGGAGTCCAGAATTTTGACCTGGGAATGATATTAAATCCAACTAGAAAATTCCTGCAGAAATTTTAAAGGGGCATGCCAAAGTGTGCCCGTCGGCTTTGACGCAGCGCTATGATGTTAAAAATTAGCATTAATGCTAAAGAAAGCTGCAACGTAGTCAATAACCTGTGGAGAGGCAGAAGCATGTTTAATAAACTGTAGTTGTACCATTCATTATGTTAGAATTGATGCATAAGCTAAAATTAGCCAATATGCTAATGTTAGCTTAAATGCTGGCAGTAGCATGTGGAGCAACACGACCATGTTGTTTTAATTTTACTACTCTATTCAGTATACTAAACATGTCTAATTAATGAGAAAATTAGGTAAAAGCTAACTTTAGGTAAAAGTGCTAGTGCACTAGTCATAGACAGTGAAATGCTAACTTTTGTACAAATGCTAATGACCTGCCTTGCTGAGCATCACCGCTCTTTTCCTACGAATCCTCTTCTGCTCTCTCTGTCAGGTTTGTGATCTGTAGCATCGCAGGCGCTGCGTCTGTGCCGCTGGTTCCTTAAAGGAGCAGCGACGTTATTTTCTGTCCATAGACTTTTAATCAACTATTTATTCTTATTTATGTCAGATTTTAACATGGGGGACATATGTGTAATGGTTATAGTCTTGAATCAGTAGTATAATGCTGAAAACACAAGCAGTTGTAAATACCAGTAAACCCTACAGTGCAGTCCTGGGGAGCTGCAGTTCCAGACACTGTGTTCTTCTGTTGCTATGGTAATTAATCCCCTGCAGCTGTGAGAGCCAAAGAGCGGGAAAATCCTCTTCAGACACAGTTTCTATACTTGGGAGACACCAGGCGTCAGTCTGAAGGACCCTGACAAAAAGCATAAGCCCTAGCAAATTTTTGTAAACATTGTACATGAGCATGCATGTGTATCTATGTTATGACCAACTTTCAGACCAATAGGGCGATATTTATGCCTGTGAGGGGGATTTAAAAAGGGTTTTTGAGTCAGCCATAAACAGTCCTGTGTGTGTGTTTCATAGAGAAAGATTACTGATTCTGTGAGACACAAAATCTCAAATTTTTTCGTTTTTATTAATTTATGTAATCATTTTAACTCCGATCCCCAATAAAAATAATAGCAATAATGCCGGCCTCGAGCCGCACGATTTGATACCACTTTTGTGGGTGGGCACGCAGCGGTACGAGCCGCATTAACGGTGATGGAAGAATAATAAATAACTAGAAAATTCCTGCAGAAATTTTAAAGGGGCATGCCAAAGTGTGCCCGTCGGCTTTGACGCAGCGCTATGATGTTAAAAATTAGCATTAATGCTAAAGAAAGCTGCAACGTAGTCAATAACCTGTGGAGAGGCAGAAGCATGTTTAATAAACTGTAGTTGTACCATTCATTATGTTAGAATTGATGCATAAGCTAAAATTAGCCAATATGCTAATGTTAGCTTAAATGCTGGCAGTAGCATGTGGAGCAACACGACCATGTTGTTTTAATTTTACTACTCTATTCAGTATACTAAACATGTCTAATTAATGAGAAAATTAGGTAAAAGCTAACTTTAGGTAAAAGTGCTAGTGCACTAGTCATAGACAGTGAAATGCTAACTTTTGTACAAATGCTAATGACCTGCCTTGCTGAGCATCACCGCTCTTTTCCTACGAATCCTCTTCTGCTCTCTCTGTCAGGTTTGTGATCTGTAGCATCGCAGGCGCTGCGTCTGTGCCGCTGGTTCCTTAAAGGAGCAGCGACGTTATTTTCTGTCCATAGACTTTTAATCAACTATTTATTCTTATTTATGTCAGATTTTAACATGGGGGACATATGTGTAATGGTTATAGTCTTGAATCAGTAGTATAATGCTGAAAACACAAGCAGTTGTAAATACCAGTAAACCCTACAGTGCAGTCCTGGGGAGCTGCAGTTCCAGACACTGTGTTCTTCTGTTGCTATGGTAATTAATCCCCTGCAGCTGTGAGAGCCAAAGAGCGGGAAAATCCTCTTCAGACACAGTTTCTATACTTGGGAGACACCAGGCGTCAGTCTGAAGGACCCTGACAAAAAGCATAAGCCCTAGCAAATTTTTGTAAACATTGTACATGAGCATGCATGTGTATCTATGTTATGACCAACTTTCAGACCAATAGGGCGATATTTATGCCTGTGAGGGGGATTTAAAAAGGGTTTTTGAGTCAGCCATAAACAGTCCTGTGTGTGTGTTTCATAGAGAAAGATTACTGATTCTGTGAGACACAAAATCTCAAATTTTTTCGTTTTTATTAATTTATGTAATCATTTTAACTCCGATCCCCAATAAAAATAATAGCAATAATGCCGGCCTCGAGCCGCACGATTTGATACCACTTTTGTGGGTGGGCACGCAGCGGTACGAGCCGCATTAACGGTGATGGAAGAATAATAAATAATAAAGAGGCGTTCTATTGGGTGTAGAACAATAGGTGCCTGCCATGCAATGCATGGAGGCAGTACTGACTTGCTTCGCAAGTCAGTACTGCTCTCCTTATGCATTGCTATGGCATGCCCCTAATAAAGAGGCGTTCTATTGGGTGTAGAACAATAGGTGCCTGCCATGCAATGCATGGAGGCAGTACTGACTTGCTTCGCAAGTCAGTACTGCTCTCCTTATGCATTGCTATGGCATGCCCCTAATTAAACTTTGTTTAGTCTGCACGTTACATAACCAGTATATTTACATAGCTCTTTGCACCAAGTGTCCAAGATAAGAAAAGTGAATAATGGTGTATTTCTCTTCACTCTACACCTTTGGGCATTAAATGAACATGCTGACAAATGGTGATGCACATTGCAACACGTGTAACTGGTTTAATACAGACCCTATAGAAGACGAAGTAAACATTTTATTTCTACAGTGCTTGCTGCATTTTGCACTGAAGCTGCTGCTTTAGGCAGCAGCTTCAGCTATATTGGATTGTAGATTTAATCTGAATCTGAATTTGAAAATTCAGACTTCAAAGTACCTGCAAATCACCCCTAGGAGACGACTGGCAGAAAATTCAACGTTATTGTGTGATGCAACAGAGAAGGCATTAAGAAGTATTGATTTATACAGCTAAATATGCAGAAATCCTTAAAGCAACATCTTCTTTTATTAGGAAAAAAAGAGATAATCTCATAATTTTAGAAAATACAACCTTTGATATTAATACCCCTGTTGAGTGGGGTAAACAATGAAATGTAATGGTATATATTTTTAAATGCATATTTATTTTTTGTTTTGTCAGAGGTCCTAGGAATTTTTAAGTGGTCATCATGGTTCATGATTTCTTCTCTGAGCTACTCTTAAAAATGGGCAAGACAAGAACAGATGAACTTTTTAAAAAAAACGGCAGAGACGAATGATCTTTGTAATTCGGATAATGGCCACAAAAATAACTACTCGCCTACACCTGTCCTTATCTGAAGTCGGATCAATAGTTAAAAAGTTTAGACGACTATTAACTACTGTTTACATCTTTTGTCTTGCCAGCTTACTAAAGTTTGGAGGTTCCTGTATTCTCCTTCCTGTTACAGATCCAGATCTCATGATATCGGGGGAAAAACAAAGAGGCTCCACATCCCTCAAACCTTAAGGCTCTCTCTGCCCAGACTGCATGTTTGAGAATCTCAGCCAGCTCTCGTTCTGCTTTCACAGCATAAAAACACAGTAAAAAAGATAGTAAGGAAAAAAAAAAACGTTTCCACAGCATTTCTGCATTCACTTTTTGCCCCCTAAGAGACGGCTTGTCATCCGAGTTCTTAAGTTATTTATGATGACAGATGTTGCTCTCCTAATCTTAGTGACTGGCTTCATAAGTTAGCAGTCTGAAAGTGCTTCTGCACCAACTTATAAATCAAAAGCCGTCTCGCAGCACAGTTTTGATAAGGAATGCAGGGAGAACGTCTCATCTTACGACTCAAAAGTTCCATTGTAGTTTTGAAGTTTAAAGTCTTTCTTTTTTATTATTTTATTTTGCGAAGCCCTAGAGAAGTGCAAAATTATGAACTGCAAAATCGCTCTGCACTACAAAGTAAGTTTGTGGTTTAGTATGCTTCCTGATGAGAAAGCTAAAGCATTCGGCTCTCATCTCAACTAGAATGTCCTTTTCATATGAATATACTGAGGTGCAATGAAGTTAATATACAAACCTTAGATCAGTTCGGTTTTGATTCACTCTTGGACTGATGCATATGTGATATGATTAGATTGATGTGATTGTGCAAAAGTAAGGTCGGGGTCATTCGGCCAGAAATGCATGTTTCATTTACATTTTATTGCTGGATTTTATGTAAGATATAATAATATATTTAACTATGATCAGAAAAAATGAATTCTTAATTTTTCTCTTGCCAGTTACTGCTTTGGACACTAAATTCAGTCGACTTTGTAAGATTACACACTTCAGAAAAGAGAGACGCAAGATAAGACCAGTGTTTCTAGAACGTTCTCCAGCTCAGTTTTGAATTCAGACTCAGCTTGTGGGAGAAAATGAAACAAATCCACAGACTCTTAATGGCATCATCTGGTGCATTTTAACAAGTTTGAAATGTATTCAAAAGTGTGTGTGTATGTATATGTATGTATGTATGTATATATATATATATATTTCAGTGATGCGACTCAAAAAGTGAAAGTTATATTATATTAATTCATTTAATTCATCACAGAGAGGGATACGTTTCTATAGTATTTCTGTAATGTTGATGGTAATGGGTTACAGGCAATGAAAACCCAAAGTTCAGTTTCTCAGAGAATTAAAATGTATAATTAAATCAACTGGCCTACATATAAAGCATCCCACTAAAAGCAAAAATAATGGGAAGTTGAGTGGACGGAAAATGTGTGGTGGAAAAAAAGTGTGCAAACAACAAGGATTGCTACAAACATGAGGTGACTGTCTCTTTTCAGATACAACTAAATTTTGCCTTTTTTTGTTTGTTTTTAATCAATATCCCAGAGACTAGATTATGGAGGCCTGGTTACTCAGATAGTCTATTTACCGAGATTCACCTGAAAATGTATGCATTTAAAACATTACATTACAAGTATTGTTGTACAATACTTGTACAACTTGTACAACAACACGACAAACTAACGACAAACTAATCACAAACTAATACATTTCTATTCTTGTCAGTGATCCTGGTTCGACCTCTTTGTCATTGTTTCTTAGGTGATGCCATAGCCCAGCTGACAGACGTGGGGTCAGCCATGCAGCCTCAGACAGACGGGCGTGTCACGGTGTTCAGTGACAGGACTGGGATGGTAAAGGCCGCCCGCCTGCTCCTCTCGTCAGTCACTAAAGTCCTCGTCCTTGCCGATCGCATCGTCATCAAACAGATAATCACGTCACGCAATAAGGTAAAGCTGGCCGAAATGAGACGCGCCTGCCTTGAACAGCATCTTCAAACCACTCAGTCACATGCACAAGGAAAACACTCCTGAGTCCTTTATCTTCCTGATGAGTAAACAGTGGTTCCCCCCTTTGAAAGAATACCCTGGAGGGAAGCAGCACTTTTAGTGACCACATGAAAACACCCGGCCAGGGACCGTCTCTCTCTCTCTCTCTCTCTCTCTCTCTCTCTTTCATATCTGGCTGTTCTCTTAGCCAGACGGTGTGATATGGATGTCGCTTCAGACTGGGCCAAGAATGGAAACGGGGGGCCTAATCATGACCGGTTTACTTTGTTCGGACAGACAGTCGACAGCCCTCTGTTCTCCATTACTGGCAAACACAATTAGATCTCTTCCTCCTCTTTATACAGCACAGATAAAAGCTGTTGCTGCTGCCCGTATGTTGTTCCTGCCGGCTTGCAAATCTTCAACGACTAACTTACCAGCTTACATAGACTGTTGTAGAGGTTTTAGGCTGTTTAACTAGATTTTTTTTTAGTCTGTGGTGGCCTTTATTTGACAGTAAATGGACAGGAAATATGGAGGAGAGAGAAGGGGAAGACATGCAGTAAATTGAACCCATGGCAACCTCTGCACATGGTGGACATGCTCCGTCAACTGAGCCATCCAGCAGCCCTTTATTTAGGATTTTATCTATGTGATGATATCAGGAATTAAAATGAAAAATATAAATATAATACTGATCCTTGCAAGATAACCTTGTCAGGATTTTTTCTTTCTTCCATTTTCAGGTTTCCGCCGCTAACTTCACTGTATTTTTTTCTTAGGATGCTTGTGACAACGCAACACAAAGTTGTACATGATTCTAAAATGGAGAGAAAATTATGTCAGATTTTGACAATTTTGGGCAAATAGTTATAGAATTAGTTCAATTCAAAGCTCACTGAGATTGGGTGGACGGTGTCAGTAGACATAAATGTTTGAGAGTTTGCCACAGATTCTAAATTGTATTTTCATGTTTTTCATTTGAACACGTGAGTATGCTTTGAGAGTGTCCTGAAACTGGATGCAAAACCTTTCGAACATGCCTGAATTAAATTGATGGCTCATTTATAGTTGTGATGCTGTGTTACGCAGCAGAAAAGGTGTGCTTAGTATTTAATCCTGTGTTTGTTTGGTTTTTTGTGATCCTTTTCTTTCTAATTTACCTTTTAGGAGCTACCTCGTGTTGAACTGTTACACACATTTCTAGTTAAAAACAGAATTTTGTGGTGGCGATGTGACAAAACGTGAAATATGTTTCCACAGCTATTTACACTTTCGCAAAGCACATCCACGGCCCAAATTTTAATCTTGATCATTTGTTACTATGCGAGCGTTGGATAATCTGTCCTCCACCGTTCTGAAACCGCCTCTGCTAATAAGTACGAGTTCCGAGACGCATACTGACTAATCATCTCACCTCTCTGATCATTTTTGCTTCTTTTAGGTTCTTGTAACACTTGACAAACTGGAAAGAGTCAGCACCTTCCAGGAGTTTGTGCAGATTTTCAGCCAGTTTGGCAACGAGATGGTGGAGTTCGCTCACCTCACGGGAGACAGACAGAATGTGAGTGAGCAATGCAATTATTAAAATTACATTTATGGTCTTTTAATCAAGAAAACCCTATCAAGTATTTTAAGTAAAGTCTGAAAACCCTTTTAGTTTCCTCCTCGTTGTGAATGCCGTGCACCAAACTGGGCTTTTCATGAATTTATATCTATGAGATAACACTGGACTTTGAAAACTGCAGTGTCTGCATAGTGAAGTGCAGCACACTCTGGGGGGGGGGAATCAATAATCCAACCATGAAATATTTACATATTTTAAAAAATATCTGAACAATTGAATAAGACTTCTTTCTCAGGAAAGGCTTCTTTCTGCAAAGTTTCTTTACGTATCCATATTTATTTTGCATCGCCAGTCTTAAGAAGCAACTCACAGGTCAGCTGTGACTCACGCTCCTCAAAGAATATTTACATCACGATTCAGTCTCAAAAGGAGCTGACCTGTGCTTTCTCGTGGCGCATTCCATCAGCCACATTGCAGCACATTTGCAAAACAAAACATTGCACTCAGTGCTTCGAAAAACACCCTCCGACTTGAAGGGGGTTCTAAACTTTTGTGCTGTCAGAGGACTGCTAATCCCACTTTGATGCATACGTTCAGCCTCTGCAGCTAAAGCGCTATGCCTGCGGAAGTCGACGTGAAATGCGGCGGCTGCGTTATTCAGACAGGGAGGGAGGATCCGCCATCCATCTGTCTGAATTTCATCGGGGGGCTCAGGTTTTTGAAACGCACGTCACGTCGCTTCCTCTTCTCATTTGCCACTTTTTTTTTGTGTCATATTTACACCCCCTCTTTACTCCCCATGTTCACACATGGAAAGGCACGTGTCTTTTTCTTTCTTTTTTTTTTTTTAAAGGAAAAAAAAAAACTTCTTCAGCTATTGAAAGCAGATGAGCGAAGAGGCAAAAATAATGACAGATAATCACATCGTCTTTGTAATCTGTGGCAAAGTGCCTGCAGAGGAGTTGATTCAGCTGCTGTTTTCAAATCCCGTGTCTGTAGAATTCAGTCTGTGCATCTCCCATGTAGAAATCCATGCAGTGACACAAACAGGGTTTCTTTTTTATATTCTGGTAATGTCTCTTAAAAAAAAAGAAAAGAAAGAAAGAAAGATAGCCCAGAAATCTGCACATGTGTAACCTGCAGAAAAATCCAGATTAGATCTGGGTGACTGAGCAGGATCCTTTTTACGCCTCATATCCCTTGGACACCCTGAGAGTTGTTAGAAGTCTTTACTAAAGTAAAGGCATCCGTTTTCATTGTGTGCGTGCGTGCGTACGTGTGTGTGTGTGTGTGTGTGCGTGCATTTGTGCTGTAGGACTTGAAAGACGAGAAGAAGAAGGCGCGAATGGCAGCAGCCCGGGCAGTGCTGGAGAAATGCACCATGATGCTCCTCACGGCCTCCAAGGTAACGCTGACCTCAGGTCATTCGTTATTGATAATGTCCAGCTTCAAAATTAAAACCTCCCTTCAATTTCAAGGTTTCCGACATGCTCGGGTGTGTGCGGTAATTGAGTCGAGACACATTAAGTAAAAGAGAAATACAAAAGAGAGAGAGAGAAGAAAAGGGTACATGGGTTGACATTTCACATCCAACCCCGTCCGCAGACTTGCCTCAGGCACCCGGACTGCGAGTCGGCGAGGATCAACAAAGACGCCGTGTTCCACCGAATGCGTTGTGCCCTGGAGCAGGTCATCGAGATAGTCACCGAGGCGCGGAGCTGTGGGGAGAACAAGGTCCTTCCTACTAGTATCTACAACAGCATCAAAGACTTCAAGGTAGAATAACATTTTGTTGCAAAGAAATGAGCGTCGCGTCGCTCGGCCGATATCCGATTGTTTGGAAAAGACACTGTCCGGACTTTTGAATTAAACAGTGACGACTCACAAATGCGTTCGTATATATACACTGAAATTTTTTACACTTTGCAATGAGAGGAGAAGCAGGGCGAAACAGGGTTTTCAAGATTCTTTGCAAATAAAGATCTTAAAAATGTGGCACACTTTTGATTCCTACCACATTTTTTTTTTTAAACTGTCCCTGGTGCAGCTGATTGCGTCGATATAAATATCGACACAACTGTTCTCTAGAGATCTCAGATTTTTGTTAGAGAATATCGATGATCGAAGCATCGCGAAGACCAAGGAACGCATGTTTGGTCAGGGAATGAAGCTGTGGAGAAGTTTGAAAAACGTAGTTTGGTTGCAAAACAGGATCCTGAGGTTCCAACAGCAGCATCCCACAAAGCATTGCTCAATCCATCATATGGAAAGAGAAGAAATGCAAGACTGGTCAGCTTAGGATGTCTGGTCAATCAGGAAAGCAGCCTAGCTAGCCTATGGTAACGCTGGAGGAGCTGCAGAGAGGGACAACTCAGGTGGGACATCCTGGAAAATTAGTGTAGAATAAAGATATTTTTGAAAAACGCTTACCCCTAGCCACGGCATCCCGGCAACACTGGAGGAAAGGCAGCCAGAGGGAGGCAGCAGATTCACCTTTCAGCAGGACAACAACAGCGAATGTGGCGCCAGAGCTACACAGCGGAGTGGATTAGATCAAAGCATTTCTGTTTTGCTGCAGTGTTCCTGTCACGGTTCATATTTAAACCTAACTCTGTTGCAAGGCTTGGAAATTTGATGCACACAGATTCTCTCCATCCAGACTGAGTGAACTTGAGCTGTTTGACGAAGAATACCGGGTAAAAGTTTCAGTCTCCAGATGCACAAAACCAGTAGAGACTTGCCCCGAAAGATTTCCTGTGAAAGGCATTTTTTTTTTTTTTCCTCACGGAAACCGAATACAAATATTTGCCACAGTTTTCAGATTATAATTTGTAGAAACATTTTCTAACATAAAATCCCAGTAAAATACATTGAAGTTTGTGGTTGGAAACTCGGCTGGGGGAAAGCTGAGGCAGACTGTGGTTGCAGAGTAACTACCGGTACTTTTGCATTCGTTGTTTGTCGAAGCTTCAGACGAGACTCACTCGACCCATCAGAACTGCGACGGGTACGTTCTCGCTTTGTGATTCTGTCAATACAGTCGTGTAAATCGCCACAAAAGCCCTCCGTTGCACTTTGCTGATCCAATCTCTCTCCACCGGAAGATGAAAGAAGTGAACCTGCGTAAAAGCACTTTGAGGGCAGCTCCTCAAAGAGGGAAAGTATTTAATGACAGGCCTTGAGATTGCCGTTGCTTTTAATTCAGGGTTCACAGCATTTTAATGGCTAACTTTAGTAAAAGTTATGAAAACTGATCATCATTCAGCATGTAAGCAGATGCTCTTAAATGAGCTCTTTGTTGAAGAAAGAGAAATAAAAAAATGGAAAAGAGCGGGGTGGGGGGCTGCATTAGCTTTAGTTGTGTTGGTTTTTTTTGAGTAAGAAGAAGTAGTGAGAAGGTTGGTTTTTTTTTTTTTTTACATACAAGTTTTTTTTAAAAGTGCCTGTTTTTACACAAAAGCGCCCTTTTTATTCATGTTATTTAAATAACAACCCTGCTCTTGCTCCCCCCTCTGCAGTGCAGCGTCGAGTGCCTCAGAGAGAACCTGCACTCTTCGACGCCGCAGTTTGTGGCCGGTCAGCTGGAGACGCTGGTGGAGCGCACAGAGGACTTCACCGATTCGCCCTACACCAGTCACGAGCAGCGCCAGGCCATCCTCGGCGTGTGCCAGCTGGCCCGCCAGGAGACCCAGCAGCTGGTGCACGCCTGGATCGAGGCGGTACGTTGGCGCAGGCTTTGCGTTCGTACCTGCAGAAGTGTTTGGAAAGCAGCACGAAACCGAGTGAGGGGAAAACACAGAGTTTCTCGACTGTAACGCGTTTGCGTAATTATCATTTGGACGACTGAAAACACACAACAAATGCGTTCAGCCAGATTAAACGGGGCCTTATTGCTGCTGATGGGAACGAAATGCGTCAGTCGGTGGACAGAATCAGTCAGATTTCTTCATAAGAAGTTATTTTAAAAAAAATGAAACATATAAAGCTTTACCCTCCACAAATATGGGGACAACTTGTAAATGTATAAAGTATCTCTTGCACTAAAACAATTGTTGCAGTTTTCCTATTTTCTCTGTTGCAAACAACAAGAAAGGACAGCCGTGAGTCAGAAGATGCTAGGACCTGTGGACCTGACAAAAAGGCTGTTTTTTGTTTTTTAAAACAGAATGGACATATGTGAGAATCTGGACCACAGTACATAACTAGTCTTTGCCATAAAAACATTTGCCCCCTGCACATTTCTTTTTTTCTGTTTAGTAAATAGACAAATTTGTGTGTCAAAAATAACCATAGAAAACGCTAAGGCAGCTTTCGAATGATAATTGAATTTAAGGAAACAAAGTTACCCAAAACCAACCTGGCTCTTTGTGGAAAAGTAATTGCTCTTCATCAAGCACCCGCTACACCTGGGAGTCTTTTGCGAGTCAATTTGTAGGAATTTTGTCCCACTGTTTTTTGCTAAATTACTGTAATTCAGCAGCCTTGGTTTTTGAGTATGAATTGGCTGTTTAAGGTTGTGCCTTAAACACTGCCACCGTATTTGTCAGTATAATGTTTTGGGGTTTTTTTTTGCGTTGGTTTATGCCATTTGTTTATAGAACACGTTTCACAAAGATAATTTTTTTGTTGTCTCTTTAATGCAGAATATTTTTTTCTGAATCATAAAGATGCTTATCGGCAACTTTGAAATGGGACGTTTTGTTCCGTTTGGTCACAACATATAATGTTTGCTTATCTATCCCTGTTACAGCACAAAACAAAATAAAAAACAACAACAAATTGGGCATAGTGGGAAGATATTTGTTTCAAAAGTCAGGACAGTGTAGTTTCTTTTCCCACTAAATCAGTGTATTCACATTAAAGTTGAGATTGTTCTACATCTTTCAGTTCCAACTTTGCAATGGAAGATTAATTTATTACCACTTTCAAATTCACTAGACACCAATTGAGTAATATGAACTCAGTCCCAACTGGAAATTGGTGACATTTTTTCATCATGTGCCACCAGACCGATGGTGACGTCGAGTATACGGTGTTGCTTAGATAACTCGCATGTATCTATGTACAACAAGGGCTGTTTCCGTGTTGTTGACATTTCACAGCAGTAATAAGCAACAGAGTCGATGTGCATGTTGAACCATAATGAGTTTTCTATTAGCTTTCAAGCTGGTAAACAACTTGCGTCGCTTTAGGAGTGGAAGAAAAAGCTGTTCTTATTAATATTCTTTTTCACACACCCTAAATAAGACAGGCTTTCTACAGTCTTTAAAAGTCTGGTAAAGTTTAGCTGAATAGTTTTCCTATTACAGGATCAAAGTAATTATTGGAATATATTTTGGGCAGTTTATTTAATTTGTTTTTTGTAGATTAAGTCCTTTTTATATTTGAATAGTTTTTGTTCTTCAATTGATTGCTTAGGATTTTAGATCGTTGACGGAACCGACTGATAAGTGCATGTCCATTCAAAAATCAAAATAAGACAATTTTACAGCTTCTTGGCCTCTAGACTCTTAGATTAGGGTTTTGAACTGAACCTGGGCTTTTTACCATCCTCGCTGAGTATTCCGCTACTTCTCATTTAATGGTTTTGTGAATGAAAACTAAAAATGTACAGAATGCTTTATTTACATTTTTTCACACATCATTTTCCTGCGGCAGCTGTCGGTACGTTCGACTTGCAGACTGAAATCAACGGAAGCACAGCATTCTTTCACGCACTCTTCATTAGCCTCCTCGCACAGTAACCCACCTGAATAATAATATGCATATATATATTTATTTATTTATTTATTTATTTATTTATTTATTTTTCTTACCAAAGCTCAGTCAGCCAACACAGAAATGGAACGTAGTTTTCCGTTGCAGTCGCCAGAAGTCTCCTTGGTCTCAAAAAGTGACAGACTTGTGAAATGCGATGAGCCTTTATGCCACAGCTTTTTTCCTCTCTGTAAACTTCTAGCAGTGTGCACAGAGAGCCCGCAGCTGCATAATTGTACTGTAGTGCCTCATCTAATCCCCCCAATTGAAGGTCGTGAGGAGACTTGAAAAGACGGGGCTGCTGCAGTGCTTATACGATAGACGGATAATATTTGCATGTTATCATACTGCCCAGGTTTAAGACTGTGAATGACGACTTTAGCTTCGGTTTTTATGTCAACGGCTTCTCTAAAATTTTGAAAATTGTGTGGTATTTGTAGATTACGTAATTTGGCTTCAGTTAACTCGTCGGACAAAATTACAAACTGAAGTGCTTCGGACCTTTTGTGTTTCACAAATGTTCGCTATTTCATTTTTTTTTTTGTTTTGAACTGTGAGATCAACATCTAGGTGTGTGTGTTTGCATTTGTGTCGCATGTTTATCCTCCTCTGTGTCCCGTCGTCACAGCAGCAGTCTGTCCATGCCAAAGAGGCCACAGAGGAGCTGGAGGTGGCCATCCTGAAGACGTGCCAGAGCATCGGTGACCTGAGACGAGAGGTGAGCCTCTCCTGCCTCCGAAGCTAAAGACCCTCGCAGACACAGAGACGTGAGCTGCTCAGCGCCTGTAGCTCGGCTCCTCTCTTTCCAATATTTCCACGCTTCACCTCTTCCGCTCCTGTCAACTCACTGTCACTTCTGCCCGTCTCTCCGTCTCGGCTTTCTTTAAAAGCAGAAGCCAGGCGAGTTTGTCAAGCACGTTCGTCTCTCTCTCTCGTTTTCTCTCACACGCCGCTGTTTGTCCTCTCGATTCCCCGCCGCCCAGCTCCATAAGGTGGCGGTGGGCCGCGCCTCCGACTTGCTGAAAGCTCACGGCGAGCATCTGCCTCTGAGGGCCCTCAAAGCCGCCGGCGCCGAAGGGAACCTGGAGGCCGTGGCGGAGTATTCGCGGACGCTCACCGAGCAGAAGGAGCAGCTGGTGGAGGTGGGTGGGGTCAACAGCAAAGGGGAAACTCTTGTTTCCGCGGAAAGTTTCAGTTAGGATTGTATTTGTCTGGCTCATTGTTTTAATGACTCATTGGTATAGAGCAAATTTCTGTATATTCTCCATATTGTAAAAATGCATTAAAACATTACATTAAATGTAATTGGTAATCCACGACTCCCTGTTTCACCAGTCAGCAATTCTTACAATCTAAAGAGCCATTTTCTCCTTGTTCCTGTGCATCTAGATTGCAACCAAAACCCACTTCATTCATTTAAACTTAAAAAAAACAACAACTATTTTTTGCGGTGTGATGGTGTAGCATAGGACACAGTAGCCAAGTGGCTCAACCAGTTCCTTTTTTGGGGAGGTAATTATTTTTCCCACATATGTCCAGATTACATTACAGTTACATAGGAAGAATAAAAATATCCATTCTGCCCTAATTATTAAAACCTCAGGACAAAAAATAGGGTACACTTACATTGCCTCTCTAATAAACTATTTATTATGACGAATAAAAGAGATTAAATCTCTTGTTTGTTTCCAGACATGCAGACTGTTGTGCCATGTGTCGGGGACGGAGCCATTAGAGATCACCTGTATACACGCAGAGGAGACCTTTCATGTCATTGGTCCACAGGTAGGGTAACAAACTTCCCCGTACGTTATGATGTCGTGTTGTATCTCGGTGCGATGTGGCTGCGACTGCAGAAAGAAGCTTGTTTTGTCTCTGTTTAAACAATCCATTGTCCATTTAACACTTTGCTTATGGGACTAACTCAAAGGATCACTTATTGTTTTGAACGTAAACGTTAACCCAGTGAATGCGATCGTGGTGAGGAAAAGACGCAGACATGTTTCCCTTCTCCTCTCTGCGCCTTCTGCACCTCACATCCGTTCAGAACATGCTGTTCGCCTATCGCATATCTAATTATATTTGCTCTTGAAAACCATTTGTGGCAGTAATTATCCAGCAGTGTGGACTGTCCCTGTCCCACGGTGCTAATGTCAGGCTCCACACGACGCTGCAGTAATGACTCAGCTCCTAAGTTCAAGGGTCACCCAATCAATAATGCCGTGGTATACAGGCCAGGGCTGGTGATATCTGTCTGTGTCCGCTTAGGCTAATGCAGGGGTGGCCCACAGGGTAATTGGCAATTAAATACAACACGGTAGGCGGCGGATGTGTTGGATGTGTGTAGGTGAGGGGTATAACAAAGCATGCAGCTCAGGAGACGTAGCGATGCACAATATGGGCTCTTGAGAATGAAATAAGGTAAAATTGTAACATTATTAATCAGAAATCTAAGAATTGTAATTTTTTTTAGATACTTCTTGTTTTTATACATGAACTAAGGGAGGGAGCCAAGCTTAACTTACTTACAATTTATGCACTTCCTCTCACTTAATTTAAAAAAAAAAAATGTTTCAAATACCGAAAATAGTCTTCCTCAATCAGTAACAACTTCCACAACGAAGAGAGTTTTCAGGGGCTCGTGTCGTGGCGTGTTCACAATTCAGGAAAGAGATTTTATTTCTGCGTTCAAGATGAAAATAAGTCTGCTCCGATCACTAAAAGGTTCCTTGTGCATTTGAGCTTACCACCGTAACAGCAAACGTTACATCGTGACATTTCTTCACTCTCTTAGATCATCTCCGCTGCCCAGACGCTGGCCCTTCATCCGTCCAGTAAGATTGCTAAAGAGAACCTGGAGGTGTTCTGCGAGGCCTGGGACTCCCAGCTCTGTGACATGGCTCTGCTGCTCAAAGAGATCAACGACGTCTTCGAGGGAAGACGAGGTGTGCTCACGTTTGGTTGATGGTCGTTGTAAAAACACGGGCAATTGTGCTGGTTGCTGTTTTGCTTTCAGAATCCAGAAACTTGTATCTGAATCTGCAGAATTTACAGACAATGACGTTAGCGAAGTTTTCCCTTTTGGATCTATGTGCTAATCCATCTTTTAATGTTTTAACCTTTTCAAATACTGTGCAAAAAGGAACTACTTTTTGTTTTTGCCCCAGCGAATACATTTTCAGACTACAGCTGATGGTCTTGCAGCCTGATTATCTTTCGGCTGGAAATAATAACATTTTCTGTTAAAGCTCAGATGAATCATTTTGTCCTTGAAATCTTTCAGAAATATTAATGAAAGTTGAAACATTGCAAGCAGTGTGGATATATTTTTGTAATTATTTTTTTTTTTCCAAAATGAATCATCACATGACGTGGGGAGTATTTTAAGCAAGAGTTATCGTCACTGCCCTTGAACTTCAATGCGTTCGTTTATTCTCTGCTCTGCGTGTCTTTGCTTATTGTTCTGAAGCTGAAGCTCTCAAATCATGGGCAGGTTCCTAAAATCTAAAGTTTGATCTTTATCAAGAAAAAGTTAAATGTTGAAAAAAGTATTCCCACATTGCTTTATTGTCACAATGAAACTTTTTCCTTTTATCTTCGAATAAAGGTCATATTCCGATAGCTAAGGATTTTTCATCAGTTGCATCATGTCAGTCAGATCCTCAAAGAGCAAAGCCAATCCAACGCTGTGTTAGTTTTATGAAAGTTGTAACGAAGGGACACCTTTCAGAATGCTAAACCTTTGTCTTATTAGTCCGCAGAATATTTTCCCAGCAGTACTAATCAAGACCTCTTTTTTTTTTATATCTCTGATTTTTACCCAGTCACTTTCTTTTTGTTTAATCATGAACACAGACTTTAATTGGGGTAACTGAGACCTGCAGTGCTTCAGATGTTCTACGGGGTTCTTTTGAGACCTCATGGATGAGTCAGCCGTATGTTTTTGAAGAGCTTTCCCACGTTTTCTCCATTTAAGGATAATGGCTCTAAATGTAGTTCATTTGAGTCCCAATTCGTTGGAAACAGTTTTGTAACTCTTTCCAGTCTGATAAATGTTGATGATTTTCGTTTTTCACGTGTTCCTGAATATCTTTAGATCCTAGTGGGATGTGTTGCTTTGTTAAACATTATGGCCTCCTTCATGCTGGCAGACGGTGATTTCTTGATTCCACAGGTCAGGCGGTAATCAGACTTGATAGTCGACTTGTGCTAGTTAGAATTGAAAATAAAATGGAGTTAATCGTAATACTTTTTCTACCTTACAAGGGGGGGCAATTACATTTTTACCTATAGGGCCGGGTTAGTTTGTTTTTTTCTTCTTAATAATGTAAATGAATAATTTGAAAACTGCTTTATGAATTTGTTCTTGTTATTTTGTGTGCTATTAAAAAATATGTTCATTTTCTGAAAAAATATTTAGATGGGAAATCAGCCTGACACGAGACTTTGAAAAGGGGGCAAAAATATTTTCACAACACTTTACAGCATTGATTTATTTTTTTTTTACCATACAAAGAAGAAAACTCATTTTAATGCTCTGCTGTTTTAATGCTGGAATATGGTGGAGAGTTTGACATGATCCACATTATATGATTTGAACACTCCCTATGATGGGTCAAGGATCGTGTTTATCGTCAAGCCAAAACGATGTCTTAAAATGCTTTATGGGCACCATAATGTTTTCTTTTTTCATGTCTTTTATTACAATTGTGGCAATAAACTTTATGGAGCTAGATAAAAGTGCATAAAAAGTAGATAGTGATAAAATATGTGATGCATCCATATCATATACCCCCACCTTTTTGTCAAGATTAGAATGTAAGATAATCATAATAAATGTCTTCTTTTAGGTGACAAAAGGTCCTATTTGTCTCTTCCAAGACCTGGGGTGTGTATCACAGTGTTCATCTTTATAAATGCTTTACTGATGCAATGGTGAGTGTTGCCTTTTGATTAATAACGCTGTATTTTATTTATTTATTTTTTTCCACAGAAACACTCAGCTAATCTGAAGACTGCCAAGGCTGTCAAGTTGGATGCAGAGGTAGCACTCACTGCACGCTACACTTAATCACATCATGTTTTCTAGCATACTCATCACCAACAGAGTTTGCCTCACTTTCTTGGAGATGATTTTTTTTTTTTTCAGAAAATGCAGCAATTTTGCTTAGCTGCATTTTTTTTTTTTACCAAAAGAAGCAGCAGGAAGTTTATTGCAGGCTACCTACAAGTGAAAACACTCATTTGCATTTCCTAAACAACCTCGGTTGCGCCGTGTGTATGCATCTCTGTGGGTGCAGGAGCAGACGAGCATGGCCAAGCTGGGACTGGAGCTCCGTCTGCTCTCGTCAGATGTGGACTCGGAGGTGGAGAAATGGGAGGAGCAGGAACACGACATAGTGCGGCAGAGCCAGAGCCTCGCCAGCATGGCGTACAACATGTACCTGTTCACGAGGTACCGAACGACACTCTTGCACAGTGTATACAGCCGTCCCCATAGTTGTTGGGACCGCTACAAAATGCAGATAAGAATTCCTAAAAGACAATGTTTTAAAGAAGCAGTGCATTGAAACAGCATTGAGTTTTAGAAAAACTCCATCCTTATTTAGAGTTTTTCAGAGTCCTGTGTGTGATGTGCCCAGTCATGGAGCCAACGGACGCTGCTATGTCCATTCGGCTGATCTGCAGAACGTTTTACAACACAGGTGCATCAAAAGTGATGCACGTACTTTGAAGACATCACGAGACTTTTACGTTCGACAAACGACGCGTGTCAAAACACCCAAAATAGATGGGAAACCGTAGCTTAAGATTTCGCTTATTGAAATCTGATGACTTCTTGACATGGGATTGTTTTTATCTATTGAAAATTTGTAGTGTTACTAAACCAGAATTTAAATTTTCTGCTAGATTTAATTTATTCCACAGCTTTTGACACATTTTTTTTTACAAGAGGTTCAGATGAATTAAAACGGTGCTGCATCTGGAGTTGGCTGAACTGGTTCAATCATTTCCAAATTATATATCGTAAAAAAAAAAAAAAAGCACAAACAAACAAAAAAACAATCTAAGCAGCCACATGAATCTCCTCTGAGGTTTAGTGTTAATGAGATTCTCAATCCCCAAGCCATCAATATTTATAAAGCACATTTTGAGGATCGGGAAACGGTGACACAATATTAGGATTATAGTGATTTGTTTACACTTTTTATTCGTGGCGCTGAACGTAGTTTGTCCTTGTCCGTCTTTCTAATCCATGTTATTATTTTTATTAATGAAACCGCAGAGGGGAGGGGCTGTTGAAGACAACTCTGGATCTTTTTCATCAAGCTGAGGTAATAACATCCACATCCTCCGACTTCCCCCGGCTCCCCTCCCCGTCTTCTCTTTTTCCACCTTCAATTTATTGAAGTTGCAGATAAATGCATGTGTTACTCTACCAGACTGAGGAGGAAGATCAATAGGTCACCAAATGCACACAGCTATTCATTCATTAACCCCTTTTCAGATCTGACAGCAGTTGTCAAAAACGTATTAATGTTGCTTGGGAAGGTGATGTAGAAACTTCCTGCCTATGCAGCTCGGTGCAGGAGTGTATCATATTGAGCTTAGATCAGTGCCAGTAACATAAAGTCATTTGTGAAATCACAGCACCATATATCACTCACGATTAATTCGGTTTGGGATGAAAAGAGATTAAAGAGAAAAAGAAATGAGAAGAAAAAGGAAGGCATGCAGTAAAGAAGAACTAAGAAAAAAAAGTTTTTCAAGATGTTTCGATTTCGCTTCTTTGTTGCCGTTGGAAAAAAGATGAACATTTTCTTGTGTTCATGCAAGTTTCCACTTGTTTTTAAGGTTCTGTCAGAAGAGGGACTTCAGCTTTGTTCATCCCTTCGTACATTTTCCTCTCAGGTAAATATTTTTGGCTCATAGTGTAAATGATGCACCAACAGTAAAGCGATTGTTTTTCTTCACACGAATGTCATTGTGAGCGTTATTGTGCCTGAGTTGGGGTTAGTGTTACGTTTCTTTCAGTCCCGTTTCTATAATACCCAACATCTTCAACGTACTTCATAAGAATTGCATTGATTGACTTTCTTTCCACCAGTTTTCAGGCACAAAGCTCAATAATCCTGAAGTCAAACGCTCCAAAGCTCAGATTAGACCCACACAATGTATTAATCTAAAACTCAGCATTAACATGATTCTTACAGCATTTGAAACAGGTCTTTTCATCAACCCAGTAACTTTAAATTAGTAATATTAACAATTAATCAGTATATATATGTCATGACACGAAAGCCAAGTGCGTTGATCTTTATACAGTGTAATTATTTTGTAAAAAAGAAAAAAAAAAGATACAAACTGGATTGTTACTGACCATTGAATACAGGGTCAACAACACACCGTCTCTATTGAACGGTGTGAAGCTGGAGTGCCACAAGGGTCTATTTCAACCTAAAGCGGACAAAACGTTAATATTTCAAACGTATTATTTTACCGTCATGTTCCAGGATACTTTAGTAGACTAGTCCAAGTCAAATACACTGAGAGCAGCTTCTAACCTCTCACTCCTTCACACAGCCGCGTCACCCAGCCTGGCGTTGCTTGCTTATTGGGTCTGCCTTATAAATCACACTACAAGAGCAGGAAATTAAGGCTGTCGCACACCTCTTTCCCTCCCGAGAGCAGAGATCCCACAACAAACACAGCCTCTGTGGCTTCCTTCCTCTCGCCCTCGACCGACTCCTTCCCCACGTCCTCCGAGTTCATTTAAATGGCTCTTTTTTGACAGGCTTTAACGACTGTCATTTGTCACTGCAGCACATGCGGGGTGTGCGCGTCTGTGCACGTGTGTGGATGTGAGGAGGAGGGGTGCCGTGTGCTTGACTCTCAACAAAGTCATAATCAAGGGGCAAAGTGTTACCGATGAAGCGTCTACGTTCTGATAGCTCCCTATCAAACCAAGCTGCTGTGTGCTTTTGTCAATAAAAAAAAAGTCACTGCAGTCATGTAAGTGAAGTAGATCTGGGGATTAACCCAGTTGCCTTAACCGAATAAGGCAGTTCATCACTGTTGCTGATGGATTAGGGCTGCCAATTCTGATTTTCTGTATCATTTTAATCTTTCCCTGTTTTGTCTAAAGAGAGCACTGTAAATTCACACATACAACCTGACCTTCCTGTAGATAGAAAATCTGCAGTTGTGAAAGACACCTCTGACTCTCTCTCTCTCTCTCTCTCTCTCTATGACTCTCTCTCCCACTGTTTTTGTCTCATTCTCGCTGTTCCAGCTGGTTGATGAGGAAAAGTCTGTGGTGATCACAGAGACGGAGAAACTGGTGGTGTTGTGCCAACAGCTGCAGATGGGGGCCAAAACTCCCGTACAGGGCAAGACTGCCACCTTCCAGAAGGTAGCCACACTACACCTGTTGGGGTTTTGATTTTATTGTTTATTTTCAGGAAATGTGCAGCATTACAGCATTGCTATTAAAATTTCTACAGCATCAATTTTACACCAGGTTCAGACAGAGGTCACCGGGTCCATGAGGACACTGTTGTTATCTTGATTGCTAAAGGGTTTTAATTTAGTAACTGGCTTGTAAAATAAGACTCTGACATCTGATTGGTTAACCTGTGCAGTGGTTAGCCTCACTTTGATTTTTAAAACTTGGATATCAAATGAATTCTCAGTGTGCAGCAACACAAGACAAATTACTTATATTGTTACATATTTTATTATGTAATAAAATACGGGTTCCATATTTGATTAAATAATGACTCGATGTTTTCTTTGTCTGCAGGTGGACTCTTCCATTCAGACAACCAGAAACATCATGACTGTGGTCCTCTCCCTCCTTCCCATTAGTAATAAGCTAAATAAAAAGGTAACATCCACATGCTGCCTTGAGGTAAAAGTGCCCTTTTTTATATAATGGTATTATTTTTGCCTCAGGGCAACAGCTGGATTTTAACAACGTCCCCATCTTTCATTTGTAGAAAATTGTATTATACTTTTAAAAGTTTGGATTTACTCATCTTAGTGCGAATGTGTTATTTTTTTTTTTTTGTCAGAAGGAAATTAGTCCTTTTGTAAGAAAAAAAATAGCTACATTTACATATTAGAAAAAAAGATTGACGGTCAACATGACCAATTCCCATTACCAGACAAATTGAAAAATTGAAATCTTACCATCAAAGTAATATTTAATGAAACCTTAGCAGGGTTTCATTATTGTATTATTTAATAGTATAGTATAGTATATTTATTAAATACGAGGTAACTTGTTATATTACAAACAAAATCCTCACACCATTGTCAGATTAAAAAAAAGAAAAGAAATATTATGCAATTTTTTCCTATGATTAAAAAAACATTTTACATGAAGCAGTTTTGAGACTAAAAGCCTTTTATATGCATTTGCATATAAAAGGCTTTTATCATTCAAGTTAATTTGAGTCTGTGACTCACTAAATGGATTCATTGAACCTGCTAATTAAAGAATTTTTAACTCTTTATAATCTTTTGTCAGAAATGGTCTAAAATAACAGATTCAAAGAGAGGTTATTTTATATTAAACAAGCCAATTTTAGGTCTCAGTTTGATACAAGAACTATTTTCAGAACATATTCAACATTTGTTTGGTTCGATGGAGTTAATAGAAATCAGCTTCATACACTGCAAATCCTAACCCCAAGCAGCGTGAGCATCTTTTATTATTATTTTAGCTCTTCACCAATTAAATGAGCTGAAAATGAGTCTGAAAACCGACAAATTTTTCTTCACGTCTAATTATTTGTTCATCCCGTTAAATCTGCAGCACAAGTCAGAGAGGACAAGCCTCAGTTCCCTGCAGGACTGGGGAGAACGACCGGACGCATCCACGCCTGTCAAAGAGGAGGCGGCTCTAAGCAGCAAAAACACAAACGGCTTTGGAGTCAAATCCCTGGAACAGCACCTGGCCGGCCTCAACCTCCTGGAGAGCAAATAATCCTGGAGAATGTCTTTGTTTTGTTTTTCTCCCACTGTTGTTGTCAGAGCACCACATAGCCAACCTTACCTCTGTGAAATTATCCCGTCATCCCCTCCGACCACTGCAGCCTGGACTTGGAACTACGAGGCAAAGATGGCCGCCTTCGGGTCAGATAGATTGAATTTGACACCTGGGGGATAACGCTGAAGGTGTGCCAAGAAAGAAATGCAAACTGAAGCTCTTTAGCTACTTGGCATGAACCACTAGTCAACAATCAGCCTTCAAATGAAAAATGACTTTTGACTCAATTTTGATTCTCAAGGTTCATCAACATTCATATACGGATTTCATACATTTTCAGTTAAAAAAATTTTTTCTAGCATTTTATAAACAGAACAAAAATGAGGTATTTTAAATTTCACAAAATCATGAAATAGGCCACCAGTTTTCTGTGTGGTTTAGGGGCAATTTGGACTATATTACACAAAGTCTACTTCAAAATCTTTAACTCCTGGATTTGTCAGGGCAAAAAGCAGATTATTTAAAGCACAGTTTGCGTGCTTTGGTACCAAAAGGTGCAGTTTTTCCTTTGTCTGGGATTATAATCCCACTAACTTTAATAACCACGTATCCCGTTCCAATTGAATTTGTTTGGACAAAAAAAAAGTAAAAATATTGCCCCCTTTTTTAATTTTGAGTGTGCATTCAGTCACTAAGTGAAAAACCAAAATGCTGAAACGATAAAATCAAGTGTGATGAGTCTATTCAAAGAGATAAATGTAATTTAAAGTTAAATCCAAACATCTTTTAAGAATTTTGGGACTGAAAATACCCAAGATGGAAAAGTAAAACTGGAATATCCAACAATTTTCCATACTTATCCAGACCTCAAAAATACTAAGAGCAGATTGAAAACTTCCCCAGGCTGCATTGGAACCCTGTTCGTTAGGAGTCATAGTTCAGTCACACATCTGTTGTCGCAACGTGCCTGTGTGTCCCGACCCCCCTTTGTTTTTTGGTGTACTGTAACCGTGTTGCACAAGCATGGTGGTAACATGTGTAACTGCCATAATGTCGCTTCCAAGCAGATCACATAAAAAAAATCAAAAACAAAATCACTATATTTGCCATAGCATTTACTATAGAACATTCCCCATGTGACATGTTACTAGAAAAAAAAACTGATTCATGCCAAATGATTGGAAAAACATTAGATATTTTTTCCTTTGAGTGACAAGAAAACGCTAGAGTTGGTCATTTAAGCTGCTGAGGAATCTGGATTTTATTTTAAACATTGTCAAGTGAAACCAAATCATCTTGTCGGACTTAAGAGTTGTGGATGGGCATCGAATAGAACCTTCAAGTGTACTTGTTATGAAGACTATCAGTGTGAAGCTGCCAAACAGGCCAATATGTATTATAGTTTATGAGATGTTTAAATAAATAGTGTGGTACTTAAAGCAGTTGATGTTTATCTGAAGGTAACAATCACTTTGGTACTGTGAGAGCAGGAGATGAGACGAGACTCAAATCTACAATATATAGTAGGCTTTAGGGAAATTATGTATCTTTTATGAGAGCAACTAGATATTCTGGACATTATAATGCAACCACAGATTAAAAATAACCATCTAGTTTTGGACCATTTTTTTTTGTTAGACTGATAAAATAGTGAGAAAATAAATAAAAAAATATTTTTCATACATTTGTTTGATTTTTTTATGTACAACAAAAATCACCTGCAAATTATCTGCAGCATTTCACAGAAGACTTTCTTGCTTTCTCTTATATTACTCAAATAACATAAAAAGAAATTGGTCACAAAGCACTTTTAAGTTGAAAACATCCTGGAGTCTCTGTAACATGATGAACTGAAGGCACTTTGCTTCTGTTGCATAAAAGTGTCTTTCAGGAGAGTTGGTCAACTTTCTCAGTCTTTGTTTTGAACCAACCTAGAGAGAGAGAGAGAGAAAACCAAAGAAACATTCTCTCAGATCAGGTTGGTCTTCAATGATCCATCAGGGGGGTTGTGACAAACTGCGTTTGGAAACGACAGACTCAAACTCTTCTCTTGTCAGGAGGTTTTCGGTTATGCTCTTGCTTTCCTCAAACTTTGGAAGGATGACGGCAATATATCCTTCAGTTGCCGGCTGGTCAGTCGATGACAAGAGAAAAAACATTTTCAAGCACTTTGTTTCATAAAGTAATGGGGGAAAAAAAGGCTTATACTTTAAGAGTTATTAGTTTACAGATTTAACCTGTGATGGATCTAATAAAATTAACATTTACCTTTCCTAGCAAGAGATTTGGGGTTTCTAAAATGTTCTCATTGACCTCCAGAAGACGCCCCCTTATGCAACTGAAACAACAACAAAAACATTGCAAAGAGTCAAATACCAATATGTTCATAAGAGGGGAAAAAAAAGAAAATCACCTGTAGATGGTGTACTCCGTGTCATCTGAGCACATTATCCTGCACAAAGGTGCAAAATCTGTAAGGAACTGCGCCCCCTATTGAAAGAGAGGGGGAAGAACATACCAGGAATCTGGGTTTAAAAACAGTTTCTATACACATGTACCAAAAACATCTGAAGCTTCATGACTTTACCCGTTTGGACTTCCCGGACACTTTATTATTCAAGCGACTGCAGCCGTTACTGATCTGGTAATTGATGCTTTTGATTGTGCGTCCATCCTGAAGTATCGGGTGCGTTTCTGCTAAGGTCACAACGCACAACCTGCAATAGGAAAATCATATTTTGACAACTTACAATTTCTTTATGGGTAGATTTTTTTTTTTTTTACAGTGTTATGGACTGAGGAGAACTTATAAGTAAAATCTGGGCTCACTTGTAATTTAGAATTAAGTTGTTAAAAAAGGAAACGCACAAGGAGACAAAGAAGTGAAGGACATATGTAGAAGAAAATTAGTCAGGACAAGGAGGTAAGAAAAAAAAGAAAGGAAGAAAGTAAGGAATTTAAAAGTAAGGGAATTTTTAGACTATAGGATCAGGAACAAAATTTCAAATTGAACTAGGACTGGACTTTGAATACCGCCGGAAACTTCAACATATGAATACACTTTGTTGAGATTTCCACCACACTGAGCTTTTGGCAAAATCAGTTTTAATCTCATTTGAATAATTATGTTCTTCCATGAGTTTGCATGGCTTGTGCCAAACTGCAAACTGACCTTCCAATTGTTTTCTTTCAACTGTAGCTTTCTTTTTAATAATCTCTCAAAAAGATCCATTTGTGGAGTACATAACTGTCCTGTCCACAGACTCTCCCACTTCAAGTGTGGATCTCCACAGGCCTCTCAGCTGCTTCTCTGATTAATGCTGCTCTTGCCCAGCCTCAAAGTTCAAGTGGACAAACATGTCTTAATGGATTTGCAGTCGGGTCACACCATCTTCTTATTCGTATTAAAACAAACCTCCACAAGATACCCAAAGCTTGGGATATTCCTTTACAACCTCAGTCTGCTTTAAACTTCACAAGTTTATCACTGGCTGGTCTATTGTGTTTCTTGGTCTTCAAAAATGCAGGATATTCACCAAAGTCCTCAAACAAACCTTTGATGGCTTTCACAAAATAACTAAATTTATCCAGAGCATAAACTCAGCAGACTATACCGTCTGTATTTATGTAGGATGTAAAGAGGACCAAAGTCACACAACCTTTTTCAGATTTTTGATGAGTTAAAATAATCATCATTTGGGAGAAAAATACACTGACGTTTGTTTGTAACGTGGCAAGACGAAGAATACTTTTACAAATCACTGCGAACGTGCGCCTTCATCATCACATTCAGTTATTTTCAAGCTTTTTGTTATGTTGAGCTCATAATTGATCATAAACTAAAGTCCAGATATTGTAATTCAAATAGGCGATTATTACAATAATGAATTACCTGTTTGAATGTTGTAAGATGCAATGATCTTCACACGATTTGCCCTTCATATCTACAAAACATAAAGCGAGTTTATTAAAAACAGAAAAAGAACATTTTGCTTTTTGTTAAGTAATGTTAATGTTACCTGCTCTGTACCACCGTGTGAAATATCGGTCGATAACAGAGGGCGCTTCTGCGTCTGCGTTACTCTGCTCCACGCAGTCCATCAAGAGGATTCAACCAACAATCTTAAACAATTCAATAAATACAAAAAAATAAACGTGAACACATTTGCTTCAGATGTGCTTAGCTTGACGGAAATGTAACGGCGTGACACCAGAGTTGTCCGCCTTTTAAATGTGTCCGGAGTCTTGGAAAGGAAAATCATAGTATAAGTTCCGTCAGGGGCTGAGAATAAGATACGATGAGACGAGCGAAACATTATTCAGTAATGTTAGTTTTATTATTTATTTATTTTTAATGTAATTTGAACTTTGAGTCTGTAATAATATCTATCTATCTATAAAAGCGCGAATGGTTCCGCTAACTACTGTTATGAGTTCAGTGTACTTTTAAGGACATTCATAATTATTTGGTCATTTCTTATACTCCAAGTATTCATTGCAATTGCAAAACACATTCTACAAGACGCCGTAATTTCCAGTAAGTAGCCAGGAAAAATAAGTATTCCTCTTTTTTATTATTATATTAAAATAATTTATCGATGGGTCACACCATAGATAAATGTTGTCCCTTGAATTTTTGCTACATGTCAACATAAAAACCTTACTTAATAAAAAATAAATAAATAAATAAATAAATAATAATAATAATAATAATAATAATAATAATAATAATAGCAGCTTTATTATTATAACTACAATAATAGCTGTATTTTTATTATTATTATAACTATTAATAATAATAATAATAATAATAATAATAATAGCTTTATTATTATAACTATTATTGTTATTATTATTTAATACATACATATATTTTAATTGCGCAGTTTATTTTAAGTCATCCACGTCACCACAATTATGAGTTAATTTATTGAATGTATATGTATCTGAAAAAAATCTTTAACAGCTAGATTAAATAAGTCAATATAAATTTTAAAAAGGAAATTACCAATTCATTAAAAATGCTGCTTTAAATATTTGATTCGATTTGACAAACATCCCTCATAATGTGTCCACATAGACTGGCCACTAGATGGCAGAATATTTCTGACAACAGAATACACAGCTCCTACTGTTTACGTAAGATCCCCCGAAAGCTTAATGCTCGCGAGACATTTTACGGAATCAGGTGCATTTTGGTTTACGTAAGCCAGTCAAGAAAAGGTTAGAACTTATATCATCTCATCAGGACAGCTTATTACATCCGTCCATTTCCCACAATTTGAAGTATTTCTTTCAACCTAGCTCTAATGCTTCTCGCATATGCCATATTGAGTCCATGTTGGGTTTGCCAATCAGTGTATTATGCAATGCAGAAGTCTTGGATGGATGATGTGTGCAGAAACTATGGAATGTTTTCTTTTCCTTTGGATATTACGAATACAGCTCCTGAGGGATCCAGGCAAATGAACTGCCAAGCATATCTGGTATTATATGTTCCATTACCTTCCCTCTGTGGACACTGCTACCAGTAGCATGAGGTAAATTACATGGTAATGACTTCATCTCTGTAGCATAATTGAGAGAAATCAAGCCCAGGAGCTATCTGGCAGATGCTTGCTCCACACAATGAGTTTTCCGTGTACCCACTCACCACTTCTAAATCTATGAGACTTGTTCTGTCCCAGTTGATTCCGATTAGTTTTTCCATTACTCCTCCATCTGCAACCTGTGCAAAAACTTTCCACAATGAAGCGGACGTAAACAGAGTCTGATCTGAACCGATGATGTGGAAGACAGTCACAAGCAATAAACGCAAACACAATCAAAATAGTTTATGAGGCTTATTGAATGTGTACTTCATAGCTCGCTCGCCCAACACTTGCTGTCAAAGCACCTAATAAACGTGAGATGTCATTAGGTACTCTGTAATGCTTGATGACATTCTCAAAAGCTCTTGAGAGTATTTACTTTCTCCTCACATTCAGCTCATTTTTTATTTGTTTGAGCAAAAATATCTTCTTCTTCTTCTCCACATTTCGAGACTTGCCTCTAGGATCCACTGGCCATGACACAGATGTGCAGAGTGCCTCCAGCTGCACCTTCTTCAGCGAATATGAACGTGTGTTCAGGATTCACACGTAGCTCCACGTCAGTTAGCCTACTGCAAATCCTCTCCAGTCTGCCGTCCGTCTGCTTGGCTCCAGCTCATGGATGCCTTCCAGCTTCTTTCTGTGAATTGGTCTCTGTGGTTCTGGTGTAGCTGGTATTTTTCTGTCTTATGAAAGACACAACAACATCATATAAAACTAACTAAAAATGAAGACAGTAATATGTTCTAATTTTGTATTGTAGCCAAGTGAGATAGACTAGATGCTTTGAGAAGCAGATTAAATACCTCTGAAGTAGATTAAATGCTTGTGCTCATGCAAAAAGAAAAAAAAAAACGACTTTAACCATCTGTAGTGCTCTTCCCATGAATGTCACACACTCTTTTTATAACAGTGTTTCAGGTCATTGAGGTCTGTGGGTTTGAAGTCACAAGCAGTCTTCCACAAAATACTTCCGTCTCACAACTTTTACGCTTTATTTTTCCCCTTAGATTTCCGTAGGAGTTGTCAGTGTCAAATTATTTTTTTTAACACATCGTCCAATTAAATCTCGGAACTGAAGCTTCATTATTTCTAAAACTTTGTGTTGAATCATGCGCTGCTCATCTCCCATTGGCTCACTCTGCTATAACATCACTCCCAGCTCTGAACTCACTGGAAAGAAGAACAGATCATGATTCTAATCAGTCTGACAGACGTGTGTGTTTCATCTGTAGGAGCTGATAAAAACTAAAGCATTTCATTCTTATGACAGTATAGATAAGGTTAGTGGACAGAGCAGCCGTTCCCTTTCACATAACTGCACAATTATTACAAAATATAGCAGACTATTAAATTATAAATGTCCACAGCAGAATTTCAATAAAAACGAAACGCACCGACGCACAAATGTAAATGAAAAATAAGAGAAAAACACAAATAATCAAACTTCCGTTTACGCCTTTTATCATTACAAATGAAACAATAAAACTAATCAAAAAGCTGACTATGGAGTTTTGTCAACAAGTTGAATTTGATTTAGTAGTCTACTTATGATATTTACAAGCTGTCCATGAGGATGTTTTTTTCAAATGCTACCTGCTCTAACTTTTCTTTAGTATCATCACATGGAAATATTGCTCTCTAGGTCCACTGTGGGGGAAAAAAAAACATATTAGAACATTTATTAGGACAATATATCTAAGCGACATATTTAATCACCGAAAAAATAAATTACTCTGAACTGAAGCTGGTACCGATTCTTCTGAACACTTTAAATGTCATGTTTTCAGCAGTTTTATCACTCTGATAAGGTCTCCTTTAATGGATTGCAGATGCAATCCATCAAGTTAGAGCGTTTTTTTTTTCTTTTCTAACCTTTCTCCAAAAGGCAGGAAAGGACAGGCAGTGAAAAACCTTTGCTTTTGCAAGTGCATATTTGCCGTCAGACTCCCTATAAAAGCCCTTGCAAAACCTTCTAACCATTTAAGGACGTAGAGAAAGCCTGTAGAAATGCTGCTCAAGACTTATTTCAATGAACAAACTATATGGCTTCTTTGAACCACAGTGTGAAAACGTCTCTCGCAACTTTTTTTGGCTCCCTTTTGGTCCAATGTAAACTATGTTAAACGTCTTGGAAATGTCAGCTTTAAGAAAGATTGCTTCTTCTTTTTTTCACCTGCCATTGATGCAATTTCTATACTATCTGATGTGTGAAAAGTGAGAGGAAGTGGTCTCAGCAGGGACGTTTCAACCACCTACTGGCAGTTTAGGACACAGCTACGCTCTGAGTTGCTGATCAGTTTCATCCTGTGTGCTGCTTTCAGTTTCATCAAACGATAAAAGAAAATGTTGGGAAGTTGAAGTTATTTCTTTAACTGTGAGAAATAAATGCATCGTTTTATGCTGGGGGTGTAAATAAAGCTCATATACAAGCAAAGTAAAACTTAATTTTTGAAAGTGCATTCCAGATGTCTGTATTTCTTTTTATTGCTGTGAACAGACCTAGCAGCAGACATAAATTTCCAGCCGATTACATCAACTCGCAAATGTTCCTTGGATGCTTTGCAGCTTTTATTTCGCATGGATGTTTGCTTTTTGTTTGTTATTTTTTTCTTCTTGGCTCCGTGCTCAGCCTTGGTTGTATTGGCTCAGTATCCTGTAGTTCAACAGTGAAGGCCGTGTTCTAATGTTGTTGTTGTTTTTTTTTTCTCTACGACCAACATTATGGTTCACAGCGTTGGGAGTTATTCACGGCGCCATCATTTAACGAGAACTAATTTATCCGAAGCATTTCTTTACTTTGAAGTTCCCGTGTTTCCGTCCACCCTTTGCCCTCTGAAAAAAAATAAAATGTTCATGCATACCAAACTGAACTTGAAGTAGATCTAACAGTATACTGACAGGAAATAAATACGCTAACGCCTTTTTGTACCATGTTTAAAACAGAAATTCCCCTTTTGCGTTGTAAACTGACCCCACATCTCTGCTGTCAAATTGAAAGGAAGGTATTTTTGATCAGGCCATAAAAATATTTATGTGCGGGCTCCACAGCTCGTCAGTAAGCTCTTGGTGAAGTCAGAGGTTTGGACAGCTGGACCTCGGGATAATGTACTAAGACTTCAGGAACTCAAATAATAGAAACACGTTTCAGAGAGATTAATCTCTTTCCACCTCTTAATTTCCTTGAAGTAGCCCATCTTTTTGTTCCTTGATTCCTTCCCTGAAAGAGTAAATGTTCACAGGCCTCATTTGTTGATTTTTAGAGCAGAGTACACTTCTAATATTTTATTTGGGGGTTAAGTTCCCTGTATAATAATATTTTTTTCTTAAATTTAATCCTCTTTGTTCATCTAAAAATAAAAAAAAATCAGCTTGAACCCCTGAGCCTTTTCTACACAAGAGGACAAGCATTGTGAGGATATCTTGTTTATTTAGTTACCTTTGAAATTAAATAATTCCCCTTTTCCTCCCATGAAAGCTTTTGGTTTCATGTTGTGCACATGAAAATTATTACAATAATCTCTTTGTTGGCAAAGAGACACTGGCGTATCTGTCCTGTCTGCAGCAGTTTTACAGTAAATGCTAAAGAGACGATTTTCTCCAATCTACACTAATGTGAAAGTGACACAGCTGTGGTCAGAAAGACCCGCGATGAGCTGAGATCCTCGTTGCTTTGCTCTCATTCTTCCCCCCCCCACAGCAACCTGCACATATATTGGAACATTTCGCGAGGATGCATGAAAATCCTTCAAATAAATTCACCTTTGATGATGAAGAAGCATAATATCACATTGTAATGCTTTTTTTTTTAATAACAAAACTTTGTATTTAACATATTTAAGCACATTTATTTTGTCTGGACAAAAGTTAAGAAATGAACATTTCTTTTACTAAATTCCTCGTAGCGCATTATTTGGGACCAGCAAACAATTCCCATGAAATAAATGAAACTGACACATTATACTTTATCCTAGCAGTCAAAGATTTTAGCAACTTTCTGCTAATAGTGAGTGACTTCCTGCTTTTTCCAGGAAATATAAATGTGACGAGACCTCTTTGCCGAAAAATTTTGAGAAGTGGGAATTAAGGGAAGTAGAATAATGCAAACACTGAACCGTGAAAATGAAATGATAGACAAAGCAATGCCTGAACGTCACTTTCACCCCGGTTTCTTTGCAGGAATTTCTTGCCTACAGTGAAACACTCGGACGTGAGCGGTGAGTAAAGCTGACTGGACAGCCGTCTCTACCTGTTGCATTAGGGCCACCAGATGTTTGAGTCTGCATCAGTGGCTGTTCCGTTCCAACACACGGAAGCAAACACACGCTTCGACTTCACTCCAATCAGTAGCCTGCAGACATTTAACGAGCCCTTGTAACAAGCTTACACAACTCTCACATCCTTTTGTTTTACAGGAGGCAAAGTGCTGAGCTCGACTTGACTGATCACACGCTAGTCGGCTTGTAAAGTTAATGAAAACATTAATAAGATTGGCAGGGCCGCCAACTTTGAGGAAAAATATGTGTGGGTGAGCAGCAGCTTTTTTAAATTACCCCATTATGGGTCAAATGTAAGCTTGCATGCTCCTGTCTTTTCTGACTGTGACAAGACCCGGGAATGGACCTTTGATCGGGAGGCTCAAAGTTAAGAGCAGCCAAAGGAATTTTAATTATTATGGGGTATGTTTTCCAAACTTTTACCAAAAGAATCCTCTTTCCCATTTTCATTAGAGCAAAGAGCAGAAACATGTGATGAAAGCAACAGGAAATAGCTGGAAACACAAAGGTTGGTAACAGAAGATTGCAATAACGCTACAGGAACAGTAGCATGAATTTTTAACCCTCAATTTAATTTCTATACAGAAATTAAAACGTTCCTATTAAAATGATTAGTGCATTCAGACTAGGTAAACCACTGTAACTTGTCAGAGCAACGTATAGCTAAATGATCACAGCTTTACACTGACTTTATTCTGTGAAGTCCAAACACATACATTTCATATATAGACTTACTTTTACCTTTTGCTCTTTTCATGGTTTTAGCATTGGCGTTGGCTTTAACCTCACATCAAAGTGATTACACAACTCTATTGTAGGGCTAGAAACCTATATTTCTTGTAATAATCAAGCCTTAACGGATTTAATTTTGGCTTTCACAAGTTTTTTTTTTTTTTTTTAAAGCACAACACAAGCAAGACTTTCACTGAGGCCCAAACCCAAACCGAGAACACATTATTCTGAACTCATGCCTCCCTAAAACGGAAACACTTCTCTAAGTATTCATGATGATGTAGAGAAGAGCATGACTGGCAGTTATTTTAAAGAATAGACCACTTTCTTGATAAAAAGATCTTTCTTAGAGCACTCTTACTTTACCCAAATATCCAGCCACTGAAAACGAGGAAATTCATGAAAATAAATAGGTGAAGAGATTGGGTCTCTCATCTTCCACGAGAAAAGGCATTCTTGTTTAAAAAAAGTCTTTTTTTCCACAAGACTATCAGGCAAATGGAATCTTGGCTTCAAGAAAAGGAAAAATCCAAATATGAGTGTCGCCCCAGCAGTCAGGAGGAAGAGCAGCAAATACCTTCTGTAGTCGCTTGTGAGCTTATAGATTTCTTGTGTAAGAAACTGCATTGTTTCTTACACAAGAACTGTAAAATACTTGCAGGACTTTTTTGTTTTTCAAAGATCAAACCGATTAAACTGTTTTTCTTGGTGTCTGAACCAAATGAATGTCAGAATACCAGTATTTTGTCTTCACTTTCAACAACCGCATGAGCAAATCCTCTTAGAGCCGAGGATTTCTCGCAGTGAGAAAAATATTATAGTTTTGGCGCCAATGTCCTCAGAAAAACATTTTGACATTTAAATTGCCCCAAGTAAAACAAAAACTAATTACATAAGCAAAAGTGAAGTTTCCACCTGCTTCTATTCACTGCTGTGAATTTAATGCTTTGCAAAAAAATAAAGCTTTCTAGTGAAGCTGTTTGAAGAGTGTTGGTGCAAAGCCGCGTCCATCAGGGAAAGCAACCTTTGAAATAGAGCAGAACTTAATTCTACCGTAGTTTTTGAATTGCAACATGCTTGCTGGAGAGGCGTGATGTTCTCTTAAGTCTTCAATCTATTTCTATCAGACAATATTTCTCCTCACTTTCTTGTTCATCATGGGAAAAAAATCACCTTTTGAACTCAGATTTAAGATGGGGACTTTGCTACCACTTTTGCCTTGTGTCAGATCTGTTAAGTGTCAGTTTGTTATTCTGTATCACACTAAGTTTGCTAACTGTATCACACTTTGGTCACTTTAAGTAGCTGCTGCACTGGGGGTACGTTCACTTCAATGCTCTTTACATCATTCTTAACATTGGGAATGTATGTACGTATCATGAGCAACAAGGTGGAACACAATTGAAAAGAGTATGTAGTTTCTGTTGGCATAATGAATGCCCTTAAAAGGCCGCATGTTAAGAAGAGAAGGATGGAAGCCTGTTGTAGTTATGCATAAAGTGTTTGTAATTGCTAAATTGTATTCTAAGTTGTGACTTTTAAAAAAATATCTCGGCCTCGGTCAAGACTTGACAGCAGAGAAACACCTACCTCAAAAATCAATGGACATGAAACTCCTAGGAAACCATTGGTTTAGCAACTTTATCCACAAATGTTGGGTCAGTTTACCCATTTAATTCTCCGTTTCTACATTTACTGCTTTTAAAACACGGTGAGACAAAGCCATACAATGCAAAGACCAAAAGACAGGAAGCATCATTTAGGGTTAATTTCATGTTGCAAAATTCTGTTGGTTTTTTAGTTCATTTTGTAACAGATGATTTTGAAACACGGCCCCAAGATCGCCGGCGTTTCAACATGCCTACCGTGTAATTAACGTGACCTTTTCCTCTGCGCCGAACATGTGACTCAGCTCTACTTCACCATTCACTGCAAGGCCTGATCATAACGCCTTTAAACCGTCACTGACACCAAGGAGCCATAAATACTCGTAGATGACCTTAGGCAGAAAAATAAAAACATTTATAGTGGTGAGAATACTTTTTCCACATCAAAATTGGCCTCATACATTTGTGCCTGTGGTTATTAATATTTAATGGCCTGTAAGTGCAATATGCATAAGAGGAACTTGTTTTAGCACCAAGTTTAATCATGTCGATAAATGTGTTCATTTTCTATTCCAACTATTTCCGCTGTAATAGCGGATGACTGTTCACTGACATGCAGAGTCTGTCTGGTCATCCTCTGATCAAACAGGGTTTAAAAGACAATATTTCAGTGGAACGCTTTTTGAAAAGTAAAAACCGCACAGTAGTTTCAAGGCACTTTTTAATCTTCACAGTATTATAGCACACACGCGTAACACATGGTGTTTTTTTTATTTTTTATTTGACCTCACAAGCTAAACAATGTAATTTCCACATTTGGCAACTTGTGCTGTTTCAAGCACAGTTAAAACACACATAAATATATTTCAAAGAGAGTTAAAAAAGCTAAAAACAAAAATATTTAACAGAAACATGGCACACCTTCATGTTAACCGCTTTGAGAGTAAATATATAAATGACTATACAAAGGTAGTTGTTCAAGTCGAAAAGATAGAAGATAACTAAGCTGTACATACATATACCAATATTATAAGACTAACTTTTTCAGAAATTAGTGGAAAAATGTGTGCTAAGGCAATGTGACTTATTTTTGTAGTTAAAGCAGAACAGACGTTTCACACTTTCTCATGACTTCAAGACACAATTTTAACCTTCAGTTGACTTTAAAAATGCACATAAAAATGAACTCCTGCATCACATTAATTGTTTTAATCAAAAGCTCAGTCTCAACCAGAAAAAAAGAAAAAGCTGGTGTAATCATAAACATAATTTTTCAATCTGGTGGCGCAAGCAACGTCATAACAGTTATAAAAAACAAAAGAAAAAACACAAAACATGACATTTGGGGAGACATTTGTCCCAAAACAGAAGCACGGCAGTAACTAAATTGTATGGATTGTGGCCTAAACCCACTAAAGGGCCTTTTTTCCAAAATGGCACTAGTTTTTCTGTTTTCCTTTTTCCACATTTAACACCTCGCAAATTATGGTTAAGCTTCATGTATACTAGATAATCAGAAAGCAGGTAAAACAATCTTCCTCTCAAGCATTTGGTATGCCGGGAGGAGCAAATTTTCACCAGTGCAGACAGGTGCCATGCATAGCGTAGCATGACACCTGTGACAACGTGGCCATTACTGCGATAAACTACTTTAGTTGCACATGTGCACATTCACTACAGGTATCAAATTATGACTGTTTTTTAAACAGTTATGATTTCAAAACAGTGTGATATAAAAACAATATCTGTCAAGTTCTTAGAGTAGGACAGAAAATGTAACAACTATAACAACAGCATTTACGTGAGCACTGCTAACAAATGTAGCAGATGTTTATTCTAGATTTTAATATTATTGCATCAGTAACATTCCACATATGAGATTATTTTTTTTAGGCAAATGCATTTCATATTTTTTTCTACACATATCATTCTCTAAAGACGCTATACGCAAGGTCTTTGAGTTGCAACACTTACAGCAAGTCACTTTTTCTACACTAAAAAAATGATCTGTTGCAATCTGACTTATCTGTTGATCACACCAGTAAAGCAGCAGATTTCAAAGTTTAAGAAAACATACGTCTGAGCATTTTTATATTAAAGACAATCCTTCATAAACCATGGAAACACACGGAACACGCAAAACTTTGCAACATAATTAGATGAGCTTTTGTGAACTAAAACATTAATCTCGTCAACATCATGAGGGAAAAACAAACAAAAGTAGCAAACATTTATTCGTACACATACCAGCATTCATCTCCAACGGACAAAGGGAAATAGTTTGAGTATTCCAGATACTTCCTCCCAACAATTTCTGTGGACTACTTTGTATTTGAATGTATTTGAATAATGCTTGTCGTAATTGTTGAAGCCATGTGCGGCACCCGCTCGTCTGACTCACTCACACGTTCACACGGCTCACGTAAAAAACATATTTCGTTTGTCTCGGAAGCATGAGTACATGTGTAACTTACTGTTAAAAGATTTCAAAGTGCTGTTACTTCAACTCCCTTTCATGATTGAGGTACTCTGGCCGGAGCCGAACCAGAGGATTCCTCGGCCGACGTTTGGGAGCTGTAGTAGATATCTGAGAGTCTCTGCAGGCCTCTGCTCAAACATCATTTTTTTATTAAATTCATTTGAACCAAGCTGCTGCCGTCTCTAGAAGTCGTCCTCATACTCAGTGTTTGCGTTATTGCTTTCTGGAAGCACATACACAGATCTAGATTTCTTCTTCCTGCGATCGCCTCGCTCCTGAGGGTCATCTTGGCCAGAAAAGGACAAATAAGCAGCGATGCTGTTCCTCACGCCGTAGCTCACCATGTTGTTGCTCTGGCTGTCTGTGCTGACCAGCTGTTTCCTGTTAAACCCGTTGACAAACCCACCCCAACAAAATTTATTTAAAACAATATGTTATTTAAGAAAAAAAAATGTCTACAGTAAATTTATTTTTACATATTTTTTTGGAAAATCTACTGCCTTTTTTTTTTTGAACTAGATATATATAATCACAGTTTCCGTTATGTTCGAGTCACTAACCTTTTTGCATAAATTAATATTTTTAGAAGATTGCATTTTTTGCACTTTCTCTCATTTCTGAAGTGTATTTGCATTTTGTTCTCACAATAAAATGCAGGTGTTTTTTATTTTTTTTTTTTTAACTAGTCTGAGGTCAATTTTGCACAATGTTGTTTAATTTGCGTCTGTATGTCTCGCTGGCATCTTTTTGTTACAAGCTTGTGGTATGTTCAAACTATGTTGCATAATTTTAGTTCTCTATTTTGTTTTGTGCTCCTTTCTTTATTATTCGTATGCACCGCAGCTTGTTCCCATTTAAAACATTTTTGATCAGCAACCTTTTCATCCTCGCATAAATAAACTAGATATATGTGATTTTGACGTCTCTTCTGTACCTGTCTACTTTCTTCCAGTCAAAGTTGTGTCGCATGACGACGGGTGGCGGACCAGGATTTGTTTCTGGCGCCTCAGCTTTTCCCGACAGACAAGGGGTGGTGAGCGTGCAGCACAGCCCATCTGCAGAATCTGTGGAGGGAGACAGAGGGGAAATAAAATAAACCAAACAAAACCAATTTTAGGTTGCATTATTTGCATTCTGTCTTCATACACTCTGTTGCTCAAGTAAATACCACTCAAACCAAACTGTGAAAGTCTGGGGTTCAATCCTGGCCTTATAGCGATCACACTCTTTCAGCTATCACCACTTTATTTGACAGCTTGTGCATGGCAAGTGATTATCAGTCATGCATAGCTTACTTAATTTCCTGTTTGTTCCAAAAGTGTTCTGAGTGGCGGAAGTAGACTTATAAAGTTAAGATTGATAAGAAAAGTTTCTATTTTGAGGGTACAAATATTATTTTCAGCAACTCAGAGTAAACAAGTCGGTACATGAGCTTTCAGTACGTCCACCTACCAGAGTAATGATTGATCATGTCTTCAAGACATTGGAAAGTGAGCTTCGGTGAGATGTAGTACCAGCTGTTGTCCAGTCTGAAGATTCGATAGTGCTTCACTGCCCTGTGCTTCACCGAGAGCGAATACAGACCTGAGGAAATCACACCGTACATTTGTAGACGACCACACGTATGGAAAAGAAAAATTACTTTGATGTTGTTTGACAAGCTGATTGTCTGTTCAACTGCTCACAACAAAGACAAAAATATATAAAGCAGCATCTTAAAGTGATAGTTCAGGACTTTCTAAAGGGATTCTTCAGTAAAAAAGTTATGAGCTATTAATGTCCTACTGGCTGTTAATAACTCTAATGTCTTAATAAAAATAAATTTATTCAGGAGGCTGAACCTGCCGGTTAGTCCAACAGTGGCCAAAACCAAAGTGCATTTCTGTCATCAGAAAATACATCCAATCTCTAAAATAATATGAGCTCAATTTTGCATAAAACCTAAAGCCCAGATGTTGAGGGTGATGTACCAATACTGATCTTCCTGTGTGAAACACTGCAAAATGGAACAACCACAGAGTTTCCGGTCAGCAAAACAGACAAGTGTCAAAATCATAAAATGATGTAAGCTTTTTAATAGACATCTTTACTTTTATACAGGCAGTTACTTGGAACGGAAACACTTAACTTGTTCTTTTCTCCGAATATGTTTTTCGTAGGATAACAATTGGTGGATTACCTACTTCATACCTTCCTGGTTCACGTAAATTATTGTTGGCTTTTGTGAATAATATTCGTATAAATAGTTATGATCATTTTGAGATTGGAGTTGTTTCAAGATTTTAGAAGTCCCCTTTGGTCCTGCAGGTTTCCACACGTTTATGGCACATTTACAGGATTAAGACTTTTAAAACCCTACTATCTCTAACATTTAGATTTTTAATTTTAGTCACACTGAGAATGTTGGCTCAAGTAAATGCAGAAATAGCAAAGAGCATGCGCTTGGAGCTGGTTGTTGCAATGCCTAACATGGCAGAGGTCAAGGGCTAGGATAGGTCGGTTAGAGTTAGGCTCTTTGTTAACCCTAACAAAGAGCTTTGTTCTAAAAATAGCTGCATTTTGGTGATCTTGGTGTGAAGAACAGTGATGTGGGATTCGTTGTACAATGGAACAAAACCCCAATTCGGTCCTACACATCAATTCAACAGGGAGTTGCCTCCCTGGGCGGTAAGCCATGCTGCCCGTGTCAAACACCAGTGCTGGTTGCATAGCTGCGTGTGTTCCTACCTCTCTCGCTGGTGCTTTCTCGCACCAGAAACGACCCCACTCTATTTCCAGGTAGAAGAAGCAGCTCTTCGGCTTTCTGCCTTCCCACCCCATCAAACAGCCACCTGACAACACAGTAAACATGATCAGCAACACAAAAATGTTTCCAGAACTGACATTATAGAGAAGTAGACTTATATGGACATGTGGTGATAAGAAAGACTAAGAGTTTTTGTTATTTATTTTTTAGATATGTGCTGTGATAGTCAGCTTTGGAAAGAACATGAAGTTCCACTCACCCGTGGTAAACTCTCACCACATGGCTGTTGGGTATATAGTTCTCCTTCCCTGTATCAATAGAGCGAACTCTCCACCAATAAGCTTCCCTGGCCGCCATGAAGAAAAGAGGAATTAATAGCTGACCTTTCTAAGCACTTCTCCATAATGAGTTCTTGCACAATAAATTGACTCCGTCTTTTGACTATTTTCCTATGATCATTTTAAATAGTATGTTGAGAATTTAAACAAAAATCTTACTGTGCAATGACTCTGAGCTTCTCCCCCATTTTGTAAATGGGTTCGCTGATTTCCAAAGAGGGGTAATCGTCGATCACAACTACTATGTCATCATCAGAACCTGACAACAAAAGCGGACATTTGCGAACGTTATAAGCACTGACTTTGCACAGGTCTTACATCTAAAAAGCATGCACTTCCGGATGTTTGCTTACTTTCATTTGAATATGAATTATTATTCTGTTCAGAAAGTAATTAACTAATGAAATAATGCTACATATTTTTTAGAGATGGCTGCGGATGTTTTGAGAAAAAAAAACAACAAAAAGAGGCGGATCATTTCAATTTCCTTTATAAATACTGAATTTAAAATTGAAATACAAGTTGTTGCTTTTCAGTTAGATTAAAACCTAGATTCTCTTTTCACGTTTAAGATGATGAAAAGGAAAAATCCCCAATAAAGAGAAACAAGGAGGATTTTTTTTTCTCAAAGTTTTTCTGGACGGACAGCTGATTCTGTGAATTCAACGTTGAACTCACCCAGACCCTAATCGAGCCGTGTTGTCATAGGATGAAGCCGTTGTTTTATCAGTGCAAGGTGTCAAAATGGGAGCAGAAAAAAATATTTATCTTTGTGACTTATGCTTTTATTTTTTTTAACCATAACAATATAAAATTTACAATTGACCACAGTATTTAAAAAAAAAAAACACATTTAAAATTTCTACTTGTGTTTTTTTTTTCTCACTTTTGGTCACTGATGAGATGCTTCAATTGTCAAAACATGTGCAGACCAGCATTTTGCACTTTTTCATTTTAATTTTTAATTGTAAACTGATAGCAGCACATAAGGATTTAAACTTTTTTTTTCAAATAAGGAAACTTTGCAAATACATTTCTAAGTTTTGAATTTTTTAGGGGTGACCTTACCCTTCTGAGCACTGTCAGGGTTGTCAGTGTTGACCTTGCTGCTGTCACTAGCTCCTCGTATCATGTTCCCCATCATGTTCCCCATCCTCCAGGGGGGCCAGACTCCAGCCTGAAGTCAACAGACAGACATGCAATAATGTCTTCATGTGCAGCTCCTTAAAGTCTCCCCTGTCTCAAGCACTTTACGTTCTGCATCTCACTGCGAGCTGACCAATGGGCTATCTCATCTCTCAACTGTCTCAGTTCAGAATGGGGAAGCTGAGGTTAGATGCTATCGGCCAGAATTTTCCATTGCAGCTTCCAGCTTGGTGTAGTCAACTGATAGAGGCAGATTGACGTGTCATTTTATGTAAACCCAACCATTCAAACTGCTAACTTTACATGTTCTGTGTGGTGTCCAGGAAGAAGGACTGAAAATCTATCTCTTTATGTAAATCAGACCTTGTATATTTGATCCAAAGCTACTTTACACAATGTTCCTCTATCTGGTATGAAGAAGTAACGTTCTGTACATAAACCAAGTAGCAGATATGAAAAGTATTCAACATACCCATAGAATTAGTAGTTCATTGCAGATGTTTCAAATGCGGCGATAAAAGTCATCGTCCAAACAGGGCCACGGTGGCAGCCGCCGTAGAGTCTAGACCTAGAGCTGTTTCATGTTAGCAAGACTTTACCAGAATGACATGCAGAGTGCGGTGACAGCCCTGCATCATACTGCAAACTTACTTCCTGTAAAGAAATGAGGAAGAGAGAAGGCAAATGTGTTTTGTAAAGACACACCAAAAAAAAAAAAACTCAAAAGTTGAGTTCACAGCAGTCGCCCTGTTTAGCCTAACATGTTCTAGCTTTTAGGTTTTAGCTAATCACACATTAGGAAGAAAAGACTAATTTGTTGAACTTAATCAAAATGTATCAAGTTGCATACGTTTCCATAGGTAAAGTGTAAACAGACTAACTGTAATTGGGTCATTGTTAATGCATTGGACAGAAATGATCTCTGGCACTTTTGAGTTTGATGCAGTGCAATTTATGACGTCTCAGACTGAAGACACTTAACTTCAATCATGATGTTGTGAAGAGGATTGGCATTTTTCTCCGTCAACTGTTGTGCGGCATTTTTTATTGCGCCATCAGCTCGTGGGGCTTCAGACCAATCCAACTTCATCAAGTAAAGGCAAGGAGAACTGCTCTCTCAAATAAAAAAACGTACACTTACTGCCCCCTTTATTTGGACACGCTATGCTACTGCTGGGATCGACTACTCTTACATTCAGAACTACCTAACAAGATATTGCAAATCTCCTACAAATATTTTGACGTAGAATCAAAATATTCTACGTCAAAATATTTGACGTGAGGAGTCAGGTAAAAAACTGCTTATTTTACCAGTACACAGACACTTTTATCTATTCAAGTTACCAATGACGATGTGTGAGATGATGTACGTTAAGTCCATACATCAAGTTTAGCATCAGAATCAAGACGAGGTATGACGCCATTTCCTGTTTTAATTGGTTGCAACAGGAGGGTCCAAATGGACTTGTAATGACAGTCAAAGTAAAATAAGTACAAATCGTTATAAAGCTTATAACGATTCAAGTGTTTGAAAATCAAAACTTAGAATATCTTGGAGAAGTATTCATGTCTTGTTCAGGTTTCTTCACGTAACACCACAAACTTCATTGCATTCATTCAGGAATTTTTTTTTTATAGAAAAACGCAAAGCAGTGCATAAATGGAGAAAGAAAAGTTTAAATAGTTTAACAGCCTCTAAAAGTTTTTTTCTTTTTCCCAGGATGTATCTGTTTGCAACATCAAGTATGAACAGCCTCCCTGTCATTGGTAAAGGAAATAACACACCATCATGAAACCTTCTCATTTTTGAAGACCAACATATTTCTCGATCTTAGTACACCTCCTTTAAAATGCAGTGCTGACACATTCATGTAGAAAAATGAAAAAATGACTAATTGTTTGAAAGAAGATATGGACTTATCATTTTGTGGTGGTTTTGTTGCCCAAAACACTGAGTTAGTAGTTCCTTTGGTTGACCTTCTGGTGAGCTAATTCAGTAGTGTGTATTTTTGTGTGTGTATGTCTGGGGAAGAGGAAGAAAGAGAATCTGAAAACAAAATATTCCCAAGACATACTTGACGGAGTCGTGCATCACATTATTTATAAACTAAACAGGTTAACATGTTCTGCGACAGAAACCGTCACTGTGGTTTGGCTGCTGGTGGCCAGTTTCAAATGCCAAGACTGACTCTGTCAGGAAGGAAGTTGTCGCTAGGTTCAGATTAAAATAAATTCATAGTCAACATGTAGCTTCTGTGGTACTACATAAGTTTCCTGTGGCTAATTTAAAAAAAAAAAAAAACTCATATGAGATGTACTTCATTACTTGTACAGTATCATACATTCAGACATGGAAATTTTAGTCCAAAGGGATACCTTGAAATATCAATTTTCTTTAATTAATCCATGTTTTACCTACAAAAACATTAATAGGTTGCGAAATGAAGAGCAGCTCAGGTATTTCATGACTTAAAGCCAAATCTCAGTTTTTAAATTTGCCCTTTTTTAAATCCACCTTTCAACTTTCATAGTTGGCTAAAACTTTGACAAAACCTGACTGGCTAAAGAAGTTCCTTCTAGTTTAAGATTGCCATAATTGCTTTAGTCAGGTTTTGTTGGGGAACATTTTTACATTGTAGGTTTTTATCACAAAGATTGTAAAAGGCATACATATTCTTTAAAGGATAGTTCAATGCAGTGGAACCATTTACAATTGTGACAGAATTTACCAACAGTTTCAAACTGCACTTTCATTTTTTTTTCATTATTTTCAACCAAGATATAGTAATATCCATGTGTTTTCACATCAGTGACATTTAATCGGTCACAAGAGGGCGCACAACTTTCAAAAGGATACTTCCCTGAGGTCATTCTTTTAACAAGCGTTTTTTTTGGCATGCCGCTGAGGTATTAGGACGAATGAGTTCATATGAATATGTTTTATAATTTTTGCTTTGATAAGCTCTAATTCTGCAAATTATACCTGGAAAAAAGTGATTGTAACAACGTAGCACAGTTTTGCTATTGTATTGTTTTTTTTGTTTTTTAACGTTTTGGCTTGGCAATTGGCCTGCTGTTAAAAAACATTCAACACTAGCTGCAGTTTTCTTTTAAATCAACAGATGTCGCTAGAGTCAAAATCTGCCTCAAGTGGCAGTGGAAGAAGAGTTGTAGCGGAAGCAGATTTCTTACACATGCTAAACAGTGTTGTTAGGCAATTTTGTTAGGAAATTTGCCTAATGCCAGTAGTTTCTAAGTGTATGTATCCCAATGTACAACGGGGGGCAAAAGGGACACAAAAGGAGGGTAAAAGTCCCAGTGGCTCAATTAATATGCAAAAATATGTGGTGGAATAAAAGCTCCGACGAAACGTACTCTGTTATTAGCATCATTGACTATGCTATGTTGGCTTGACATCAAAACGAGAAAATTAAAGGTTTAAAAAAAAAAAAAAGGATGTACATGCATCTTTCAAATAACTTTAACTGCTATAACAATGTAAATTTCCCCACTGCGGGATTAATAAAGGAATATCTTATCTTAACTTTGTCAAGGCTGTTTAAATAAGTCACCAGTAGACATAACACAAGTAACCCATTCGGCCAAATGCATTAACCTCCGGCTCAGTAAATTCTTCACAGAGGGAGATTTGAAACATATTCCACAGGTGTTTTCTACAATTAAACTGGATGCTTCTCCACCATGATAGTCTCTATAAAAATGTTTGCCTTGAACTTTATTGAGTAAATGTTTATTCGCCAAACTGTGACGTACAAGCCTAATTGCGCGGTTAATGAAAACGAAGACTTTTAAACGTGCACACATTATTTACTATAACTGTTACAAGTCAAAACAATGTATTAGCAGTTTATATGTCTTTTATTGCTATTGGGGTACAAAAAGTAACACATTTTTATTGTAAACCTCTCCATTAAAATCTCCCCGGCAGGTGTTTGGAAGAGTTACGACTGTCTGTAAAGCCGATATAATGCTGCCAAGGCCTTTCCTCACACAGGTGCTTTGAAAGAGCGGGAAAGTGATTAATGGCCGAACTGGTATGGCATAGAAATGAAGACGGGAACCTCCACTTTGAAGATGATGAATGATTTGCTAGCATTGTTCCTGGCAACTGAGTCTTAATGTGTTTTCTTGTAAAAGACACAGTGTCTGCTTGACTGTGGTTGACACTGGCTGCTTGCCAGAGGCTACTGTGGCACAATCTAGATGTGTCTGAACATTTCTAGAAGAGCTTTCCACACCCTCTGTCTAAAATTGCAAAATTACTGACTGGAAGGAACTCTCATCATAATTTTCCCCTTTGGTCTAAATAAAGACGTTCATATGACTTTGCCCTGTCTGTTAGGATTGGAACCAAGAAGTGAGAGTTGTTGCACTGGAGATCTTCTTTGTCTCTCTTTTGCACACACACAAAAAAAACAAAGGACAAAACACGTGGAGTTAAACTTTAAGTGTTTGTTATCCCTCGGTAATAAGCAGTATCTGAATTCAGAAGCTCAGCTGACCCCACTGGACTTAAAACCGCTAGACAAACTCATAGGAATGTTTCTTGAGTAAATGTTTTTGTGACATTTTTTGTCCTCAGACTTAAACTATTTGCTGCCAAAAGAACAAGTAGCTACTCTGTTTGCCTGCCATTATAGTCCATTCACTACCTGGGGGTAATTTTGCCATCTGGAACATCTTAATCCATGAAATTATCCTTGAAGGTAATTAACTCTCTCTGAGTATGCATGCAGAGATGCGTACAATTTAATATTCTTTGTCATTACTGTTTGCTTGCTTAGTGATTTAAATAAACTATAATGATAGTGTATTTTACTCTGGCTCATAAGTAGAATCATTTGGGTAACATAATTGGACAAAAATTTCATGAAAAAACTTTTGTGTCTGTCATGCACTGCATCACTATCCCACAGCCTGAGTTGAGAAACACCACAGAACCACAAAGTTGACCTTCTCTTCCAAGTTTTCTCTCAGGGAAGCTTGAGAAGCAAAGAACCAACAGTCACCATTTGCGGACCAGAAACATCCATTCCAGTCAGCCGCAGTAAATAGGACAAGACCTAATGAGTTTGGGAAGGAATTACTCCTAAGAATTGCATCACTGACTTTACTGTGAACCGCGACCACAATTGCAAACGTCCAATTCTAGGCCCACTGGCACCACTGGACTTGGGGGGTCATTAATGGGAAACTTTTAGGATGCCCTTGGAAAATGAGTAAATGACAGTAAAGTTTAAGTAGCTATGCTCGATTAACCAAATTGTTCGACTGCACAAATTGAAATTACAAAAACAAATTTGTTTATTGGAAACACGGTCCTCTAACGTCTCACAGATGATGAGCGCCAGGGCCATGGCTGAATTATTGAACGTATTTCATGCAATTGTGAAATTTTACTTTTGAACATAACTCTTAAGGCGCTGCTAAATAAGTGTGGCGTGGTCCATTAATAGTGAAAGTGTTCATAGGGTTTGAGGAGGTCAGCTTCAGCTCTACAATCAATGTTCTACCTGTGTATTCTGACACACCACCACCCTGAACCTTCACTCACACATGCACACCTCGATGCATAATGCCAGCCTTCACGTTCTGGGCTCGTGCAACCATTAGTTACACTGTCAGTCAGCCTTGTACGACCCATAATAAGAGTTTACATCAGCGGTTTCTCTCACTCCCTTCAGTCCAGATGGGAATTCACTGCATATCGCTGCGTCATCATCTGTTACCCACTCATTACAGGGCAGGGAGCTATTTTCACTATGTATGGATCCACTGCGCACCTGTGAAAGTCGTGTCCACCCACCTGCAGACGTACAGCAAACCTGCTGTCTATTCCAGACATTTAAATCCCCCGAAATCCAACAAAGACGCTAATGATGCCACTTGCTTCAGAGTTAACGTCTTTGCCAACTGATAATATCACGTGAGAATGGAGAGTTGAATGGAACGCAAACGCAGGCAGATTGTAGGCATTATCTTTCCTGAGTGCAATAAATGATATATTTGTTATCACAGGTTGTCCACGAACCACATATTCATGTTTCTAACAGGTTTTCAAAGGTCATGTTGGCAGCAAGCGTGTGACTTCAACAAGCGAAGCCAGAGCAACATAATAGGCTTGCACGTTTCGCGTCTTTCAACCCTGCAGCGGTTGACTCTGCACATCACGTTTTTGACAAACAGTCCACAGGGAGCAGTAAAACAGTGTGCTTATTGTTCTTCATGGCTCACCAAGCTTGTTAGCTGACCACATTATAATTTCTGTCATGAATTGAGACGTAAGAGAAAACAGATTAAACTCTCGGAGGCTGTCGTCACTGCTGACTGGCCTGTGCTAAAGTCTTTTTAAGAATCACAGAAGCCTCTTTAGTCTCTGTTTATCCTACTATATATAGTGGATGTAATAAGGATCATAAGCTCTCAGAAAACATGTTCAATATTTTAACGTTTTTTCGCTCTATTTTTTTGACTTCATCTCCTCCGAAAACTTTAATTTCATATTTTGGCATCCCTCAAGCTAAAGTTTACATTTCATTTTGTCACACAGTCAGACTTTGCGTGTAAGCAATGTGCAAATATATTTTTAAGTCGAACTCCAACTCAAAAAAAAAAAAGAAAATAGGTTGCTTTGCCTCAGTCCAGCAAAACACCCAAAAAGAACAAAAGTTGGAAGAAAAACAAAAACAAGTCTTGCATGTGACTCACGAGAAACTGGGAAAGAAAACTATCTAAACCCAGCCCCTTATCCCACTTCTAAATTACACATTAACCCCTCTGCTGTTTGTCAGACACGTGTTGTGCAGAAAAAGATCAAATTATACATCATAAACCTCTGCTATTTAGCTGTGTTGTTTGAAAATGTTTTTTTAAATTCTAAAATACATGTTGTTTGTAGCGTTTAGATTCTAAATGGACCGTAAACCCGCTCTCGAAAACAGATGGAGAAAGTTCATGAATCACATGTCCCGAGGTCAAAGCCATTCAGAGACCCGGGTCTGAGCATTCCTAAGACTGACATTCCTGCTGTGGGCTGGTCTCTTCCATAAAAAAATAAAAAAAATAAAAAAAACACTAGAGAGCCCAACAGATGAGCCATTTCCATGTCCTGAAAAAGTTGATGTTTTTTTAAAAACACAAGTCCAGTATCCCCGCAAAACTGAAAGGAAATCAGACCAGTGTTTGGTTTGAATTTCAGCCAAACAAATGCTGGATCGAAATAAAAAACCCTCCGCTGGACTTGCTCATTGTTGACACAAAGACAGACACTAAAAGACGGCTTTTGTTTAAAAGCTGCCAGCGGGGCCTTGCAGCATCCCAAATCCTTCGTACTCACTGCGTGCCGCCAGCGAACGAAGGCAAACAAAGTCAAATCTCTAAAAAGCCTTTATAGCTGCCTCCCACCTCAAGACTTCAAAAGCCTGTTTTGACCTGCAAGCCGGAGTGACCCAGAATGGCTGCTGTTAAGTTACACTCTCCGATTAATAACCACTCCGTAATGGAAAGAGGTCGGGAAAGTGCTAAAGTGAAAAGCAACAACAAGCGTCTTAAGTTTCAACATTCGGTTTTTGTTGCGTGGAAAATATTAGAAACGACCAACAATGACTAGAAGCAGCAATAAACGGATGTGTCTTCATTCTTTACACCCGTGATTAAATTAAATCGCCCTGAAAGCTGTTGTTTGGTCTGTTATTGTGCAGCCAAAGTGCTTGAAGTTTGGAAAAAGGTGATCATAAAGCTAGAATGCTTTAAATCTTCTCCAACTGTTCCATGCAGCAACAACAACAGTCTGTTGAGAAGGAAAGTAAACTGTGGCGTAAATCATTTTCAACTCGAGCAAATTTCAGTTCGGCCTGTTGCAAGTAGAGTAATAGGTAAGTAAACATCTGCAAGCAAAGGCAGCATTTTACTTTCTACAAAAAAAAGGAAATAAATGAAAAAAGCCATTAAAGAATACTTTTCATATGAAAACCTAAAGTTCTAATCTACTTTCATAAAAGTTCCTTGAAAATTTTTTGAGTTTCTTCAAAATTCCAGAAAATCACTGCTATGTTCTAAAAAAAAAATAGTTTTAAAAAAGGTAAATGCTAAGTACCTGTGTGTACCATTTCATCTAATTTCATCAATATTCCATGTAAGTTCCAGGAAGAACTTGGTAAGTTCTAAGAAACTTAATGTTAATCAACCCCAAATTCAGAGAAATTGGTGTTATATTTGGCTGTACTACTGAGTAAGCAACCTTATGCATGTGAGTATGACTTATTAATGTGTTATGTTAACTTTGCTCCTTCATTAGGAAATAAAATTTGACCATTAAGCTGCATTAAAGTCTGTTGAGTTCATGTCGAATTCTTGCATCTCCTGAAACCAGCAGATGTTTTCTTGGGTCCACAAGTTTCAGACCACAGCTATATAAAGACAGTATAATTACTGGACCAGTTTGAGCAAAGTCAGCCATGCCCTTGCTCTACAACACACACACACACACACACACACACACACACACACACACACACACACACACACACACACACACACACACACACACACACACACACACACACACACACACACACACACACATATATGCAGCATGCATATAAGTTAAGTACAACCTACATATAGTACATGGTTTCCAATTTTTACTTCCAGAGAACTGCACAAGAACTTTTCACATTTGAATTTACATCTGAGCAGCGTTTCAATCTACCAAAAACAACAAAACACCAAAAATATCTAAAATTGAACTTTTACTCTGAGGTCCAGGTGTGACTGCTCGCTTTGCATATTTCAATAGAGTTTATTTTTTCTAACCATTTTCAAACACTTGCTCAAAATTACGCTTGGTGTGACTTGGAAAAAAAAACGACACGTACCCCTCAAACACATTTCTGCTTTTTACGGGCTGCTGACTTTATTTTAATGGTTTTTCATGAGATAGATCAAAACAAAGTGGTGCATAATTTCGAGAGTGAACTACCATTTGTGGCATTGACAACTGCAAATCTTCTGGCGTATGTTTCAGCCATCTTTCTACATCTGATGACTATTTTCCTTTTTTATTTATTCCTCTTAAACATATTCAGTAGTAAACAGCGATTTCCAAGCCTTGTCACAGATTCTGAATGGGATCTTGACTTTGACTTTGATTGCAACCATCAAAGTCAAAGTCTAGCTCTGTCTAGTTGTGTTTGATCATTGTGCTGCCAGAAGGTGAACATCTATTCCAGTCTTACGTCTTTTGCTGCTACAAACAAACTTTTTTTCTTCTTTTTTAAGGCTGACCATATCCCACATGTTTGCTCTGAGCCTTGTGCAACTTGTTGCAAAGTGAAAACCTCAATTTGGTGACCTCTACAATCCAACTAATTGCATTGGTTTTTGTTCAGGGGCATTCTAGTGAAGCAGGTTGAAAAGATAAAAAATGCCTTTCACTCTTGTATAACATATATCCTTTGCGGATGTCATGACAAAATTCGAAAATCTCACAAAGTCCTAAATTCCAAAATGTTCCCACACTTTTTGAAAAGTAATTCATCTTTTAGAGGAACTTCTCCCTCTCTCCCCCTAAAGTTGTTTCAAAGTAATTTTAACCAATCAAAGAGGGATTATCGCCTTCACTTGACTTTGAGGCTTTAGCGTTTCCAAAACACGGGTCGACTTTAGGACTTCCTGGTCAGTTGAGGGGGTTTTAATGAGGGGATTTTCAGTTTGAGCAGTGATGCAAGACTCAAGTCATAGACGATCAGCTACTATAATCAGGCCTTCATTCACACTTTACCCTTCATGCTTTGCGTGATTCTACCTCTCGTCCTCTTGAGTGTTGCGTCCAGGGTTTCACAGCTGTCATGGCAGACGATGAAAATCTGGTTTTATCTGACCTGTGTGCACAAAAAGCTTGTGTCAGATTTTCCTTTTACAAATCAATTAAAGATGCCACACGCTTTTATAATAATGGTTGAAACTTGGATAAAGATAATGCAGTTGATATCTGAGAAACACTTTAAACAAAGTATTTCAAGTTTTTATTCGAGCTTCATAAGATACTCCGAATAAACAGCTAAATGAGCCTGAATTTGACTATATCTGGACGATGCTGGTAAGAACTGAATTCAGTTTTTTTGTTTTGTTTTTTCACTTGTTGTCACATTAGAGCTCCACGTTCAGTGCTTCTGTTCCCCCGATTCTACTTGATAAAGCAACAAAAAGCAGCTGTGGAAAACAAAGTGAGGGATCCAACTAAAAATCAGAAAGAAAAAAAACATTCACTCAGTCAGATTGGATAGGAAGTGTCTCTGTAGTACATGAACTTTTAAGACTTGCTGAAGCTTCTCAATTGGACTTTGGCCCAGATGTCGACTGGGCCGTTTTAACACGTGAATATGCTTTGATCGACGCCATTCATTACAGCTATGTCTCCACCACAGTCTCAAATCGTTTTCAGCCCGTGACCTTCCAGGGTTGCCCTGTATTTAGCTCCACTCGTTTTACCATCAACTCTCACCAGTTCGTCTCTCTCTCTCTCTCTCTGCTAAGTAATTCTTCCACTGCGCTCCATCCTGCCATGAACTGGATGCTACTTGAACAACACCATTGTCATCCAGAATAATTTTACATCACTACTAACCAAGGAAGTGCGAACAAAAGGAAAACGTATGTGCTCTAAAATGGTCGCTTTAAAAGTATGCAGATTTTCAGGTTTGTGGAAAACGACCTTACGGCGACAAAATCAAATTATCCGACTGCGGTGAAAAGAATCGAGGTTAAAACCAAAGATGGAGGTGGCAGCATCATGCTGACAGACTATTTTGGAGGAAGATATGAACATTGAGAACTTTTTTTTTTTTTTTTTCAAATTCTTCAACTTTACCTTAAATCAAACAATTTAATATTTCAAGTCTTAAAACTTGTTGGATCCAGCTCCACGTTCACATCCCAAACACACATCAGAGCAGGACTCAGTATTGATAAATCAAACGTTAAAGCTTCTGGAACAGCTTTCCCAAACCTCTGACATCAAATCTAACGACAAATTTGTGGGCTATGATTTAGTACTGTGCCTGTGGAAGAAAACCAACAAATATTTAAGTGACTTTTATGATTTCTGCCAAGGGGAAAGGTCAGATATCCAGCCAGAATTATACCAGAAACGTTTATGAAATAATATTTTTGATCCAGTGCCTGCGTCTTGTCATCTAGACAAGTCAGGTACAAGATAAACAGGTTCAGTGTTTTTTTTTTACTGTTTTTTTTTAAACACGGTGTAAATAAGCCCAAGTCCAAAATGGCAGAGAGCAAGATAAGCTTGAGAGACATAAAATGACAGAGAGTGTGAAGGAGTGAAAGTGGGCACAATATGCTGCACAGAGGTCAGGTCACAGAGGCCAGAGCAGAGACGGAAACGCCGCTCAGATCAGCTCAGCGGCTGACAGCTCTCTGACAGGGATTAGAGGGCTCTCTGTAAATAATAGGGGTTCAGTCCTGGGGCAGCCAGCTTCCTACACAAAGTGTTCATTTCTCATTTTCTCTTTCTCCGTCTCCTCCCAGGGTCAAACATTCTCACACACTTTTGGTTTTACGGAGTGATATTTTCATCAGCAGCCCAGCAGCTTGGTATTTTCCTACTGAGGGGAAATAGTTCCACTAAGTGGAATACTTTTGGGCCCTCGTCTGCATCTTCTCAAACTGAGACGTTCCAGATTGTCCAAAAATAAAAAAAAATAATGGGGAAAAGAGGAGACAGTGATGACATCATTGATTTAATGTGAACATCTGGGAGCCAGACGCATTCAGAGGCCTAATATAGACACAGAGCACAAGAGGTGGGCAACCTGTGTGGTTGGGTGACACATCAGATGCTCTTTGAGGGTTTTTTTAATAATGGGGAAATATGGGCTGCAGTTCAGCAGTAAACACCTGCATGGTGAACAATGTGTACAAAACTTTTTTGTATAACCGTACATTTAATCAGTATTACTGTTTATAAAATAACAAGCCCTATATGGCAAACTGCCATAACATATAATCAAACCATACATCAATCTGTAAGTACGTCTTTCAAAAATCATTAACTGGTTTCCTCCTTGTCGAATTGAAAGTTGTGACTGGACGTAAAGATATTTTGAACACGGTTATACATATATGTTAGATTTTCCTTGTTAGGAAGCATTTTAACACATACGCAGATTAATTAGAAGTTTAAGTAGATTGTCGGGGTGTTGAAAGCAGGTATATTCGTAGAGTCTTTCTCCATGTTTGTATCTTACATTTCCCGGTTTCTACTTGTATCTTCTCTTTCTCCACTTGCTCATTCCTGACTCACTCTTGAAATTTATGTCAGGCTCCGCTTTGACAATGTGACATTATGCAGTTGAACTGCAGCCTTTAAAAATTCCACGACTTATTTTTGGTTGACGAGCCATATGCACAATTTGGAGGTATGTGCGCTTTTCGCTGTTTTGCAGCTCTATGTGTCAGGCAGTCTGGTGCAAAGGTCTTGACACAAAGTGTCAAGACCTTTGTGTCAAAGGTCTTGACACAAAGGTGTCAAGACCTTTGTGTCAAGACCTTATTAGTGTGGAGATAGTGGATTTTTGGATTCCAGCTAATTCTTTAAATTCTGTACTGCTCTCCTAAGTTTTCTTATGTCTGATTTTCCATGTTTGTCTCTGTTTTTTTCGACAATTTTAAGTGTCTACATCATGATTAACAAAACAAGGACTGCAATTAAATAAATAAATAAAACAACCCCTTGCTGTAATGCTTCCAATAATTCAGCAAATTTTTAAAATAAGTTTTAAAAGTTTATACACAAGAGAAATACTTTGTTGCAGGCTTTTGTCATACAAGCAAAGCAAAATGCTACATATATCCCATTGAAATCTTTGCCATATGTAATGTTCAATTGAAAAACACAGATCTGTCAGAAGAAATAAAACCCAAAGGTGCAATAACAAACCTATAATTTGTTGAAGCACGTTTGTTTTTTTTATCCATTAATCAACATTTCAAATTTAGTCTTGTATTTGTTAGACGATATGCCTGAAGGATTGAGGATTATAGGACTGTCGGTCATTATGAAAAACAAGCCTGTTAAAATACACGTATGTTCTGCTTTTGAACTGAACTTATATCCTTTCATGTTAAACTAAGCAAGTTCCAGAGAGCACAGCTGTCTTCCAGACACGCCTTAACCACCAGGGCTGCCCGCACCGTCAGGAGAGGAAGAGGAGGAGAAGGAGGAGGAGGACTTTTAGGTGAAAGTGGAGCAGAGGAAAAGGAGAGGAAACTTTCAGCAGAATGCTGTCCCTGTCCTCGCAGACCTTACGCTGGGCTGTCAGCAGAAGCTTCGGGATCAGAGGGAGGGAAGCTGCAGAGGATGACAGCTCGTGCAGAGGGACGTAGCTCACCTGCAGAGCAGAACCGCGTTTATACAGTGTAAACAGAGCGGAACCGAATTCCCACTTTTAATGCCCGGGCTTTTCCTCACCAGTGATGAGTTGGCTCCTGTTGTGGATTCTGACAGCAGCTGGGATTCAACAGGTGAGCTGAAGGGATTTCCCGCCGCCCCCTGTTGTTTGTTGAATGAACATGCCACTGCAGATTTATGTATGACTTCTGTGTTTGTGTGTGTTTTTATTATATAATTGAGGAAAAGACACTCTGTCTATTGTTCAGGTGTTTTTTTTTTTCATGGATCAAGATGCTTGACAATTTAAACAGTCTGATAGTTTCTCAAAAATATTTTAATTCTCTTCAGCACATCTGAAAATAAGCTGCTACAATTTTCCCACATTTCCATTATTAGATAAACTTGCAGTGTGAGCAGACGCCTTGTGTTTTCTCGTGCTATATGTTAGCACCCTCTTGTGGTATATCAAAGAAACGCTTTTCATTTGGCTCGGATTTGTTTCTTGAAGTTCGCAAACATCAATTAGTGACCATCTGTTGGAAATTGTAAAGATATAATCAACAGCAGTGGGTTGTACTTTACTTGTCAAAAACTTGAACTCATCTGACGAGTAAAGTAACATAAATAAAAGCAAAAAGATGTAAAAGATGTATAAAGTCATTTTAAGACAAGCCACAGCAATAAAAAAGAAAAGAAATGTTTCAGAAGTTTCTCTGACATCCAGTAAAAACATACTGTTAAGTTGTAAATGCATCAGTTAAGGAATGAGTGTTTCTTATTTTAGGTGTGTTTCATATAAAATGTTCTAGAACTTTTTAATATCAGATGGTAAAAAATAAAAAATAAAATAACTCAAAAGACTCTCTTTATTGCATTTGTAGCCAAATGATTACTATCTGGAATAAGAATGAAATTAGAAAAGTGGCTGAATGAATAATTTCAGTTTTTAAAATGGAAATAAATTGCAGGACCCTCAGGACCGAATGCTTTCAAGGCTAACATGCAACTTTTCCGCGTTCTGCTGGTGCTTCTCAGCAAATAAAGACCTTCAGCATGCAGTGAAACTGTGTCACTAAACAGGCTGGCATATTAAAAAGGAGTAGACATTTTTAACCCTTAAAGTACAGAACAAATCTGTCTGCAATTTAACAAATGTTAAGCACCATCGATCACCCAATCGTCAAAACTATTGTTCAGATCCCAACTCCTCCTTGGTTTCACGTCTGCTCTCTTTGTATGAGTAGTAGTCAAAAGAAGAGCTTGTATTTAGAGCTAAAGTCAAAATTACTCACGTTCCTGTTTGATTTAGATTTAACTTCCGTTTACTTCAGCCAAAAACCTTTTCTGTGATAGAAAAAAAGATGTCTGTCTCTTAGAACGTGATAAAACAATGTGAAAAGTCTAACAAACAAAAATAATTTAACAGTTTTTCCCTAAAACACTATATGTTGGGCACAATGCACAGCTGAATAATCGGTGGGGAAAAAGCTTTTTTGGCCCTTCGTATAACTGCTGACCAACTTTATGCACACTGGTATTTTGATCATTTTATTTTGTCTTTGAGGTTGGAAGGTTTCGTATCTGTTACCCTAATCTCTTTAGATTCCCAGTAGGAACATGACGAATATTGGGGATAACTGTTCATCACTCTTTCTTTTGCAAATAGATGTGTGACTGAAGGCTAAATGAACTCCTCTGAGGGTTGGCTTAGTGGCACAGCTTTGATTGAAACTCATTAATCAGCATTAGCTGACAACATCACACTGACTTATTAATAATATGATTCTAATTCCAAATGAAGGGCTGACAACAGGATTTAAAAACTGACCAATAAGCTTAAGATGATTAAATATGTTTTGCCATAATTACTTGTGGATTAGGCATGCACGCTTGTGTGTGCTCGTGTTTTTAAAGATGTGAGTTAAAGGCTTCTGTTTTCTCCAGGAGGATGAGTCAATCTGTGATTTATAACTTGACTATATTTGGACCTGCAGTCATGTGTGCCGTCTCTTGGCTACACTTTGCCACATTGTGGTTAAAGTTGATGGTCAACCGTTAAGTCTTACATTAGATCGGTTATTGTATTTTCCTCAAATCCGTTCTGAAATGGAAAAAAAAAAAAGTTGGATTATTAGCTGCACAATTTGTTCTTGGACAAAATGAATTTGAAATTAAGATGGCAAAACAAAACAAAACAAACAAACAATAAAACAAGTAACTTCTGATCCTCGGGCTGTTCATGAATCTCCAGTGATCTGTACCAGTCCATCAACAATGGAAGAGAAACTCTGATTCATTATCAGTATTTTGTAACGTTTTACCAGACTCACATCCATAATGAATCCCTGATGCCGATTTAATAAGATTATCTCCACAGGGACTTGAGCTCACGTTCCAATTAACTCCTTTATTGAAGTTATCGCATAGTGTGACCACATGTTAGTGATCATGCAGGCAGTGAATCAATTAGGGATGTGAGAGCTTTCAGATCAATCATCCATGTGAGCGTTTTCAAAGAGGGTTGAGTAGGAAGAGAGTCAGGATAAGGAATGTTACATCTAATACTTAACACAATAAATACAATTTTCTTTCTGCAGTACTTTTGCAAACTAAACAAAACAGAAGCTGGGATTGCAATTTTTGACTTTAGAAGCTTACTCAAAATTTATTTATTTATTTTTTTTTTTTTTTTTGATGCAAAAATATAACCATAGCAACCAAGTTCTTATATCAACAACATAATTATTTTGCTGGAACACATTTGAAAAAGTATGTTCATTATAAATCGTAAATTACTATTTTCAAGCATTCTTGTGGTAACACTTTATTTGAAGGGGTGTGCATAAGACTGACATCACACTGTCATAAACATGGCATAACACCTGTCATGAACATAAAGAAGTCTTTATAAATGTTTATGACAGTTGTCATGAAGTGTCATTCGGTAAATAATGACACTTTTAATGCAAAGTTGCTCTAAAAGTTGCATTAAAAGTCCATTAAAAGTGCCAACTTTGCTTCTCTACCTTCCAGGCCTACTCCTTGAATTCCACTGCCATGCCCCCCGCCACGGCCCTCGCCTCTCCGACTCCAGACCCGTACAACGTGACGCGGTACTGCAAGTGGCCCTGCGAGTGTCCCGAGGTGGCGCCCAAGTGCCCCCCTGGCGTCAGCCTCCTCATGGACGGCTGCGACTGCTGCAAGGCCTGCGCCAGGCAGGTCGGGGAGGAGTGCAACGAGGCCGACACCTGCGACTTCCACAAGGGGCTGTACTGCGACTACAGCTCGGACAAGCCTAGGTACGAAAAAGGAGTGTGCGCATGTAAGTGTCACTCGCTGGAATGACCATCTGGTCTTCACACAACAGGAACAACTCGGTTCACATTTTCGCATTGCATGTTACTTTGTCAAAGCATTTTGACATCGACAAGGAATGCAGCTGGTATTAGATAAACAACACAACTGAATGTTAATGTTATAAATGGCTACAAATCAGGCTAAATGCTAGCTTCATTGTCCTCCCCGCGTGTTATTACTCCTGAAAAGATACGCAAAGCCTTAATAAACCCATTAATTTACCGCATTATTATATGAAAGTTACATTTGACTCTCAGAGCACATTTATTAACTGGAACAAAAATAATCCATTGTAAGAAATATGAATGAAACCATAAATCTACATTCCCTGTTATATATATGTATATATATATATATTTATATATATATATAATTCATAGTCATGAATACTGGATTATTATCTTCTGTAATTGATAAGCTAATTAACTATACAGAAAACTCATTTTAGTCTTATTATTAAATACAATAGTCTCAGATTGTATTTAAACTGTATCAGTGTACAGGGTAAATATTAATTGTTATAGAACCTAAATTGCACACTTTATTTAAAAAAAAGGAATTAAAGGAAATCTAAATGATGCACAGGTATTAAAACTAGCAATCTCAGATCAAAACAAAGGTGCAGCTGAGGAAGGCTGAGAAAAACGAACAAGATGTTTGTGCACGGATAGCGTCAAGGTTATTTCCAAGAAATAAATAACTGCAAATAGCAGCAGAAATGTGAATAATTATGGCGTTGTTGAGATACACACAAGCTGTAATTCTACTATAATCTAATGTCTGGATATATAACAACAAGGTTCCTCCCTATAGAGACATGTGTTTAAATACAGTGCAGCACTACAAGCATCTTGCATTGCAGACCGAGCTGTTGATCTACATAACATGTGTCCACTTGTCGTTTCTATCAGATATGACGGGAACGGGCTGTGAATATGACGGCGTGCTCTACCGTAACGGCCAGAGCTTCAAGCCCAGCTGTAAATACCAGTGTTTGTGCGTGAACGGCGCCATCGGTTGTGTGTCCCTGTGCTCAGAGTCCCAGCCTCCCAGGGTTTGGTGCCAAAGTCCGCGCAGAGTCAAAGTCCGGGGGCAGTGCTGTGAGCAATGGATCTGTGACGAGACAAAGAAAGGACGCAAGACAGCGCCGCGGCACGCAGTGGAGGGTATGACACCCAGGATAGAAACGGGGGCAATAATTATTTTGTCTTATTTAAAATTTCCCAAGAAATCGTCTTCTTTAGAAAAGAGCAAGATGATTACTGACAACCTAGAATTTAGAACACAGTTAAAATACAGAGAATAATCAATCTGTGTCGCGCATTACTTTCTCAAGCAAATCATTTTATGTAGACACCAGTCATGAAATGTGTAAAAAATAACAGCTAGAGTTGAAGGAATAAATATAATGCCATTTTCAGTCTTTTAAACTTCAACTTCATTAAACAAAATCCACGTTTTGAGCAAACAGCGTGTGTAGTTTTCTCTCTTTCCGTATACAATCACTTAACAGGTCATGAACTTTTAACTCCCATCGTGCGTTGTACATTTCAGATTATGTGGTATTATGTAAATAATTCATGATCAGACACAAAGATATGACAAAAATGTGAGAAAAAAAAATCAACCAGTCAAACAAACAAACAAAAGACACCTTCTGAAGATCTGTAATTGTATTAATAAAATCTTAAATAATTAGTATTGAAGTCTAGGCACAAAGGTAAAGAAATGAGAAGATTAAAAAAAAAACTAATTTATCTGATTCCTATATAGAACTGACTTTACGAAGCAAAAAAAATTATTTTTTTTTTTTCTGGTTCTTTCGCTGTACTTTTGCGAATACTGTTTTCAAATCCAAGATGATCACAAGATGTGGGAGTGTGTATGAATTTGTTCATCCGAGCCTTAATTCCCTGTGGAAGCCCCCACGCTGTTTTGGGGGGGTCACTTCCAAGTTCCAGACGGTTAGAGCAACAAAGCCACGAAGGCAAGAAAACCAGAGCAGATCTTGTTGGGTTGCACACGTGGACAAATTAGATCCAGATGCAACCATTAGACAGTGTGTCTTGATGGCTTAGATTGGAAACAGATGCAGTGTAGACGAAGATCTTGTGTTATGTAATTTCAAATTAAATCGTATTCGCCTAGTCCCACCGTATAAGACAAACAGGTCTAATTCCAAGTTGACAGAGGAATCACAGTCCGCTGCTGTGATACCTCTTGTCAGTGATTATTAAAGGGAAATATGTATGTTTAATGAGTACAACCAGAAAGAAAACACAACGTTAATGGCAGCAATCATTTCAAATAACACATAAATGGACAGCAGTTGGAAAAGCTCCCTATGATAATTTGCTTAAGAATACAAATGTGCTATTGCTGCACCCTTAAAAAGAACTGAAAAACTCATATGGATTTTCATTTTTGTGCAACTTCATTAAACAAAATCCACATTTCGAGCAAACAGCGTGTGCAGTTTTCTCTCTTTCTGTATACAATCACAGGTCATGAACTTTTAACTCCCATCATGCATTGTGTCGTTGTTAAAGGGGTATTATCATGACAAGTTGGAGGATTGACCGGTCGGTCAAAAACCTTGAACTTCTTTAAGCCAGTCATTAACTTTATTTTTTTGAAAATGTTTAACATGTCATGGCCATGTTGCGTGATAACATTATGGATTTGTTTGATAGCGACTATAAAAAATGGGATTGAATTTGAAAATCGACTGCTGAGTGACCTCACATTGCACGAAGTGCAACGGAGGATGAAAATGTAAAAACTGAACCTCCTGTGCGTGTAGCATGACTCTTTGCTTCCTGCTCCTGCCAATCTAGTTTTTCCAACTGAGAGCTGGCACAAGAACTGCATCACCCAGACCACCTCATGGAGCCCCTGCTCCAAGACCTGCGGCCGCGGCCTGTCGTTGAGGATCTCCAACGCCAACGACCAATGCGAGCTCGTCCAAGAGTCCCGTCTCTGCAATCTGAGGCCGTGTGAAGTAGACATCACCAAGCACATCAAGGTAGGCGTGTGCACGTTCAGCGTCATCGAAGGTTCCCAAAAACCCTCGGTTCTAAAAGCTTGTCTCGTTCCTTAGCCAGGAAAGAAGTGCCTGAATATCTACAGGGAAGATCAGCCGTCAAACCTCACCATTTCTGGCTGCACCAGCAAGAAGTGGTACCGACCAAAGTACTGCGGCGTTTGCACCGACGAGCGCTGCTGCATCCCGTACAAGTCGAAGACCGTCGACGTGGAGTTTGAGTGTCCGAATGGGACCGGGTTCACTTGGAAGATAATGTGGATCCAGGCGTGCTTCTGCAACCTTAGCTGCAGGAATCCCAATGACATCTTTGCAGAGCTGGAGAGCTACTATGGTTACCCGGAAGTCGTGAACTAAAATGCTGCAATTTGGCAAAGAACACTCCTTTTGTTTTTTTGCTTCCTAAAAGATATTTTGAGTTTTTATATGTGCAATCTATATTTTTTTTTCTTTTGGAAAAAAATTGTAAATATGAAATGTGTCTCCAGCACGGATTCATGTAGTAAGGATATTTGAAGAGGTAAAGCAATAAAAGCCTATATTTAAAGTTTAATTTATTTATGTAGAGTTTCTGATTAACGTTATGCATCTACATTGGATTGCTCCCTAATCAAGCGTCTCCTCAGCCTGATACACACGTTTTCCTCTTCATTTTTCGCCCGTTTCTTTGCAAACAAAAAGTAGACAATATTTTCTGCCTTTGCAAACAAATTTACACTTAAGCTAGAAACTGAATCAAAAAAAGACTTTTTTTTTTAAACTCGTATGAAAATGTGATGTGCATTTGTATTCAGCCCCGCAAAATCTCTAAATATTTTGAAGTTTTAGACGTTTTGGAGAGCATGCCTACCAAACGTGCAAATCACAGATTTGGGAAATACTTCAACCTCAGTCTGGTTGGACAACATCTATGACCATCAATTTTAAAAGGTCATAGAGTCTCAGTCAGACTTCGGTCTTTGACTGGATCTTTCTAAAACATTAACGGGCTTTGAACTAGCAGACTGCCCCACCCTTTCAACTCCCACTTAAGCTGTGGCTCTGGTGACTGTTTTATAGCCTAACCGTGCGTTAAACATCTCTGAAACTTTATCTGTCTGGTGTAATCCTTGGTTTTCATGAAGCCATTTGTTCATTGTTCTCAAACACAGCTATGCGCATCACATAAAATTCATTGAAGTTCTTTAAGTTCAGCAGCTGCAGATATTCTTGCCTGCATTTTATCCTTGTCCTTACAAGTACAGAAAGTAAATCAATGTTATAGTTACATTTTGAAATATGCAATAATGCAACAAAAGGGAATCTGTTATAAGTTTTTTTTATTGTCATTTTTTAATAAATACAAACCGTTATATCATTTTTAATGCTATTTGTTTTTTTTTCCCCCTACAGCAAAAGAGATGGTTTGTGCATTGCATCTTTACAAAGCTGCATTTATGTCATCTGCAAAGTAATATGTTGCTGTAGTGCAAGTAAAATACAGGAAATGGTATCGGGTAAGTTCTATGGCTATCCTCATGTTAACATGTAGACCTCTCCGTCTGCACTCACCCAACAAATCCAAAAACCACACAGGAGCATCACATCTCAAAAGCGAACAATTTCATGGCACTTTTTTTTTTTGTTCCTTTGTGCTTCATTGCATAGAAATCGACATACATATAGCTTGGGAGAGGGGGAAGAAAAAAAAAAGGAAAAAAAGTAAGGAAATAAGCATATGCGATTGGAAAAACTCGTGTGAATTTGCATTTTAATTCGTTATAAAGCTAATTCTTAATGAAATGTTCTCAGAAAAATGCTCAGTCTTAATTCAAGTCTGTTGCGAAATACGGAAACCTTAAAGGGAGCAACAAGGGGGAACTAAAATACAACCCAACACCTCAGAGATAATAAACACCAGCTGAATGAAATTATCAGTTACAGTATATCCTGAAAACTTTCTCCCTTAATTTGTGAAGCTATAGATACAACGAGCCCTTTACGATTCATCCATCAGTCCGTCCGTCCGAGTGCTTCCTCGCTCCCTTTCCCTTACGACTACAAATCTGCTCCTATGCACAAACGACGCCACTTGGAAACATAAAGAGTAAATGACCAGACAATTAGTGAGAAGACAACAAGACATTTACAGCGGGGTAAATTCGAGAAAGCTGTGTCAAAAAGTGGTAAAGGTAGAGGGGGGAAAAAAAACAGAAGGAATGCTGGATTTTAATTCTGCTTTAAATGCGAGAGAGATAGTTTACAAGCTGGAGTACTCTTCTTAGCCACAGCTTTCTCTGATATTCTCCGTTTTGGCGTCCCCCGAATGCTGCGTTGCCTCCGTTTGCTCTCCTGCCTGACCGAAGAGTGCTGATGTTTTGTGGCTGGACCACAACCTTTTATTCTAGTTATCTTTGAATGTAGAGACATCTCAGCTGCAGTGGAAGATCTGCAAGCAAGAGTCCTTTGTGTGTTTTTCTTTTCTTTTCTTTTTTTACATGTCACCATATGTCATGTTAGTGTCCCTGTCTGCTTTAAGTGTGTATGGATCTGTATGTGTGTGTTAGTCTGTGTGTATAATTAAGAGGCAGCGCAGCACAAAATGAAGGGAACTTGAGAGGTTCTTGTTGTCTGCAGCGGGCAGGGTGTTGTTGGAGGGGCGTTTGGGGGGGGGGGCCTTCACTTTAGCAGGAGACTTCAGCGGACTTGGGCCCTGACTGGTCCACGTTGTTGTTGGCTGTGGCGTCCGTGTGGCCGTGCTCGGTCGTGTGGCTGCGACTGCGGCTCCCCTCGTTGGTGTGCGAGCGCGAGCGGTTGCCATCGTGGGTGTGCGAGCGCGAGCGGTTGCCGTCTGAAGTGATGCTGGAGCCGGAGGCAGTACGGGAGCGAGCCAGGCGGGTCATGCTGGCAGAGGGCACTGAGAAAGGAGGAGTGCAGTCAGAATACGGAGTCGACTAAAGATTTAGCTTGTTGCTAAATTAGAAATAAAGCCATTCAAAACCAACCAAGAAGTTGTTAGTCACAGTTTCTTTACAAGTTAGAACGCAACGAAATCACTTTCTGCGTTCTTGCTGCAAAAGTTAAACCCAGTTGGATTAACAGACTGTGCTAATTGACCATGCCAACTACAATTAGCCATAGAAGCTAATGATGTGCTTTGTGAAGTTTATGCATTCCAACACTGTAGCAACTAAAATATGCACAGATCTAGTATTTCGTGTTTTTATGCATTTAATTTATTTTAATATTTGACTTGTTTCAGAACTAATTAAGGAAAACAAAACGGCAAGTTTTTGATTTATCCCTAATTGTCTGCACATCTTTTGTGGAAATGAAGCTTGAATTTTGTGGGACTTAAATGCAAATATTTTAATGCCGAAGTATTTTATTTGTATTTTTTTAACTAGCAAAGCAGCCTTTATACATTTTGTTGCATTCCAGATCATTTTTATAGCAGGGGAAATATAAAATTCAGACTTTCAAAACTTAAATGGATGGAGTACATAGACTGAAAATATTTTGCCCATCGTTCAAAACTAGATACGTACAGTTTTGGAAAAACAAAAACAAAACAAAACAAAAAATTAAGATCAGACTGAAATGGGATGTTGTGGTTATTCTGGAAGTTGAGCCTTCTTTGGATAGCTCTAGTTTAGCTTGAAGCAAAACTACATAGAAAGTGGTTCTAAAAGGGAGCCTTTGCTTTAAACCACATAATGTAAATATATATTTTTAAGACTAAGGTTAATTAAATGAGGTCTGCAAACCATTTAGAAAGAACAAGGGCAGTTAGCACAAACTTCTTCATCTCACCACAAGAGGGCAGAGGCGTCTTAGATAGGGTTGGGTCAGAACAGTTCATCTGTTCTGACCCAACCCAACACACACCTAAAAATGTCAAAACACCCAAAACGTTTGAGTACTTACTGTATCCCATTCCCTGGATGAAGTACTTGAAAGCCTCCGTCAGCTTTCCGGGCTGCAGGGAGGAGCAGAAACACAGATAATCAGTCTCCGTGTCATAAATAATCGCTCAGTTTACATAAGACATCAACACGCTCCATCTCTCCATCCAGCAGATTACAGAGATATGACAGCTGCTACAGGCAGGTGTAGCTCAGTGTGCAGGATTAAAACCTGACGACTGTGGTCCATATCTGCCTCTTCCTAATGCTCTTACATGCCACCTTCTTACACTACTGTCCACCCACAAACACACACACGCACACACACCGACTACAGGCACTCCTTATCCAGCCACATCCCTGCAACAGGAACTTCTATTTGAAAAACAAGAGGACCCACCTGGTCGACCTGGGGCATGCCTCCGCAATCAGCCATCTGGAAAAGGAAAGAGAAAAATCAGAAGCCGTCATTACCTGCCAAAAACAAAAAAACGATACCAAAGATGACCCATTTTACCACCTTGTCCCCCCGCCCTGCAATTGTGCTACTTTCCACAGTGAATCTATTTTTTTCAATTCAGCAGCCATTTGATTCTGGTGCAGCCGATAAAAAGGTTGCCAAAGGCGACCAAAAGTAGGTCAGCTGGTGCAGATTGCACAGGCAAAGTGCGTATGCAAGGACATGTTCAGCTGTGGCAGCGCCGGTTAATATGTCACCAAGTAAGTGCTGACCCGCTGGAAACTTATCAGCCGAAGCGTTTCCATCAAGGCTATTATGATCTTAACGAGAATATGGGAGGGGAGCAGGGAGGTCCGGAGCGGGGGACATGAGTGGAGCAAAGGGGTCTTGGACAGAACTCTCACCTTAAGGAGGGTTGTTTTCGTGGGGTCCAACTTGGTGTTGCACTCCACCTGCGAGCACAAACAAGTCCAGTTTATAAAGCTTCCCAGGGAATTCTGACCATACCGCAAATAAGACGGCAAAAGCTTTTATAGCGCTTACATAAATAAACAGTTAGGGGATTTGAGACAATTCCTAAGCTACGAGTAAACCCAGCAACACAAATCTCTTGACTTTAGGAGATTAAATCTAAATCTGAGTCACTTGAACTTTGTTCCTAGAACCATGTTTTTGCACAAGTCAAGTTCAAATGTTGCCATAATGCGGACACGTAAACCGGCAAATCTTCTCCCCGTCAACAGAAGACCGAAGTGGACGGAAAGCACGTTCGGGTCGTTATCCGGAGCGCCAGCAAGGTAATGAGTGACCGGCCTGAACTCACCACAACATCCACAGCAGGGGAATTGTCGCCGACCACCAGCAGAGAGGGGCACCTGGATGAAAGAAAATACACTCAGTTGACCAATATTGCAAACTATTTTGTCCTTTACTGCACAATTTTTAAAAAAAAAAGGAGGCTGCCTTTACTTACTTGAGAGTTCTGGCGTTACATCCAGGGACCGGCCTCTCAATATCCAGATCCCTCCGGCTGTAGAGAGGATGAGAAAAATCAGCTGCGTCTTGACTTGTTAAAAAAAAAAACCTTTGACAAAAGTCTAATTCGACTGCCGTTACCTCGTGTAGGCCTTGACAAAGAGATGCAGGTTGAACTGGTTCATGTTGTTCAAGATATGATGGCGGAATGTAGCAATAAGGTCGTGGTTGTGGTTTATCTCCTCCTATAAAAGGAACCAGAAAAAAAGAAATCACACGTTAAGTTTTGAACCTACATTCATGACCATTTTCAGAAGCCTTTGAGATTAACGGATTTAGAAATGGGGAAACGTTGTACCTTTCCAAAGAGGTGGGTAATAATCATATCAGGCTCAGCGTGGGTCCAGCCACTGATCTGAAATTAAATAGAAAAACAATGTACATAACAAAGAAAGTTAAAAATGATCTTGCATTGCATAGGTGTGCAATGAGATCTTAAGGCGTGAGATTTCACAAAATTGAAGAACACGCCCCTCTGCCCCCGCTTCTCTTTATAGTAAAATCTGTTTTGCACAGTACTAACTCGTTGTTGTTTGATGCAGGTTTCTGTTCAAGCTACCATCAACAGCCAAGATGTATTGACATTTTTGCTGTTCTCCAATATGTTACCTTGTTGGCAGCCCAGTCCATCCATCCCTCAGCACATGGGTTGATGTTGATGAGCATGAGACCTTCCACCATATTTGGATAGTCCAGCTAAAGTGGGAAAGAAAAGTGAATTGATGGTGAGTGATTCTGTTTTAGAGAGCAAAATGTCTAGAGTCTCCATTTGGTCATTTTAGGGCGATTACCATTTAAACTTAGGGAATTTAGATGTTGCTGCCCAATTTCAAGCTAAGATCCATTTCAGGTCTTCAATGTTAGAAATGCGAGTCCTGTGCACGAAGTAAATTCACCAAAGCAATAATCGGAAATATTCTCTCTAGTACGGAGTTAAAAGCCGTCTCCAACAGCGCTCCATCAACACAGAGACTTCCTACCGAGCAAAGTGCTAGCGCTGAGCCGATCGGCTACATTCCTCGGGCTTGGATAATAAGCGGCCTTTTGAGGCCAAAATAGGCAGGAGGCAGAAATACATATGCTGCTAATCTGATATTAATTAAAACCCGAATTACAGAGTGTGAATGGGAGAGAGCAAAGGCGTGAACTTACGGCGAATCGGGTCAGCACGTACGCGCCGGCTCCGATGCCCATTCCGATGACGCTCTTCAGGCTGCGGTGCATAAAGATACGTGGATACTGTTAGAACAACGGGTTAGAGGATTCCTTACATGAAACGGTGAAAGGCTCATTTGGAAACTGAAATTCAATTTACCCAAAGTGCTTCAGCACCAATGGCAGAGTCTCAGCAAGCTGGTCCATAGAGGGATACTCGTACCTTAAAAAGAACATAACAATTGAAAACTTTTAAAAACATATATATATACACAGTTGAGTTTATAACATTATATTGCTCATTGTCAGAACACCACCGGTATTGGAGTTTCAGCTTTATGCCAGGACGGCGTTACCAAGGCCCAAAGCACCAACAAACAAGAGATTACAGAGATAAACGCCTGCCCTAGAGACACACATGTTAAACCAGGATGTCCCAAGTACATCCGCAGGAATCCATCCACCTACCTGCGCCCAGTCAAAGGTCACAGACTGCCCGACACAGATGGTGTGCGTGTGCGCGTCGACTCACCCAGTGGAAAAAGTGTTGGCTCCTTCATGCTGCCCCAAGGCGTCGACGTGACACACGGCAAAATGCTGCATGATTTCCGCCATGTCCTCATGGTTGAAGAGCGGGTCCCAGCAAGCTTTGTCTGCACACACACACACAAAAAAAGGCAAATTAGCCGTAATTAATAAGAGCGGGACTTGGATTCTGGAGAAATAAAACGGAGTATCCAGTTACACAATAAGTAAAGATGGGAGAGTTGAGATTCAGTAGTGCAACAGAGTTTAAATGATTAAGCATAGACATGTGGGGCAGTTACCACACAAAGGAAAGGTTTTCAAAAGCTACAATTTCAGAATTGCTTACATTTTCTACCACATCATTCTTAAGGTTTAAAGCCATTTTTATATGAAAAACGGAAAAAAACAAAATCAAAGAGTTCCCCTGGTTTCTGAAGCACAGAGTAAGCAGAATAATTACTTTGAAAGAGCTTACTTTATTTTATTTTTTAAAGAAAACATGAGCAAATCTTGGCGTTCTTCTACTCAAGGTTACCATACAATGAGAGTCTTATTTCGACCCCTGTCTACCGTGCGTAGATAATCTGATCACACATGGCGCAGTCATTAAAAACCCCACCGGCTTTAGGAACAACAGATGTTTCGCTCAGATAAAGCTGAGGAAGGAGCGGGGCTTACAGTTCAGGCCAATGTCATGGAAGGTAAGGATGACCGGTCTGTCCCCTTTGGGAGAGCCCTTCATCGTGCAGTGGAGTCTTCCGTGAGGAGTCTCAACATCGTGTTCCTATAGATGCAAAAAAAAAAAAAAAAAAAAAGGAATATTTTTTAAAGCCAACCAAAGCGCTTAAAAGTGAAAGAAAAGTGTCAAGAAAAGCAAAACATTTTCTAGAAAACTGATTGAAATCATCACATAATTTATATTCCAACAGCCACTTTGCTTAAATCTTCCCAAGGCTGTGAACATTTTTACCCATTCTTTAAAAATAAAAAAAAATAAAAATAAAAAAAGTATGTCAAATGCATTTAAATATGGAGACTCATACCAATAGCATCCACTAGCCATCTAACTCTCAACAAACTCTACTCACGCTGACTTCAATCTCAGCAACGATCATTTCCACATCAGAATCCTCCAGAACCATGTTTGCAGGACTCGAGTTCTAACACGGCTCGCTGTTGGAAAAATAAAAAACGCAACAATGCAGACTCCCTCCCGAGCTACAGGTCTCCACACTTGGTAAGCCTCTGAAGTTGTTCAGCCCCGTGCCTCGAGCTGCATTTTATACCCTTGCTGCTTACCGGCCGGCCTTAAGCTCCACAGCCTCCCAGGATGCCTTGCAGGCTGGTCAAAACAAGCTAATTCTAAATGAAGACATCCTTAAATTGGATCAGCCGGTGTCGAGCAGAGGGAGGCATCAGTCGGGGAACGGAACAAGCGTTAAGGATGCTTGTATGATCAGAAACGGTAGATGAGGAATATGTGAGGGAATGACAGCTGCCGTTTATCAGTAATACGTTGGAATAAAGTCTAAATCAGGAGTAAAGTGAAGACTATTAATGGTATTAAAATGGGGCAAAACTGTGTTTTACAAAATTAAAGAGCCAAAAAAAAAAAATAAGGGGCAGTTTTACTGAAAATATTATTTGTATAGTGTAAGTTATAAAATATGAATGAGAGCAAAAGTAGGTAACCTATAGCTTAAAAATGTGTCTTGAAAGGAATCACAACCATCTACCTGTAAAAAAAAGAAAAAAAAAAACTCATATTGATTAGTATAGTTGAAGACTACTTTATGAAAAATAACCGTACAAACTGTGCAGTATTGTAGGAATTTCTAACAGTGCGTACATTAGAAATGTACAGGATGTGGCAAGAATCCTCGCGTCTTGTTCTTCCCGTCATGGCAGGGCCCGCTCAGGCACGTAGGCCACAAAGGCGGGATAATCCCTCCACATGTGCAAGTACATGACTGCACACCTGTAACTGCACATGCCTACCCAGACAGGGTTATTAAATCCATGGAAACAAAACGCAGCTGCACAACAGCAATTTTGTGCGAATGCAAGCGACGCGAAACCAAACAGCATGATGTCGTCCCCCTTACTAATCCTAGGTCACTAATTATCGCAATCAGGTCACCACAGATGCATGGCCTAGATAGTTCCTGGTGACCCAACCAATTAGTCAAGTCAGAGGAATCCAGAGTCAGGCAGTTGACCCGCAGAAGAGCGTCCCCTCACGCGGGGCAACTCCCGTATTTGCAAGGGCCTCAGGGGTCAAAGTGAAGCGGCTGAGAATGTTGCAAGTCGGCATTGAGCCAATGGGGAAAATGACTGAAGGTGATCTTGTTTCTAATTTTAGGAGAGAAAAATAATACTTGCTTGAGCAGCATTCCTTCATCGCTCTGTAACAGCTGGAAGCCGTTACGTCTCATTCAAACAAACTTCAGAGCTGAGAGACGGCACAAGCTCATACAGTCAATATGAACTTTTCAGGGGAGGGGGCTCCCCAAAATGGGCCAAAGGGCCAATAGGACTCCGGATTTACAACCTGAACCCGCAGGAATTCATTTGAATGAATGAAGAAAAATAGTGAGGTCCTACTAGACCATCTGTAAGCAATTTCTTTTTCTTTTTACAGAAAGAAGGATTTCGGATTTGAAAAAGCTACGTTGGTGCAGCTATAACCTCACACACAACAGCACAGGTGCGTGTCTGCGTCCTGAAAAGAGATTTCATCGCTTCCAGGAGCTGAGTGAAGCACTACCTCAATTAGATTTATCTACAAACAAAAACACTGCAGAAGAGAGGATGAGTCACCATCATGGTGGAGAAAACTTTACAACTATGATTGTCACTGAATGGGAATGATTACCCTTCATATTGGGCACCACACACCATGGGGAAAAAAAAGAAATAATAAAGCACAGTTCAACTTAAACATGCAAAAGAAAACATGTTCAGCTAGAGAGAGTAGTGATGCAATAAATCTGTTTGTGAAGTCGTACCTTGACAACAAGTTGCAGTACAGCCTCTCTCAGGCCCTGGAAGGAGAGAGCAGGTTAATGGAAGAATAAACTTAATGCAATTACAAGAGCTAATTGAATTTTGCAAGAGCCTAACCCTGTCAATGAATGCAGTTTGACTTTTACTGCTACATTCATCACTGAGGACAGATATTCTGTTCTCAATAAAAGAAAGAAAAAAAAAAGAATGTGAACTGAGAATCGCTTTGCATTTTCCAAGGAATTTTAAATTTTTTTTAAAGTTATGGTTATTTAGATTCTGAAATGACTGTCATAACCGATTGAATTGGTTTCATGGGATTCCATTCATTTAGAAAAAGAAAATTAAAAAAAGCATGATTTTGAGTTTTTTTCTGACAGTATTCTACCCCTTCAAGTTTCGTGAAATTTAGCCTTATGATTCCTGCAGGTTTGCTGACCGATGTGCATACAGCAGTGCAATCAAATCTAGAAATGACATGAGCTGCACCAGCTGCTAAAGCATAACCCTGCATACATCTGTTGCAGTGCCCGGCTGGTCAGATGGCTGCAAGACACATTTGACTGTTTTATATCATATTCTGTGGCAAACAGGGGGAAATAAATGACATTTATGCTATGGGAATACACTATGAATGTGTGTAGACTGTTGGACTGCCATCCATCAGTGATGTTTTCAAACCTGCCTGTTAAAGCTGTTGACTGCAGAATCACAACCTAAACAGATAGGCAACAACTTACACAGCTAATGTCAGTTTGAGAGACTGTCACTCTATAAAAACACTAAATTTAGAGGAGTTTTCATTCTGTAGTTCTGCTGAAGTTTATGAATTGGAATCAAAAGTTGAGTACATAAAAGTTATATTATGTAAGCAGCCGTAGGAATAATTGTTGTTTCATATTTTTTAAGTATTTAGTATAGGAGAGCAGGGTATTACACCCCTCCCCCCACAACAAAAAAACATGCAAAAATATAGTGGAAAAAAAAATCTGTTGAAATTAGCGGACATTTATCACAGACAGGAATCTGCATTCATTGTGTTGTTTAATCAGGGAAAAATATCAAGATCACACTAATTGATGACTGTTGCCACACAAAACAAATAACTGACAGCTGGGAATAACTGAGAATAACACTAAACATTAACATATTTAATACGAGTGTAGTTGTGCGCAGCTCAGTGGTACAACGGTGCCACTTACCGTAGCTGGTGGACAAAAATCTATTTATTAAGGCTACATTTTAACCACCAAAGCAAATTTGCATGTGTGGAGTTCTGGCTCTACGCAGTGATGCGGAATTTCGAAATGCTTTCCAAACGTCGCTTTTAGAGCTTCCACAAAATTCTGCCAACAAAAGTCCAGATTGCCAATTCCTGGGGGCATGAAGTGTAAAAACAAACATTGTTCACAAACATGTACTGGCTTTCGGCGTACATACCGGTAGTTCTCTGTCAACCAACAGGGGTTTAGCCTCAACTTTGATGTCGTCCATTGCAGATAGCTACAGAGCCTGGAGGATCACAGAGAAGAGAATAATTAGAAAAGACTCAACGTGGAACTTTAAGGTTTTCTGAAACGTAATATTTCATAAGAAAGTACAGCTCTGTACCAGATGATACATGAAAGGAATTCCAGATTGAGCTTCTAGAATAGTCGCTCTCCAACTTTATATCTGCAGAATAACTTCTTGAACATTAGTGTGTTTTTCCTTTTTTGTACTACAGTACACAGCGTCAGGTGGAAATTTATATATAAAAAAAAAACAAACAACCTGCAAACACTTGCAGTTGTGACTTGCACCAACATGTGGATCATGTAAAAGTACCACACCTAACAGCCCACACCACAAACATAGGCCGACTGGCTGTGAAACCCGGTAGATAAGGCGCCAAGGCAACTGGCAGACAAAGAGGAAATCTAACTGAAAGCGGAGAAGGAAATGGGATCCCAGTGACTTTGGCCCCGAATCCCCTCCCCTCCTCTTAAGCTCACTTGAAATCAACCGTATTGAACTCAAGATCGTCATCGTCAGAACTGCTAGAAGAGTTTGGCATTATGTTGAAGAGCGGATGAATTTCACAACACTACAGCAGTGTTTATCCGAAGCTCTGCAAGTGTGAAAAGAGGAAGACTGAACGGTAAACAAGGAAGGAGCGGAGCCATGCAGATCATGCCGCTTTGTTGGAGCAGAGAACATGCAGGCTGCGACTCTGCATGCAAATCAAATTAGCCATTTAAAAGGGGATTCTTTGTCCACTTGTCTGGTCACTCCTGAGAGCCAGAGGCGAGCCGTTTCTCTATTCTCTGCAGCTGAAGGGAGGCTGGACTGACCGGGACTCATCCACATTCACAGGAAGCAACCGACACCCTGGTTCCCAGCAAAACTTCCCAGCCTCTGACCCCATCTCTATGGACTTTCCCCGGCTTTCGATTGCTCTGGCTGTGTTTGCTTTTTCCAGGTTGACACAATGCGCTTTCACAATGTGCATTCGGAAAGTTAGCCAAGCTCTTCAAAAAAAAAAAAAAAGAATTTATAAAAGCAGGTTTCCCATTAAAGAGAGAGAGATTGATCAAGTTTCATATGTAGTCGTCTGACAGAAAACACCCACAAAGCACACATACACACAAACTAGTGCATGCTACTCTGACTGCTAAAGCAGTCCAGAGCCAAAGCCAGATGAAGAGGAGTGTCGAACAACAGGTTCATTTGTCTGCAGCGATCCAAAACAGGACCACCACTGCACTGCAGGAGCTTTGTTGAAGAGGGCAAGACACCGGCCCCCGCCAAGATTCCTCAGTCATGTGAGAAAGAAAAGCCACAGTGAAAAAGAAAAGACAACTGTTCCTTTCTGGGCGGTAAGGTATTAAAAGAACAACTAAATGAAACAAGGACACAATTACCAACAGAACTGAAATAAATTAGCCAAGAAAGGGGCCACCACACTTCATCCTTTCTTCCACCACCTGTTAACTTCCTTGATTCGCTAAGTGTATGCGTCACCTGGCCAACGAAGAACCACGCAACATACAGGAGCACCCAAAGGTCAACAATTGGTATAATCTCAACGTTTTTCCCCTGTGAAAGGTAATCGACAGGTTTATTTACTGAAAATGGAACTAAAAAAAACGTCCACTATTTTTAGTCTACAAAAGCATCAGCAAAAACATGTCCTGTGAAACTCTTATCGGTGGGACATCTATCATTGAGAGATAGGAATAGTAATCCTTCAGTTCCTACCACCACATCCATAAAGAAACTACTGTTTATTTTTTTCCTCTTTTATGTATCGTAGATCTCAGGAAATAAGAAAAAATAAAAAAGTCAAAATTAGCAAGAAAAAAAAAAAGAAAAGCCAGAAAAAAAACCAGCATCTCCAATTATTTGATTTGTTTTACATTTGGAGTGGAAGTCAGAAATGAGTATTGGCCAATAAAACCCTGATTGGTGTATCTAATATTTTAATGGGAAAAGAAACTTAAAAATAATTTAAATAATAATCTTTTTGCCACCTCCCACTTGTGCCAACGTTTTCTTCGAAGGGACAGTACTGTGGCTCTGCAGACAGGAACACTCCCATGCAAACTCCTAACGTCTTCTTGATGCTCAGCATTAGGATTCATAATTGGACCACAGATTGGCGAGGGGGGCGGGAGACTTTTGAAAAAATAGTGAACTTTAGAGGGAAAATATTTCCCTCAGACTGCTTTGGTCTGGCTGTAGTTAAAGTGTCTTACGCAATCATGAACAGGAAACAGTGGGAGGACGTGCGTTTGGGATGAGTTAAAATGCAGGGCTAAAAAAAACAAGACGCACCAAAGCCAATGCTGCAGCCACTTCTCAAACCCTCAACAGGCACAATCATGGTGAATTTGTTCCACGCAAAACTCTTAGAAGCGAGGTTATTTTCATAAGAAAAATGATTCTCCCTCTTTACTGAGACGATGTGGTTAAGCTCCATCAAAGCTCTCACTTCAAATCCAGAGATGACAGCAACAACGCTGATTTAAAACCTCAACCTGGAGTTAGCAGCCAGCTCAAGCTCAGAGTCTTTCAGATAAAGACCCTGAGCAGAAGCTGGTTTTGATAAGGCCAACATGTACTGACTAGTTCAGGACAGTGACAAAGTTTTGGAGTGTAGTCGAAGCCGGTGAAGTGCGCCCACACTGTTTGACATCCACAGACCCATTTGCAGAAACAATGATTGCTTCTCTAATCTTTGGGAACTCACTTAATCTGTCAAATCCCTGGTTCTGAAATATCGGCACGGGCCTCAGCAGCAGGGCCTGTCAGATTAAGCTGCTGAAGACCTACATTTTTCGGACAATAACAGATAAAAAAATAAAAAAATTAAAAACATTCAGGACTTTGTTTTATCTATGGGGTCACTTAAGGGTTGACATGGCCCTAAAATAAGTTTTAAAAAAAAAAACGGAGAAAAGGAGAAAACATGACAGCAGCAACAGCTGGTGTTTTTGTGGTGTGGGTCCTCCTGATGCACAACTCACCAGTCCTTCTGAGGTCAGTCCAATAATCTATTGCACACGACACAAGACCGGATTAAGCTCCATGTCAACATTTGAAATGCCTGTGAATCTATATAATGCGACGTTTAAATTCAGCTTCTCAATCCATTTTTTTATGTATATTTTGAGCAGTAAATCCACAGCAGTTCAGTTTCTATTAGCCCACAAGCATTGTTTGCTTTTGCTTTGTTTAATATTGTGGCTTGATATGAAGAAAAAAAAAACCGCAAAGCATCTTCTTCAATATCATTTGTAAAATTTCAAAAATTCCAAGTATTTTTTGGACACGTGTGGACAGGGCCTATACACTTCAGCGTGTCTCTGCAACAATTAACGTGCATTTCATTTTTCCTCACCTGCAGAAAAAAACAAAAATAATCATAATTTATATATATATATGCAAACTGCAGATGATCAACCATATGACTTTATTTATTCATCTCCTAAATAAGAACACGAGTTGTGCATGCAACTTGCTAACCGCATGCATAAATAAAGCAAAACAAAAATATATATCGCACACTCTTGAAAATGCTAAAGTTTCGCTTTACGCGTAAACAAATAGTAATCCCAACGTGGTCAGACATGCTGCGAAACCCCCCAAAACACAAGAGACCGCGAGAAAGCGCTGGGTTTCCCTTAAAAGTCGAATATATTCGGTTTCACAAACCTACCTGTTGCTTCTTCAACTTCTGATTGTCCCGAGTCAAACACCCAGCTACAAATAAAAAAAAGTCCACAAAAACTAAGCCTTGTCTTGTGGCCCTGCTTTTGTTTACAACGCTCAGCGTATGCAAGGCGGATGTGAGGGGGAAATGTTATAAAGCCTGGTGGGGGGGGTGCGGGGGGGCCGTGTGCGGCCCTGCCCACTTCCTTCCACCGTTGTGTCTATTGGGCAACAGCTGCTGAGGATTGTTCCAGCGGTTTGCGAGAGTAAAAAATGATCAAAAACGTGACGCGTACTAGTTAGTGTTGCACTCTTAACTTTTCGGACTTGGAGCATAACTCAAAGATAGCTTTATAAACGGGAATGTGCTGATCTTTTATCACAGCTTTGGACACTAAAATATGAGAAACGTCTGCTACTTTTAGAGTTGGCCCTCCTTAAAGTGCCATATCTCTTTTATTTGCATCTCTTGCGACCTGGAATCAACCCCAGGCTAACTCCCAGGAAGTGTGCATTCCTGCAGTATTGACAGCTGACATCTGTAAAAATGTGTTTCAGACAGTGGCTCCGAGGGGCCGACTGCAAGGAATGCAGCCAGGAGATCAACCTCAGTTTGAGGCCGAGGCAAGTCTGCACAAAGGGAAGCCCTTCCCTAACCCTCGGATCATTTCCACCTTTCTTCTCAGTCTGCTGTTCTTGTCCCACAGAACTATTCATCAGCTGCAAGGCAGCAGAAGCAGCTCAGGTCTCCAGATGTTCCACGGGCAGTAATGGTCACCTTCACAAGTACCATCGAGTCGCTTTCCAATCTTGACTTACATCCTTTGCAAATTAATTACTTTATTATATGTTCTTCCACATTTTTTTTCCCCCCTTCAAAAATCTGAAAAGTGTGGCTTGCATTTGTATTTGACTCTCTAAACTCTGACACCTTTAAATAAAATCCAGTGCAACCAACTGCAAGAAGTTTCCTTATTGGAAAAATACAATCATCTAAAAATGGAAAGAGAATGTATCAATTAAAAAGCTACCAAGCGGGTAATGATCTGTTGATATGACAAACGCTAGTTGTGATGTCTGCAAGTCTAGCATTCATTTAAAGAAAACAAGGGCAGCAGATGCAAGAAATGTATCAAAAGCTATTTGAAGTTTGACGTTGGAGACACGTCACACTTATAAATGAAGGTGCTCCAGTCAGATAGGAGCAAAAGTTACTGTTGAAGAAAAAAAAAAAACTAACTCTGCACATCAGTCTGAGCATATGAGAAGCATTTTTGATGGCAGCATTATGCTATGGAGATCCATTCATTTTCAACAGAGACAAGAAAGCTAATCAGGTGCTAAAAGCAGTGAAAGGAAACCTGCAGAGGCAGCTACAGAACCAAAACCTGAGAAGGTGATTATTGCAAGGCACTGTGATGCCTGCACTCGATGCCCTTGTCGGTGGTTTGGCAGTTGAACAACAAAGGTCGCTGAGGTCATCAGAAACCTGAGCGCTGACCTTTTTTGGAAAAAAGCATACACCAGCATTTGTTAAAAAAGAAAAAAAAAAGTTGTTTACCACCTAAGTCCTTTTACTTCTCGACCAAACGCACCCTGCAGTGTAGGACTCCGCATGGAAATTTCCACACCTTGCAAGAATGGCGCAGAGAATCTGCCAAGAAGTCCTAGTATTGGCAACGGGGTGTGTGAAAGGTCCTTGTCCAGGACACAATAGGCGTAGTGTGAGGTTGTAATGCGAGGCCTTCAATAGGAGCACATCAGACAGTGGGGAGCATTCGAAGGCGGATACAATCACCGGGCAAATTTCATATATCACTTCATAAGACACTACAAGCTGCAAAAATGAAAAGAATTCATGGTAAAACATGAATTAAAAAAAACATGCATAAAAATGTAGATTTATTGAATTTGGTGAGTTTGCATAACTGGAAGCTAACTATTATTGTGATTCACTGCTTTTTGCAGACTGACAGAACTAAATGGAGCATTTATGGGTTGCAGGATGTCTCAATACCTGATAAAGCAGGTGGACTTTAGCCTGACTGATAAGCACAGGAAAGACAGAACACATTAAATTAAGTTTGCACTGTGACACACTTTGTAAAATTAAACAAAAACAATTTCAAGTTGCAGTTATTTTTTTCACAAGATTATTTATTTATTTATTTATTTATTTATTTATTTATTTATTTATTTATTATCATTCCGCAACTTTCTTTGCACAGACATTGGAAGCTTTGTGTAAATGCTTCGTCTTGACTTTTATGTATCGCCGGACGTTTCCAGACATTTTGCACTTCAATTTAATTATTGCTTGAACAGATAAACACGGTACCGTCTGATATGTGGAGACTGTACCAAGGTTTAATTTACTTTTGGGGGTCAAGTTTTATGTTCCTGATATGTTTGGCTGATTTATTCTGTAATACATTCACAGCTTGGCCTATGTTTGACTCAAATTGTGAATTAACCTATCAGAACCTTGCAAAGCCACGACATCGTCCTTTGTGTTTTCCTATATAGTTTAAATAGGTTTATGACCTGCATGAACATCGGTAATATACAAATCCTAAACAGACAAAAGGCATTCTCTTAATTTCTTGTTCCGTTAGTCTTATCCTTTTTTCTCCTCAGCTGTCTGAAAAGTTAATGTGTCTCCTGTTTCTTGCCAGCTGAAGGGTGAACAAGTGTATCTATGTTTGCTTTTTGGAAGTTCACGCCAAAGGTCTACTGCTATTTTCTCTGCAAACAGAGAAGACAAATAAAAGATTGCGTGAGAAACTCTGAGAGTCTGATCCCATCCCGACAGCAGCTGCCGTGCAGTAAAGTTCGTCCTAAATATAACCTGTCGCGTCTGCCTCTTCCTAAAATCTGGTTTTCCCCTGAGATTTAACCGCTGCACCCGCCCATCCTAGGTTCATTGTGCGTCTCTTAGCTAGATTGAACCGGTCGTCACATACACTGATGCAAGAAGGTTGAAAGAGGAGTGCATGATTCAGACACACATGACAAGTGTCGTGTTTGTAGGTCACGTAGTAAGAGGTGTGTAACAGGAAGTCAATTTGTTACTGCTTAAAAAAAAAAAGGAAAACAGTTTGCATTGTTTTTTTTCTTTGTTTGTTTTCTTATGACAGCACTCAGGCTGACATTGTCTGGGGATTTGGATGGTAAATGTTTCCCAACACTGTTTGCTATTAACTGAAAGATGAAGTTTTTTCCAGATCTGTGTTGTCCAGATAAATCATTATACAGAGCTCGAGGTCAAGCTTTGCCTCCTGAAGGTCAGGAATGTTTTGAAAGGCTTTCCACGTGGAGAAGAAAACATTTTTTTCTGCATTAATGAAGACTAAGTTATGCATTACTTAAATATAAATTTCTCATAGTACTCAAGATGCTTTCTTTAAATGTGTTCATTATGTTTTCATTGCACCTTATTGTGGGCCAAAGAATAAATAAAGGCTTATCAGATGCTCATAAAGGGACATTTTGGATTGGAAATTTCCTTCAGCCTGACCTGCATTCAGTGCTGATTGTCTTAATAAGGTGCAATAACTTCTACGATAAGACTGCTTTCTATTCTCTTGATGTTGATAAGATTGTTACTTATTACCAAAAAGGGCTTTGTAATGTGTCTGATACACGATGGTCTTTAGTGACTGGTAAAGTCTTAATAACACTGTTTGCTTGTTTGGTCTTTGAACTGCAGGCTTTTAAAGATTAAATTAACTTTAGGTCCTAGCTTGAGGCTAATTCTACAGACTAGATCAATACAAGTGCTTGAAAAAAACAGAAAGGTTGTTTCTCAGACATTGTTACAAGGAAAAAAAAGTAATGAGAGGTTACTGACTGGACCTGCATGGATTGGGTCCGAGAAAACGAAGGGTCCTCTAGATTACTGCCTCAGATAAACAGCAGTTGTTTCTCATCAAGCCATTGTATTTTAAAAAAACAAAAGAAAAGCAGCTGTGAGTTTAGTTTCTATTTGTGTTAAATTGTGTTAAGTACGACTTAACACAATTTTCTGAAATTACGAAACTTAATAGAATAATGAAAATTTGAAGTGAGTAGCAAACGAAATAAAAGTAGTGAGAAAATAACTCATGAGAAGACAAGAAAGATTATAAAATGGCAAAAAAAAAAAATAGCTAAGAGCACCTTAACAATTTTTCTGCAGTTTATCACAGTCAGATTAATTACAAATAGTCGACACAAAGTGGCTCAAATTTAGCATAAAATAATGTAAAAGAACTAAAAGAAGCTCAAAAAGTGTTTGACTCAAGCGACTCGCTCACAATTAATCACAAAGACTTCAAACAACAATGTGAAATTTAAAACAACAAAGACATCAAGAGAAAAACTTAAAAGATTTAAAATGGCCAAAAAAAGGCAATAAACTTTTATATGAATTGACTCAAAAGCACATCAAAGATGATGCTTAAACATTAACTCCAAACAGCTTCAAATTGGCTCAAACTGCAACAACAAAGCAGCTTTGATGACCTCTAACGTAAGCATCAAGGTCAGATTTGATCGGCTACGCTACTGCGATGCTCAAATGAGGTTCAAAACAAACTACAGGCATACTCAAAGCTTAGTTTCAAATGTCAGAGAGCAACTGAGCAGACGTTTACTTTAGCAGATGTTTTGAGCGAACATGAAGTTGCTCAAAATTTCACCTTAAAATTTACTCAAAACAAAGTCTCGTGGTTTCAAACACCAACAAAAGAGTTCCAAAACAATGACAAACGGAAAAAAAAAAATTATCAACCAGAATCAGGTCAAATAAAACACAAAGTCATTGGCTATAAAACACATTTTATAAAGATCTGGAATGGCAACGGGGACATAAAAGACAAAGAGGTTTTATAAAGCGCTGATTTCTTTCTGATGATGTCTAATTTATTGTTTCTGACTTCTGAAATGCATACAAGTTTGGGACCTTTAGCCAGGGGGCCTGTTGATTGTTTATAGTCACATGCTGCAGGTCGGACTCACAGAGTCAGTCAGCTGACGTGTTATCAGATGAGCGAGAAAAACAATGTTCCTTGAAAGTATTAATATCTTAGAAGACAATAAACATACATAATATTGTACACAAGACCAGTGACAAATTAAAGTGCGCTTAGTGTTGTTTTCACGCTGTCAAAGTACAAACTATGGTGTGCAAGTTGTGCACTGAGTAAATGATTATGGGCAAATAAAATGACCACCATCCAGGAATCCAAGTGCATTCACCTTAGTTGCACAAGGAGACAAGACACAAAGAGTGAGTGGACTGCCCCCAGGAGCTAACCCTAATCTCCTCAAAGCCACAGTCACCGCTCGTCAAGTTCTCCATCGGTAATATCCTTACCGCCCCTGCCAAGTATAGACACGGTTAACATGCCAAGGAACAGAGGGTACTGGTGACAGAAGCATCGAAAGCTAAACAAGCACTCTCAGTGGTTGTTTACATGGTGCCACTGCATGGCTACAAGTCCAGAAACGTGTCTGATTATGTTTTCTGCCTCGGTTGTTGCACTGCAGCCTCTGCTTGTTAATACTGTAAATATTCAATTAAATAAAAAATAAAAAAAAGATGTTTGTCTTCATCCCTCTTTCAATGATTGACATCAGCAAAACATCCCAAGAACAGCAACACTCAGCCTCGTCCGATAAAGCTGAATCAGTAGTTAAGTTGGAAACGGCCTCCCTTTTGATTGCAGTGGTAAAATATGTGAGGTCAGGCCGCCTCACTAAAACGGGGGCTGAAAAAGACTGAAATCCGCTCAGATCCACGGCTGCGGAACGTTAAGCGGACATTCGTTGCTCAGAACTACTTAATTCCTTCGGATAACGTCTCTGTTTAACCCGAGAAGAATAAAAGGAATAAGAAATGAATTGCCATGGTGGTCAGTGACATACTCAGTTAAACTGTGGTGGGATCTTGTTTTTTCTCACCCTTCACATGGGGGAACAAAACAAAAAATATGATGATTATATGTAAATACTGGACACTGCCATCTGGATTTTTGGGTTGTGGTCATAGGGGTTGCTGATAAAAACAAAAACAAAAAACGTTACAGTTCAAGGAAAGCACATCCTCCGTCAAAAAAAAACAACATAATAAAAATAATATAGTTTTTAATAGGTGCTAAAATTGATCAAATCTAACCTGAAGCATTGAAGAAAATAACAAGAGTGGCAAATCACAGCACTTTCCTAATTTATTAAATAAAAACACAGCAAAAGGAAATAAAAACAATGTGTGAAAATGTTTACAACTGAGCGGGGCTGCTAGTAAAACGCTAATAATGGCTAAATACAAATAATTTGGAATTTTGGCGGATTGGTGATCTGCAGCCCAGACAATTTGAAGAGAGAAGTGCCGAGCCAAACAATTCTGTGTTTCTGTAGAGGTAAATCAATTTGAAACCTGGAGAAGAGAAAAAAACTCTAGTTTTATTGTATTTTTTTTATTATTTTATCTAGCATAAAGCTCTCTAAAGGACAGCGGGAGTACTTCATTTTTTACAATGGCAGTATATGACTGGAGAAGGGTTAAAGAACAACTCTGGGAAATGGATTACTAAAAAGAGAAACTGAATATGATTGAGGAGGGTGGCTCTTTTCTTTTTTTTTTTTTTACTGCTTCAAGAAAAATATGGTCACATAACCACTGGTCATTTGTTTTTATCTATTCAGGATATTAGTATTATTTGCTTTCCCAGCACGAATCTCTTCCAGATGGAACAACAATTTGAAGCTACAGGAGCCATCCAAACAAATCCTTAAGCGTCAGTCCATCGAACATGTAAAATACAGTTATAAAACATAAAAAGGTATCCTAGAGGTGACCCTGAGGACAGAGTTTCATGCAACACAAATGTCACCACTGATTTAACCGCACCGGATTGCTTGATCATGCCTTAAAATTAATGATTGGCAGTTTGCTTTAGAAAAAAACAGGTACAGTTTAGAGCCAAAACTAATTATGTTGCCAACTTTACTGCCCTGTTGTTAATAGTTAAAAATGGGTCGCTGACCCAAATAGGCTAGCTGTTAATGATTTCTTATCAACCTTGTAGTGAGGATAAACAAACATCTGTCCTCAAAAGCAGGTAACATAATTCCACAATATCACCGCTACAGATCCAAGCTCCTCCTCACACCTGCAGACAAACACTGTCGATGTGGGCAGTAAAACAGTCATATGATGCGAAAGATAACGAGGCCCGTTTACAGGTGTGCAAAGTGGACGTCCGCACCAACACTTTCATTTGTGTTTTTTATTTAGCCGTAAACATGGTTAACTTAGCTGCTCGAACGTTCATTTAATCATAAGAGATAGTGTTTACTCATGAGAATTGTAAAGACACAACGCCAAAGCGACGGCGGTTTATTGCTTCATGAAATAGCTTTCTCAGAAACTGCAATGGAATTTTTTTTAGATTACAGTCATTTCTAGATGCTGTTTTGCTCTTAACCGACCTGTTAATAGAAGCCTGCAAGAAAATGTAATTGCATCACTTGGTTTTTTTTTTTAAATCCTCTTCATGACTCTTCAACAGAAAAAAAAGACGTTCATGTTGCCTCATTTGTCAACTTTGAAACAAGTTGCATGGAAAGAGGGATAAAAAAACACAATGCTTGTGATGGTTGGCTGACAATAAGTTTAATTTGGACGTTTTTCTTAATAATAATTAAGAATTTAACTGACAAAGTACATCTTAAAAGTTGGTGTTAATGAATGGACACCAACTGCTTTATAAGGAACAGTATAAATTGCAATTGGCTCAATTTTAACAATCTAGGATGCCATATGCCTTTGCATTGTCTATTATTTATTATATTGATTAATGTACTTAATCTGTGCGTATTTAAAATATTTATTACTTTTGTCTATATTGATTGATGTACTTAATCTGTGCGTATTTAAAATATTTAATAAGTATTTAAAATAAATATTTTATTTAAAATATTTATTTTAAATAAATATTTAAAATATTTATTACTTTTGTCTATATTGTATTGTATAGTGTATTGAATTTATATTGTATTGTATAGTGTATTAAATTTGAAGCATTTTGACATGTTTTTTGTTAGGGAATTATAAACTGTCTCATTTACAAGCGCAATGTTAACTTAAGAAATCATTAACTTTTTTTGTTCGCTAAACAAATCGCTAGTGTGTAGCACAATGCAAAAATGAAAAAAAAAATCCAATATTTATGGCACAATAGATTGTATTTCTCTCAAATATGAAAAATACAATCTGCTTTTGTTTTCCTCTTTACCTTGAACGTATAGAAAGCAATTTGTTCTTTAATCTTTGCAGAATTTTGATCTTCAGAGGTAACCTTTTTTACAGTCATCAAACTAAAACAAAGAATGCAGAATTATTACCAAAACTCCTGAACTTGTACACTAAGTCCTTATTTTATTTTATTTTATTTTTTTTTAGCGGATCGCTTGAACGCAGCACACACCCCGGTCTGAGTTATAATGATGACACAGTAGTTTTGAGCCTCTGTGAGGGCGGTGCAGGACAGGGCGGGAAGCCAGACGAGGAAGACGTGACTGCTTCCACTTACGTTGACTACGTGGTGCGTGTGTTTATTCGTCACAGTGCCACGCCTTTAAGAAACCTCTACTTCTTACCTAGTGTATCAAATGGGACCGTTTCATGACTACTTATTATAGTGATCTGTACCTTTAAGAAAAAACAAAAAAACATTACATCATAAGCATACCTGTAGGACCAGGGTGCATTTAAAGCAGGCTGCTATAACGACAGCAGATGTGCAGAGCATTTATTTTGCATGTAAATAATTTAATATTACGTTTGTTTACTCTAATAACAGAAAATGTTAAATATTACCGAGTCACTTAGAGGCCTGAAGGCAGCGCAGTCAGATGAGAGGAAAGTGAAGAGATTATATATTATCTCGTTTGTTGCCGCTGAACCAGCCTACAGTGACCCAGGCATTAAAAAAAAGAGGGAGAACAACCGGCTGTAGATGAGTCTGGCATGAAAACGGAAAGAAAGCACACAAGCAAAAAGTTGTACAACAGGTTTTGCTGAGAGAGCTGTTATCTTTCAGTTTGAAAAACGGAAAAAAAAAAAAACTCATCAATGACAGACTTGTGTTAAATGTTTACCATGCTCGTGCTTGTTTGTTGAGTTATATGCATCATGAGGTCAGAAAGAGATATGGAGAGGCCCTCTGTGGCCACAGTGAGGATTCAATAAACAAGGGCTAATCTCTGAACCAGTTCACCTAATACAAAGTAGCAAGTTAATACTAAACGGCAGCGATGTTGATAACAGACTAACTTAAATTTTATTTGATGTTACGGTTATCTTTTTGACAATTTCCAACGATTGTAGAAATACTCAGAACAAAGGTGTTTAATGTCTGATCTGGTATAGACATTTAACAAAAAGTTTGAATCCTACTTTTGGGCAAATGTGTCGTCCATGACACAGAGTAACAGGGGAAAACAAAAAAAAAAAGCTGTAAAGAAAATGAGAGGCTGTGAAAAAGGACAGAGAAAAACACTGTTTTGTTTCCCTTCTATTCCTCTGTGTCACTAAGTCACATGCTCTGTGGTTCTGTCTGAGTGCCAGGCTCACAACTCCCTGTGTGTAATCTCTGTTGATCAGTCTGAAAAGGGAGGGAGAGAGAGATGGGGGTGGGGGGAGGAGGAGGACAGGAGGCCAGTGCTGCAATCTAGGTCGTCTGCCAGTAATCCCTTTGGGATGGAAGTATGTCGTGGGCACAGGGTGCCAAATGTTGCGCTCGGCCCACTCGTCTTCCTTCTGTTCTATAAATTCTTGCTTTGTGTTTAATGTTCCTTTGTTTCCTCTCAGAGCACACATGATGTGTGATGATATCTGATGGGAATTCTCAACTTTATTAAGGCTTTTCAAGTCAGTATTTGAAGAGACTGTATACGAACAAGTCAGGTGTGCATTACAATCAACTTTTGGCAAATTTTGAGTTTCTGGCTAAGCTAACGTTTAATTTTCTGATTTTTGATTAGCACGATGTAGGAAGCTGGAATGCTCAATATATTGTCCTCTGGACCAGTGGCATACTTCTTGTCTCCAGGGCGACAGAGTCAAGGGGCCACCACAGTAGTGAATAAAACTAAGATTATGACAAGATATATTTTCTTCAACTGCACCCTTAAAGACTGTTGATTATTTCCATGTTCACTCAATAAGGATTGATGGTTCTCAAATTAGAAAATCATTAAAATGCTACTTTGTTTCAGTAAGTAAATTCAGAAAGTGAAACTCATTACTGATTTACACAGTATATAGTTCAAGGATTTATTTATGCAATTTTTGATTATTATGGCTTATATCCCTGGATACAACACTCTATTTGCAGCCGGCTTCTTTAGCAATGACCTTATGTGGCTTACCTTCCTGTTGGAGAGCGTCTGACTGCCTGTCAAGTCAGCAGTCTTTCCTGTTATTGTGTAGCCCGTAACATGGCATTTTCTATTTTAAAAATCTTTCCTGTTCATCCTACGTCATATTGTTATTGTCAAAGAAACTAACTTTGGGGTCCTCAGTACATGAGATCATGAAAATTAACAAAAGGAAATGCTACAGTTCCCTCTGTGTGGAATAAACTTAAACTGTTTTTAAAATGATCAATAATTCATGGAATGACTCAAATTAAAATTTTTATGACATTGTAATTTATTAAGATGGCCATAATTACTTAACAGTTAAAAACCAACCCGTTGAATGTCCTTTGGGGTTTTGACTGATACGGAGATGGATGAATAACCTGAGAACATCTGTCCATGAACCGAGGAGATAGTAAGTAACGCGCCAGGAGAATGACCCTAAACACACGAGTTAACTTGCCAAATAGTTGTTAATAAAAGCCTAGAGTTAATGTTTTAGAGTGGCTGAGTCAAAGTCCTGACCTCAATCGAAAAGAAAGGTTGTGAAAGGGGCACAAGGCAAAGAGTTCATGTGAGGAAATACATCAGGAATCATGGCTAAAGGGCTAAAATTCCACAAAGCTGCTGTGCAAAACTGATCAATGGCTACTGAGAACATTTAGCCACAGTTAGATGGTGTTAAAAGGCAATAAATTTTGACATTTTAGATATATTGCATACATTTTTTTCCCTCTACATTACCAAAAGACCAGTAGATTAATGCTTTTATTTGTGCTGTTGTGTTTTGTAGTCTTTACAATACAGAAGGAAAGCATTTCAGAAACATTTGTTAGCTCGCGATCTACGTAACCACCATTTATGGTGCTCGTCTGTTTTACGTGTCTGGCATTGATTCGCTGGATCATAAACTGCCGGCTGTCCTGGATGTGTACTTGACTTCCCTGTGACTTCTCGGCCGGACACGGTGATGGAGACCTCAGCTGAACCTCATCTGCTTTGACCTCAGAGCTCAGCCCCGGATACACGATTCACGTCCTGCTGAGTGTTTGCTCCAGCGTGGAAACGTTCAAGAGCAAAGTGCGAGAGGCAACTGTGCAAGCAGTAGCTCGAGGATGTTCTTTCGTACATTAGCGCCAAAAGTGGTGCTCGTTTACTGCAGGACATTGTTGGACTTGCAGGAGGGGTTAAAAGAGGTTCACCAGGTGAAAGGAATGGGCTCCGGCTCATAGCTCGTCTTAGGTTGAATTGTCTTTGAGTCACACTGCACATCACGGTTGTCCTTTAAAACTTCGGTTTCTAGGATCGCCTGATGAGAACATGCTGGAAAAAAACCCTCCCATTTCCCCACTGATTTTTCTCCACTACTGTGAAAATCCAGATAGTAAATACAAATGTGTAAAGGTCTTGACAACAATCTCGCAGTTTTCCAGTGTATCTTATATAATCGAAACATATTCTGATGTGATAGTGTGTGTGGTTTGTAGGGTTTCCAAAAAAGAAAAAGAAAACTGGTATCAGGCTCCAAGCCGGAGTTTGGGAGACAAATACTCCTTTTACTTCACTCTTAGCTTAGAGCTCCAAACATTCCTGTTTTTTGATAAATCGTCAGTGTGATCAGGGTTTTGGCAGAGGGAATTTCCAATAAAACACTTAATATCCCTCTTCCCACTACTGTTCTGCTCTCTGTATAAACAGCTGAAACCAGATACTTAAGTGCACTGCATGAAAACAGTTTTCTTACTGAAATTAAATAAAACCTTTCCTCTTTTAGGGAAATTATTCATTAGTTCGTTAAGTAAATGAGGCAAAATTTTTGAGATGATCTTTTTTTATTTATTTTGTCTTATCAGATTCCAATGTTTGCATGCACAAGGGATCAATTTGGGGAAGTCCAGATGTTTGTGGATGTATTTTAAGGCAACACCTCAAATTCACTGCTTGCTTGTGTGAAGCTGTAGACCAATGAATTGAAATAAATCAAAGGCCACTCAGTGGGGAAGAAGCAGTTACTTGACAAGTGACAAAAAAACCAGACTACAGATTATAATTTACACTCAGGGGCAAAGACGTCAACTGTAGGAGTTAAATCAGAGGACAAAGAGGGAAGCTTTTAAAGAAATAACTTACATTAAAAAGAACTTGCACTAAACATGAACCACTTCTTCCTTTTTACAACAGATTCCCATCATAAACAGAGCCTCTGGTGTTTTAGAATTAAATATATTTTTATTATCCTTAACACCTTTATTCTTATTCAGTGCCTAGCTCACCGTTGATTTCTTCGAAGATAGTAATTTTAACATTTTTTACCATCCAATGCCTTTTCTAATCCCATTCTCTCCAGCATTACTAAAAATCTGATTGTACTTTCTCAACCACAATTTGAAATAGCTCGTATTATTCCAATCTATTCCGATCTATGTTTTCGCATCCACCTGAATAATGTGTAGTTGCGCCACTGTACACAACCTCCAAAAAAAGTATTTACACTTCCTCTTCCATAAAGGGCATATTTGTGAAATGAACTGCCTGTTGAAGTGTTACTCCAGTGCAACAGATTTCTGCAGCTTCTGCACGGTCACCATGAGCTACTTGCTTTTCTGCTTAGTTCTGTTTCTGCACAGCCCATCATTCAGTCTAGTGCATCCAATTGGCTTTAAAAGCCAGTTGGCTTTACATGACAATTCCCCTCATGCAAGTTTGAAGAGCCCATTTGCTTTCCCAAGCTGAGATGTTTTGCACAAGTTAAGACTTGTTTCTGTGTGAGCGAAATGTGCTTCTATTTGTTAAACAATTTGCTTAATCTCAAAGTGGTCTTTCAACTCTGTGTCATGCCACTCACTGCCAAATGGGGTGAATGTGACCTGAGTTTAAAGTCCCTTTTTACATGGAAATTAGTTTCCAGCATGTCTACTCTTTGACTCAACATTGGGAAATGTTTGACATCTCTTTCATCACTTCATAAATCACTTCATAAATAGATAAAATAGGAAGGGCATTTAAAAAAAACAGCAACTGGTATCTCATTGTTTGACCAGAGGTCAAACAATGAGATTTTCTTTTATTAGTTGTACAAGATTGGAATTTTGTCTCAACGTCTCTGAAACAAATTGAAACGCTCTACTTCCATCTTGTGGTCAGATCATACAGACCTAAAAAAAAGGAACTTTTTTTTTTTTTAATTATACAAAAATATTTTGTCTCTCTGAGCATTACCCCAGGAGAAAATCTTTTGTTTCCACTGAAACTCAAAATAAAAAAAATTAAAAAAGACAAATCACAGGCTTTGTCTGGCTGTACTGCATGTCCATGTTGAAATATTTTTGAGTGTTTCCACAAATTTCAAAGTGCTTTTTTTCCTTTTTTTTTTTTTTGGTAGAGTTAAAACAAAAACATACAATTAAAAACGGAGAGTTTCTGGTGGAAATGCTGGTGCAGAGTGTGTGATGTAACTGTAGCGTGAGCCAGTGAAATAGGAAGCAGCTGAAGATGGAGAAGGAAGGATCAGAGAGTGTAGGAATCCTCCTGATGTGCTGCCTCCTGCTGAGCAGATGGGGGAAGATCCAGATGAAGTCTGAAGGAGCGGATCCTGTTCAGAGTACCAGCAGCTGCACTCTTAAAAGTGTATTTGTACTGCAGTTCATCTTATGCACTTATTTACATTAATTTCACTTAATTATTTTTGCTTTTGCTCTTCATTCAACTCAAAACTTACAAATCTTTAACCTAAAGGAACTTTTCACTTCGACTTTACTTAAAACAATTGAGTTCAATGCCAGTTTCATATCCTACATCTGACCAACCCAATTTATTATGATCATCCAACTCAATTCACTAAGTCCTTCTGTCTCAATTTGCTAAGTTTTTATAACTTAATTCATAAGGGGGTTTAACATGACAAATTTAAGTCACTCTTACTGAAATCATTTTGTTATAATAAACATTAAAAATCTCTTTGACTTAATTCTACAGAAAGCAAACTCAAACTTTTAAGTAGTTCCAAACTAAATATTTTGGACTGCAAACTAAGAAGTTTGCAGCCTAATACTCTTTTTACAGTATCCTCAAAATACACTCCAACTTGAAAGTTATAAATCTTTCCCTTAAATGACCTTTTTACTTTGACTTTTTACTTTGACTTTACTGTCATAATTAAGTTCAATACCATATTTGTGTCCCACATCTGACACCATGACTCAAGCTTACCAGGGACAGATTCTGTACCAACCAGGGTGCTGTGGTGGCGCAGGGGTAGAGCACAATCCACATAAGGAGGCCTTAGTCCTTGACCTGGCCTTCGCAGGTTTGATGCCCAGCCTGATGACCTGAGCTGCAGGTCTTCCTCTCTGTCATCGACCACTTTCCTGAATAACTATGCTCAAATAAAGGCTGCCTCAGCCAAAAACCCTTTGAAAAAAGAGATCCTTTATTAAATTACTTCTTCATTTGGGGCAACCGTGGCTCTGTGGGTAGAGTAGTCATCTTGTGATCAGAAGGTTGAAGGTTCAATTTCAGCTTCCTCCTGCCACGTGTCGATGCTTAACGCACCTGGATCAAATGATGGCTCGTTAGAGGCTTAAGAGGAACATTCTCATGCTGAAAAGGTTGTTACTAAAACATGCAGGATGCCGGCCCTCAAGGACTGACCTTGGACACCCCTGCTCCAGCATGAAGCACCTTGAGTGGTCAAAATGACTGGAAAAGCACTATATACGTTCAGTCCATTTACCATTATTTGAAGTAAACTAAATGATTTGAGTAAGACTGACTTAAATCTGTTATCTTAAACATACTTAATAAATTTGTTTAAAAAAAAATTAACAAATTAATTTGGATGAAACTTAATTGAAATGCTTGTTACCAATTGAAGCAATTCAATTAAGTTGGTTCAACTAATTTCTTTTGAGAGTGTGGTGCACCTTGGGAGCTGAGCTGCCCAGATCACCAGCCCTGGTCAGAGGAGAAGCTCTGCAGGTCCGAGCAGGCGGACCGTCTCTCTTCAGCAGGGATTCGACCCTTTCACTGGTCCTTTCCCCTTTCCCCTCACATCTCTGACCCGAGCGGCGCTGCAGGATGAAAGCTGAGGAAGAGGGAGAGTTGAGCTCTGCTCTGATGGCATGTTCAGGTTCTCCATCTCCAGTCTACAGGCCAACTCAGGGAAGACCTTCAGGAGACCATTAAAGTGACGTCGCACCACCTTTGCTGTGATCTGACTGCAGTCCAGTTTCCAGTAGTTCCTCCCGCGGTCCCTTGAATCTGACATCAGTGGAATCTTAAAAAATCAGGGCCGATTAGGTGATATGCGGCAGAGAAACAAATTTAAGTTTATAGTAAAATAAATAAAAATACATGTACCTTAAGACAGCATTTGTGAGTCGATCAGCATACTCTGATGTTGTTCCCCAAAAACTTTCTGTCTTCTGAAATAAGTCTGTAAGACTGTAAAACATTAGATTCAGAAAGTCGTACGTTTTGCTTTCGATGATAAAGATGAAATTGTAAATGTCTTCTGCCCTGGGCCACGGCAAGCATCTTTCCCTGGAGCATTCAGGAAAGCGAGGACAGTCTTTGTCAAGAATGTGTGATGCTTTTCATGAAAGTATCCGCTCTGAGCAGAAAACAGCTACGTCTCAAACTGCTCAGGCCTAATCTGCATCTCGTTTCTTAGAGACACACGAATGGGAGTAATGAAAAGGTCTAGACGAGAGTCTTGTGTTTTCCAGTCGTAAAACCGGTTCTAGCAACAGGACGTCAGAGGGTGTGTGCTGCAGGGCGACGGCTCGTCGTTTGGCCAAACGACGAGCCGTCAATGCAGGACGTGGAGCATGAGACCGCAGCCGTGGACAACTCCAAAAACTATATATGAACACAGAAAGCACACCTTCATCTGAAACCTTTTCTATTTCTAATTCCTAAAGTTGATGTCCAACATTTCTTACATAAAGACAATTGAACATGTAAGATTTTTAGTTGGGTTTTTTTTCCATCTAAATTTAAAAAAATAAAAATAAAATTCCTGAAATGTTCAAACTATACTTTAAGTGTGGGCGTGTCATACAAGAAAGTGAAATATTTTATTGAAAGCTAAGTTATTATTCTTTTCTGCCCTGTTTATTTTTTAACACATCATCTCAGATTCACTAGAATTGTGTTCTAAGCTCTTTCAAATGAAATCACAAATAAATCAGAAATAATCTTGAAAATGTTCGGCTTGCCATATTATGTTTTTATTTATTTGCTTACTTTTGAATTGAAACAATTGAATGAAAATGAAGGATCTATTAAATTGAAATTTGCCGCATCACAGCTCAATCAAACAAAACTTAGAAATATTTCTATGATCTCTGACGAGAAGGTTTTGGATTTTTGAACAGAAATTTACTGTCAGTTTTTGCACAAATTGGATTTAACGTTTTAATCTGTTGCAGCGGATACATTTCAACACTTTACAATTTAAAACAAATACATTAGTAACCTTTAAGCATCCATTCAAAATGTGCTGAAGTTTGAAGGTCTTATAAACAGTGAAAATAGCACATTTTAAAAGACGCATTGTAAAACATCTTCATGTGTTCATTGCTGTCTTTTTCAGAGATTTTGAGTAAACGTATTTTGTGCCCACTGTTATAATAATTAAAATGTTAAGCCTTTGAAATACACAAAAGAAGAGAAATCTAACATAGGTGGGGAAATATTGTAGCTATGCTGTCTAAAATGTACATTTACGAACTCAAAATAATAAGTTAGACTAATGAAATCTTAAACTGCTCTCCTAAACCCCAGTTATAGATGTTATTGCTGCTTGGATATTTTCTCTGTGGGGAAAAAAAAAACATGCAGACGTCTGGTTCATTATATGTTCTTTTAACGTAATTCACCAAAACTAATAGCTTAAAAAAAAAAAAAAAAAAAAGAATGAAGTATGTTTTTCCTCCGTGTTGCTTCGCTGATATCTACATTGTGAATGACCTGCGACATTCCAGAGAACAATCAAATCACATCTTTCTAATTCACTCTCCTGCCTTTTGTCTTTAATAAAGACGGCACTAATTAACATCAATGATCCCCATTGATCAACACGTTACCTGTATGCAAGGAGTTAGATCTATACAGTTTGTATAACTTTGATGGGATGAGAGTCTTGTTACCAGCTCAATTCATTCATCTGATTAGAGGGTGTGGTCGCTCTGCCTACTTGCTTCTCTGTTTCCTAGGAGAAACTTTGTCATTTGAATAGTGATGGGGTTTTTTTTTGTTTTTTTTTGTCTTTCTTATAATGTGTTGGTATGTTTTGTCATTTCTGTGTTACCACGCCCGGTCAAAGTCCCTTAGGGGAACATAAAGTATATCGTTTCTTTCTCTGGTTTTATTTTTATGCTGAGAATCTCGGTGCAAACAACTACAGTACATTTAATGTAAATGTATCAAGAAAAGAACATAGTGTAAGTCTGCTGAGCACATTTTAATAGCAGGTAGCACTCCCTTTGTTCAGTGTAACTGTAAATTGTTTTTAGTGTTTACAGAAAGTACACACATTATCAGTGGCTTAAGTAAAATTTGCAGCTTTCTTTTATAAAGACAGTAAAATGAAATTTATATGTGTGTAGCCTAAAGCAACATATCTTACAAAGACTAGCATAGAAGTTAGCTCCCATCACACCTTAGTGTTATTTTTACATTTTTCCTGATGAAACTCTCCCTGTGAAGTTTTTTAAATTAAAGCTATGGACATTTCTACAGAGAAAACTTCAGAGTTTTCTTCTGAAACTTTGTTAGGGAAACATTAAAGTGGGTTTGACGCCATGAAGAGCCATAAATAATGATTAAAGTGCATTCAAGAAAAGGGACTTTGTTGTTGTCACACATTTCAGCATTTGTCTACAGGTTAGATCAAATTCAGGTTAGATCTGGCTCCGCCTCCAGCACTAATGGGGCCGTTATCTTCTGAATGGCTCCCTATTATCTTGCAGTGGACACCTTCTGATGTCTCATTGTTCCAACAGGACTTATATCTAGAGCCGACCACTTCGTCCTCACAGAAGCAGGGGATGTGATCACCAGTCTCTCTCGGTGCCCAGGTCGAATCTCCAGCAGAGGGAAAGCAGAGCAAGATGATGGGCTACAGAGCTGAGTTTTATCGTCATGGCCCTGTTGGCAGTACTCAGAGAGCTGCTTTCAAGTGGGCCACGACTTACCTGTCCAAGATTGCTGTAATCCTCCGGAATGCTCCAAACTGGATGCTCACTTTCACCCAGGTGAGAAAAGCTGAACAATTTTAAAATGCATGTTGTTTGCTGGATGTAACATGGGGAAATTTGTCATGTGTCACAAGGATGATGAATATTTTCTTCTTCTTTTTGTGTTTTTCCCCAGTTGATGGATAGACTGATGCAGCTGATGTCCGAGGACAGAAAATCTCTTGAGAACAACATCAGAGTCTGTTTGTCTACTCACGGTTGCTTCATCAAAGTAAGTTTCACTTTTGTTACTTTTTGTTGTTGTTGTTGTTTGACTGTGTGAATATATTTTGTGAAATATCGTTGCATTATATTGACCCGTTTATTTATTTATTTATTTGTTTGTTTGTTTGTTTAGGTTCCAGTGATCCCGAATTCCCTGAACAGCAAGAAAAACTACTGGAAACTGGACTGCAGTCAGATCACAGCAAAGATGGTGCGCCGTCACTTTAACGGCCTCCTGCAATTCTTCCCCGAGCTGGCCTCTAAGCTCGAAAGGGAGAAGCTGGACAGAGCTGCCCCCTCTCCTCAACCTGCATCCCGCAGGCCTGACCAGGTCAGATGTAAGGTGAAGTTCACCGGGCCTTTCTCCGTCGAATCCCTGTTGAAGAGAGACAGCCCCCCTTCTCCACCCTCCGGAGCTTCCCCTCTGCCTGGCGTGGAGCAGCAGCCTTTGCCCACGACCCCACAAAGAGACTTCATCTGCTACCCCGCGGCTCCCCTGATTTCACACGCTTCGAATTGTTTTTCCCACATCGGCTCAGCAGGGGGCAGCACAGATCACACGCTCGTTGCTGACAGAGCTGTTGAACCCGCCCGGTGGGTTCCTGTGCGCGCGGATCCCTCGTCTGCTCCTTACTTCACCAGCGCGCCGCATGGTTTCGTCACTTATTCCCCAGCGACATTTACAAACGTCACGTCTCGTGTATGGCAATGAATTGTTTCACACCTGTAAAAGTAGTCTTCTGCATTTGTTTCCGGCGGAATACACACTTCAAAGTACTTTTGTTTTTTTTGTTTTTCTTCTTAGAAACCTGTAAACATGTTAAGCTAATGTATATAGCTGCGTTTCAATGCTTTTTTTTGTCCCAGATAAAACATTTTTTGAGTAAGGCTAATAAATCATCACGTATATTAAGGTGTAAAAAAGCATTGAGATAAAGGAGGGGGGGTGGGGGGGATGTAAGAGAAAGAAATTAAAAAAAAAAAGTGCTTAAATATTACTTTGAAATCAGATCAAGAATGTTGGTTCTTTGCTAATTAGGAGTTATAACTGAACAAAAACTGTCCATCTTTCAGCAAAATGTATTCATGATCACATTTACACTTAATCCGACAGCATTTCAAGAGGTTTGAAACATGGTGACCTTTAATTTTGTTTTGTTTTTTTATTAAAGTTTTTTCAGATGAACTAATTTTGGGTCTTCAATCATTTACTTTTCTCCTCCGTTTAGCTCACAAGTTTTTTAATAGGAATCGGTAACATTCTGTTGGACAAGTATTCTGAAGAATACAGATTTAATAGAAAATGAATGTAAATCAATTTTTAGGATTTTAGGCACAGGCTACCAGATTGTAATTAAAGTGTTCTGGTATTTGATGCTCAATAAGATTTCTATATAGTCTTTGGACAAGAAACTTGCCCACAGCTTCACATATGCTCCACCATGCATTACTTTTGTAGATATTTATTCTTTAAGTTGGTAAAAACAACAACAAAAAACTCCCATTTCACCAAATAGTTATAGGCCTTATATGGTCAAGCTTCCTGGTTCCTGTAAGAAGCCGTGCCGCTGCGTTCTGGAACAGTTGAAGTCGCTGCATCTGTAATTTATCCATGCCACTATATAAAGAATTGCAATAATCCAAACGAGTTGTAATGAAGGCATGGATAAGTCCTTCAAACAAAAATAAGATTTAACTTTGGCTGAAATCCGGCATGTGATTAAAAACTTGATTTAACGACAAAGCTAACTTGTTTAGCTAGCTTTAAACTGCTATCAAAAGTAAAACCAAGATTCCTAGCAGGGGTCTGACAAAACCGAGCTAAAGAGCCAAGAATCAGATCTGGATTTATAGTTTGAAGTCTTTGACCAAATAATATAACTTGAGTTTTTACTTTGATTTAGGTAAAGAAAGTTTTGTTCCATCCAAGATTTGACTTCAGCTAAACAATCCATCAGTAGCGGAAGAAATACATTTTGGAGTTTAAGGGGCAAATAAATCTCTAGTGGAAAGAGACGTTAAATTTATGGAAAATCTGACCAAGAGGCAATAAATGTAAGATGAACAAAATAGGACCTAAAATTGAGCCTTAGGGAACACCGTACCTTAAAAGTTTGGCCTCGGAACAGGTTGGTTGAGATGAACTGAGAAAGTTGTATTTTCTAAATAAGATTTAAACCATGCAAATACTGAGCCTCTCAGGCCAATACATTGCTTTAATCTATGATCTAGTGACAAATGCAGCACTCGGATCTAAACGTAATAAAACTGTAACATTGCCTGAATCGACTGTTAAAAGATCATTATACACTTGAAGCAAAACTGTTTCAGTGCTATGAGCAGCTTTAAAACCCAGACTGAACCTTCTGTTATATTATTGCCTTTGAAAAACATTTCAAGCTGCATAAAAACAAATTTTCCAAGAACCTTAGATAAAAAAAAAGGGAGTTTAGAAATTGGCCTAAAATTTGCTAGTACACTTGAGTCTAGATTAGGTTTCTTAAGGGGTTTAACCACAGTATGCTTAAGAATTGATGGGACACAACCTGATTGCAATGAGGCATTTATCAAGGTTTTATTCTGGTTCCATTTACAACACAAGAAGCTCAGGACTTTAGAAAACAGCTCCGGATCAAACAGCCCTGCCCCGTCGCTCCACTGGGTCAGACTGTCCTGACATTTAAAAGAGGTGAAAATGACTGGAATGTAGCCATTTCATTTCCATTTGAAACATCCCATTAAACGACACTGCTCCTGTTAAATCACCCACAATTAGAAATTGTGCTCCCATTTATCCCATCTGCTGATTTCTACAATCCCTTTCCTTCAGGAACAAAAAAAAAAGCACATAGATCTTGTTTGGGATAAGCCAAATACTGCGTGAACCAACTATGTAGGTGGAGATGTCATGGTATATGGATGTCTTGTTGCAGGACAGCCTAGCCAGTTGAAAAGAAAAAAAAATCCAATTAATGCTATTGTCCTGAATCTTTAAACCCCATCTGCTGGTCTACTAAAGAAAAAAAACAACCTTCCTGTAAACCAGTGTCAAACTCCGGTCCTCAAGGGTCACCGTCCTGCAGTCTTTAGATGTGCTACAGGTACAAAACACTGGAATGAAAAGGCTTAATTACCTCCTTCTTGTGTAGATAGGTTCTCTAGCGCCTTGCTAATGACCTAATTATTCTTTTCAGGTGTGGTGCAGCAGAGGCACGTCTAAAAGTTGCTTGAGGGCTGGAGTTTGACAACTGTATTGTAAGCCATCAGACAAGAATTTTTGTAATGAATGTCTTTACCCCACCCAAGCTTTCAGACAGTATCAGACCACTTTCACCATGATCCACATTTCCATATGAAGCACCTTAGCTGACTGACTTGATTCAAAGATACAAGTTTACAAGATAATGGTACTTCATGGAAAAATACCTCCAATGGCACACAGTGCTGTGGAGAACATAAAAAGTAGAGTGAAACGGTTAACTTGCAGTTTTTTTTCTTCCAGATGAGAGCAAAAAATTTGCAGATAGAACAAAAAAAAATATCCGCCTGGGACACAAATGGTTTATATCAGTTGTGAAATGCATTTTTTTTTTGCTAAATAAAAATGATTAAATGCTGCAAATTTGATTCAGTGAATGTAATGTTGATATACAGTTTAAATCCCGATGGACATCCACAATGTTACTGCTATGCTGCAGCTAATGAAAGTTGTAATTGTTTATACCGAAAGAAACGAGAATCTTTGGGTTGATTTTACCATAATTGATCAAATATATATAGGATAATTGAAATGTCATTAAAAGCAACAGAGAACTGTAAATAGTGTTGAGACTGTGGTTTAAATAAAAGCTATGGAACCAAACCAAGACAGAAGACGCGGGACGAAGACTGGATGAAATAAAATGCTTTTTATTGTTCAGCCGTGTCATAACCTCGTCTCCAAAATAAACACAGCAGGAATACAACCGTTTGTCAACCTAGCTACCATTGATAGGACATGAAACGTGGGTTTTGTCAAACCACCAACGATAGCGTTTTTATTTTTTTTCTCCTATCAAACATCCAATGATGGCATACAAAATAGTTGTTAACCTACCAGTGATACTGTATATAAAACACTTGTTTGTAGATTTATCCCCAGCCCACCCTTAATTTCACCCATTTCCCTATTTAGAACATTTGACACCGACATATTTTTTTATGCTTAAACAAGCACATATTAAGAGTGCATAATTCTCCATTTTTGAGATTATATAAAAAAAAAACCTACACAATGTTACACTTTAAGTCAGAGTACATTTCAACTGATTATTAGTGTTCTACACATTCGACCATAACCAAAGGAACATTGTATAATATCACTATAACTTAACACTACGTGTAATATACGTTCTTAAAAAAAAAAAAAAAAAAAAGAAAGAAAAAAATACAAATGATTAGCATTGGAGAGAAAATGAAAATGGATAGTGCGAAGGCAAGCTGGGTCAGTACCATAACATATAATGAGTATTACAAAAAGAAATAAAAAATAGAATAAGAAAAGTAGAAACAAAAACAAAAAAACCTAATACAGGCAAGGTTAAAACATGTGTTTCACACTTTTAAGATCAACCTCTTGTGCACTCATCCAAATAGATAACCTGCTCTTTACCCTCCATTGTGTGATATCTTTGATACTTGGTAATTCTCCTTTCCCCTCCGTTTCAACTTGCTTAAACAATCCTGTGGGAACCATCTTTGATTTTTAGTTTTTCTTGTGTCAGGCACTTCCCAGGACCACTTTAATTTCCTCTCTCTTTACCTTCAACACTCTACAGGGCAATCGTAATGCTGCTTCAGACAATACAGGACAGTCACAATGCAGGATCTATTGGAAAATGACTGAAAGAAAACATAAGATAATGTGTAATTAATACGCTGTAATCCATACGCGAGGTTTTTAAAAGGTCTGCAGGCTCGTACCAATCCTACAGGTCGGTGTCAAACCAGGCCAGCTGGTTGCTGTCCATCAGTTCCTGGGTATGGCCAAGGTCTGGCAAAGGATCAGTATGGTGACCCAGGTCGGGCAGCGCGTCAGCATGGTAGTCTGCACCTTCCATCATAGGGTCTAACAGAGAGTCCTGGCCATAAGCTGCTGGGTACGCCCGATATGCTCCGTCTGAAAGGTAAAAATAAGACCCACAAGGTTCAATGCAAAAACGCAACGTTATGCTGTACGTTTGTCGTTTCATGCTAATTGGCACGGTTCTATTTTGTCAGGAAATGTGTACGGCAGCGTAACTTTGTAGTAGTTTTTGGATAAGTACAAACTCACAGGTTTGTTCCTGTGCAGTTCAATGCTGAAAGAGAGAAGCCTCAGTGTAGAAACAAAAGTGCTGTTACTTTCAGTGCAATTACCAAAAAACATAATCCTAAAGATTATCTAGAAATGCAGATAACATCTTGCGGGGGAGGAGACAAGAATGAAGCTCATGGAAAGCTAAAAACTCACCATCTTGCCTGAAAGCCAGAGGATCTCCTTGTGCTGCCATATCCAGACCCAGGTCCCCGGTCTGAAGAACCAAACACTGACATTAGATAACTGATAGAAACTACTTATCAGCACAATAGAACGGCTCTGTCTAGATATTCACAATAAACAAAACATTGATAGTTCAGAGGCACGAAGTTTAAAATTACAAGCAGTTATTGTAAACTCACTGTGGTACTAAACTGACTTCAATCATCTTAAATCAACTTCCATCTCAAAAACACCATAGTTAATGTAAACCTTTAAGATTTAAAGATTCCTACTTAAGCGCTTTTGTCAAAGAAGAAACCTTTAAGCCTTCGTGCACTGAAGGGTGTTTGCAGAGGAGCCTAAACATACACTGAATGGAACATGCAGCACTAAAAGAAATGCAAGTTAAAAGTCAAAAAAATACTCGTGAAAAGTTGTTCTGCGATTGTTACCACTACTTTAGTTTTGGGAAACAGTTTGTTTGTAGTTTGCGTTTCCCACAGGAAGTGTGCTGGTGGTGCACCGCCTCTCCTTCCTAATTATCTTCAGCTTTTGTGTAAATAAAACCACATCCCTTTAAGAGGTTCGCCAACTGTCATATTTTTGAGACTCGAGATTAAAGGATAAAACTGATACAACTGTTCTAGATTTACAATAAGTAAATAAGATCTTTCAGGCAACCCTTAATTTCGAACCATCCCTATTTAGTTAATGATGCACTGCTTTTTAGAAGTAGTTGAAAAGATCATTATGTGAAGTCACTTGACATGTACTAATAAATAAAAAAAAAGCTACTTTGGAGAGAGAAATTAAACATTCACTTTGATAAATAATCCACCAAATGAAGTGAATTCTTCGCTTTCTTCTGTTTAGTCATGCTATGGCTCAGAAGAATTTAACACAGTTCCAGCAAGCTTCATTACAGCCGTTTCATTAATTTTGTTTTGGCTCATTTATTAGCATTAGCACGTACATCGTTCCAGGCCATGGGCTCAGTTCTGAACAGTGAGCTGGTCAGCTCCACCGAGAGACGCTTCTTGTAGTCCTGGGGTTTGTCTTCAGACATGCGGAACAGGACAGCTGCAGCATAGGTTGCTAAAGGAGAATGCACAAAAAAAACCTCAAGCAACCAGAAAAAAAAAAAAAAAAAAACCCCACTAAAGGGTAAAACTGCATCTGTTTGTATTTTCACCGACGCCCTCGTTGCGAGAATGCAGCAGCTCGGTGAGCGGTGCGGTGGCCCCCTCGGCTTCGATGGCCTCGGCTGCTTCTTTGTCCTGCGCCAGTTCGCACAGCACACCTGCTGCGACGCGCTGGATGTTTTCCACTGGAGAGTACAACAACTGGATACGAGAGCAAGCGAGAGTAAGATTTAAGAATGTCCAAGATTTTTAGGCTACTGATTATTCTGAAATTGGAAAAAAAAAAAAAAAAAAAAAAAAAAAGATTTAGTGATAGATATTCTGCGGTTGTACCTGGACAAAGAGTGGAATGGTGTTGAGCCCTCTGATCACAATCCTGTTGTGGACATCCCGGGCCAGAATGTGCAGAGCTCCTGTGCAACCTTCAACTATTTCCTCCATACGCACTCCCTCCTGGATGAGTTGAAGGGTGGTGAGAAAACAAAGTCAAACACACAGAAGAGGAAAAAGAAATCCAAATCTTCAAAAGAGAAAGCTTAAGCAAGCTGCCATACCACAAACTGCTGCTGGTTCCCGCCCATGCTCGTGCGCCTCTGGGTGTCCTGATGCGCTCGGACAAGCAGCTGGACCAATCGGGGAATGGCTCCCTGCTCCCGCAGAGCGCTGTGATTGGCCGGGCACAGGGCTAGGTTGCGAATGAGACCAACCGTCGCCTAAACAGAAGATGGATTTGTACCTTTTAAAAAATTTGAATTATTCTAATTGTTTCATTAATTTACAAGTGTAATGGAAAAAGGACCTTGATTAGTGGCCAGTGGGACGGTGGGTGCAGCAGCTTAACAACCACAGGCAGGCCGTAGTGAAGGCGAACTGCATTCTGGGCCATCTCTGCATCCTGGTGGCGCGAGGTCAGGTGGCGCAGGGCGCACACAGCCGGCTCTGTGATGTCCTCTCTGTCGCCGGCCCGGAGCACGGTTCGCACCAAAGCCTCGATGCCGCCAACCTAACAGGAACGTCCGTGTGTTAACGTTGCACGTCAATAAAACAAGACGGAGTCCCAGCGAGACTTGAGTCAAGATATGATGTAGAAGGCTACAGCCCCATACCTGGCAGACCATGAGTTTGTTACTGTAATTGTTGCAGGTCAGGTTAGAGAGAATGCCGGCAGCACACGTCACCACGTTGATGTCGTCGCTGCCCAACAGTTGGACCAGGGTGCCAAGGAGACCCTCCATCCCCTCCTACAGACAAGAACAGATGAATGCAACTCGTCTTCCTAGAAGTTTAGATTTTCTTATTACAAACTGAGATAAAGTTGAACACTAAAAATCACAGCTATAAGCTAAACTGAACATTAAAAGTGCACCAACAAGAGATTGCGACGGCCGATTTTTGAACACCAACTCAGATCTCCTGACATTTTACCAAATTCTGTTTGTTGAATTTCTGGTTGTATTAAAAATTTATCAGTTGTAACAAAAATGCAATAAATAAAAGATAAACAAACCCTCTGGTTTATGGGACAGAGGTAAAACCCTTACGAGACATTACAGAAAGCTCACTACTTTCCTTTTTGTGACTATATAATACAATGTCCATCACGTGACCAAACATAAATTTTTGATGATTTCAAAATAAAAAGCCAACATTTGAAAGTAAGGAGCTCCAGCTTCTAGTTTCTCTCAAATCCAACATCATTTCATTCATTCAGTGTCAGTAACAAAGCTCTGCGGGGAACTTATATTTGGTATAAGCACTGATCAGAAAAAGATCAGATTGTTAGTTTTCACACTGCTAGAGGGTCACTAGTTTGGACCACTCGACTGTAAAATTGACTTAATTCAAGTCAGCAGCTATTTTTTGTTATTATCTATTAAATTATGTCCAACAGTACCTGTTTAGTGGCAGCATCTGAAAGATTCCTCAGAGTCCAGAGGCAGTTCTGAACCAGACGCTGGCTGGGGTCTGTTAGATGAAGACCCAAAGCTTGCATCCCTCCTAAAAAGTTAAATAAAAGATCGCATGAATAATCAAATCATTAATGCAGCGGCATTGTTTTAATCCATTTCATTTCTGTCATACGTACCAGCTTCTACAATGGCCGGCTTGTTGCTTGAGCAGACAGAGAGCACTTTTAGCACTCTGCTTGTGGTCCACAGCAGTTTCTCGTATGTAAAAGTCCTCATGATGTTGACCAGGGCCTGAGGTCCACCGCTGGCCAGAATGATCAGCTAAAACAAAGAGTTTCATGTTTACTACACACCGCTGAAACAAAGACGGCACATTGAAAAGACAGACCTTCCTGTACCTTGCTTTCCTGATTGCCATATGCCAGGATCTGCAGACAGTCAGTAGTGATGGCCAAAAATTTGACGTTGGTGTTGGACAGCAGGGCTACCATCTTTTGCAGCCCTCCAGCGAGGCGCACCGCCATCTTGGCCCCTTCCTGGTGCAGCAAAAGGTTGTGGAGTGTAGTGATGGCATAGAACAACACGCTGTCCACTGGTGAGCTGAAAGACATCAAAGAAAAAGGTGAGCCAACACAAGGAGCAGCAAGCACCAACAACTTTAAATCGTTTTAAAAATGCTAATTGTAATTAATGCTCCAAAACGCCACCTTTTACCTTCCGATTCCTTAATCTAGCGTCAAACATGTTGTTTAGCTTGTGGCAATTACTAAATTCAGGCAACGACCGGTAGAGATAATTACTGCAAAGTGATGCTAAAGTGCACCAAGTATGTCAGTGTCCACCCAAGTAGGCCAACAAGGAAGACATGTTGATGCAATCACTGTCAAATTAGACAGAATGCAAGCAGAGCACCTTCTTTTAACATGTATTTATGAAGACCATTAGAACACAATATTTAGTTCTAAGCCAGGTGAAAATCTATACAAGCTGTAAACGTTCCAACATCCACTGCAAACAGTAACGTGAGACAATAAAGAAGTCAAACACAGGTGCTCCGTCCAACAGGTCTCAACTTGCCTTGTAGCCAAGTGTTTTGTCTGCAACTTTAGGCCTTTATGAGCTTTCAAACGCGTGAGAAGTGCAGGAGTTTCTGTGGAAATTTTGTGTTACCCTTTTCCAAAATAGCTGCTCATCTATAGAATAGTTTGGGGGGGGTGGGAGGAGGTGCCTCTGTAAATTGCTCTACTATGCACACAACAGAACACAATGCAGAGAATGAATTGACAAAAAATAAATAAAAAACAAATCGCTCCATTTTCAAACTGGGGACAATAGAAGTAGCTTTGTTGTGAAAATGTATTCACAGAAGCAAGAAGCAGGACAGCAAAAATACAGTCAGCAGAAAAAAAAGATGAAGCTAGCAACTATTACAACTACAGACTTTGAATATCTGCTGCCTATTGACTGACGTGGTCCATTACTGCAACAATCTCAAGTAAACGTTATTCCTCTGTTTGCCACAAACATTCATATGCTTTTTCGATTAGCTTTTTTTTTTTTTATATTCACTTTGAACAATAAAATGAGCTTTGAGTAGCAGCCTACTGTGAGAAAACCGAGTAATCTGGCAAATCTAACTAATGCATGCTCTAGGAAAAGGAATAATCTGGCAAAATATGACTTGCAGTATCTACAGAACCATGGAGTCTAAATGTAATATGAAATCCAAAAATTATGACATCAGCATCAGGTCAGATTGCTCCCAACTTTAGTCAACACGCCAAACGTCAGCTCTACCAAGACATAACAGAAACAACACTCTTCTATATTCCTGAACAAACATCCAAAGTTAACTCTTTAATATTAGTGAGGTGTTAAAAAGCTGAAAGATATAACAATACTATTTAATTATCATGCCTTTATTGCTATGAACGTTGATCTCTTTATTTTAAATTGCTTCATAAATCAATAAATTAAACATAATTTTAAAGGAAATGATTATCAGAACACGAGAGAAGTCTGTGGTTCAATCAGGCTGAGTGAGCAAATAACACTATAAAAAAAAAAAAATCATTTAGAGCTTCTGTTCTCCCCCTTATGAGAATCCATGTCATCTGCTCTTGATAATGTTTAGCTGTATCGCACAAAAACAGCAACTTTCATGTAAATACATTTCCTAAAGAGAAATCGGCGAAAAATCTCTGAAGGCAGGTCAAAGCTTCACATAAAGTAGACATCAAAAAGCTGCGACGGCATTTAAAAATGCATTGGTGTATAAAATCCTTCACATCTTACCCCAGCATCTTGACCAGAGCAGGAATGCCTCCAGACTTGAAGATGGCGAGGAGCCCCTCACGGTGATGGGAAAGGTTGTGCAACGTGCCGGCGGAACAGCGAGCCGTCTCCACGTCGTTGGTGTTCTGCATGGCACGGACGACCGCTGAAACCATCTGCGGCGAGCGCATCAGGGCGTGACGCGACGCCTCCTTCTTTGACAACTGATGCACCATCACAGCAGCTTTGTTCACAACAACCTACAGGGCAAGAGTTTTGTTAAGGATGGTGACATTCTGAAAAGATGAATAATAAGTACTTTTGAGCAACTAAAAGTAATGGTTTGTTCACAGACCTGGTCCTCATCGTTGAGCAGTTTGGTGAGCTCGGGTATGGCCCGGGTGGCCAGCTCAGCATCGTCCTGATAGTTGATAAGGTTAACCACGGCATGCTTGAGCATCTGAGAGGGCTCCGCCAGACGCTGGACCGCCGTTGGATGGGCAGCGTCCAGCTGGGTGGGCGGGATCTGAATCCCCTCCTCTAGGGTCTCGGGGAACATAGCAGCTCGCACACGCTGGGCTCGGGTCATGGCGTAACCTTCAATGTCTGGGAAACAAATACAGAAAAATCATAATTACATTGTGAGTGTGGTCAAGGACATCTTTACCGAAATTCATCAGAATTTTTCTAGAGTTCAATCTATGCATTTACCAAATTGTTTTACGCTCGACTTACCTGCAGCCTCAGGAGTGAAGGGCTGGTTAAACTCCCAGTCATACAGAGATGGATCATCTTCCTCGGCATCAGGGTTCCCTTTGCCACTCAAAGATGGTGCTGTGGTGGTGACGCCAGACTGGATTCCTGAATCTAGATAGGACTGCTGCTGCCACTGGCTCACAGCAACCTTGCTGTCACCCATAGCCATGTCCAACTCCATCAGATCAGCTACACGAGCAGAAGACAGACAAAATGAGACACGAGACACCAGGAATTCTCAAATACAACGGACTGATCGGATTGCGGTGTTAACAATTGCCGAGTTTGTGCAAAAATACATATTTAGAAAATACCCAATGTCTTGTTCTAGTGCTACTGTAACCACCAGAGTAATTATGATGGTTCCTAGAGATCTTTAAAAGCAATATAAAAAAAACTTCAATAAGAAAACAGTGATCAAACTCCAGATTTTTCTTGACTTTTAAGAATCCTAAAATACAAAATGTTTTTACTACTCTGTTAGTTCACAACCGGGGTGGGCAATATAAACTTAAACCTTATTGCAATATGTTGTGCTACTTATCGTGATCACAAAAAAAAAAAAAAAAAAGTGTTTTCAACTTCTTTTTAGCATGAACAAAATGTCTCCCTTAAATTGAAAACCTGTTTTGGAAGAGGCTTCTTCAAGACTCCTGACATAATAAACTTCAAACAGTAATAGCACTTATTCAGACTTTCTCATTTATTGATATGCTCGTGAAACCAACAGTGAAGAAAATGGAAACAAAAATAACTCCAACAACAAAGACGGTTTAAGGAGCTTTCAAACGTCATTAATTGTAATTCCTCATTGTCACAGTAAATGAAAGTTCTTATGATAAGCAGTTTTGCAGGATAACAATAAATGTTACACTAAAATGGCCACCAGTATGACAATCTGTTAAATAGATGGGCAAACAGTACACATTAATGTCTGATTAATACAGCTCATGTAACTGACTGTATGTACAATCCTATGACTTCTGTGACGTCGAAAATATGGACGACTTTGAAGACTTTGACAATTAAAATGTACTCCTAACTGAAACCGCAGTAAAAAAGACCCAACATTCACAGTGAAACTCCAACCTTATTGGCCACTGCTGTAATTTGACGCAACATGCTCAACGCACGCTGCTGTGATTAAATATCAAGGTACCTCATTAATGAGGCAGGTCTGCACACAAATAACTGCAATGAGGCAACATACTACAAAGCAAAATAGTAACTAAAGAGACTTCAGCAAAGCAGGGGTGCATTTTTAACATTGAATTTTTTTTAATTTTCCTAAAAATCTACATTTTTTTAATGGACTGTTTAGCTATGATTTCTAGGCATTTAGAATAGAATGGCTTGTAAAAGAAAAAAAAATAGGCCTTGTGAATTTAAGGATGGAAAGGAAAGGATGTTGCTTGTGAATTTAAGGATGGAAAGGAAAGGATGTTGCAGAAAAACCAACAAACCTGTTGATGTGGCTACATGTCTTTGTGGAAATAAAGTGGGCAGCAGTAATCGGATCGCTTCGGACTGGTGTTAATACCAGGTGTGGATGGTTAGGCTTTGCTCTTTTATCCGAGTCAGCGCATGTTAATGCCAGGTCTGAACAGGGCCTGTTACTGTCTGTTCTCTGCAATAATCTAAGCAATGATAAAGATCCAAAAGGATTAAAGAATGTAAATGGCAAAACTTAAAACGGAATGAAAATTATTTAAAGCACGGAAATCATGTTTAACTCTGTGCCTTGTACCCTAAGGTAATGATAAAGAACAAGATGCTTGAAAAAAAAGAAAGTTACTGTTAAATGTGCTCCAACCAAAAGTCCAAAATTGACAAAGTGTTACTGTAACACCAATTAAGATACGTACAAATTGAGCCTGAGAAAGCGATGTGTATGTGTGTGTGTGTGTGTGTGTGTGGGGGGGGGGGGGGGGGGTTAGGGGACAAAATTGGAATAGAAGAAAAAAAAAAAAAGAGAATAAATAAGTTTGTGATACTCACACTGGGTAGCCATTGTTCTTGCCTGCCCTCAGCCCGCACAGCAAATATGTCTGGAAAAAAAAAAGGTAAAAGTAGCGCACGGAAAAGTAAGAAAACACAGCCTCAACTAAATGTCATATTTGTCGCAGCCTAATCAAATCGTGGTGTTTTTATTCCAAGTGTTGTAATAAACCACCGTCTGCCTTCCTTTTTTTCCCCCTTTTTTGCTCCGCTACCTTTTGCCAGGTTTTCACCGCTTGTTTGGCTAGTTAACGCAGATAGGACAGGAGAGGGGGGGGGGGACGCCGAGTCTCCACCTCAAACCGAGAGAGAGAGCGAAGCGGTGGGTATTTCCAGCACGAACACAATTCACTATTCAGCGGCATACAACATCAAAGGCATATTTCTCCCCCTCCCCCCTTACCACGGCCAAGTTCCGACCTCGAAGCTTGGGTTTCCAATGAGAGACACAACCCCCTCTACCCGCAATCACTTCTACGACTCCTCCTCTCTCGTGGAGGCTCAAACTGGAAGAATAACAAGCATACTAATCGACGCCGAGTGATAAACTGTCTGTTGCACCAATACAGTGATTTTTAATATAACGGGAGTGCTAACAAGAATTAGCCACCTAACGTGCGCAGCTATCCTCACCGTTAGTTAGCTAACTAGCTAGCTAACATAAACAATCAATGCTGAATGATTGAAACACCTAGCAACAAGCCTTTGTTCATGGGCGCAGCCGCTGTGACCCGTGGCCACCTTTGCTGAAGAATGTTATTTTAATTCACAGGAACCTTGACACGGGAGGAAAACCTCAAATGTTTAATTCAGATTTGATTAGCTTAGCCATCCGAGACGTACGAAAAAGTAGATCCAGGCGCCACCATAGAAAACCTGCTGTGCTGCTGCCAGCCGAATCAGAAAACCCCACCGGAGCCCCCCTCCTCGACCGACCAGAGATGATTTTCTTGGTTAAAGCATGGAACTGACACACCGAGCGATGTCTGCGCTAAACATGCGGCATTTACCAGAGTCGAAAGGCTCCTCCGTTGTTTCTGTTGGGCCCAATTTTCTCCTTTCTCTTGGCTGAAAATAGTAGAAGGACTGCTAGGTGAACCACCCGTCCTGGTCCAAACCACACCCGCTTGCTGCTCAGTCGAAGATGTTGCTTCCGCCAATGGAATCGAACATCAAGATGGCGAAGGGGGCAAAATCACGGTATTCTGCCGCGCTTCAAAAAGTAGAGCGTCTCCTCAAAATAAGTTTTTAGCGTACTGACGGTGATTTAAAATGATCTCTTAAAAGCTACACGGTTCCCCTATAAGGTCAATCTGCCTCTTTTAATCTAAAGTTTTTATGAAGTGTTTATTGCCTTTTCAGTTTAGAGATTTAAAAGTAGCAATGAGGACATTGGATCCTTGGTATGAAACAGTTTTGTTACCTTTCCTATATGTGGGTTTTTTATTACTCATGCAAATTACAACATATTAATAGTTATTTACGAGGAGCTTTTCTTTAAATGGCAAAATGTAGTTATTGTTTTGAGAAGAAAACGGTGTAACTTGTAAATAAATGAGTAGATTCCCTTGCTTGGATCTTCAAACCAGGTTCTTGTCAACTTTAACTTACTTAAGATGTAGTCTGCTGCCTACAGGATATGTGATGGTTTGTTTTTATTTCTATTTGTTATAGATGACATTGATATGTAACATTTAAAATAAACTCTTCTCTCCCATATGCTAGACTCGGCACACAAATGCCCACATGAGGCAACTGATTAAAGAAGCACACGAAGCAGCTGCCTAGTGCCCCAAACTAAAAGTGAGCATCCAAAACCTAAATTATCACGCAAGTCTGGTTCACAAATGCCATTTCTTTTCTCTCTTTCTTTTCAAAGTGAAAACAAAAACACCTGAGATGTCATATTTTGAAATTGTATATGTAAATCTATGTGGTCAGTTGCTGATATTAAAATACTTGTTTTTGAATAGATTAACATCTTACAAATAGGCAAGCAGTTCATACTCCTTTCTACATGGGACGACAAAATTAGTGCTTTTGTTAGACATAACTCATGAATGAAAAAAGAAGCTTTGTTTTGTTTTGCATTGTGGGAATTGCAGCAGCTGAATAATGGGAGCGCTGTGGTCGCATGTTGTTAATGAAGTCTTGCCTGTGCTGAGGCATTTTCAGCAACAAACTAGTTAAATTCTAACTGAAAACTCCAGTCGAATCAATAGACTAGCCCAGAAAGGGAACAGAACAGCTACAGCTGAAAGTAAAATAAACAAAAAAAAAGCAAGTACCATGCATGCACACCAATGACTGGCCATGTGTGCGACGCGTGCCACAGACCTCAAAAGGTGAAAGTCCAAGAAGGGTTATTGAGAAACACATTGTTCTAGCAGCAGGAAATGCACCAGGAAGCTATATGGTAGTGTGCGACGTGTCCACTGAAGGGGTGGAACGCTCAAGGAAAATACTTTACGGTGTGGACATTTCTTTCTCGTTTTTATGTTTTTGTTTCTTTTCAGGTTTTCGTTCAGATTTGTTTTCATATCCAGTAAGTTAGAGTACATGTTCCAGTGAGTCTCGGTTTTAAATCGTTTTTTTATTATTGAACTAGTATTTCTGTATGTAAAACTAAAAAAAAATGTGATAATTAACAGAAAGACTTGAAAACAGTCTGTGTGCGAATAATTTGTATGAGGCGTTTCTCATGGAGAATTGAGAGAAATAAATCAACCTTCACATAGCATTGTAATTTAGTGAATGAATCTGTATTTTGTATGTGAAAGTAGATAAAATCAGCCCTTTGGAATAAAGCTAAATGAAGCTTAACCACTGCCGAATTTACCTTGATACTTGGTAAGGAAAGAAATAACATTTTAGCAGCCTCATAGTTTGCTCATTACATAAAATAGATAACTGGGAACTGATGTAAATGCAACATCAAGGGCTTAAATGGCTTTTTACTGCTCATGCAAAAAAACAAAAAAAACAACTCAGAATAAAACACACCAATGAACCAACTTTTCACATGATGTAGCGCTGCTGCTACTGTGTGCTTAAAAACGGCCCTATCTTATCAAGGAATGTATTTCTCTAATCCGCCAATGGCTTGCTGTGTGGTCAAGCTGCCAATAGAGGATTCCTAAAGTCCTGAGACAGGGAGCTCTGGATCTTTTTTTTTTTTGTTGCCCTGCACAAACCATTGAATTTGATCAAAGTAATGAGCAAACCATAATTATCTCTCCCCCCCCACCTCACCCATTTATTCCAGTCTTAAGTCACACATTCGACTTTCGAGAGCACTTGAGGGTGTTCATCGGAGCACCGTTTTATTTCTAAATGATCTGTACAATTTAATTAGGTGTAAGTGATGTGAACATTTGACAGGGCTCGTGCACATTTATCGCCCCCTCAAAATCCCACTCTCCTCCAGACTCAAATTAGCAGAGGATAAATACAAAAAAAATAAAGTTAAATCAATTTTCTGCAGATATTTCTATTGAGGTGAGGGTGTGATGTGTAAGAATGGATAGAAAAGGGGTAGATGAGAGGGATGTGGATGAATGATCTTGAGGTTTCATGGATAGTTGGATTATAGATGCTTGCTAGACATAGGAATGGATGACTAAAGGGAGTAATGATGGGCAAAGACAGATAAAATGATGGGTAGATAGATTGATGAACAGATAAGGGGAACTTTTTAACACTGGAACAGTAAAATAAACTCCTAATATGGCGTTTCAGATCCAGAAATCATCTAAATCAAATCCTACGCTCTTCCAGACTGCGTAAGAATTCTGAACAAAAAAAAAAAAAAAAAAAGGAGATGAAAGGTAAATCCGAATAAATACACCTTTTTATTTGACTGATTGACATGTCTGATTATACAAACGCCAACACGGAGCTCTGAAATAACAGGACCAATCAGCGAAGACAATGACTGTACATTCTGGATGTGACCCCCTGACCCTCCCTCTGTTCCAACGCCCCCTCCTCCCTTTAAACCTTTGCCACCACCCACCCCGTAAGGAGCAACTATTAAACTTGCAAATGCTTTTATCTTCTGTACAAGTAAAGCTCAGCCACCCCCACCCCACTGCTTAGCACTCGTTCAGTTTGCTGCACCGCCTCTTGCTGTATGTGTTTGGTAGCAGCACCCCAGTGGGTCGTTTGGCCAGTTATAGGACAAGAAACCTTAGTGTTTGCGTATCAATGTTTATTTATTTATTTATTTTTGTATTTCTCAATTAAGTCTGGTAGTGTAACAGATGCAGCTGGTGTAATTGTAGTGTATGACAAATGGTAATGACGTTTCCCATTTGGTAGTGAACACCCCAAAAATCTCTCGTAAGAAACGGGTTCTGGTCGAAACTTTCCTAGTTATCCTCTATCTACCCACATTCTTATACTTTTATTCACACAATCACATATCCATACAAGCACGCACACACACACACACACACATACAAATACTGGTATGTTTTTCCCTTCATCTTAAAAAAAAAAAAAAGAAAAGAATTTGCATTTTTGTTTCTTTTTTTTTTGTCCCCCATCTGGTGCTTTTTGTACAGTAAACACACTGTCCCTCCTATTTTACCCTAAGTGCAGTCTCATCAACATGTGCCCTCAGCATTTATACTGTAAAAACACTAACTGTACCATCACAGTAAATTGGATGCATAAAACATCCTCACTTTCAGTCGATCCTTTTTCACCCTCTCAACTCCAACTGGACCCCGGCTTTCCCCACGGACACGTACTTGCATGTAACAGTGACACAACCTTGTCCTTGGTGTAACAGCTGAGAAGACAAAAAAAAACAAAAAAACAACAACAAAAAAAAACGAGGGGGGCAGGAACGAGGTGTGGGTGAGGGAAGGCGTAAGGGGGAAGAGATGGTGAGTTCTTCTCTTCGAGAAGAAAGCGATGAGAGCGACGGTATCTGTCCGCCCCATCCGACCCCCTTACCCCGCCCTCACTGCGTTCTTTATGAGGCTGAAGGTGGAGGAGGGAAGAAGGGAGGTGGATGGAGGTGCAGAGGAGGGAAAAGAAGAAGGAGAGCGGGGGGGGGTTGAAGTGCGTCGCTCTTCATGTGTCCTGGCCGTCGGTGGCGGCGGTGTCGTTGGCATTGGACAAGTCCAAGTCAGTTTCCCGGTTGGATATGCGGTCCAGCTCTGCCTGGACGTCGCTCAGTCCCAGCTTTGAACCTGAAGTTTAAAAAAAAAAAGAAAGAAAGTAAATCATTGTTACTACACCGCAGAGGAGTGAACACTGACGCAGTTTTTACTCACAATGCGATAAGCCGTGTTTCAAATGCACATGATTAAAATAAGAACTGGGTGAAACTAGGACAGCGGTAGTCTAGCTTAATTTGCCTCCTTAGCCCTAAAAAGATCTGATTATCATTCTGAATGGATGAGAAGAAGCACTACCGCAGTTGCAGTATTGTTAATTAGGCCGTTTTTCTCAGATTAATGCAAACATCTCGGAAGGCTGCTGCGCTTCCAGTGGTCTCATTGTGTCTGAACTCATTAGCAGAAGGAAAGAGCAGCTGCTGTTGCGTCGCTGTTGGAGAATAACAGCCAACACTGACAAGAATAATCCCAGAACGGTAACAGGAAATCAATAAAAAGCCACAGAGTGTTGCAAAGGAACTGGACATGATCAATTCCAGCCTGACTTATCTGACATATAGCGGCCAAGCAAGTGGGAGTATTTTACAGCCCTTTTCCACGTTTTGTCACACGTTTGCATTCAGATGGTTTGCTGGGCTTATGAGGTATCTATTTATCTTCACACATCTGAAAAATTTCAATTGGAAAAAATAGCTTAAACTCAATCAGATGTAATGGAGGGTGTCTGAACCGCAACTATAAGTAGATTTAGGTCTGAACTTTAACTGGGCCGTTCTAACACATGCATACAAACGCTCTAAAAAAAATGCGTCCATTGCAGTCTCCCTTTCACGGCTTAAAGACAAACACTTTCCACACAATTTTTTACAGTTTGGCAGACTTCCACATCCTAAACTGAAGAGAATACCAAGACCAACTACTATTAGCATTTTGTGTTTCACTGCATACAACAACTCAGCAGTCAAACACACAGCTAAAATATATCTGATGCCAAATGAGAAGACGTGATGAAGGTCAAGCTGAAAGCTTGACTGATCAAGAAAATCTTTAGAAAGAAGTAACAAAAAAAATGTCTTTGCAGACTCTGTAGTTATGGATTGGAGAATACCTAACCTTAACAAACAGCTAAATAAGTCTGATGCCATCTGATTTGTGGATGGGGGAGGTTTCAAGATAATTTATGCAACAGAAGAGGACATCTGGTTCTGATCAATGTCTGTCTCCAACAACAGCAGTGTAGTAGAGTCAACGATGTCTGCATTTGGGCTTTCAGCACATTCCATGCCGCTTGTTGCTCCTTCTCTGTGTTTTATTCTTAGTTAGAATCATGTGCATTTACTGATGCAGATGTTAGTGATTAGAAATAAAATCCAACATGCAGACAAGACAAAATAAAATAAATAAATAAATAAATAAATAAATAAGTAAGAACAAAATATTTTGGCAAGTGGAGAGGAGCAGGGTATGAGAAAGGGGAACATGCAACGACTGCGTATCATTCATGTCTTTTTGCCTTTATGCTGATGATGTCATTTGAAATAACTGGATCTGCTTTGTGGTAAAATCCAATTTGCAACTAAAAATGTAGTTATGCAAAAAAATAATCAAATATTTTGATTATTAGTTGTAATCTCATGATTTTCTTGGTTTAAATTCATTTTAGTAAGACAAGTTGATTGCCAAAAAAGGCATTTTTGACAAAAAAATATGTAGGTGATATAAATGTTCCTCTTATGACGCTTGGGACAGACATTCAGAAGAGGGAGGAGGGTTTGATTTAAAAACATAAAAAATAAAGGCGAGCAGCAGTAAATGAGAAATATCTTGCTCACACACACCTTAACGTGGCCAGCATCCTCTGACTAGTGCATACACACATTATAAATGGAGTGGAGAACAAGTGGGAAAGTACAGATAACAGACAGCAAATGGGAGCTGAAGTGATGAGGCGTGACTAAGGATGGAAATGTTTTTCCTCAAGCACAATTGTCTAACAAGTCACACTGTAATAAAAAAAAACAAAAAAAAAAAACAAGGAAAAGTGAGAGGCTTCGTGTTCTCACCTGACTTCCGTACAGTTCCTGGAGTGTTGTTACCGCCTGGTGTCCCGGGGCCGCCTGTCCCGGCTTTCTTTGTCAGTAGACTGTTGAAGAAATTGGCCAGCACACCCTCGCTTGTCTGACCTGCGGGTGTGAATAATTAAGGACAACATTTATGTAGCGCAAAAAAAAAAAAAAAGCAGACGCAAGGAGAGAGCAAGGAACAAAGACACCTGACTGTTCACACCTGACTGTGGCATGGCGTTGGCCACGTTGGCCGCTGCGGAGCGATTGCTTGTTCTCGGGGAACCTGTGGGCGCCCTGCTAGTGGTGTCCTATGGATCAAAATAACAAAAATTACACATATGGTCACTCAGGAGGATTCGCTTTACTGGAGCCAAAGGGTTTTGGGGAAAAAAATAAATAAATAAAAGAGCCACTCACCACTGGTCGCCCTGCTGTTACAGCGGGCTGTTTGGCAAGCAGCGTCTGCAAATTAGAGGACAATATGCACAGTCCCAACGATTAGCCCCTAATTAACATATCAAGACAGATTTAACTTCTGTGCGCCCCCAGCATGCTTTAGCAGAGTGGAAATGTTTCCTGACCTGCAGCTTTACCAGAAACACTTGGTCATCTTCTGCCTGAATCTCTTTTTCATGGACAATCTAGAGAAAAGAAAAGGGGAAAACATTACAACATGCAGCTTATTAGATCTGTTTGCACCTTACAATTTCCAAAAGTCCAATGCATTGAAATTTTTTTTTTGTTTGGTTTTTAGAGAAGATTAATGAACAAGCATCACTAAGAAGAGACATCAGGGGAAGAACTGTGGCAAAATTTAAAGCAGGGTTAGAAAACAAGTTCCAAGCCTTGAACTCGTCACCATTTAAAAATAAAAAAAGAGCAACACATCTGCACACCCAGGACACGGACGTCCACATAAACTCAGGCTGTGAAAGGAGAGCATCAGACAAAAAAACTCAGCCAAAGTAGCTGTGGAGTAGCTGCAGAGATCTACAACTCAAGTGGGAAGATCTGTTGACATGGAAGCAATTCGTTGGGTAATTTGCAAATGTGTTTTTTTTTTTTTTATGAAGAAGCAGCAAGAAGAAAGGCACTGGTAGAAGAAAACTCCAAGAAGTCCTTGCTTGAAGCCTCCGGGGTAAACATTTCCAAGATAACGTGGTTTCCGCAAAAAGTCTGGTCTGGAAAGCGAGGTGCAGGGTCATCCTCTAAACAGACAGCGAGAGCTGTGAAAGAATCTGTTCAGTCTGTTTTTTGTTTTTTTTATGTTAGAATGGCCTCAGTCAAAATCTAGTCCTAAATCTAATTAAAAACCCGCAGCAAAACTTCAAAAAAGATCTTCACAGATGCTCTGTCGAATCTTGAGCAACTTTTCTGAGAACTGGCAAATATGTTAGCCTTTAGAAGTGCGAAGCTGGTGAAGCGTTCCAAGACTCCCAGCTGTAATTACGGTCCAAGGCGCTCTACAAAGTATCGCGTCAGTCGAGCTAAATGCAAACAAACACCACTCTTCTCGGATTTTGATCTGTAAAAGTGTTGAAAAGAGATTATTTTCTTCCTGATATGTAATTTTGTGTTACTTTTGTGTTGGTCAGATATCACAAAAGTGATATCTTTTGTCACTGTAAACAACCCCATTAGGTTGTTTACAGTGCATTGGCTGTAAAAATGACGTGTGACGGAAGCCATGACGCTCTTTTGTGAGTTTGTACCTTTCTAACTGGCGGTTTGACTACTACGTCCTCGTAGCTGTCGTCTGATTTCAGCGTCTGGAAGTTCTCATGAAGTATAGCGATCTTTTTCTCGTTATCCCAACCTGACGGACTGGCAGAAGACAGATGGGGGGGGTTACAAACCAAACCAAAAGGCGATCCTGTCGTCCTCCGGGAGAGGAAGCGTACGAGCTTACATGAAAACGGCGTCTCTCTCCACCACCTGAGCCGGACAGTGGAAGGGAAAGCCGTAGAGTCTGTGAACAAGATACTTGTAAAGGATGTCCAGGTTCTTCATCTCCTTCACTGACGTGTAAAGCAAGGAGGCGCCATCTGAATGCACTGTCAAGGCTATTCCGAACAAAGCAATTTCAGCGTCACAGGGGCCTGAAAACCATGGCGACAAACATCTTAAAAAAAGAAAAGAAAAAGAAAACAGGCTTTCAGATGGACCGATTCGAGCTTTGGCCCATTGAAATACGCTCAGAAAGGAAAACAAATCCTGGACTTTTTTTTTCAAACAACCATTGAAAGCTTTTTTCTTCAAAAACAATAACAACAACAAAAAACCATGACAAGATAAAGCAAAGCAGAAGAACAAATTATCAGAAGCAGTGACAGATGATCTGTTCATAGCCAAATCCTTGCACACAGAAGGGCACAGGTTTTTTACCATCATATCACCGAAAAGAAAAAAAAGTAACTTCATGGGTAAACTGCTGAATGATCAGAAAGTATGTGTTGCAATGTATCAGTGCTAGTGCTGCATATTCTGCTGCAGCATCAAGGGTGCAGCATTGTGTTAGTTCAAGGATACACTGCAGACAGAAATGTCTGATGTGGGACTGGATGAAGTCCAAGTGTTCGTCTCTGTAGTCGTGCTCCTTCTCCAGTGTGCCGATAGCATCGCACTGAGGACAGATAAGCAGGTAGCAGAAATCAGTTTGAAGGTTTGCCAACACATGCAATAAATCAGCGTTTATCCACAGTGTACCTTAGAGTAAAAGTTTCATATAAAAGTCGTCTCAGAGATAAGATTACGTACACGCATTGGAGTCTCGAATGAAAAACAACTTTACTGATTTTTATGAAAAAATAAATAAAAATTGATCTGAGTTCACAGTTTGAATTTGTTGTGAATTTATGCTAATCCATAAAAAGGTTGGAATAATGAGTGCAGACTCTGCCATAATTTTGGCTAAACGTTTGACCAGTCTTATTAGAACTTTCTACACTGAAATTCATTGGTTTTCAAAAACTCAGCTGTTGGTCACAGCTGGAGCTGTTCCAGGAGGTTAATGGCAGCCTGCTATGTCTCTTTAAAAACCTTTAAAAAAAACTTTAAAAGTTTCTCAGTTGCAACCGTGTGACCAAAACGATAACCCTCAAATTTAAACGAGATAAATGCAGAGTTTGCTCAGGAACAAACTAAGAAAGCTGCTGGAACATCAGTGTCACCAATTATAGAAAAGCATCAAGACTAAGAGCGTACTGTGCTCCTACATGATAAAGCTACGTGCCTTCTAGACAAAATGTTTATTTAAAGAACAAAAAAAAAGTAACTATTTGGGAAATCTACCCCAAAAACTTTTCAATTGCACCTCAAAACAACAGCTAGATGGTTCATTGAACCCTACATCCAAAAAGCAACCACATTACATGATAGCCTGCATGTACAATTCTGAAAGTGTGTGGAGTAAAAACAATTCATAATAAATTAAAAGTGCACCCTTTACTTCTTTTAAAAACCTATTAACTTTATTGATTATAACACTCCACCCTAAAAAATAGAAGAGTTAAAATGCAGCACCTTCTGACCAAAACCGTACGTAAAGACACACTTTGGAAAGTTTGTACCTTTGTGCAAACCACCACCACCGGTATTCCTAGGTTGTGTGTGAGTGTGTTGTCCCCCAACGGCAGCAGCACGCCTTCCTCCTCGTCACTCCTCCTCTGTGGCGTGCCGTCGTCTCCGCTGCCCGGCTCTGTGTACTCCTGAAACTGTTTTACGACTAAAAACCATTAAAAAAAAAAAAAAAAGTAAGGTCAACATTTGAAACACGGGCACATTCTGAAACATTCTTTAGATAAAACTTCAAATAAGACATGCTTCTGTAAAGACCGCTCCCTTCACTCCCCCCAGTTGACTCACTTTTGTGTTCCAGCTCCCGCAGCTTTTCTGGAGCGACTCGGAGTTTGTCGATGTGTTCCCTAGCAACGGCAGCCCACTTCTGAAGAGAGTCCAGGGCGTTCCATGGCCGTGACATGTCAACTGTTATCAGCAGCAAAGTGTCTTCGATGGAGCCCACTGGGACAGCTACTCCCTGCAGGCCTTTGTGGTAGAGATCTCCGTCCAAGACCCACGCGTTGCATCGAGTGAAATCTAAACAAACACACAAACTAGGTCAATATTTAAAAACTTGTCTTGATACGCGGTACTATTGGTGTGATGGAGATAAAAAAAAAGAGAATCTGCAGTCTGGTTACCATCAATGTCATCATCGTGAACGCTGAAGTAGAGATATTCCAGGCCACGCCCTTTCATGTACTCCTCAATGCCTTGTAACTTTGCAACCAAGGTGGTCTTCCCCGAGCCCACCTCACCTAAATACAGGAAATAGGTGAATAACATGGATCCCATACAGACAATCAATCACACCATTTGATTCAAATTTACATTTCAATGTTTTTTTATTTTTTTTTATTTAAAAAAAACAATGCTTTAAGATTGAATAGTGGTCAAGTTAAAAAGTGACTGACCTCAACCAACATTTTGCAGCTGGTAAGGATGCAACTTTTAATGTGCATCCTTTTTTTCCACGTACTCTAGTGTGCTGTCAACTACTCCCAGTTAATTGTTAGAGAGAGGTGCTACAACTTTTAAGTGTCTATTAAATCTAACGTTTCATAGTATTCAGAAAGAGTATTTTTATATCCACGTGTAGTGTAGAATTTAACTAATGTCCTTAGTTTTGTTTATAAAATATATAAATACATTACTTTTTTAAGTTACAGCTATGCATTAGGGTACCAAAAGCAAGGGTAGCTTTGTCTAGAACAGAGGTCTCATTCTCTTGTGGCCCCCACCGTGATATGAAAGTATATTAGTGCGGCCCACAGGGTGAGCGGACATGAAGGAAGTTCCTGCCCGCTGTTTCTCGTCATGGCTGACATTCGGTGCCTGGCTAAGCTACACTGACTTCATGCTCACTACGCTTGTAACAATAGAGCGGCGGATGATGGACCAGTCCGGTACCAGTTGCCTTTTTTTTGCAGTCGCCATTCCGGTACTTTCTACCATTAACAAATGCCACGATCAAACGCAGAGAAAGTTCGACTGCTACCGGGCTGGGCTGCTCGTCAACCGCCGCGCTGTTGTGACAAGTAGAAAGCGGTAAAGACGTCACGCGTCGAGACGTTCTCCATACTTTGCTAGCTGTCTAAAAGACTTCTGTGAAACGTAGAACAAGAGCGACGCCAAGTGGAATAAACTTAGGGTGCGTTCACACTGCAGCCTGAAGTGACCCAATTCCGATTTTTTTTTTTTTTTTTGACGTAATGCGACCTGTATCTGATCTTTTCATGACGGTCTGAACATCACAGGTCGGATTCTTTTCGAATGCGACCCATATCCGATTCAAATGTGACCTACCGTCCAGGCCGCATTCATCCGAACTGAACAAATTCTGCGTCCTGATACGTGCAAGTGGGAAGAAAAACAACTATGACGGACTATAATGAGGATTAAGTTGTTAATATGCTGCTCCGGTCGGACAACAACTTCAAATATGTAAGCTAAGCTCCACCGTTAGCCTCCATGTTTACTTCCGCAAACACCGAACACTTCTTTTTATGGCGGTTGGCAGAACACTGAGAACGCTGACGCTATTGCGCCCTCTACTGCGCATGCGGGACACTTTCAGGTCGTTTGCCCGTTCAGACTGCAGAACACATACAGGTCGTATATGTGTGGCCATGTGAATGGCCAGGCAAAAAAAAAAAAAATCCGATTTGACAAAAAAATTGGAATTGGGTCACTTCAAGCTGTAGTGTGAACGTACCCTAAATTGTGTCGCACCCTCATCATGTCTTTGTCAAAGCCCAAGCCTGCAGTTCATGTATTGGAGAAATAATTAAATGTTGATGACATTTGAGGATATTTTTTAAATGGTTTTTTTTGTGGAATCCTTTATGCGGCCCAGCCTCACCCAGACTCTGCCTCCAGCGGCCCCCCAGGTAAATTGAGTTCGAGACCCCTGGTCTAGAATGAATATTGTTTTATATGTGTATAGTTCATGGGGATTTGACAATTTGGTGAAATGGATAGACACTGATGTTCAAATTTCATAATTAGAACTAAGGAGAGGAAGTTTTCAAATAAGCTTAAACATCACCCTACTTCGTTGAAACACAGCTGTAAATGTCTGCATGGAAACACCATCCATAACATTGCAACGTGTTTATAAGGTCAGCTCTGCACCCATTCTTGCTGTGTGTCATATTCATCTATACCAACAGGGGGACACGGTGTATTGCAGCTGAGCTTGCTGATGTTGTCATGGACAGCATAACAAGCAAATGGCCTCACACACAGCACTCCATACATAGGTAACCAAGTGGCTGATTAGCTGTAATGGATAGCATGCAGCGGATTATCTCAGGCGGATGTGTGTGTGCTGGGTGTTAATGTGCGCGGACATTAGCGAGGTCTGGGAGGCACCCTTTCTGCTTCAATCAAACTAAAAATACCAAACAGCCTCTGTGTATTTTGCACGTCATTTTTTTTTTTTAATTCACCCATTTCGTAGACTTATCGTTGCCTAGCAGCGACTAGCATCACTGGGAGCTAGAATGACTTGCAGGGTTTCTCTCATAATGTGATGTTGAACGACTGTGTCGGGAAAATACACCTGTCTCCGTCTCCCCAGCCGCAAAGCTTTGACACAAAAGCCCCATCACCAGAGGGAAGCTAGCTTAGCTACAGAGCAGGTATAAGTCAAGGGAACAGGATGAGGCGATCAGCAGCTACAGGGCTATCCGAGCTAGCGATGCCCATTGGCTAGCCAGGAGACTGCAGACTGATACCCACCCATGACCAGGACATTTTTCCCAGACGGTAGCTTTGATCTTGAATGGGTGGACACTTCACTCAGGATGGTGGACCTGCAGACAGAGCGGGGCCGTTAAAGACGCAGCCAAACGAGGCTTGTTTGTTCACTCATACATAAACAATAACTGGCAGCAGCGAGAGGCTAGCGCGAGCTGGTGCCGCTGTGTCACCACTGAGTCTGGTGCTGATGCTAGTTAGCATCGCTAGCATACTAGCTGTCAAACCATCCTTATCCCAACACTGTGACTCTACGCCGTGAAACCTCAAAACCTGTGCGCACTGAAAGAGTTTTAATTTCGCATCGCCCACCATAGGTTCTGCCCATCCTCCTCCTCTGGGTTGGAGCTCTCCAGTGTGCTCTTAGATCCAGCTGATGTGGAGGATAATAATGCACTCCTCCCTGAAGTCGCCATCTTCGCAGGGCTTGTAAACCTAACTGGACGCACGGTGTTATGTCGAAAAACGCACCCCCAGTCATTTGAGGTGCAATGGTTTGAAGGCAGGTTTTATTCCCCTTTTTCCAATTAAAAAAAAAGTCTTGTTAATGAAACTGGTGACTGGTTCTGGTATATAATATCAGTGACATTAAATCATTTTTCCAAAGAAAAAGAAAAGGTTGTATACTCTCAGCTGACAACATGCCCCACGATATATGTGTTATTATTTATTTATTTAAATTAAAAATACTTAGCTTTTCCATGAGAAATACTGTTAATAAAATTACTATTAGGTAAATCAATGACATCCTCCAGGTGGATGTGCTTTTTATTGCAGGGGTACATTATTCGGCGCAACACCTTGAAGTAAGCAGCAGTGGCAGCAGTGAGCTAACCCAGTTCGTTAGACAACACCGCACGCCGTGGCCGGGGCGTGGTCCACCCGCACAAAGCTCCAGCTCCGCTATAGACATCAGACAACGATGTCACATCAGGACTGAACCTTCTCGCAGAAAGATGGAGAAGACAGAGGATAAATGCAGGGTTTCATATCGAAAAATGCACCTGTGACAGCGTTTCTTTCTCAATATCTTCACAAAATCTGCACCAATAATAACAACCCTTTCAGATCTGAAAGAAAATTTGATTCAAGTATTGATTTGTAAAAGTTTGATTGAGAAAACAGCCGCATGTGTTGTCATTTGATCACGGAACAAAAGGTAGTCATATCTTTGTCTACCTTTTGTCTGCCAAAAGATAGTCAAGGATGTTTGCCAAATTAAAACTAGAGTCTCTATTGTATTTTTTCTTGGGATTTTATCTGATATAGACCAGATTTTAAAAAAAAAATCCCCTTGAGCTACTTTATTGTAGAATCACCTTTTATTGCTGAAACATGCTGTCACCCGTTTTCCAGGCACGTTTTCCCTTTTCCTATTTACTGGAAGGTCATCAGCTTATTACAGAACATTTGACAGAATAGTGAAGTATTTGCATCAGTGAGACATTTAAAAGAAAAAGCAGCAAGATGTATTAAACTGTAAGAATTTAAAACAATACAGTAAACATCTTGATAGACAAACTCTCCTTGAGAAAAAAAAATCACCAATGACTGCACAATATAGGGGACTTTAATGTTGTTGAATATGTTGGCCTTTTTTACCCTCCTCCTCCAAAAATTATCAGGTTAAATGCATTTTCAACTCAAATTCGTTTCAGATGAATTATCCCCCTAAATATGCTGCCTTCTAAATCACTGCCACTGATTTGTGAATGAAATGGCACCGGGCCTAAGCTTGTAAGGAGATAAAGCCATAATTCCATGTAGGATTTGGAGGCACTTCAAACAGAGGTTGTTGGCCACACTCCGTATTTCTTTGCAAAACGACATCATAAAAATAAATACATTCGTAATAAACGTGAGCCATTGAACTCCTTTAACTGTCGATTCAACATATTAGGTTGTCAATGCAATGTATAACATTTAATTTGGCAACAAGTCCTAGCTAAACCTTTTAAGAATTTGACTGAAGATAGGAGTGTTATTTGTAATGTACACTGGTAGAGAATAATCGTTACTTGCCTTAAGGGCAATTGCCCAGGACAGCATTAGAAATGGGGCACATGAATAATGGACAACCATTGATTGAAGAGAGCTTGTGGATTTTGAATTTACACAATAAAAGATGATTGTAGATTGAGATATGTGATTTACATGGACATTCTGTTACAAACGGTGGAACATGAAGAGATTTTACATTTCAGTTTCACTAATACAGACGCCGTTTAGGAACTTAGAATTCAGTTATGCAAACTCATTATGTAGATTCATTGCACCGTGTGTCACACCGTACATTCAAAGTGTTTATTTCTGCCACTGAGAGGACTGTGGCTTAAAGTTAATGACAATCAAAAACTCAGTTTCTCAGGATGAAAGTATTACATTAGAGAAACAAAAGCAAAATATACACAGGGAGGTTACGCTAAGGCCCACCCAATCAAAACTTAAAACGACAAGCAAATTAATAGACGGTTGAGTGGATGGGAAAAAAGTGCGTTAGAAAACGATGCACAGAGTTGGAATAACTCCAATCTTGAGAGGATTGTGTTACTAAAAGGACTGCATTCTTGCTTAATGGTATACAAAGTTCTCTACTCAGATGAAAGTGAACTCTGCATTTCATGTAGACTTGAAGAGGCTCTAAGCAGAGTCAAGAGGCGCAGACTCGAAGCTGCTTGAGCCCCAGTGCGAAGACTCCGCTGTCGGTGATGACTTAGGGAGCCATGTTATCTGCTGCCGCTGGTGTCTGCTGTGCTTGATCAAGTCCAAAGTCAGAGCATGTCATGCCTTCCTGCAGATTAGCAGGGGATGCCGATTTCATTTTCCAGCAGTACTTGGCATCTGCCCACACAGCTTTAAGTACCAATAGCAGCTTTAAGGACCATAACGTTGCGATGCTTATTTAACTCGCCTGACACAAAAACCCCATGGTGAAACCGTGGAAGATTGTCAAGAAGAAGATGCAGGTAACAATGCAGATGAGAGCTGCTATTAAAGTAACTTGGGCTTCCTTAACACCCCAGCAGGGCCACATGTTGATCATCTCCACTGGTGAGGAAATTCGTGCAATAGGGAATGCCTAACAAGTGTCCAGTGCTTGTTAGGCACTCCCTACGGTACACGGACTGTACATGGACTGTGGGTCCATCCGTCACATCACATGGGGATCCATTTAATTCAGCAGCTTTACTTTTAAACTGATTTACTGCAATGTATTAACGTTTTGGTGATGTCCAGATGCAACCGTAAAATATAGTTTCACAAATTATCAACCTAAGGTTTAAATCTTAAAAAAAAAAAAAAAAAGTTAAAAATAACTTAATTTATCTGAGCAATTAAATTAATTAAGTGGAGAAATTAACTTAAAAAATGATTATAAATTAACATGACAAAATGCATATAAATAAAATGTGTTCAAATGTCTAACTGGTTTAAGTCTAACGATGTGTTTTACAATAACATATTTGTAGTCAAATTAAGGAATAAAAACGTGGATATTTGTGCTGTTTCCATTTTTGAATTATCATGCAGATAATTCAGCCATGCGCATGGCTTCTGAGCACATTAAATTGATCTCAGGGGACGAATCTGCTGGGAACACTGTGAACTTCAGCTCCTAAGCGGTCTCAGGTGTGTGGTCAGTCCCTATTATGAAACCACTGAAGCGCATCGCAGCCAATCAAAGCTGAGCAGCAGAGAAGCAGTTTTTTTTTTTCTAATGGAGAAGCGTTCCTCAAGCAACCACTAGATGGCGTTAAAACACCGCGATCAGTGTCCGCCGCTCCCTCGGTATAGGGTGCGCTCCCTGCGGCCCCCGATGGAGCCAGCGGATTACAAACTCCTGTTAAGTGGCGCGCCATCCCCTCCTCTTCCACATCTTGCGCCCGGAGCAGAACCAGGCGTGCGGAGCGAATCCTCTCCGTCCTGGAAGCAGCGACTGTTCATCCCCGCTTCTCTATAGTCAGCGCCCCAAAAACTGCTCGAGCTCTGCAGTGCAAGGAGGGGGTAGAGGTGGGAGTGTGTGTGTGCGAATGTGAGTATAGGAGAGGGGGGGTGAGTTGAGGGGGAAACATAGCTACACAACAAGAGTGAGATGGGTCCGGAGGCGGTCAGGTATTCGTGATTGTTGAGTGAACGTGGGGGTGAAGTTCTTCTGCTCCGCTCGGATCTTTCCTCCAGGACCCTGAGGTGAGTTTCCCCTCTGCAATCTCTGGCAATAGACTGCTATTTGCTCTGGATAATTTAACAGTACTACATACCTGTAAAAAAAACAAAACACACCGCTTATGATGTAAACATGCTAATGAAGCAAGAGAAAGAAAAAAGATTTTTTTTAAAATATATAGTTTAGCATCTTTATTGAGTTTGTAGATAAATGAATTGCAGTGAAATTAAATAAATATATCTTTTTTGTTTTACTGAGAAACAAAAATATTAATTAATATAACACTTTCAGAAGAAAATATGTGCTCCATGAAGATCCACATTCTTCGCTTCACTTGTGTCATGCTCTGCTTCATCCTTCCCCAGTTACCTCTTTTCTTCTTTTCTCTCAGAATCAGTCTCACTAATCCCCTCTCTTCCTCCCAAACTCTCCACATTCATCCTCATATTTCAGCTCCAGTACCACTGAAAGTTCCCCGAAAAAGTTTCCCCTTTTTCACGTTCCTTTTCTCCATCTTTTGAGATTTTATGATTATGTCTGCTTTCCAGCAAATGCCACGTACCGTCTTTATAGGACAAGGTGCTTGTGAATGCAACCCCTCTATCTGTCTGATAATCAATATGTGGCCAAGCAATTATAGATGGTGTCACACACCTTCCTGCGACTGCAGTGTTGATGGCAATATCTGTCGGAGTGGCTGCTTCGCTTATATGTGAAGGTGAGCGGTCACACTCACACACCGGCATGTACACTCTGAGGCAAGGGTCAAGGCAGTGGAGCTGGTGATTGTCACAGTGTGCAGAGAAGAGGGCACTCAGGGCTCTAAACCCCAACTTCGCAACCGGTCGAGTTTTTATTTGAGAACTGCTTGCAAAAAAGGCTCACTCTGTTGAATCTGTTGCCTCTATGAAAATATTGCAGTCAAATGCAGAGCGTTATATTTAAAAAGTAGGAATCCGTTTTTTATTGCTTACCAGCAAATCCGACGAACTGTCTTCCTTGCATCTCGCCGTTGTGTCATATTTAGCGTAATGTAACATTTGAGATCGTCACCCTTTCACATGTGGAATACCGACGCAAACATTAGTCAACGTCTAGCCAAACCAGACGGTCACAAACTTTTTAACGTGTCAATGAATTCTATGCCATCAAGATTGTAACTAAGAGATGCAGTTCATAGGTTTACTGCTACAGGATCCACCAAAAAAATAAATAAAATTCACAAATCTAGTCGCAATGACCTTTTAATGGTACTCATTCTCATGCTGCATTATGCAGATGCTCTGTCTGCATCAACTAAAGAGTCACTTAGAGTGTTGAATGCTCAAAGTGGTAGACATGGCAGAGAAGTTGAGCTATTTTCTGAGAATTCATCTCAGAATAGTTTGGCCGTTTGGGGGCAGACTTATACTTTTTTATACTACAACATTAACTTTCACTCCAAGATGGCCAAACAATCATTAGACCTGAAAGACAGAAACAAAACAAGACAACGACGTTATGATTAATGCAAAAACTGGCCTTGCTATTGTTATGCATAATCGTACTTGAAGTGTGTTGATGATTACTCTGCTGAAAATATGCAAAAGTATATAAGCAAACATATATTAATATGTAAGTAAATGTAATATTAAGTTTTTTCACTTGGATATCTTAGAATCGGTCATGCTAAAGAAGGAATTCTTTTTTTTGTGTTTTCTTCACAATAATGTTTCTTTTCCTGTTTTGGCTTGTTGAGAACTGGAGACAATAACGAACAAATATCTAAGTATGTATAATAGTAATAATCATTATAATAATGGTTACATTGGTAAATGTATTGAATAGAAAAGTGACATTTCTACCATTTTTGTTGAAAATTATTAAAGCGGCAGTAGGTAACTCAGAAAATATGTTTTCACAGATAGGCTGTGAAAGAAAGAAAAAATCGAGCTGCTCTGCCTCCTTCCTGTGGTCCAACTGAGATCTGTAGAAATGCAATGATCCCAACCAAAAACAGCAACTCAGAGCCAAGAGGAGAGTCTTACCGATGTCAATCACACTTGTGTACGCTGCTCACACCCTTCCAATTGCTCTCTGCTCTGCAAAGCTAGTAAGCAATTGTCACAGATAAACAGTTTTCCTGCAATGGTAAGTTGTTTCTCTGCTGCAGCAAACCGGCAGTCACGAGCGGCGCGTACACAAGCCTGGTTGACAGTGCAGAGACCTTCATCCTTCTCTGATTGTGTTTTCTGACAGGAGTGCTGCATTTCTGCAGATGGCAATTGGTCCACGGGGAGGAAGGAGGCAAAGGAGTCTGACTTTTGCACAGATTATCTCTCATGTTACGACATGGTGACGGTTTTAATAAATACACTGCTCAAAAAAATAAAGGGAACACTTAAACACTTAAGTGAACACTTAAGTGTTCCCTTTATTTTTTTGAGCAGTATATATAAAAGCATAATTTTTATAGACGTTACCAACTGCAGCTTTAACACAGAGGCAGAATACATCTGAAGACTTGCTTCAAAGACATATTGAGTATTTACATTACATTTACTAGTCTTTTGTTTTAGGTTTGCAACTGAAGAGTCTGAATTTATAACCTGCTCCACAGAATCAATCAATACACTTGAAACCTGTATGTTGAGATTGAGGACTAAGAGATTAAGTGGAATTGAGATTCCACCGTTAACAATCATTTGTTAGATAGAGAATAGATAACTAGAACAATAAAACTTTGCTTTTTGCTTTTTACTTTAGTCACCTGTAACAAAATCTTTACTTTCCTGCTTTCAGCAGATGGTATTTTTTACCAGGCAATTTGAGCGTAACACACAGCTCTTCTGACTCTCGCCGTAATTGGCATAAATACTGGCAGGCTTTACCCTAAATGCCTGCATTACGCCTCCTTTAAATATGTGCAAATGGCGAAGTGCAAAGAGACAGTATTTGATTGACAGGGCCTTTCTATGAGCAACTCTCTCTTGTGTCCAGTTTCAGAATTAGGACACATAAACTCAGATTTGTAATAGTTGCTTATTTGTATTTTAGAAATGTTTTGAACAAAATGAAATTTCCTTAAAATATCATGCTGTTTATATATATATATATATATATATATATATATATATATATATATATATATATATATATATATATATATATATATATATATATATATATATATATATATATATATTTAACTTGCTCATCTTGTATTTGATCTTTCTGACGTTTCATTATTTTCTCTAACAATTACAGATTTTCCATGTGGTTGTTAAGTTTTCTCAAACATCCCTTCCCATTTCTTTCACTGCCCATGATCCAATTGTGTTTGGGTTTTTTCTTTTTTCTTTTTCTTTTTTGCACCATCAATGAGTAATACGGCACATAAATGTCAAAATTAAGCAGTTGACTAGAGTGTTTTTCGGAGCACTGACGGCAGTGTGAGATCCTATGATGAGGTGCAATGTGAAAATTAATTGTCACCTCCACCAGTGTGTAACGCATGTGACAGCTGATGCTTTGCTGGGCTGCAAGGACAGACTCTGCACCCAGAAGATGAATGTGGAAATCTTCCACATCTCCCTTCACTATCAGTGTCATCTGCTGTCAACCAGAACAGACAGGCATCTGCTTCTTCACACACACACATACACACACACACATTTCCACACTGAGGCTGAAATAGTGGAGCCACAACCAGTGAAACTTCTCTCCTTCACAGGTCGGCTGTATGTCACACACCTGCCATGTGGCTCTGTCCACGTCCGTTTGTCTGTACACAGCCTGTTCACTGTGCTTAGCTAAAAATACTCACACACACACAGTTAGGACATGAATTATGGAGGATGGAGAGAGAGAGAGAGGGAGAGACATTCAGGTCAGAGTCAGACCCAGTTCTAAGAGCTTCGTTCCCTCAGGATGGTACTACTAGACCGCAGCATTAAAATTCAGCTGGTATCATCTGGAGCACCGAACCTGTGTTCTTCCTTCAGCTTAGGTTAACCGTACCCAGGGTCAGAGAAGGGCTTAGGTTTTTACATTACAGACTGATAAATACATAACTGTATGTGTGACTCGAAAAGAAAACGGTTCAACGTTTTTTTTAGAAGTTACTTCTCTTGTCGTAAATTTCCCAAACGGTGAGGCTGCAGCGAGGGAACAGTTTGCCCGGATACATCTCAGTCGAGATGTTAAAAACAGGCCCATCAACACCTCTTCGGGCCACTGATTAACACGCTGTCATTTTTGCACCCGATTATGTGGCGCGTTCATTTATTTAACATAACTTGTTAATTTGCGAGCTTGAGAAGATCTGGTTTGCTAATTTTGCTTCTTCATAGCATAGCAGCGAGCCAGAACTGACTGAGCCGAGTTGTTTGTTTCCAGCTCCGGTCTTTATGCCTGTTAAAAATGAACAGCTCCCGCTCGCAGCTTCATGTTTATTACAGAGGGACGAAAGGAGGCAGAGTTGTGGCTGACTCTGAACTTGCAATGTTGCAAAGGGTTAACTTAATGAGTGAATTATTTGCTTTGATGAGAATAAGCAGCTGGAAAAAAAATGTCATAAGTATATATGCACTTTTTCAGCTGAGGCACACGGTAACTCTGGAGGAGCTCCATCAGTTTCATGCTCGGGTGGGAGAAACTGAAGACAGGACAGAATCATTCACTCTGGATTTGAATGACAAGAAGAAGAAAGTCCTTGGTGAAAGAAGGGGATGAGAAGTACTGTTAAAATGGTCAAAGCGAATGGGAGGTTGGATTTAGCTAAAAATATTTAAATATTCTAGTACTGAGTTAAATCCTGTTTTAAATGTGTGAAGCTAGTGGAGACATGACCCAAAAGTCTTGCAGTTGTAATTACAGTGCAAAGCTCTGACTAAAGGGGATGAATACAGATGCACAACTTTTCAGTGTTTTATCTGTGAAAAGATTATAAAACCAAATCTAATTTTTCTTGCGCTCCATGTTGATGCTCTACTTTGCATATCGTTTTTTGTAAAAAAATAAAGTTTGTGGCAACTCGCAAATCCTAAAGTTTTTAAAGGGAAATGATGCTATTTATTAATCCCATAGCCTTTAAAGCTGGTCTAAATTGCAGGTTTTGACAGGCGGAAAAGAGTATCCTTTATTTTTAGTCGCTATAACCCAGGAGGCCCCAGTTCCACTCCTATCCCACTCAGCACATTTTATGCTTTATTTCACCTTTTCTCAGTGTTTGGTTGGAATTAGTTGTTAAAAAATGCATACGGTAGGTTTAAAAAAAAAAAGTTTTGACCTACATTAGTAGATCTTTCTGGTACGAATGTTAGAAATCTCAGTTTCTTGAGCTCGCTGGGGCATCTGTTATGTTCCAGCTGAATCTAAGATACGAGAGAAATCTCACACCTAGATAAATGCGAACCCTTCCAAGATATCAGCAGCAATAAATAATTCCCACTACGTGTCAGCTTTTATTGCCTTATCATGAGAATGGGCTGTGAAGTCGGGCTGCTAGCATTCAAAGCAGGTGCTCCAAACATCGTGCCAACACGCTGAACTAATCCCTCAAAGCTCCTGCGCAGCTTCTTTTGAAGGCTGCAGACGGGGCTTTAGGATATGCGGGGAATTACCAGTGTACTTTTTTGTACAGCCATAAACACTGAAACAGGTGCAGCAACCCCACAGAAGGATGCGGAGCTGAATTTGCACACACCCACACAGTCCTGCGAGAAGGGCTTATTAAGCAGAATGTTTGAAAACACCTGTGTGGGCGGCTAGTAGATGTGATCCCTGTTAACCCATTAGACATTTGTCCTCATATATATTTATATATATATATCCCTTTACTGATAATTATGCCTTCATATCTTAACTATATCATAAGGAATGCTGTGGCATAATCCGATTTAAAGCTTCTGTTAGGCTTGATCATGATTAGTTGTATTCCAGCCACGTTTCACTGTAAAATGTGATGAGTTATTATCAATTCAGTCGACATGATATTAGAATAATGTCAGCGTTGCTGTGATTACATTCTTTAGAATGTTCTATTTAGGGGCAGGAAACGCTATGCAGTCTGTGGAAACCCGAGGAGGGACATATCTCTCGTGTACCGGAGACTCAGCGCCGCTCACAGCGCGTTTGTTTGTGTGTGTGTGAGTGTGTTAGTGCGTATTTGCAATCATCAGCGTTCCGATAGACTTAAACTTATGTGTTGCATTCGGGATGCGCGAATGCGTGTGTGTTTGTTGCATTTGTTACACATGTTTTTTTTGTGTGCATTCGAGCACCGTGCCCGAAACTGAGTAGCTTCAGAGTCCTGACCTTGTCCTGACAGTTCGAGCTGTTTGCTTAGTCAGATTCTCTGCATCTGCTTTTTTTCCCAGACAGACGACAGCTCAGATGTACTGCAGCATCCATCCATCCATCCATCCATCCATCCATCCATCCATCCATCCATCCATCCATCCATCCATCCATCCATCCATCCATCCATCCATCCATCCATCCATCCATCCATCCATCCATCCATCCATCCATCCATCCATCCATCCATCCATCCATCCATCCATCCATCCACCCACCCATCCATCCATCCATCCATCCATCCATCCATCCATCCATGACACATAACAACATAAAGCTAGACATAGTAAACACCTCTGGTTAAATAAAGCAAATATGTGATATTTAGCCTCACGTTCAAAACATATGTTGAAAAACCAATAAAGCATACAGCCCTGAACATGCCGTCCCAAAGTAAACCATGTGTATGGATCATGCTGAGGCTGGGAGGGTGCGATGTAGAGCCATGGCTGTCTTTGCGTTTTTAGTTTTTGGAACCCAGTTGGGCTAAAAACATACGTTACACCTCCTATGTAGGGCTAAAGTTTGTCTCAGATGGATATTAACAAGATAGGTTCAATATGGCAAACAGATTTTTTTTTTACAAATAGTTGTCTTGACAGCATTATATCGAGAGGCAGTTTTTATTTATCTATATATTTTTTTTGAAAAAGAAAAATAGACAAATAAATTAATCTTAAGATTTGCAGAGCTGATAGAAATAATAATAAAAAAAGATTGTTCCTTTCCCTTATAATTCACAACACTGCAGTATTTTGTGATGGTCAGTAAAATAAAGTGAAGTATCTATCTATCTATCTATCTATCTATCTATCTATCTATCTATCTATCTATCTATCTATCTATCTATCTATCTATCTATCTATCTATCTATCTATCTATCTATCTATCTATCTATCTATCTATCTATCTATCTATCTATCTATCTATCTATCTATCTATCTATCTATCTATCTATCTATCTATCTATCTATCTATCTATCTATCTATCTATCTATGATGTATAAACGAGCTCTCCTTTTTTCTCTCTTTCCGTTCAGTGTGTGATTGCACGACCATCATGAGTAATATCTATGAGTCTGCAGAGGCCACGCTGGGCTTCATCAGCTCCCCATGCCTGACCAAAGTGGAGCTGAGAGTAGCCTGCCGGGGGATCTCGGACCGCGACGCCCTCTCCAAGCCCGACCCGTGCGTGGTGCTGAAAATGCAGTCACACGGCCAGTGGTTTGAGGTACGATGGAAACGGGGAGAGGGTAATGAGAGAGATGCCGCGCTCCACGCAAATGAGTCTCCAGTTGCGAAAGGCTATTTCACACTCGGAAAATGAAGGTTTAATGGTGAGACCAGGAGTGAATCAGGAGTTTGTCATTCTTAAGTGTTCTTTTACATGACACCTATTCAGCCGTTATGAAGCATTCTGAATATTAAGCGAAGTGGCAGTGACTCTGAACGTTTCAAGGTGCAATCTGGCTTGTCAAAGCGACTTCTAATGTTGCTCCTCTATGGATTACAATGAATGTCACCGGCATAATGGAGTAATTTGTAATATTTGATTAAAGACAATGGATATATTTTGACACTTCTTTGTAATAATACTGACTTTTAATGTTATTACAAGGTATTAAGTCTTTTAAGTAAAAAAAAAAAAAGCAGTTGTGCATTGGAGGAAATGGGATCTAAACTAATTCTAAAGATAACATTTAGCTAATAAAAAATAATAACATGAAATCACTGTTATGTAAACATCAGGATGTTTCATTTTGGTGTATCATTGTTTAGTAGTTTATTTTTGTTTAGTTTATTGATTTTATTCACTTTAATGTCAAATGAATCTTTCCCAGGCACTTTGATGATTTTCCCACATCACTATTAGTATTTGAACAACTGTTAGTCCGTCTCTTGTTAAAAACAGATTTTTCATCCCTCAAAAGTGAGTTTTTATGTCAAAGAAAGTGTCAGCGTGATCTAAATGAAAAGTCCCGATGTCCTTTTTGATGAACAAGACAGTCAAATCGCTTTGTCATGTTTTCATTATGATTGTTTACTCTATTGATGCTTTCCATGCAAAAAAAAAAGTCAGACCCTGGTGACTTTATCTGACAATGCTCAAGACAGTACTATGTGCCATTTCAAATCTACTCCTCTCACAAAACACACTAATAGATGACATATTACTCTATCTATTGAGATTAAAATGATTTGTGTTTTGTTGGAAGGAATGAGAAAATGCCACTTTGATGAGCACAAATGATTAACTGTGTGGATGTCTTGTACCTCATTTTTGGTGCAAATTCTGTTATTTTGCAGAGGCAGAATTGACATGAAAACACCAATTGAATGGTGTTTTGGTGAAGTGCTGAAATATGTCATAGAGCTAACTGGTTAAAATAATTGATAGCAAAATTTCTTTTGAGTGCCACTAGAGGCGGCCTAAGTACCACTACGGGTATTGGGCTGCCTGGGATGATCCAAGCACTCCGCTGAAAGTAATGTTTGGTGAAATTATGGCACTAAATTCCAAAATTCAAGTTGCTATTTCAGACTGAGTGTGTTGTGTTGTTTTCCTTTTAGCTTGCATGAGCCACGTGTCCTAATTATCACCCAGCTCAACTGGACTCCCAACCTTTGCTACAAGCAGAGTCTAAATTGTGTTTATCTAGCAAATGCCCTTTTAACAGATGCCATGTATTCATTTATTTTTTTTTTTGTTGGTAATGAAAGCAATCAGACCCTCAAACCCACATTTTCAGCTTTATTGGCCTCGTTCGGAGCTAAAGAGGTCCCAAATAAATGGAGGAAACATCTTCTCTGTGTAGTAGGTTGTTTTGGCTATGAAAATGGATAACTGGTGCTGCTTTAAAGTGTTCCACTCCATTTCCAATTATCAGTGAGGCACACGCGCTTTCTCGGCCCTTTCTAATGGACTAGACAAAAGACTATCTGAGCATAATTAAAAATCCAACATTAGGAGAAAGATAAATCCTAATGGATTTTTAGAATAAGCAAATTTTCATTCGTTTTGAGTTAAACAGGCCACAGATTGAGACACGTTCTTTGTCTTTTCTTTTCAATGAACGGAGCAGACGCGAGTCGGTGTCAGTAATACAGAATATAATTGAAAAAATTCATTATTTTCAACGATTCCGTTCAAAAAGTGAAATTTATACAAGTTCGTTACACAGAGTGACATTTTTTTTTCACATTTTAATAGTTTTATTATTATGATATCTAATATAGAAATAATATGTTATGTCTTACACCAAGCTGAGGAAAGCTGCTGACTTGCTCACCAAACACCACTCCGCTGAAAGTAATGTTTGAGGGTCAGTGTAAAAGGACAGCTGTATCCAAACGTGTTAATGTAAAGTTGGGTGGAAGGAAAAACTGACCGAAAAGGTTGCCTGGGTAACAAGAATTGGAGAGGCTATGGGAGATTCATACGATATGGATTAAAGCTAAAGTCAGTGCTCAAAGAGCCATCACACACAGTCTCATCAGGGACATGAACTACAGCTGTCACATTATTTTTGTGCCACTCCTGAGCTAGAGACATTAGATGCATCTAAGCTGAGCTAAAGGACTGGGTTGTTGCTCAGTGTTACATAATCCCCTTTTCAGATGAAAGTAATTCCCAATGATCTTCTAATTAAGTGAGACATCTTTGCAATTTGTCACTTGTAAATATCCATTGCATTTTTTTCTTTTTTTTGTGTGTCAAATTCTTGTTCTACTTAGAGGGGCTGGGGGTCTAGCAGACGTGTGTGAACACACAAACTCAAGCGTGACACAAAAAGTCTGAAAAACTTCCTCTCTCAAACTCGCACAGACTCACAAAAAGCAGTGCTTTTTCCACAGGGGCCCAAGATCAAGTGCTCAAAAAAGTAGTGCAGTGTTAGGCAACTGTATCTCAGGGGAGTCCAGAAAAAGCTACTTTGTGCAGCATAGTAGTGTCTGTGTATTTATTCATATGGAAAAAAGGGAGAGAGAATTCATGTGTGTGTGTGTGTGTGTGTGTGTGTGTGTGTGTGTGTGTGTGTGTGTGTGTGTGTGTGTGTGCGTGTGCGTGTGCGTGTGCGTGTGTGTGTGTGTGTGTGTGTGTGTGTGTGTGTGTGTGTGTGTGTGTGTGTGTGTGTGTGTGTGTGTGTGTGCGTGTGTGTGTTTGTGTGTGGATCTGAGAGTGGACAATCTCTGCCGATCAGAATTACTTCCTTAATTGGATTGTTGTTGGGAAGCAGCTGGGTGTGTTTGTGCATATTTAATGTGTTAAAGGCTCTTTTTTTTGCTTCAATGAGTTGCCAACTCATTGAGGTGAGGTTAAAAAAATGGGCAACATCTGGTGTATGTTCTGTTATATTCCACTTTTTCTTGTTTGTTTTTTGTGTGCTTGTGTGTGAGTAACAGGGTTATCAGCAATAAAAAATAAAATAAAAAAAAGGAGGAAAAAAAGCGGGCGTTCGTTTCTGCCAGCGTTCTCGAGCTTTTTGTTGTCAGCGCTGTGACGGACTTTAATTTGGCACTCTGATCCTTTCTGTGTCAGGCAGTTAGAGAGAAGAAAATCTAGAGATCAATGCTGCAGCTCCAGTCGGATTTCTGTGTAGTCAAACAGCTAGTGGGATTTTTCTAAAGCATCAAGAAAAATCAATGTTTGCAGTCCTCAAGTTGATAAGTGTAAACAATGTGGTAATGGCTATTTGTGGTAATTGCTGCGGAGCTGGAAAGTCTCGCAAAGCTCACAATCGATGGCGAGTTGCAGTGCGCTGGATGCTCAGTGAGAGTTTCATACTTCAGCACGCGTGAATATAAAGAGGTCTATTTAAAGTGGCTCGGGCAATAATGGTGATGGAGCCACCGCCTTTTTCCACCATGGGGGACGGCGTGTTTGGGGAGATGTGCGTTATCTGTTCTGCATAGCGTTTCGCATTAAGCCAATTTGTTTATGTGTGCTGTTGCCCCTACGTGTCCCGAGGCATAATTTAAACAGAACTAACTTCAATTTGTATTAAAATGAGTATTAAAAGTTTGATATTTGAGTGAAGATAATTATATCAGAATGCTGAAGATCTCATTGCTTTTTTTATGGATATTTTATCAAAATAATACAAAACTATTTACATAACTATAGTTGAATTTAACCCAGTTGACAGAACAAGCCAGTTTGTTAAAATTGGATCAGAGTAGAACTCATTTAAAGGAAATATTGTTTGTATTTTTGTTTTTCTCGCAAGAGTTTTTAAGCTTTCCTAAACATGATCAGTATTTGCTTAGTCAAGACTCTCACCCGTTTGTCACTTTTCAAGGTTATTATGCTCATTAGAACATGTTTTACTTTATTTTAATTTTGCCAGATTTACTGATGCATATCATGTGTTTAACCACACACGTGTGCGTGTGTGCGTGTGTGCGTGTGTATGTGTGTTCGCAGGTGGACCGCACCGAAGTGATCCGCAGCAGCAGCAGCCCTGTCTTCTCTAAGATCTTCCTGGTAGATTACTACTTCGAGGAGGTCCAGAGGCTTCGATTCGAGCTGCACGACATCAGCTCTGGAAACAACGGCCTCCGAGACGCGGACTTCCTGGGAGCCATGGAGTGCACATTGGGACAGGTCAGTCTGCCTTCTGATTGGACAGCAAAGAGGAAGCTTGCCCCTATTCTCTTCCCACTCTGTACATTCTTGTCCCAACTTAATGCCGTTTTGCACCCTTTATAAACCCACTGTGTCTGCGTGCTTACCTGTCTTTGTTAGTACAGATTTGAATAAATTGTGTCAATAAATAATCGTAAAATGCTTAAATATCACTTGACATGAAGCCAAATGGTATTGACAATCCTTAATTTTGACCTCATTTAGACTTGAAACCACATTGAGTTCAGTTCACAAAACAATCTGTGATGACAAAGTGCAGACATGTTTTTAGACATTTTTGTATGGAACACACTTGTCTTTTTAAGGTTGGGTAGCTGACAGTGGATGTCAGAGCATAAACCAAGGAGAAAAAAAAAAAGACTGAGTTAAATGTCCCAAAATGTCTGGAGATCTCTCTTAATTGGACATTGAAGAAATTTAGAACTACGTAGACCTTCCTCAGACACGGCAGCTCAACCTAGCTGAGTAATTGTGGGAAGAAGGACCCCGGGCAAAGAGGTAACCAAGAATCTATGTCTTACTGACGGGAAAGCTGCACTGCTCTCTTGCGAATTTAGAAGAACCATCCACCAGATCCAACAGTCCTAATGCAATGCATCAATAGGACAGACCTCACTCATCTTATCAGCCACATAACAAGATTTTTCTCCTGTACTCCAAGCATTTTGTCAGAAAAAAAATGGGAACTCCTCATTCCTTGCTGACACCATCCCCACTGTCAGACATAATCCGGGGATGTTTTAGCAGGAACTGTCCTTAGAAGTCGAGTTGGTAGCAGCAAATTAGAAAGAAAGTCTTCTGGAAAACCTTCAGCAAGTGCTCTGTCTGCACCTCAGACTGACTGCATGGCATTGCTAGAGTACCTCTCTGAAAAGACTTAACTGTGGCTTTCTACCTATGCTACCCATCCAATATTAATAAGCTTACAACGATCTGCAGAAAACTGATCTTTGTCAAAACAATTCCCTGAATAAAATCTCCCAAGCTTAGAGAGACATGCCTAACAAAACTTAAAGCTGTGAAAGGTGCTTTATTAAAATATCAAGCCATAAGTGTAATAACTTATGCAGCTGTTAAATGTTTGTATTACTTTATTTACAAAATGTCTGAAAACAAACAAAAAAACTTGTCAGCAGAACTATGCTTATGACTTTAGAATAATTTTGTAACTGCAAAAGGTAAAAAAAAAAAAAGAGAAAGAAATACTTTGAATATTTTTGGACACGGTTCAATTTCATTTAACACTGTATATTTTCTTTCTTAAGATGTCAATCCCTATTTGTCCGGGGTTAAATTCATTCTCATGAACACGACATGTCCTTTAAAACACTGACCACAGTTATCATGCAGCCTGAATGTAGAACACGGTGTTAGGTAGGTCGCCTCCATAGGAGAACTGGGGCGTGTAAGAGATGTTTATGACTCACATCTGAACATACTCTACAGTGAGCTCACCCGATGAGTAGATGAGTTTCTCTGCTTTTTAAATGTGCTTGAAACCTGCTACATTTGGGTAGAGGAGCCACCTTTGGGTGTGCTAGTTTGGACGATCTCCACGCCAGAGCTGCTTGAAAGCAAAGGTGCTTAAGATAACATGTAAAGGTCTCTGCCGGTCAGCACTTTTGCAGATGGATAATACGCGCTTTGTGTAGCCGGGTTTAAGTGTTGAACACTTTTTGGTTCAGCTACTAGCAGCATCTTGCATTCACACTTTCGTCGTCCTCCGTGGTGTTTCTATTTACATAAGGCTTTAAAAAGCTCTTCCAGACTGTTTTCGGCACATTTATATGTGCATATGCTAATACATGTAGCCTCACCCGCTGATAGCTGCAATCAATATTTAAAGATTCTCTTCATTTACTCCAATCACTCAGCATCCGGGGCCATTTAAAGAGAAAACGTTTATTGCTTCGATGCTCATTAAGACGATGAGTTGGTTGATTTTTTTTCTTCCCCCTCAGAGAGTAGCCCCCTGGTGACATATTGAATGTAAGGAAATGGCAAGAGCAGCATCTCAAACATCCGGTTGGCGCCGCGGAAGAGTGAAATATGTTTGCTATTACTTTTTCAGGTCAGAGATGTTATCAGCAGCATAAGGCTGGTGGATTTACAATTGTTGGTAGACATAAGATAACAGCTTCAGAAGAGGAGGGGAAAGATTTTTAATGCCAGAGAGGTGCAGCTTAATAGAATGACACTGTGCCAATTATTATTTTTTTACGTGTAATATCCCACTGTTTATCCAGGGTTTTGTTAAGAATATGACAGCCTTGTTTCTGTTTAATACGAATCAATAAACGTGTGCGGAGGAAGTAGTTGATGTGTTCATAAAACGAGAGACACCAGAAAGTTTTCTGCCAAGATTATGTAAGGGTTCAATACTGTAATTTATCGTGCTGACTGTATGAAAGCTGCAATTATCAGGGCAGCAATTGGTAGTCTGCTAAGGAGAGACGCAGTTCACTGTAGACGAAATTGCTGCATGAACTTGGCTCTAAAAGCCATTATCAGGGAGCAGAGTTTGTTGTTGCTGCCGAAAAATTTGTAAGAGGTGGAAGGAGTTGATGTGGGAAACCAATCAGCGGTGTGCCACCAACTTTACATGCCCAGTGTTCATATCAGATAAACTTTTTTTGTCTTGTTACAAGCACAAGTATTTAGCTTTTTTTTTTTTGTTTGTTTTATTGCGTAATTATGAGGTGGAATGAAAACAGTTTTATGTTGTAGGAAATTCAGTCCCCCTTTATTCTTTAAAATGAGAAAACCTTGCCTTGTTTTTTTTCAGTGTTACCCTTATGATAAGCCGCCACACTTGTCTGTCACACAATAAAATATGTTAACAAAATGTGTAAAGGTTAAACAAGTTTGAATACTTTTAGAAGACAAAGCAAGTGCAACATGTCTATGTTAAATTAGTTCCTCTACTTCAAACTAGCTGGCAGAAAACACAAGTATAACATCTGATAAAAAATTTAGTCACTTTTTGTTTTTGCAGTTATATAATTGTTGCATTAAATATGAATGAATGTGTTTTTTTTGTTTTTGTTTTTACATGAAACATACCAAAAAACAAAAGGCTTTTGGTCTTTTGATCTTCATGCATTTCATCCGTTTGTGTGCTCGTTTCAGATCGTCTCTCAGAGGAAACTGACCAAAGCTCTGCTCAAACAGGGAAACACCGCTGGAAAGTCTTCAATAATGGTACGACGCCCCTTCCAGAAAGCCGGCCCCACCTCAGTTCAACACACGCAGAACGCGCGCGCAACGCCAAGCGCACGCTCACAAGCTCTGGAGATAATTAATTTGATGATGTTTCCCTCTCGCTCTGCACCGTTCCTCATTTCCATCTCATTTCCTCTCACCTCCTTCTTACGCCTCTGTGTCCATCTCCCCCTCTGCTACCCTAATTCCACCCCTCCACTTACCCCCCCACTTCATCTGTATAGGTGACAGCAGAGGAGTTGTCAGGAAACGACGATTACGTTGAACTCTCTTTCAGCGCTCGGAAGCTAGACGACAAGGTTTGTCCAGCTGCTTGTTTTTGAAGTTTAGGAATGTGAGCTTTATATGTGTGTGTGTGTGTGTGTGTGTGTGTGTGTGTGTGTGTGTGTGTGTGTGTGTGTGTGTGTGTGTGTGTGTGTGTGTGTGTGTATGTAGGTGGAAGCCAGTGAGATTTGATGATGAAATAACTCATGCAAAACACATGGGTACAATCTGGGCTCATGAAAGAAGACCTGCGGAGATAGGTGGGCACCTCCCTGGTACAATAACCCTCTTTTATCTAGACAACCCAATCAGAGACACACACACACAGAGTACTAGATTAATTTTTGGCCTCCCTTAACACACACGCGCCCTCACCCACAGCCACGGATGACTAATCCAAACGAGTTGTGCCCAAGAGGAATGATGGAGTATAAACGAGGGCGGGGTGCATAAATCGGAGAGGACAGAGGAGAGAGAGATGGCTGGTTGAAGCAACAAAAAGAAAGCCAGAGACAGAAGGTGAAATGATGGCTCTGGTAGTCGCATGAATGATTTATGTTTATGATCAAAGTGTGTGTTTTCTTTCTTCTTCTCTGTCAAGGATTTCTTCAGCAAGTCAGACCCTTTTCTGGAGATCTTTAGAGTAAACGACGATGGGACTGAGTCGCTTGTACACCGGACCGAGGTAAGTGCAGTGTATTCACACACGTTCGGCACGCACGGTGTCCACCGAAGCATCCTGAACTTTTTTTTACATTTTTTTACACTCAATCAGTAAAAAGACTAAATGCAACCAAGAGCCCTTTTGGTAACTGTAGAACCTGCTGAGATACACAACTTGGATGGGAGAAGCTGTTGCAATTTGGCCTTAATGGAACTGTAAGAAGAAAACCTTTGTTAAACGAAAGCCACAAGAAGCCTTGTTTACTGTGAGCCTTGCAGGGAACATAGCAAACGTGCGTCTCGTCTGTAACCATCCCTGCAGCATATGTGCAAGGAAGTTGGTTGGAGTAACTATGCAGATGGATGAAGCTAAATACAGGACAGTCCATGAAGAAAAGCTGTTAGAACATGCAAACCAGATTCACCTTTCATCGGGACAACGGCTCTTTAGCCAGAGTTACAGTAGGCGATAGATCAAAGCATGACAAAATGTAAAAAAAAAAAATTTTTTTAAATCAAATTAAAAAAAACGTCTAGTTTCTCACATTTTGTGGTCAACTGTTACAGAGCTCTTCTGAAAGTTGTTTTGTTTTCCTCTACAGACAGTGATGAACAACCTGAGCCCAGTCTGGAAATCATTTAAAGTTTCATTGAACACTCTCTGCAGCGGAGACCATGACAGGGAGCTAAAGGTGAGTTTGAAAGTCCCACTGTGTGAGAAGAGAGAAAATAATAGGAGCCAGTTAGTCTCAAATACAATCTGGGCAGAGCTGGTTTCATAATGTAACTTGACACACAGCTTTCTTATAGGCCACATAAGCACATCAACACCTGCTGAAGTTTCTTTTTAACATGATTCTCTACATAAATGTTTTCTTAGTTCTCGAGAGACCATCTGCATTAAGTAACACGTACAAGTTTGTGCTCCCATAGAAAGGGTGCAGACCTTAATTAGATATTTTTGGCTATGACTTGTTCAAGAAATATAAAAGTCAAAGCTAAATAAACACACTTGCTCCTAATAGCCTGTGCCGACAATCAGCAAGTTATTTATTCTCCCTGAAATCAGGAAACTATGCAAGTTGATTGCAGATAAATGTGACAAAGACTATTTAAGGCTGTTGTTTTCTGAGTATGTAAAATGATCAACAAGTTCCAATCAACAGAAATACAGGAGGTCAAAGGTTAAAACTGAATTAATTTGTTGTCATTGTTGATTGTCATTGTTGATTTTAAATTGAGAACAAAATTCTCAACAAAATTCGCTTTTCCCCTATATTTTTATTAAATAAAATCAGTAGCAGTCATGATGCTCTCCTTATTAAATTGATTATGTCAGCACAAAGTCTTTTAAAACTAGGCTGTTTCCAGCTTATTTACATCTTTTTAAATTTCTGTCTTGTCTTGCTTCGCCTGGGCTATATTTTGCCAAGGTAGAACTCAAAAATAAGTCTGCGCTCATTCATTTATTTTCCCATTTTAATTATCAGAAAACAGAAAATCAATATTTTCACTTAAGTGAAAATTGATATTTTGCAGGAAACATCAATGTCAGCTCCAGTTTAAACACATCACCACAAAAGACAAAAATCTTTGCCAATAATCTTTGCCTGTGTTAGTTGCATCTACATTCGCCAGTGCAATGGTCCAATAAAGTAAGAAGTGTCCTCTGCTCATATCAAACCCGCAGCTGGTCTCACTCCATGCTCACAGCAGGGTCTGCAGAGTAAAAAACAGAATTGCAATGCAAAACCCACAATTTTTTCTTTTTTTTGTGCTTTTTTTGGTCCCTTTCTATTTGAGAAATGCTGGGAAAGGCCTTAAATTTCTTTGAATTTAAGAGTCTCTAAAAAGTTTTCAGACGTTAATAATAAATCCACCCATTAGAAATCATTCTAATGGTTGAAAACTGGCCATCTGTTTTAATTTTATCTTTCATACCAGATCTGTTTTCTCTGTGTATATACACACCACCAAAACAACAAACCCTACACTGTCTTAGATCTGCTTTTTGTTGTGAGGTTATTCAAGGCTTACTCAGCTCCAGTCCATCTTTCTTCTTATCTACTGAGACTTTTTCAAAGTAGAATTAGATTGAACCACACAATGACTCATGCTTGAAGGAAACTAACTAATGCACAATGCGATTTTTAGATTCAGGCCTTTTCCACAGCTCAGTTGTACCATGTGGGAGGGACACATGCTACAAAGAAACTATGATTGCTATCAGTGCCGTAGGCGCACGCACAACAATTTAAACACCTTTGATCCACAGATAAATATATATATTTAAAAGTACCATCGCAAAAAATGCTCAAGTAGGTCTGTCAGTTTGGCACTGGACTCGGTTTTGGTGCAACTGTCCGTTTTGTTTAATGGGCTCACTGGTCATCTTAAACTCTCGCCTTCCCTCGCCTGCGCTTCTGTGCGCGCGCAACGCTGCAACATCAGCTGTGAACATTTATTCTCCTCATGAATAAACATGAACTTGCTCATTAATTATTCAAAGGCTTCTTAACTCTGCGTGGCTCCTGACAGCAGGAGAAAGGCCTTGCTCACTCTGAAACGCGTACATGGATGCCATCGACCACAGGCTTCCAGGGCTACCTGTTTGGAGCATCACGGCAATGGTTAGGAACGGGAGGGCAGAGATTTCTATTCAGTCCAGGCCTTTACTTTCGTCAGGGTCTTTAAGTGACCAATGCATAAATGCATAACCCTCCTCTGTGGAGTCTGCCTGCCTCTTCCTTTGTACTTCTTCCTACTTGTTTCTTCACCTCCCTACTTCACTCCCCGCTCTCATTGGTCTCTCGCTCTCACCGCCAGTTAGTATTCAGTGAATGGAACAGAGCTTCTTCATTTTTTCATTAGTCCTTTGCACAGCCTCTCTGCCTCTTGAAGTGAAGCACGGCTGCAAAAGCAAGCGCTCCCTTCCCTTCTACAAGGAAATTACTAACAAAAAAAAAACAACAAAAAAACCCCCACAAATTACAAAGACAAAAAAAAGGGCATGCTCACTTCAGGAGCAGGTTCTCAACAGCTTAAGTGGGAGACAGGAAATAAGAGGATTATTGCTGGTCCTTGTTTTTTAATCACCACAGTTGTACTGGTTCAGATTGCTGGTGGCTGGTTTGACCTAAAAGGCAAGAGGGTCACAGGATTTACAGTAAATTAGCCCACTACAGCAGAACAGACATAGGAATCATCTGGATATAAGTGCTAAATCAGAAATCTACTTTCTAGGATGTCATTGAACACCGTACCTCAGTGGAAAAGCCCATATCCACTTACAAATTATTATTATTTTTGTGGTACATCTTGCTGGTGTGCCAGCTTGTACCACATTTTCCCAGAAATATTTCACTGTCGGGTGACTGTAGTTCAGTGGACTGTAGTTCAGTGGTAGTCACTTTGCAATCACAAGGTCATGGGTTTGATTCCAGCTTCCTCCTGACAAGGCTCTTAACCTGAAGTCGCCTTCCGATCTGTGAGTGTGAATGGGTGACTGTGTCTGCAGTATAAAGCGCTGTGGTCAGAATGACTGGAAAGGTGTTATATAAACTCTGTCCATTTAAGTCTTTGTGGCATGACAACCAAATGAGGCAAGTCTCAAAGGCACTCCATTGGGATTGAGTTCTCTTGAGTTTGGAGGCAACTGGTGTACAATGAAATCATCGTCATAAGATCTAAGCTTTATAACATGACACATGAACTAATCTTAAAGGGATTGAGGCGGTCAGCAACGATAGGCTGCAGTGTTTAAGCAATGAAAAGTTGAGGAACTAAAGGCGTGCCAGTAAAATGTTCCTTACACCACAACTTCCATGATGGATCCATGTCATCATTAGGTTTGCACCAATGTTTTGATCTCATGATGTTAATGCTGTACCTTAAATTGAGGCTCTTTGGATGAAGCAACATTGACACAACCTATCCGAAATTCAGTTGGAACTGAGGTCTCAGTTTCTTGTTCGCCGACAGGAGTGAGACGACCTGATGTTATCTTCTGTTGCTGTAGCCCTTCTGCTTCCAGGTTGGACATTTTCTGCTTAGAAAGATTATATTTATAGATATTAATAGAGAATCACCTTTCTATTATCTTAAACCTGCTTAATCTGACTGCTATCATCAATCAAGGTATTTTTCCCTATGCTGCTGCTCTGGCTTCTTTCTTTTTTTTGACAGTCTTCTGTCACTTATTTCCCCTTTGTTTACCATTCTGATGCTAACTTTAGATAGTTATCTTCCTTTTATTTGGACAGCTAACTTTACTGAGTGTCTGATTCACTGTTTCTGTTAACAATCTATTCAACATGAAGATGCCAAATAAACCGATATTATATACAGCAGCAAATCTCTAATCATACAAACCACTCGAAGCGCTTCAAACTAGAGCCCCATTCACCCAGTCAAGCTCACTAACACACGCACATCAACACACCAATATGCGGATCAGTAGGGAGCTTTGGGTTATGTGCCTGGTGGCAGCTGAAAGCTGTAATGGAAACCACAACTTCGGGTTTGCAAGACAACTATTTTCCCACCGAGTTACTGTCACGTTTGATGTAACCGTAAAAAAAATATGTACCTAATAAAGAGGCCTGTGCGTGTCTGTACATATAAAAGTCTTTTGTCATGTTTTGAAATGATCAGATTGCTTCTGCGTGAGGTGTTGAAGCTTTGTCCTCTGACCCCGTTTTGATTGTAGTCGTTTATATTGCGAAATGGCTCCTCCGAGAGAGAGAGAGAAAAAAAACTATTACGTCTAAACCCTGACACTCATAAAGCCGTCTCTAAAGCCTCTCAGCATCGTCGGATTAATATTTCACTGCTCCACGGCCCCCCCACCAACTCCACCCCATCAATCATTCAGCATGGCATTTCTTTGCAGATGTGTGGGGTGCATGTGTGGATGCTCAGGTAGCAGTTCTTCTCACCACGTGTTCCTGTGTGTGTGTGTGTGTGTGTGTGTGTGTGTGTGTGTGTGTGTGTGTGTGTGTGTGTGTGTGTGTGTGTGTGTGTGTGTGTGTGTGTGTGTGTGTGTGTGTGTGTGTGTGTGTGTGTGTGCGTGCGTGCGTGTGTGTGTGCGCGTGTGTGTGTTTGTTTCTGCTCTAGTGCACTGTTTGGGACTGGGACTCCAACGGCAAGCATGACTTTATTGGAGAGTTTCAAACCACGTATAAGGAGATGATGAGGGCAGAGCAGGAGGGCAAGCAGGTAAGAAAATGCACGCTCAAAATCAAAGTTTTGGCTCGTATGTGCTCTGCATGTAATTGGGCGCGCGGCTGCCTCTACGCTCCCTCCGTAGTGCATTTAAATAATTTCTCGTGCAACAATATCCAGAAAGTGCCTTAAAAACACCCTCGAGTGCAAAGCACCCACCACCGCCGCCTCCTTCTTCTTGTCTTTTCTCAGATTCAGTGGGAATGCATCAACCCCAAATATCAGATGAAGAAGAAGAATTACAGAAACTCTGGAACCGTCATACTCAACCACTGCAAGGTAACTTACACAGCATAATCCTGATCGGCATCTTCTGATGTTTGTGTGCTTCTTTTAAAACAAACGACGAGGGTGACGACTGTTTTGGTGATTAGTTGTTATATCTTTAAAATGTCCTGTAATTCAGAGCTTAACATAATGGCAAGATTGCAACCCTGTTTAACAAAAGTATACTTTTTTCACAATTTCTCACTTAAACTTAATATAATAAGATATTTTGGGGGGGTGGGTGTAATGTGACAGACCTACACAAAGCAGCGTACAACTATGACATGAAAGCAAACTGATTTGTGGCTTTGATTTTTTTTTTAAATTTAAAAAAATGAAAATCTGAAAAGCATGACCTTCCATTTTGATGTAACCCCTTTTTCTCTGTTACCCATAGTTAAAATCCATTGCCTTGTGTATAATTTATAATTAGTAAGTAGAGCCCACCTGTGTATAATTTAAACTCGGTATGAAAACTGTCATTTGCGACGGCCTCCCGAGGTTTGCTTGAGAATAAACAGAATCACAACGATCAGGAACACGGCGGACAATTTACGTAGAAGTTAAAAGCAGGATTAAGTTATAAAATAATCTCACAGGAATTGAACATCTCACAGAGCATTGTTTCTTCCCTCGTGCACAAATAGAGAGTGTGGCACAGTTGGACATCTTCTGAACTCAGGCTGGGCAAGGAGAGCATCCATTAGAGAGGCATGTGGTAGCTCTGGACAAGCTGTACAGATCGATAGCTCGCAGAGGAGAATCGGTTTAAACTACCCACAGTATCCACAAACTTGATGTTATGGATATGTTGCTTTTTTTGTGGTAGAAAAGTCACATTAAGCGACACCCTGAGCAAATCCACCCAACTGTGAAACATGGAGCGTCGTGCAATAGGGACACTTTCCCAGACAAGCTGTCCACTCTGACTCAGCTGGAGCTAATTTACGGAGAAGAGTAGGCAAAAAACTCTCTGAATGCTAAAACGGGTTGAGGCACACCAAAAGAGTTGAAATAAAAATAGATTCAACAAAGCGGACTGAGGGAAGCTGAATACAAACACTACACTTTTTAAAAGTTTTGGGGGATTTTTTTAAAACAATTTTGAAAACCATGAATACTTGTCCTTCTACTTCATTGTTGGAAACTATTTTGTGTTGGTCTTACACACAAAATCCCGACAAAGCACACCGGAACGCGTGTTTGTAATGTGACAAACTGTGGGAATGTTCAACAGGTGCGAATGCTTTTATACACACATTTACTTGAGGCGTCCCTGTTTTCTGGCACATTTTACTGGCTTTTTGTATGCTGCTTTGAGAAGACCGTGTCCTTTCTGCAACACGTGCTAAAAAGAGCTTTAGATGCATATGAATGCATCAGTGTCAGTAGCGGGCTGCCCAGATTAGGCGAACAAGCAGATTTTCTTGCATTTTTGGCTCATATAGAGAGGATGACCAGAGCCAAGCACACTCCGGGACGCTGAGATAATCTACATGACACTCAAAGGGACCCGAGTTGGATTTCTATTTATTCTTTTCATCCAACCATTAATCCAACCATTTTCTAAAATTGGGTGTAAAACCTATTATTTGTCATTATGCAGTTTGAACAAAATATTTTTAAATATTAATGTCAGTGTTATAGAATATACTGTCAAGTGGCTAGATGGGAAAAAAAGGAGTGCATTTTGCTCCACTGTCATAAACCCAGCATGCTAATATTACTTCCTATTCGTGGATAATAACATTGACTTATTGGTTGTTTTCCATTTATCGCATCTTCATACTTCCCAGTAGACGTAACTAGAAAACATATTTCTTTGACCTTTCAATCCCCACGACTATTCTCCCCGTTTTCTGGGCTCATAAATGCTCCATCCTGCCTGGGGTCCCATCTGGACTGCTTAGGCAGTGTGGGGCCTGAGGACATGTCAGCAGAGTGGAGATATCCAAATGTTCCCCCGGAGCGGCCCGCTAGAGTGCTCCAATCCAAATGTATCTTTGTGCTGGTGCCACAGAGCTACCAGAACGACCAAACTGTTGCTTTCGCTGATGCAAGCGTATGAAAAAAATATTTGGAAATTACCATTGCACCTGTTTAGTGGGGTCAATATGTTGTGGCTGCTAGCTGGTAAAAACAGAATGTAGTTTTTCTTTTGTCTAATAATGGCTTCAGGGTACAATTCAGTTTAGCTTTCAACACGTACAGAGATTCTTGCATTCGACACCAAGATGTGTCTATTCAAAACTTCTGCTGGCTGTCCGTGTGCAATGATTTGGATTCAACTAAAACAAGCGTTCTGCACATGATCGCTGGAAAATAAATCCACAAGGTATTTAGAGGTATGTACAGGGTTTTTGGAGGACTTAAGGCCTTATTTATGTTACACAAGACTTAATCTATGTGAGAAACAAACGCAAACATAAATATGTTTCTCTTCTAGTATCACAAATGTAAACATGGAGAGTTTGGTCTTGGGAACCTTTTGAGAGTTCGTGACCACCTGCAGACGCTGCATTTGGTGATTCAGTAGGCTTTTGGAGGACTGAAGGTCTCATTTATGTCACACAGAACATAAATATTGATATGATATAACCATATCAATATACTAGTTTTTTTTGTCAGCTGCAAATCCAGCCTACCTCTTAGATTGTCTTAGTCCTCTCTCAATACTCCAGCCATGAACAGTGATTGCTTCTGGAGATTTTCCAAAAAACTATTTCTTATTACTTGTATTTTTTCCCCTCCATTGAATAATTGTACCTAAATTAAAGATAGGACTTTCAAAACTTTACAGTGTGGGTTATGTTACTGCAAAACAGGATGATTTTTGTTTTCTTCAATGCTGCTTGCACATCTTTGCCAGCAGTGCCAGTGATCGTGGCTGGCACCGTCAAATGAACCGATTCCCCTCTTCCAAAACGCTCCGTCTCGTTCCAGTCAGCACGTACCGAGTCTGTTTCTTTGTCGATTTTGATAAAACACAATTTTTGTTGCTTACCCTGCTATTCATGGTAATAAATGTAATGGCATTGGTGTACTTTTTTTCTTAATATGCGACCATGTGTTCATTGTACTCTGCATATTTCATTATCACGATTCATGCGGAAAGCCGGTTTGAGCCTGTCGGGGAGGCACTTCTCCCACCGAGACAGCAACCACTATCTATCTGTCTTTTCATACCCCCATGAACAATTCATGACCACAGCCTTAATTAAAGTGATCTCTCCTGACAGATCATCAAAATGTACTCCTTCCTGGATTACATCATGGGAGGCTGCCAGATTCAGTTCACGGTAAGACATCCAGGACACAGTCATTGATATTTTGCACTTGTGCGCTCCATCGCCAGTTTGTGCTCACTCGTGCTTTGTGACTGTTTTTATTCTATTTATTTTTTTATTCTGTCCCAGGTGGCCATAGATTTCACAGCATCCAATGGGGATCCAAGAAATAGCTGCTCTCTCCATTACATCCATCCCTACCAACCCAACGAGTACCTCAAAGCCCTGGTGGCTGTAGGGGAGATCTGTCAGGACTATGACAGGTGAAGTAACTTGCAATTGTAGTGTTTTGCTTTTACATCTAAAATCCTTGACGCAGAGTTTTTTACTTTGTGCTAAACAGTGTCTATGATTGGCCAATACTAAGAAACCCCTAAATATGATGTGAAACTAAAAAGTAGATTAGAAAAAGCAAAAAAAAAAAAAAAAAAGCTGGGGCTTTTTGGGTATGCATTTGTATTCTATCAGTTTATAGAGCAACCTTTCATTGCAGTAAGTGCAGCCAGGCTTTGAGGAACGCTTCAGCAATCTTCAACAACCAAACACTGTCCGTTCTTGCATGCAAATTAACCCAAGTTCAGTTTAATTCAATTCAGTTTATTTATGTAGCCCCAATTCACAACAAATGTCATTTCAAGGCATTTTACAAAAAAAAAAAAAAATAATAACAATTTCAATACAACCACACTTATATTCCGATTGATTCTAGTTATCAAACAGTGCAGTATGCTCAGTTAATTACCTAAAGTAACTAAGAAAAGTTTCTATTTAAGGAAACCCAGCGGATTGCATCAAGTCATTGTTGGACTTGATGTTGGATGGAGAATATATGTAAACATCTATTTTAAAGGACCGCCACAGATTTTAATTGAATTTGGATTTACGCTACTCTAACACAAAACATGCTTTGATCTAAACCACTTCTTTGCAGCTGGTGTTGTGTGTTGAGGATTCATTGCCATGCTGGAAGGAAAACCTCTGCCCCACTCTCAAGCCTCCAACAGATTTTCTTTCAGTGTTGCCTCGTGTCTAGCTTCACCCATACTCCAATTAACTCTGACCAGCTTTTCCATCCCCGCTGTAAGAAAAAAAGAAAAGCATTTCCACACATTAGTGGTGGTTTTGGATGTGGCCCTTACGCATTCTTCTCCAAGGTGGCATTAGCAATTGTGTAATGAGAAAGTTTTCTATTGCTTTACCTCGTCAATGGGAAGTTGCCACCCTCAAATGTGTAGTAGGCGTCCTCTTGCTGAACGCTGCTAAGAATAGCAAGATTAGCCAACATGCTTTGTGTGGGACTGCGATGCATTTGATCTCTTCCTAGAATCTCTCATAATTTCCTGTGTTTTGTCTAGTTGGGCTTCGATGGGGAGGCAGAAGCTCCCTCAAAGTACCATTAAGAAGACGCACCACTGCTGGGGATGGTGGTTAGGGGGGCGATGATGGGTTTTAGTTTTCTGGCGCAAATGGCGCTTTAAACGTAGGAACAAATGTTCGCTTCCGATTTTTCCCTCGTTGGACTTGTTATTGTTATTGCCGCCCAATAGCAATAACAAACTAGAGCCAAGATTTGTAAAGTGCATGACTTTTAACTTCTTCACAAGTATATTACTTCTGACCTGTCTACTGTCTTTCTTGGTTTTCCTAATGCTCTTTGTTTATTAAAGTTTTCTAAAAAAAAAAAAAGCAAACATCTATTTTACCTCTGAAGGCAATGTAGCCTTATTTATTTAGATGTGCTGCTAAAACCAAATAGCACACTGAAGTCTGTATTTGTAGCGTGCAAATGTAAATTAATTAAAAAGGCGTATATTATTATTATTATTATATTTTCTCTCTCTCTCTCTCTCTCTCTCTCTCTCTCTCACAGTTTTCAGTAATTTGTGTGTCGTTCCTTTTTTGCAGTGATAAAATGTTTCCTGCGTTTGGTTTCGGAGCTCTGATACCGCCGGATTTCAAGGTAGGACACTGGAGTTGCACACTTGTACACTCGGTGAAGCAAGGGGAGTTCTGGACGGTGCAGATTAAATTTCAAACCTCCTTCGGAGGTGCCGCTTACTTTTGATCAGCATGAAAGCAGAAATTGTGCGTCAGACCTGTAAACTGGACTTGACACATTGTGCTGAGTGATCGGTTTGTCACAGCTGTTGAAGACCGTCTCTCCCCACCCTCCTCTCTCTCCTCTCTTTCATACCTGCAGGTCTCGCATGACTTTGCTGTGAACTTCGATGAGGAAAATCCGGAATGTGCCGGTGATTTAACGCACCTCAAACGCACAAAACTTTGCTCACTTTTAGATGTACCAAAACAGACTGACAGAGAAAGCACTATAGGCCTGTCTTCCTCACACACACACACACACACACACATGGCCACGCATGCACACATTAGCACGCGCGAAGACCAATGCAGCTGGGAGGTTTGTCAGAACGCTGCAGGATGTATTTCAGGCTCCACGACACAGAGAGAAACAACACTAATCTGTATGTGTGAAATGGGCTTCCGTGCTCCTCTCCGCACATAGCTGCATTCCCTGTTGCGAAGGTGTGTTTGTGTGTCGCGTCATGTGTCTGTGCGGACCATGAGGGGAATGCTTCTCGAAAAATGCTCAGTCACCTTGTGGCGCAATCACACACACACACAGAGAGCCTGATTTATTCTAGCAGACGCGTTTGCAAGTATGCGAACTTCGACTCTGCGAGGCCGTCATGGGCGCAACATACACACTGGTGGAAGGCGGGGGCGGGGGGAAACAAATAAACAAAGCGGCGAGAACCCACATATACGTTCTGTGTTGCAGGGATCCAAGGTGTGGTGGAGGCCTACCAGAATTGCCTTCCTAAAATCCAGCTGTACGGGCCCACCAACATCGCCCCAATCATCCAGAAAGTGGCCTCCTCCGCCTCCGAGGAGATGCACACCAAAGAGGCCATGGTGAG